>NC_045778.1:12553075-13203075 GCF_008692025.1 Phocoena sinus | reverse complement strand
TAATTCTAAATTGGAACCCAGTGCAGGACTGTTTCTGCTGGTTCTTGCTCATTTTTTCCCCTGTGCCCCTGGTCCTCTAGTATATTTGTTTGGTTTTACCCAAAATATTTTAATCCATGCAGTTTAGTATCAGTGGATGAAAGGAACTTTACTATAATGCAGATTAGCTGATAAGCTTTTGTAAATAACTGACCATGCACATTTAGAGCCCCTTTACTTCTTAGTTTGTGACACACACTGTGTAGGTGGTCGGGGGAGTCCAGCATTGAAGACATTATCCTAATATTACTCAGCCGTTAAAAAAAGAATGAAATAATGCCATTTGCAGCAACATGGATGGACCTAGAGATGATCATATTAAGTGAAGTAAGCCAGACAAACATAAATATCATATGATATCGCTTATATGTGAACTCTTAAAAAAAAAAAAAAGATACAAATGAACTTATTTCCAAGACAGAGACTCACAGACATAGAAAACAAGCATATGGTTACCAAAGGGGGGCAGGGGGAGGGACAAATTAGGAGGTTGGGATTGACATATACACACTACTGTATATAAAATAGATAATGAACAAGGACCTACTGTATAGAACTGGGAACTCTACTCAATATTTTGTAATAACCTATAAGGGAAGGGAATCTGAAGAAGAATATATATATATATATATATATATATATATATATATATATATATAACTAAATCACTTTGCTGTACTCCTGAATCTAACACAACATTGTTAATCAACTCTACTTCAATTTTTAAAAATACATTTTAAAAAAAAAGACATTATCCCCAGCATCACCACTCACTTGAGGGCATATAACTGTACAGTCTAGTCCAAGAGGCAAACATGATAGTAAGTTACACAAATCAAAGTACAGAGCTATGATAAAAGATATAAAAATATCACTAGGAGAATCCACTGGAAGATGTAGTAAACAGCAATGGAGGAGATCTTGCAAAGCTTCTTGAAGTGCGTATTTGAACTGGCTTTTGAAGAAAGGGTAGGATTTAAGACTGGGCACTGTGATACGTGCTATGCCCAGGAGTTTGGCCTTTATCCCAGAGACAGTAAGGTACCACTGGAAGTGTTGTCGAAGGAGAATAATACAGTCAGATGGGATTTAGGTAACTCTACTGGTAGGAGAAGGAGTTAGCGGTGAGGAGAGTTTGAACACTAGGACCCCAGTTATGAGACAGGATGAGGGCCTGACCCTGGGCAGAGACGACAGAAAGGAGAGGGCTGATGTGAGGGACATTTCAGAAGTATAACAACCAGATTAATTCCATAGAGGGAGTGAGGGTTGTGATCCTGTGTGTAATTACTAACAAAAATATAGAAGCTAAGAAAAGGAAAACAAAATTCGGGACTGAAATAGGTCAATCTGTAGTGCCTTAAATATTTGTCAGTGATGAGGAAGAGAAATCTGGGCTAGCAATCTTAACGTGGTTACAGAAGTGGCCTGAGTGAACATAAATCACACACTTACTAGCTGTGTAAGCTTAGCCAGCTTATTTAACTTCCGTGCCTTAATTTCCTCGCCTCTGTTAGGATAAGAGTAACATATCTCACAGAACTGTTGTTAGAATTAAACGAGTGAATCCATGTAAATCACTTAACAGTGACTGGCAA
The DNA here is from genome assembly GCF_008692025.1 of Phocoena sinus. Classification (NCBI taxonomy): domain Eukaryota; kingdom Metazoa; phylum Chordata; class Mammalia; order Artiodactyla; family Phocoenidae; genus Phocoena; species Phocoena sinus. The sequence goes on along the minus strand of NC_045778.1, from coordinate 13,201,438 downwards.
GCCCATAGTAAGCCCTCAGTAAATTCAGCTATTAGTAGTAGTGCTAAGAGGTGGGGGCAGGAAGATAAATCAGGAGCTTGGGATGAACATATACACACCACTGTATATAAAATAGGTAAACAGCAAGGAAGGACCTACTGCATAGCACAGGGAACTCTACTTAATGGCTTGTCATAACCTGTAACGGAAAAGAATCTGAAAAAATATATATGTATATATAACTGAATCACTGTGCTGTACACGTGAAACTGACACAAGACTGTAAATCAACTCTACTTCAATTCTTTAAAAATGATGTAGATTTTTTAAAGAGAGGTGAGACAAGAGCCGAGACAAGCACCCGAAGAGCCTGGATTCAGGAGGCCAGTGGACAGAGCAGCAGCCGCCAGGTGTGCTAGAACACAACAGTGGGAGAGGTCGGGACAGCAGCATCGCTGAAGTCCTCTGCATGTCACGTCAGTTTATACTTCAGAACACTTTCAGTTATTTCCTATGACTCGTTTCTCACAGTAGCCCTGGGAAATCATTAAAATAGGTATTCTCATTCCTCTTTACTAAGGAGAGAGAGCAAAATCGCCAGAGCTATAGTTAATAAATGACAGGTTTGGTTTGTGACCTAGACCTCCTGATTCTGCTTCCAGCAAGTCAGAACTATGGTCTGAATTGCTTCACTCCCGATTCAGGACCCTGCCCTCCAGAATCTTTTCCAGAATTCATCTGAAGTAGATAATGTTTTTAGGTAGTGTTTTTCATTTTCCTTTCCCTTTAAAAAAATCCCTAATTAACCAAAAGCAGGGGTCTAGAGCCAGGTGGCTTGACTTCCAATTCTGGCTCGCCCATGTACTAAATGTGCCACCAGTATAATAGCTGTATGGCTCTATTTTCTTATTTGTAACATGGAAGCGATAGTACCTCGCTGTTATTAGGATTAAATGAGCTCCACCTTAGAACAGTGCCTGTTAATAATAACAACATTATTAGTTGTACTACTAAGTTAACTATACAACTTTATTAGGGTTATATTTTTCTTCTGTAGCCAACGTGTACATCAGTACTTTACCAGTAATTACTTCTCATTTTTTTAAAACTGGCCCTGTGACCTCAGATATTTTTTTAATCACAAGTCACTAGAGAAGAACAAACAAAAATTAAGTCCCACTTATTGGTATTAGTTGAAGAACAAATCTACACAAACTGGGAATTATTTTTAAATGGTGCAGTAGTTTATTATGATTACATAAAGTAGTTAGAATTAATGCTTAGGAAAAAATGTTTTTAGCTCCATGACTTCCTTAAGAAGAGAGAGAGAAAAGGAGAAGGAAAGGAAAGAGAGAGGTGGGTTAGGAAGAGAACTAGAACAACAAATTCTCTGTTCTCAGTGGGCTATAGGGAAGGCATATCAGAAAAGACTTTCCTTAGGGCATGACAGTGCTAAGTCTTGAAAGATGAGTAAGAGTGAGCCTACAGGGACTTCCCTGGTGGTCCAGTGGCTAAGACTCTGCGCTCCTAATGCAGGGGGACTGGGTTTGATCTCTGGTCAGGGAACTAGAGCCCACATGCTGCAACTAAAGATCCCGCATGCCGCAACTAAGACCCGGTACAGCCAAATAAATAAATAAATATTAAAAAAATAAAAGAGCCTGCAAAGGTGGATCTCACTAGGGAGAAGATAGACCACACTTTCAAGGAGATGGCATTTGAAACAGACCTGAAGAGTAAAGAGAAGTTAGAGATAAATGAAGATGACAGCAGGGGATTATAAGTGGATATGAAATCGTGAGCAAGGAAAAGGAAGTTAGAAACCAACGGGTTGATGACTGGCCTGTAGTCTAGATGCTCTAGACCCTCCAGTGTGGTCTGTGGACCAGCAGTATCAGCATCGCCTGGGAGTCTTGTTAGAAACGCAGCATCTCTGGGCTCACCCTGACTCCTCGACCAGAATCCACATTTGAAGATCCCGGGGTGACACGTATGCACTTTAAGCTTTGGGAAGTGCTGCTCCAGAACGTATTACTGGCCCTTAATCTTGGCTGAACATCGGAATCATCTACAGAGGTTTTTTGGTTTTCTTTTTTAAGTGTTTGATGCTGGGCACCACCCCAAGAAATTCTAAATAAACTGGTAAGGGAAGTGGCCTGGACACTGGGATTTTTTAAATCTCCCCAGATAATTCTAATGTGTACCCAAGTTTGAGAAGCAGTGGCGATTGTCAAACAGTGCTTTTCAGTGGAGAGTATGGTCATTAAGCATGAAAAGGTTTATTGGGATGAACTGCAGAGCGCTAAAGGCGTAAGGGGGTGTGTGTGGAGCCGGGGTGGGGGGGTTGTTGTTGGGTTTTTTTTAGCTAGCCACTAGGGGCTAAATACCACCAGTATGTGAACCTATAGAGGAAAGGTTGGTTTTAACCTAAATATATTCCTGACTTGAAAATGTGACATGGAAAGTACAACATTCATCTGTGAAATATAACCTGAACTATAACCATGAGAATCCAATGAACAGCTGTTTTTCTATATTTTAAATGGTTCTTAAAATTTTTTTAAAATGTATAGTGAAATGACTAAATGGAACGATTGGTTTTCTGACTTGTTTTCCACTACACTTGGGTTTGAAAAGCATGAAAACCCAAGGACAGACAGATTCCTCAATGCAAATGCTTCTCTCTCAGATCCACTATCTAAACCCAGAAAGAGAAGATGACTCAAATTCTATTTCTGAAATGTCATCTTGATGGATCCTGCCCTTGCACCTTTCCATCAGATGGCGATCTCATCACAGTTTATACACTGTCAGTATTTTATAACAGGTCCACGGCCAAGCAGCCAAAGCGCTCATGCTTTTTGTGCAACACTGTACTTGGTATAGGCTTTTGCCCAGTGAATAACCTTCCTGCACCCCGTGTAGCTGGGGTCTACACACCCTGATTGCGTGACCAAGAACAAGAGAGATTTATAAGGGCAAGTAACACCCAACTTTTTAAACTATCACCCACATTATACCTGAATATAAATGGGCATCAGTAATAGTTTTTTTAAATTATAGAAACACATCCACTATTTCTAGAAAGATAATGTTCGCGTGCATTGAGGTGCTGAGAGAAAGACCTTGCTTCTTATTGCAAGATTAATTGGGAAGCTGGACTGGTTTTTGGAAGATGAAGCAAAACAAAAAAAGTTCAACTGGGCTGTAGTGATGACTGCACATCTATATACATTTACTAAAAATTATCAAGCTATATATAATAGATGAATGATATGGGATATAAATTATATATCAGTTAAGCTGTAAAAAGTTGGGGGGAGGGTCAATTAGAAAAAAATTGCTAAGAATTCTCCCTAAGAAAACAAAGTGACATCACCAGGGTAACATTATCATAGGAGCATCTGAGAAGCCTGGTGCCTGGAAGGTTAGGAATAGATGGTAAAAGCAGAGGTGAGAAAATCCTGATCTTCTTACTCTGATTTGCACATTCTCTGGGACATGGCCTGCCCAAATGAGTCACTTTCCTTCTCTGGAACCTCTGCAGAGTCATGGGAGTGGGGCAGGTGTTGAAATCACCCCAGAAGGAATTGATACTTTGATATTCTTGGCTCCAAGCTTTAGTGACCTGGGGCCTGGAGGTCAGTGCCACTTTTAATTCAAAAAAGGAAGGCAGGACCATGGTGGGGCAGAGGAAGTGCTGTACTAACATGTTTACAGAAGCCAAGGTAGCCTGGGTGACCCATCTAAAGGGAAAGAAACTTCTCTGGGGTAAGTAAACAACCTCAAGGTCACTGAGAACACTTTTAGGCCCCAACAGAAGCAGAATTCTAGAGGTTCTCCTGGACCTGCAAAAATAGTCTGTTGCATGTATGGGAGTGAACAGGGTTGTTCCCAAAATTCATCTTGCCTGACTCGCCTTTTCTCTAGGGCCTATGTCTTGTTCTCGGGCAGGCATTCAGGTGTCACCCTTTCACACTGCTGGGGAGGAAGGGACATACGAAGGAAGAACTTTGTTTTATGGAGGAGGAGTTCCTACCAAGAACAATACTGCACAAGAGTATGAAAACCTCTGCCAAAGGATGTTGATTTATTTTGACTTATTAAGACTGGCTCTAAAACACTGATAACTTTATGCAGGTATTATCCAGTAAGGCAAGACGTTCTTAGTGGAGTCTCCATAAAAAAGCTCGAATAAAATTGATTTACCCTGTCATGACTGACATGAGGCAGGAGAAGGGAAGGTATTCTTTGCAATGGCAGAAGATAGTCTTTGATTTGAATTTGCACATGGAAAAGCAATTTCATAGTAAATGAAGTAAGGACACTGTTCTCCCGTCTCGAAAGGCTGCATTTTGCAGGGTGGGAGGCTTATTATACAACATAGAGGCATGACCGAGATGCTCCATCCTGACTCCGTACCCCTGGCCCAGTGTGCCCTTGAAAACCCCAGACATTTTGATGGAAATCTCAGAGCACCTTTGTCAGCCTCCTTACTTCACAGATAAGACTGAGACCCAGAGGTCTGCAAATGGCTTTCCCCAGTTCCTGAGTGAGTGACCCGAGCATCAGAGACTTCAGAACTAGAAGAGGGTCTTTCCGACTCCATCCCTGAAACCCCTAATATGGGAAACAATGTTCTGTGGAGGGGACAGGGTCACCCAGAGAAGGTCATTGCCTTCCAAGAGCTTTCTAGCACACTTCAGGGCTTTGTTCTCTGAGGCATCTAGCAAATCGCCTCAGTCAAAAGTATGTTAAACCACCCCGTTAGGAAGTCGAGGGCCCCCATTCTCTGAGGCATTTCTGCTGAAGGGCAAGGAAGATTTTGGCAAGTTCTTTAAAATAAATAAATAAATAAAAGGAAGGGGGGGAAAAGCTAAACTCACCACCTGTTGTTTCTCTATCCACAGGATCATATTGTTTTTATTGCCAGTATTGAGAAATTCATGGAAGATAAGTCAGCAGGAAGTAAAAATTCACGGAGAAGGGTGTGTGTGTTTGCTGCTTCCACACATTCATGGCATGATTTTTTTTTTAATGCACAAAGAAAAAAAAGGAAAAGAAAACCACCCACATTTTAATTTAGCATGAGCCAATTTACAGAGCATGAAAATTCACTTTCATTCCCAGGATTGGCACGTGTGCAATTAGCAATGCAGTGTATATACGAGAAGCCATGCTGTTACCAGTTTATCTCAAAGTAATTTGGTGTCATTTACAAAAGGAAGAAATTCCTGCCGCCAGAAGAGACAGAAGGAGATGGAATGATCAAATCATGGAGAAACACTAAAATTACTAAAAATCCACAACAGCTCGCCTTATTTTTCTTGGACCCAAACTGTCAGGGTATAAACACTATTTGTTTCTTTTTTAAAACATCTATAGTTTTGCTGTAAATAATAACACTGTATAAATTCTAACAGAAAAAATGGAATAAATGTCAATAAGGCACTGCCTCTTAGAACACAACGAGAGTACTGCAGATGCATTTAACATAACGGGGGTCTCAAGTGACTTCACCCCAAAAGGAGGAGGAGGGGTGATGGGTAGGGGGATCTTCACCGATTCTTGTATATTAGCAATTATAATGTTTGTATACGCAAAACTGCTAGCTTGATTTTAAAAAAACAAATCTTTAAAATCTGCTGCAAATTTAAATAATTCCCCAAATGAGGAATTCTGTAGTTCTGTGAAAAAAATTTTTCTTCAGAATACTAATATTTTGATGCATGTGTATGACCTTATTTTGATTAAATCTTTTCCAATTTTGCAAACACTACAGTATACTGCGACACAGAAGATTTTATCTGTAAACACAAAGCCCTTCATCTAATATTTGTTGCTATTGCCAATTTTTCAATGAAATGACCTAAAAATGAAAAAAAAAAATAACCTATACGGTAGTTGCTTTAGGGGGAGGGGGGTGCTGGTAGTGTTTAAAAGGGTAATGCTTGCCGCTTTAGAGGTGGATGGTGCTCATAAGAGGCCCCTGTCAGGGGTATTTTCAGTGGACTGCACAGAAATTCTTAGCTAGTAGAATGGCAGCACGCTGTAAACTTATTCCTGTATCGTGTACTGGCTGTAAGATGTAGACACCTTTCAGTAAGCCAATCATTTGTAACCATTCTAGCCATGTCATATTAGGTTAATAAGGCTGCTGTGTTTTAAAGGGCATTTTTATTTGGGTTTTGGTGAAATTCTTTAATTTGTTGATTATATTCATATAAAATCGGCATTTATTGACACATAGCTCTAATGACATATGTATGAGAAACCATACACTGGATGACCTAGTCGATTATTTAAGCATAAAATAAATTGTGTTAAACTCTTCACCTATCTGTGCTCTACAGTGTCCTTGTGTTCTCTGGCAAAAGGTAATTGTCTTAACTCCTTGTCTCTTGGCCGCAGCCGTCTTCCTCACCAGCCCGTTTCGTGCCTCTGCCTCTGTGGTCACTAAAGAGATAGGCCCCAACATTCAGTCCTGCCCTGCCAGCTCCCAACTTAACACAAATTCTGTGCGTTTCATTGAGAAGCCAACAATTACAGACTGACTGACAAGTGATCTTTGCCCACAGCTGGTATGCTCTGCCCCCCACCCCAAAACGTGGAGAATCGGGGCTGTAACAGCTGGCACGTACAGAAGTTGTAAAAGAGCACTTCCAGGAACCATTCAGACAGCAGTTGTCTGTAGCCCATAAAGCAATCGTTTTTAAATTGACCTTCACTGTCCGTGCTTGTGAGCTGGGAGATTTCACATAATAACCCAAATTTCTCACTTCTCTTGAAAAGCAAGATTTAGCAACCACGAGTCTCACTGCCAGAAGGCCCAACCTGCTGGGCCACACTGCCCCTGCCCGCTCCAGCCAGGCCTGGGGTCTCCAGGCACCACAGTCCCGTCCCCACTCCTCACACTGTGAGTGCCCTGGCTGGCCTGTAGGTGCTGCAGTCTGTGATCAGACACTACATGATAAACTCAACAAGGCGGAGACCGTGTCTGTTTTCATTTTTATTCTAGCCCAGAGCCTGGCATATAGTAACGGTGGTAGGAGCAACTGTCATCACCATTGCTGCAACTGGAATGCTCACAGTATGCCAGACGATTCTAAGTATGTTGCGCTTATTAACTCGGTCCTCATAGCAACTTTGTGAAGTAGATACTGTCTTTGATAGTAATCGTCCCTGTATAAATATTCAATGGGTGCTTAGAGCCATCCAGCAATGGCACAGATTTTCTGCCATTTAGGATTATTGCCAAACGGGACAAGTTGTTCCCAGTCAGGTTTCAGTATCAATGCAGAACACGTGTATAGGGAATCTACTGTGCATAAAGAATGGGGCTAGACTGCATTTGCACGGCATCCCCAATAAAAAGATATTCATTTGGCGCCCTTAGCCCTGCATCACAATCATCTTATGATGAACAAACCGAGACCCCAGGAAGATTTTTTAAAATCCAGGTATCCTAACTTCCCATCTAAGTGTTATGAATTTCTGACTCACAGTCCTTGACAGAAAGGTATTTACCCTGAACTAGAAATTCAGTGAAGTGTACTTGTTTGGGTATTAAATGGTTGTTACGTTTATATACCTGAAAATTTGACTTCAGGGACACGTGATGGGCTAAACTTCAGGCCAAGCAAAAGTTCATAAATTTACTCAAAAAGGGAAGTATCCAAAGTAGGATAATCACGATTTTATTTGCATATACATAGGTATATGTATATATTTATATATGTGTGCGTGGACTGAATGCGGGCATGCGTTATATACAGTCTCCAGCCTGCTAGCTTATGAAAATATTTTAGCTTTCCTTGATTTACATTGCTGTTAAAAAAAATGAACTGTGATTGACAGATTCTGATATTTGCTGTGTTTTTCAATTTTATAATCCTACCAAACTCCTGAGTTTCTTACATTTAAATGTATTATCAGGGCTTCCCTGGTGGCGCAGTGGTTGAGAGTCCGCCTGCCGATGCAGGGGACGCGGGTTCGTGCCCCGGTCCGGGAGGATCCCACATGCCGCGGAGCGGCTGGGCCCGTGACCCATGGCCGCTGGGCCTGCGCGTCCGGAGCCTGTGCTCCGCAACAGGAGAGGCCGCAACAGTGAGAGGCCTGCGTACCACAAAAAAAAAAAAAATGTATTATCATTATTGTATTGCCAAGTTATGGCAATATACTGTGCGGGGTTATTTCACCATTTCTCAGAGGGATCTACTTCCCTGAACACATAATCAGCCAGCCTTCTATTAATAAATTCTGCCTTGGCATCCTGATGTTCCACCATGTTCATTTTGGTACCATCCTGGGGTCCCATCAAGACATGTTTTTTTCCAGGGCAAATAAACAAACAGAGAAAGTTGTCTGCTTGCCTTTATTATTATGAGCATCAAGTCCCATCTGGCTATACGACAGGGATATGTGAGAAGCCCAGAAATATAAACCACAGGAATGATAACTCACCCTGTGAGTCTCTGAAGAAACCAGTGATCTAAACGATAACTTCCTATCTGGGTGGCTCTGGATGCTCTTGATTTGTTAAAGAGGCCCTGGCATATTAAAAGGTGTGTGGTTTCCTGGTCATATGGCACTGCTTCTCTTTCACGAATTAATCATCAAACAGGCCGTAAGTAAACATTTCCAACCCTGGGATTCGAGGCCAACTTTTTACAAGAGTTCTTTCAATAACGGAGACAAAAGGTTATCCGGCTAACCATGCACCAATACAAAGTCAATCAGTAAGTAACAGAGTGGACTCGGACGAGCATTCTTAGTAACAGGCCCAATAGCTTTCCCTCTTTTCCAGAGAATTAAATGCAGACAGTTCAACATAGGAGCAAAAAGAAATTTGCCATTATATCTGCTACACTCAATGACGGACGGCTACGAATAATAACGACAACTAGGTGAACCTGCAGTGAAGAAATTTTCTTCCTTATCCCTTGGTGCTTCCTGGGTTAAGGAATAAACACCCTGAGGGCTACACTTCCCACAGGACATCCTGAGACTCCTCACCAATTCCAGAGGAGTTCCCAAGCACAGCAGAGATGAATACCCTCAGGGGGTTCGAAAGGATTGAGGAACCACTGGGCCCACAGGAGGCACCCCAGACGCAAGGACTATTAGGGCTTTTTCTCCAGGACCACCTTAGAACATCTTGTTGACATCCAGAAAAACAGGTGATCTCCTGGCCTAATTTCCCCCGCCATCCTCAACTGCCACTTTTCTCCTGACATCTAACTCAAGCAAGGGCGTAATTCTGAGAGCTGGGAAGGAATGATGATTTGCCAGCTTTTCAAAAGAGTTCCAGCACGTGAGGCACACCACCAGGTCCTCACACCACACCGCACAGCACTCTGAAGGGAGGGACTTTGTTTTGTTCTCTGCTGTATCCACAAAACCTAGAATACTGCCTGACGCCTCATACGTAGGTACTCAAAAAACATGCACTGAGTACATGAATGAATCAATCAACGGATGTCGAAGGGCAAGGAACAGTAAACGGGAAATGTCACTCTGGGCACCATCTTGTGCACCACTTTCTTTACAGGTTCAAGCAAGCTGTGAATCAAAAGAAAACACTGTTGTTGATTCTAATGACTTAACTCACCAAGGACTGACTTGTGTCACCGTCCTGCACTAGCCCTTTCCAGGTGCACAATCCCCTTGTTAGCCACAAAGTCTTAAATACCTGGGTTTACCTCGTAAGCAAACAGCGCGTCCGTCACACTGCTGAATTAGCGTCTCTCCCACGGTCACGGGCCTTAGTCCTCCTCACTGACAGGCCACTGAGAAACCAGGCGAGAGAGTGGAGAACCCATCATGAACCCTCATCTCTATCAAAAAAGTCAGCTGAGCCTCCTCTCTTTCAGACATAATATCCAAAAGTTTTAAAATGTCTGACCACCTCAAGAGTCCCACCTCAGCGTTGCTAAGCGTTAGGCCCATAAACGACCGGAGGTCCAGAAATGACACCCTAGAAGCCCCTGGACCAAATCCAGCCTACAGCAACGCTTTGTTTGGACCACAAAGAGTTTGGAAAAAACCAACATTTTTTAAAAATCAGGAGACTGTAGATGAAAAGGGGATTTCAGCTTCTTTTTAAGATCTGAAGAAGTGACAGTGCTCTTCCTGAAATGCCTTAGGACAACAGCCAGGTAAAGCTGAACCACGCCTGCCTCCTTTGGACGAGCTGTGTTTCACTGTTCACCACCGTCCCTCCTTACCCTATAGCTTCCAAAACTCAATCTACTTTATTCATTTCTATCCCCAGTCTCTGATCTAACGGGAGGAAGGAGAAGAAGGCAAATTGATGAGAGCCTGTTTAAATTCTTCCTTCTTTACGGCAAGCCAAACGTCAACCTCATTTTCATCCTGTCTCTCTCGGGGCCAATAAGAAGATGGGATAGAAGACTGAGTGACTGGAAAGAGGAAGATGAATGATGTGGTTCTCCAAATCCATCCATCCATCTCATTCAACAACGTGTAGTCACTGCCTGCCACTTTTCAGGTGCTCTCCTGGGGACAGGATACACCAATTTCCTGCCCACTGCCTTCAAAATGAGGAGGACATAAATAGCTTCTGCGTGAAATCGAAATCTAGGGCTCCTCGGGAAAGGAAGCCCTGGAATGACTTGTGCAAACAAAACTCCTAGCAGCCCCTCCGCAGCAGTGCATGCCGGAGAACAGGGCAGGCCGTGACGGATGGAGAGGAACGGCCCATGCTGCTCAGGCAGCCCCTGCGCACACCTGCTCTTCACAGTTAAGTGAGACTCGAGCCTGACAAAAGTATCAATTTCGGTAGAAAACTTTAAAACATTTCAAAGGTATTTTTAAAACTCTACAAGGGAATACAAGCCATCTTGCTTCCAAAGATTCTAAATTTAGGTGAAAACAGTTGAAACTTTCAACTCATGTTCCGTGTTCTTCACCTTCCCTACGTCAAGTCCCCCCTAATTCTGACGGCCTCACCAAGCCTCCCCCGCTGATGCCAACCCACACTGGTAGCTCAGGTGAACTAAACGAGTACCCCATGAGTACCCAGCACTCATTGAGTCTACATCCTTGATGGTTCCTCTGGACATCTGGCACTTCCAAGAACAAGGACTGTGTTTTCCACAGTCCCAAGAGCAAAGCTGGATGCACAGAGGGTATGATAAATGCCCTTCACAGGCTTCATCACTTATTGTTCTTTATGGTTGTCTTGCCAGAACCCAGCGATGCTGCAGTACACACTGATGCTCAGTCTGGGCATACATCCCACCCTCTGGAAGTCAATGCTTGAGTGCCATAAAGAGCAGCGCGAGAGCTGCCTCACAGCCTGGCTCACTAACACTGCCATCATGGTTGGCGCGCCTTGCCAGGTGGAGCTGAAAGCAAGTCAATAATGGGTATCTAAGGAAAAGCCTGTGAAACCGTAACCCATTCGAGGCCATGTAGATAGTGTACTTTTCTTCATGCTCCCTTTCCTCTTACTGCAACACCAGAGTTGCTCCACAGAGGGACTGCTCCCTGGCCTGCAGTGAAGACGAACCTCAGTCGACCCACACTGGGCATGCAGTGTGAGCCAGAAATGAACCTTCCTAGTCAGCCACTGAGATTCTTCAGTCATTCGTTAGTATAGCATAACCCACAATTAATATACAGGTCAGGCAGAAGACACCAAGGGGTGGCAGGTACTGGGTAAGCCCATTCCCCTGCTAAGAGTCTCCCTTGTGGGAGTACAAGCCCAGCTGTCAAGTTTTTTAAACGTTGGCAGTTAATTTGATTATTTTTACCCAGTAATGTTGTGTGGATCAAACAAAACATGGGCCACTGGTGTTCAACCGCAGCCACTGGCTCTTGGCATTTGCAGAATGCACACACGCCTGGATCATGCTATACACACCTCCTGAGATGTGATTTTGAACTACACAGTCTGAAGCTGGTGTGCATAAGCAAGTGTCTGAATTCCTGAGTCAGCTGATGGATGACTTATCACCCCCACCTCAGTGCAGCGTGGTTGTTCTCTAAGTACCATTGCCAACGCTGAAACTCTCATTAAGTGTCTGAAGAAGTCACTTGACTTTTTTACATGCATTTTATTGCATTTTAGTGAAGAGTTGACCTTCACTTGTCCACCTGGGCCTAATGTGGCTCTGCCCACCTCTATAACCAAACCCTCCCATCCTGCCCTTCTCTCTCACTACACTCCAAACCAGTGATAAAGTATAGTCCATGGACTGGTCTTAGTCTGAGGATTTTTTTGTTGCCTGTTGCAATGAGATAAAAAACCTGACCCAGGGACTTCCCTGGTGGTGCAGGGGTTAAGAATCCGCCTGCCAATGCAGGGGGTATGGGTTTGATCCCTGGTCCGGGAAGATCCCACATGCTGTGGAGCACCTAAGCCCGTGCGCCACAACTACTGATCCTGCACTTTAGAGCCCGCGAGCCATAACTACTGAGCCTGTGCACCACAACTACTGAAGCCCATGTGCCTAGAGCCTGTGCTCCATAACAAGAGAAGCCACTGCAATGAGAAGCCCGAGCACCGCAACGAATAGCCCCTGCTCGCCACAACTAGAGAAAGTCTGTGCGCAGCAACTTAGAACCAATGCAGCCCAAAAACAAATAAAATTTTTTAAAAAAGAAAACAAAACCTGATCCAGATTTTAAAGCAACTGTGTTACTAAGCATGTTCTTTATTTCAGTTAACTTTTTTTTTTAATATAGTAAGTCTTTCTTGAGAAGGAAAGGGTGCACAGACTTACAATCTGGTGCAAGCTCCTTATCCTGTCACAGACTGTTCCTTATCTTGTGCAGAACTCTGCATAGCACAGTTGTAGCCATACTAGCTTCCTTTGTGTTCCTCAAATAATGCCAAGTTCCTCCTCATCTCATTCCTATTTGTACTTACCCTCTGCCAGAGGAACTCTCATCTCAATCTCCAAATGTCCCCTCCTCAGGCCTTCCCTGCATACCCTCTCCAAAGCAGCCTGACACCCACCCCTAGAATTCTCTGTCACACCACTTTACTTATTCCCTTCATAGCATTTATCACTAGAATCATCCTTTTTGTTTATTTGTACACTCGTTTACTCTCCTTCTTATTCACTGCTATATCCAAAGCCTCTAGCACAGGCCTGGTACTAGTAGGCACTCCGCATTTGTTGAACAAATGAATGAGGGGTGGAGGAAAGCACAGACAAGTATGGCTTAGGCCATATATCTGTGAATGCCAAGGAAGAACAGCAACATCTTCAGTGACTCATTGTCAACTATCAAAAAGATTTCATTTTCCTGGGAGGGCTGCTGAGTTTCCACCCCCGGTGCAGACTTGCTGAGAAGAGCTTTAGAATGCAACTCCCTCTCCACAGCCTCCTGCAAGAGCTTTGTTACTGACTGTCAGGTATCACTGTGGTGTTTTTCCATCTTGCACCGAGGCCACGTGATGGGAAGGTTGTTAAAATCATCTGGTATGTGTCACAGCAGAGCTTCAAATGACTCTTTGAATCACCCAAAGGCAGCCCAGCCCCTGCTAAACTGGTGCTTAAAATATGAGCCATCTTGCGCTTCCCTGGTGGCGCAGTGGTTGAGAGTCCGCCTGCCGATGCAGGGGACACAGGTCCATGCCCCAGTCCGGGAAGATCCCACATGCCGCGGAGCGGCTGGGCCCGTGAGCCTTGGCCGCTGAGCCTGCGCGTCCAGAGCCCATGCTCCGCAAGGGGAGGGGCCGCAACAGTGAGAGGCCTGCGTACCGCAAAAAAAAAAAAAAAAAAAGAGCCATCTTTCTGGCTGAAACAAAAATCTTGCTGGTGGACTAGTAACAGAACAGAGAGACTAAGTGGCTACATTGTATAATGGCTGCAACTCTTCCTACCCTGAGGGGGCCAACCTGCAGCTGGAACCTAATTCTCCTTTGGCTTCACAAGAGTCAAAAATCAGATGGTACAGGGCCTGGTGCAAGGCATTAAAGAGTAGTAGGGACTGTGGAAAACCTGAAAGCATGTGCCTCAACTAAAACCACAGTGGTTAGCTAGCTCTAACAAAATATTAGAATGCAAGCCCAGAAATTGTCAGCTCTTCTGATTTTTCAAGAGACACTGGAAATCCGTAAGAAGGGATGAAGGTGGGGTATGGATGTAGATGAGTATGGATATACATAAAATTCAACTCAAATGCTATTTATTTAGTTCACACTATGTCCAAGTCACTGTCCTAGGCATGTATATATGTCCTAGACACAGCTGTTTATTAAAAGTAAAAAGGAATAAGAGCTGAGACTCATGGACTCAAAAAGCTTTAATCTTACCAGAAAACCAAGACATGCTCTTAAATAAATAGAACATAAGACAATATGGGGAGTGCTGTGTATTAAATAAGTCTATGTGTATAAAGCACCAAACAGGCTTGACACATAGTAAATCCTACATGTGTTGGCTATCATTGTTGACTGTATTACAGTCATGATCTCAGGATTACTCCTGCCACAGTGAACCGGAGAAGGCCTAGCTGAGAGTCTTGCACATATTAGGTATTTAATAAACACTAGCTCAATGAATGAATGCTTGGTGAAAGAGCAGCATCTGACCTGGGACTTGAGAAATAAGAAGGATTTTAACATTGTGAAGAAAGGAGGCCTAGGCAAAAGGAACAAAGAAGCTAGAAGGATAAAGGCATCCAAAAGCATGCACAAACTCTGTTCTGGTCAGAACTTCAGGAGAAAGTACAGGAGGCAAGGATGGAAAGAGCAACTCACTATGGACAGCCTTGAATGCTACTCAAGACACCAAGTGGATCGCAGTAGACACTTGAACTCCATGTAAAGCCTGCTCTGCACAGCCTTCTAGATTGCATGAAAGACTACTCAGCCAAAAGTGAAACTAGTTTTCAAAAGCAGGCCCAAATTTTAGGTATTTAAAACAGAGAACAGAGTTTCATGTGCATACATGCTTTTATGTAGTTTACATCATGCTGTACTAGTTACAATGACCTCGGGCATTACACTTAACCTTTATATTTCTTCATCTGGGAAGCGGGGGTGATCGTTTTATCAACCACAAATGGTGGAAATGAGATCACCCACATAAAGCACTTCAAAAAGTCTCTGGCACAAAGTAGAATGCTCCATAAATGTTACCTACTTGTTATGACTTGTGGTGGCTTATTATACACGGAGAGGTAAAACAGAAGGAAGTGCCTTACTTGGGCCTCTCTTGTTGGTGAGCAGTGGTGCTGATATGAGACCTGTGACACAATCTTTTACGCTCTAGGATGCTACCCGCTGCTACAGAGGCCAGGGGACGTCCACTCAGGGACTTATAATCCAGCCCTGCCCCACTGCCTACCAAGGCCTCAGGGCTCCAGCAGTCCCCTCGCTCCCACCCTTGGCCCGGGACAAATGGGCCTGCGTGCCCAGCTCAGACTCCAAAAGGGAGCATCCTGCTAGAAACACCCACTCTGTCCCCACCATACAGCCCCACCCCTCTCTAAAGTTAGTCACTAACTCCTTCTCGAAAGAAGGAAGGTCCACCCTTGACACAATAGTCTCCAGTCTCATTCTTTTTTTTTTTTTTTTTTTTTTTTTTTTTGCGGTACGTGGGCCTCTCACTGCTGTGGCCTCTCCTGTTGCAGAGGACAGGCTCCGGACACGCAGGCTCAGCGGCCATGGCTCACGGGCCCAGCCGCTCCACGGCATGTGGGATCTTCCCGGACCGGGGCACGAACCCGTGTCTCCCGCATCGGCAGGCGGACTCTCAACCACTGCGCCACCAGGGAAGCCCTCCAGTCTCATTCTTGTTTCTCCAAATCCACTTCCTCTGCACCACAAGAGAAGTGTTTTTCTGTTGTTGTTCACAGAGGCGTAAAATGTATCGGTATCTGGGGTGAGGAGTGAAGGCGGACTCATGGGACACTTGTAACCAGACACGATTTTTTATGAGTTGGGCCCACAATTACACCAAAAGATTAAAATGAAAAGATTCTGATGCTTGGATGATTTAACTACCTCTTGATCATCCAAAATAGTACTAAAGTTCACAGCTTACCAAGTCATAATGAGAGTGAACTCCTTGCAAAAAGCAAATCAGATATTCAAATGGAGAGCTGCCTCTACTGTGTACAGCCTGGGCAGGGGTCCACAGTGGAAGCATGATGACTTCCAGGTATGAGAGACAATGCCACACTAAGGATCCAGGCTCACGGGTCCAAAGTCAGGGCCACAGTCAGGACTGGAGATGCACGTTGTCATGAGGACACTGGGAGGCTTTTGAAAGCAATAACCTAGAGGCCAAGCTGAGTTTGGCAACCAAGCAGTTGGGATAGAAGGTGAGTCAGGAAAAACCGGATTCAGGATTGTTGTCTAATGCCTTCCCTGTTGCCTGAGCCTATTTCTGTTACACCACCTTCAAATGTGGCAGCTTTCGATCCAGCGGCAACTTAAAGGCACCACACGCTTCAGACACAAGTCCCTTGCAAAGTACAAAGTACCTCAGCAACACAGGTTGTTTTCAATGGTATTGCTAGTGAACACTGAACGGTGGCTGATTCATCAGAAATCATTCAGAGCCTATTTGCTTTTCACAAGTGTCTGTTCTATTATCTTGGCCCAGGGAGGAGCCATTCTTAATTTCAAGGCATTGTTGCTTTTATTTCTTTGCTCCTGTGTAGCCAACAGGAACAAGAAAGCACTAGGCTCTAAAGACTTATTTTCTCCTGATTTCTCTAGCTTTCCAGGTATTATAAATTTTCCTTGTTTTTTAGTCTGTTTAAAAGCAGCAGGGCTTCCCTGGTGGCGCAGTGGTTGGGAGTCCGCCTGCCAATGCAGGGGACATGGGTTCGTGCCCCGGTCTGGGAGGATCCCGCATACCACGGAGCGGCTACGCCCATGAGCCATGGCCGCTGAGCCTGCGCGTCTGGAGCCTGTGCTCCACAACGGGAGAGGCCACAACAGTGAGAGGCCCGCGTACCGCAAAAAAAAAAAAAAAAAGCAGCAGAGTGATAAAAGGGAACTTGTCCTTTAGTCATAAAATTCTCCTGCACAGCAAAGGAAACCATCAACAAAATGAAAAGATGACCTAAGGAAAAGAGTCATGTACCACAATGTTCATTGTAGCTCTGTTTACAATAGTCAGGACATGGAAGCAACCTAAGTGTCCATCAACAGATGAATGGATAAAGAAGATGTGGCACATATATACAATGGAATATTACTCAGTCATAAAAAGAAACGAAATTGAGTTATTTGTAGTGAGGTGGATGGACCTAGAGTCTGTCATACAGAATGAAATAAGTCAGAAAGAGAAAAACAAATACTGTACGCTAACACATATATATGGAATCTAAAAAAAAAATGGTCATGAAGAACCTAGGGGCAAGAGGGGAATAAAGACACAGACCCACTAGAGAATGGACTTGAGGATACAGGGAGGGGGAAGGGTAATGTGGGACAAAGTGAGAGAGTGGCATGGACATATATACACTACCAAACGTAAGGTAGATAGCTAGTGGGAAGCAGCCGCATAGCACAGGGAGATCAGCCTGGTGCTTTGTGACCACCTAGAGGGGTGGGGTAGGGAGGGAGGGAGACGCAAGAGGGAAGAGATATGGGGATATTTGTATATGTATAACTGATTCACTTTGTTATAAAGCAGAAATTAACACACCATTGTAAAGCAATTATACTCCAATAAAGATGTTAAAATAAATAAATAATTTTTTAAAAAAAGACGACCTAAGGAATATCAGAAAATATTTGCAATTCATATATCTGATACAGGGTTAATATCCAAAATATATAAAGAAATCATGTAATTCAACAGCAAAAATACAATCCAATTTTAAAATGGTCAGATCTGAACAGACATTTTTCTAAAGACGACATACAAACGGCCGATAGGTACATAAAAATGAGCTCAACATCACGACCTATCAGGGAAATGCAAATCAAAACCACAATGAGACATCACCTCACAACTGTTAGAATGGCTAATTAACAAAAAAACGAGCTAACAAGAGCTGGTGAGAATGTGGAGAAAAGGAAACCCTCATGCACTGTTGGTAGGACTGTAAATGGGTACAACCACTATGGACAACAGTATAGAGGCGCCTCAGAAAATTAAAAATAGAACTACCATATGATCCAGCAATCCCACTTCTGGGCATTTAACTGAAAAAAAAAAATGAAAACACTAACTCAAAAAGATATCTGTACTCATCTTCATTGCAGCATTGTTTATAATAGCCAAGATATGGAAATAACCTCAGTGTCCACTGATGGATGAATGGTGAAGAAAACATGGTATATATACAATGGAATATTATTCAGCCAGAAAAAGAAGGAAATCCTGCCATTTGTGACAGCATGGATGGAGCATGAAGGAAGGAGAAAGATAAATATCATATGATTTCAAATATATGTGAAATCTTTAAAAAGAAAGAAAAAACAAACTCATAAATAGAGAATAGACTGGCAGTTGACAGAGGTCAGGGGGGAGCGGTGTGGGCAAAATGGGTGAAAGGGGTCAAAAGGTACAAACTTCCAGTTATAAAATAAGTCCTGGGGATGTAGTATACAGCATGGAGACTATAGTTAAACAATACTGTATGTATATTTGAAAGTTGCTAAAAGAATACATCTTAAAAAGTCCTTCTCACAAGAAAAAAAAATTTGTAACTACGTGTGGTGATGGATGTTTATTAGACTTATTGCAACCATTTTGCAATATATACAAATATTAAATCATCATGCTGTACACCTGAAACTAGTGTAATGTTTTCTGTCAATTATATCTCCAAAAAAATTCTCCTGCAGACATCAAGCGAGAAGAGACAAAATGCAGAAGTGGTAGAGGCACAGGCTTCTCAGTGTGACAGACCTGGCTTCACATTCTCACTCACTGTGATCTTGGGCAAATTATCTTTCTATATGCAGATGGGATACTAACCCCTCCTGGCAAGGGTGTTTGAGGATTTAAGATCGTTTATGTATAAGTCCTTGTCCAGTAATGGTAGCTATTATCATTTTAATCACAGCAAAATGTTGACCAGGAATTAAGTTACCAGGGCACTAAGAGAATCCAGCTGAACACTGTGCAGACTAGCAAATGAGTCATTTTAAAGGTTCTTTGTGCTGTGGCAGGAGCACAGCATGGTTGGGTAGGAATGAAAGGAAGCAGTACGTGAGGGGCAGGAAGTAAACGGATCGTGAGTCAAAAACATGCTCTATCTTTAAATGTGTCTCATTATAATTGCTCTGAAAACTGTACTAAAGACATATGTTTCACATTGTTTATGGAGAAAATGAATTATTAAAAAAAAGAGAGATCTTTCCATTCTTGACAGAATTGAAAATGTCTACCTTTACCTCCTCCCCCAAAGAGGGGGAAAAAAGAGAGAAATTTGTTTTTGTCTTAGAAAATGTATAATGATTAAGATACCTTGTTAATAAGCACATTTTCTTGACTTCTAAAATGAGTTCTACAGGCCAGTATTAGATCAGAGTTATGCTTATTGCCTGTATGTAGGGGGAAAAAATGGTTTTAAGTACATTTGCATCCCTTTATTTGTCTAAAATCCTAAGTATCCTGTTGTCATGGAAATACATTCCCTGACCATCAAATATTAGGTGTGTTTGTATTCTATGCAAAGAGATTTCCAGTATTTTTCACACTTGCCAATCTCATACAGAAGAAAGCTGATTATTCAGGATTCAGATATAACACAAGCATCTGGCATGATTAATCCACTAGCTTGAACTGAAATAGAGTTGAAAGGAGGCATTGATAGCTATGGAATGACAAGAAGAAAGAGAAGGATAAAAAAAAAAAGAATAAAATCAAAGAGTGAGGGGGACTTAGGTAAGAACTGTCACACAATAAGACTGCATTTTTTTTTTTTTTTAAATTTTGGCCAAGCTGTGCTGCTGGTGGGATCTTAATTCCCTGACTAGGGATTGAACCCCGGCCACTGCAGTGAAAGTACCGAATCCTAACCACTAGACCACCAGGGGACTCCCTGCATATTTCTTCTCTGTACTTTTCTAATGCTGATAGGAAAGGTTACCAGTCAGGGTTCTTAGTTGAAAACAAAGGAAATCCACCCGGCTAACTTGAGCAAAAAGGAGTTTACTGAAAGAATGTCAAGCAGCTCACAGAATCCAGGGAAAGGTTAGAGCTTTGGAAAATGAACACAAATCAAGGGAAGCTGGGAGGCTGGAACTGGAGCCAATGTCATGTCACAAGAGAAGCCTGCTTAGGGAGACCCTGCAACTTGTCAAGGACACTCAAAGCCACCACTGCTGGCAGTGGCTTGAACCCAAAACTGTCTTTGCTTCTTTGTGACACTCACTCCAGACACAAAGTCTTGGATAGGCTGAGCTCAGGTGGTCCTAGTGCCCAGGAGTCAAAAGGATACGGCCTTTTCAATTTCCACAATTGGCATTTTCCACCTCCTACCAGCCTCATCAAACAGGAGGAGGCTTGGATATCGGGTAGCACCCCCCGAACATAAAGGTTCCCCACAGAAGTATTCTTTTGTGTTCATGGTTTATATACTCTACCTTCAGAAAACACTTAAAGAGGCTAACAATAAAAGGCACAGATTCAATGGATGTGTGGGGAAAAGAAAAAAAGGACAGGAATTTAGAAGCCATGGAAAAAGACCAGAAAGGCCACAGGAGATTGGGGCAAAGAGGTGCTAGAAGTAGAAAGAAAAAAATGGTTTCTATTATTTCTGTTACTCTTTTCCCTTACATTCTTCCTATGTTTTTCTCTCTTCCTCCTCCTATGCAATTTCTTTCACTCTCAGTAGTGTGAAAAGGTATAAAAAGCCTCTCCCAATCCATAGGATTTCTAGAACTTGTTCTTCAGTTATCCTGGATTTGTTTGAGATTTAGACATAAAGGACTGCTAGTATACGATGTTGAAATCTTATGTTATTGGCCAAGGTTTTAAAAGAAAAATTCTCCGAATCTCTCCAAAAAATGATGAGTGACTGAGTTCGAGTGCTATGATGAGATGAGCCTAAGCCTGAGTCATGAAAAAAACCCATATTCTAGTCCGAGGTTTTGCCTTAGAGGTGAGATGACCGCAGGAAACCACCTAACGTCCATCTCAGTGCTCAGAGCAGCTGCAGTGACAGAGACTATACACACGAAAGCTGAGGTGCTTCTGAACAACCCTATGGATTCGTTTATCCATTCATCCATCTATTTATTCACTGAGAACTTACTATGTGATAATCATAGTGAATAAGACACAAAGGTTACTACCCTGAAGCTTATATACTAAAAGTGTATTTAGGGTTTGGACAGAAACTCAAATGCCTTCAGTGGCCAGGAAAGTAACAGAAATTGTGAAACAGCCATTTTTCTAACAGTGTTGTGGGATGGAGACTGGCTATGTGCAAGTCCTACCCAAAGGCATTCAGTCTGAAATACAGAGAAATCTGTTGCATTTCTATACATGAACAATGAAAGATCAGAAAGAGATATTAAAGAAACAATCACATTTACCACCACACTGAAAAGAACACAATACCTAGGAATAAACCTACCTAAGGAGGCAAAAGACCTGTACTTCGAAAACTATAAGACGGTGACGGAAGAAATCAAAGATGACACAAACAGATGGAAAGATATACCATATTCTTGGATTGGAAGAATCAATATTGTCAAAATTACTATACGACCCAGGGCAATCTACAGATACAATGCAATCCCTATCAAATTATCAATGGCATTTTTCACAGAACGAGAACAAAAAAATTTTTAATTTCTCTGTAAATATAAAAGACCCCAAATAGCCAAAGCAATCCTGAGAAAGAAAAAGGGAGCTAGAGGAATCAGGCTCCCTGACTTCAGACTATACTACAAAGCTACAGCCATGAAAACAGTATGGTACTGGCACAAAAACAGAAATATAGATCAATGGAACAGGATAGAAAGCCCAGAAAAATAAACCCATGCACGTATGGTCACCTAATCTATGACAAAGGAGGCAAGAATATACAATGAAGAAAAGACAGTCTCTTCAACAAGTGGTGCTTGGAAAACTGGACAGCTACATGCAAAAGAATGAAATTAGAACATTCTCTAATACCATACACAAAAAAAAACTCAAAATGGATTAAAGACCTACATGTAAGACCAGATACTATAAAACCCTTAGAAGGAAACATAGGCGGAACACTCTTTGCCATAAATCACAGCAGTATCTTTTTGGATCCACCTCCTAGAGCAATGAAAATAAAAACAAAAATAAACAAATGGATCCTAATTAAACTTAAAAGCTTTTGCACAGCAAACGGAACCATAAACAAAACCAAAAGACAACCCACAGAATGGAGAAAATATTTGCAAATGATGTGACCGACAAGGGATTAATCTCCAAAATTTACAAACAACTCATGAGGCTGAATATCAAAACAAAAAACAGGGCTTCGCTGGTGGCACAGTGGTTGAGAGTCCGCCTGCCGATGCAGGGGATACGGGTTCATGCCTCGGTCCAGGAAGATCCCACATGCCGCGGAGCGGCTGGGCCCGTGAGCCGTGGCCGCTGAGCCTGCGCGTCCGGAGCCTGTGCTCCGCAACGGGAGAGGCCACAACAGTGAGAGGCCCACGTACAGCAAAAAAAAAAAAAAAAAAAATCAAAAAATGAGCAGAAGACCTAAATAGACATTTCTGCAAAGAAGACATACAGATGGCCAAGAGGCACATGAAAAGATGCTCAACATCACTAATTATTAGAGAAATGCAAATCAAAACTACAATGAGGTATCACCTCACACCAGTTAGAATGGCCATCATGAAAAAGTCTACAAACAATAAATGCTGGTGAGGGTGTGGAGAGAAGGGAACCCTCCTATATTGTTGGTAGGAATGTAAATTGGTGCAGCCACTCTGGAGAACAGTATGGAGGTTTCTTAAGAAACTGAAACTAGAACTACTACGTGATCCAGCAATCCCACTCCTGGGCATATATCCAGAGAAAAACATGGTTCAAAAGGATACATGCACGCAATGTTCACTGCAGCGCTGTTTACAATAGCCAAGACATGGAAGAAATCTAAATGTCCATTGACAGATGAATGGATAAAGATGTGGTACACATATATAATGGAAAAGTACTCAGTCATAAAAAAAGAATGAAATAATGCCATTTGCAGCAACATAGATGGACCTGGAGATTATCATACTAAGTGAAATAAGTAAGACAGAGGAAAGACAAATATCATACGATATCGCCTATATGCAGAGTCGAAAAAAAATGAACTTATTTACAAAACAGAAACAGACACTCAGACTTAGAGACCAAATTTACGAACTTATGGTTACCAGCGAGGAAGGGTGGGAGGAAGGGATAGACTGGGAGTTTGGGACTGACATGTACACACTGCTATATAAGATAGATAATCAACAAGGACCTACTGTATAGCACAGGGAACTCTGCTCAATATTCTGTAATAATCTAAATGAGAAAAGAATTTGAAGAAGAATAGATACATGTATATGTATAACTGAATCACTTTGGTGTACACCTGAAACAAACACAACATTGTTAATCAACTATACTCCAATATAAAATAAAAATTTAAAAAAATTCTTCTAAGGGCATCCCAGGAATGTTTATCATAATGATTAAAAGGTTGGTATGGGTATCTCTAAGAAACCCAGCACTAAGAAAAGGGAATATCTGTAAACTTATTTTTATTTTATTTTAAGGAGTGCTATTGTCAATATAAATGTGGACAAGACACCTAAGTCCTCAAATTAGGCCTTCAAAAAACACTATTTCAGGACTCTGGTCAGTACATAATGTCATAATGATAAATTCTTTGGCCCCAAATACTTTTCATATGTTTTATCATTTGCCGTTGAGAAGACTTCAGAATCATGATAAAATATTCAGGATCAAATAATATACCCATGTAACAATACAGCTTGTATAAATATTGACTTGTATACAAATTATATTGTGGAGAATCAGGCACAAATTTTCTGTGTACCTTTTCTATCTTGATTTGACTTCTAGGTTGTTTTGAAATTGTTTTCAAAATGCATACAAGGATAACAGAAAAATGTTGCCTCATCCTGTGAGCACAGTTACTACAGAACCTACCAAAGATGTTTATTAAAGGTGATTCCAAAGAAAAAAGGCATTCAGTCTGTTTATTTAAAAAAGAAGACGGGACTTCCCTGGCAGTCCAGTGGTTAAGACTTCGCCTTCCAATGCAGGGGGTTGTGGGTGCGATCTCTGGTCAGGGAGCTAAGGTCCCACATGCCTCATGGTCAACAAAACCAAAACATTAAAAAAAAAAAAAAAAAAGCATGAATATAAATAAATAAGCAAAATACAGGACACTGAATGCAATAAAGTATGTACATATTAATACAGGATTGAAAGTGATTTGTTCTGCCAAGCGTGGGGTGGTAAGGGTATTACAGAAAGTTTCCAAGAGAACATGATGCCTGAAGAGGGTTTTGAAAGACCAATAGGAGATTCCCAGGCAGATTAGTTGGGAGAAGGGCATCTCAGGCAAAGTTAATATCATGTGGAAAGGTATGCAGGACTGAAACATTCCGTGCATAATGGGATCCACAAGATGTTTGAAGTGATGGAAATCCGGAGGGAATCAAGAAAGAAATGAAGACTAGAGCCAGGCGCTAGGGACAATGAATGGAGGGCCTCTTGTGACCATCTATGGGCAAGTGGGAAACAACACAGGGGATTCAAACAGTGAACAGGGAGGATCTGGAAGGAGTCAAGTGGACAGATTTGAGAAGCATAAAACTGCAAGCAAAGAGAGTTAGGAGAAGGGATGGCAGCATCACAGATGAGAGATGAGGAGGCCCTAACTGAAGGGACTGTGAAGATGGAGAGATGCTAGATTGAAGGACTACCCAGGAAGTAGGGCAGAGAAATGTTAGTGGTTTAAGAAATCTGTGCATTAACCTAGTGTGCTGCCACTGAAAGAGATCTCTGAAGATCAGGGAGGTAGGAAGAGAACAAGGAGGCCACAGTGTCATAAAGGTCGACAGAGGAGACAATTTTCAACGGAAATGGATGTCAACAGATTAAAATGTTATGAAAAGTTATGTAAGTCAGGGGCAGAAACATATTTGTAAAGGTTTGATGTCTGTAAGGCTTTTAGACATTTTGGTAAATGCAGTATAAGCAGTTTTAATAAATGTTAAGGGTTACGCCAAAATGGAGAAATAAATACATCTCAGAACAGTAAGGCCATTGTGAAGAGCCTAGCCCCACAGCCCTGTACGGTAGATGCAGGAAGGGAGAGGTGAAAAGGCCTATCTGATGGCTTTTGTTTCACCACCCAAACACTCCTCCTCCTTCTAATGACATCATCTTGATTTTTCTTTGGAGAACTAATCCTCCATCTCCCAGAACCTACTTGGCTGAGGACGGACACTCCCTAAGCTGTATGAACACATGACCCTAGCCTGGTCAATCAGAGGATTCCATGCCCTTGGCTACAGCAAGTGATTCAGACATCAGCCCATAACACAAACTAGACCATGGAGACACAGTGCATTGCTGTTTTTGTGTGTGTGTGGACTTGTTTTTACATTTTTCGTTTGGTTTGGTGTCAGTTGGGTGTGCTTGTTTATTTGCTTGTTTTAGAGCTTTGGGGCTCCTTTCTTCCGGAACTACTAAGCCTGTGGGATGTATGCCTGGAGATGCTGGAGATCATCAAATGCAGAAAGCCTGCCTAGGGACAAGGCCAACACAAAGGAAAGGAGAACTGAGAGATGCAGAGAGGGACAGGGGAGGAGAGAGAGAGAGAGAGACTAGATTCTAAAGTCATCATTTGATCACTTGAAGCCAACTATACTCACACACTTTTCAGTAAAATGAGCCAATAGAGCCTCTTTATTTTTATTTAATCCACTTAAGGTGGTTTTCTGTCTCCTCTAACCTAAAGAGCCCCATGTGAAACAGCAGGTGGAGAGGTGTTGGAAGCAAGCCAGTTCCAGTACAGCCTTGCCTGGGGCCAACTCTGATCACCGATCTCCAAGTAAGCTTCATCTGCCCCTCCATCAGCTCGTACTTTAGGGGCCTTATCATCCAACTCCTGCAGGGTTCATTGAGGAGCAGCTCGTCCTGAGTCTGGACCATACTATTACTGATGGAACAAGGTTTCTGGAACCCAGCACTGAAGAAAGAGATATAGTACATTTCCTAGAATTCTTAGAGCCAGAACTCCTGACTGCTGCTATTCAGCAGGAACTCAAGGACCAGACCACCCTTCTCTGCCAAATAAGCCAATGCTGGAAAAGCAATTACCCATAAGAAAGGGAATTCCAAACTCCTGCCACTCTGCATTTAAAATGGGTGATCAGGGCTCCTTTATCACAGTTGTACAAGCCATGCAGCACTCAACTCCAAGGGCAGCAAACACTGTTCAACCTGTTCAACCTGCATAGCCATATGCAAAGATCCTGGCAGATACTCACTAATGAGCTAATTGACATTGGCATCCTGGACTCTTAAGTACAGAAAGGCTTTGCACCTTTGTCAACTACAGAGCAGGCTGAGAATGAGAGAAGCCATTTGCAATAGCTTGGACAGCAAAAGCCCTTAGCGTTTCAGTTGTTCAGGAATGAGCTGAGCTGCCTGTGTGAAACCACCTTGTCCTGGTCCTCTGAACTGAGTGTGGGGCAGGGTTCACTGTCAAGGTTAACTCAACAGTCCATCCCGGTCTGAGCCCCTGTACCATTCTCCTTCCCAAGGGGGCTAAGTTAAGCCAACACCAAATAAAACAGCTGTTCCTCAAGAAGGCACCTAGATTTTTGGCAATAGTGTAATTGAGCCGATTTATATTAAAAACCAGGTAGACCTAATTTAAATGTGCAGCAGAGTCAGAGTTTGGAGGCTTTTTCAAACCCTCAGATTCCATGGTGCCCCTTTCTCTTCCAGATATGCAACACAGTAAAAACAGGTTAACGTATGCAACTTCAGATAAGAAATGCCCAAAATCTTTCCAAGGCCTGATATTGAGTCCACACTTCAAGATATGAACAGTGTGTCAATGAGGCCTAGACACAGGTCTTTGCTATAATCAAGCTCATGTGAGAAGTACAGAAATTGTCTCTATCTCCCCAAAGCAGAGTAGGGTCTCAAGGACCAAGTAATTCACCTAAACCTCAATTAGAGCAACACTGAGATAACAGTATTACGTTGTTTTTTTTTAACTCCTTAAAACTAAATATCCATCTTTCTTAAGTCTTCTGTAAAGCTGCAAAGTATTAAAAAATAATCTTCTCCCTTACTGTAATTACCATAGGCGATCTATTTGCACTCACAGGTACAATTTGATTGGAGTTGTTTGTTTGTTTTAAACCAGTAAGAATTCCTACTTGTAGCTAATGATCTCCTCACTCTACCTGAATTTTTTTCTAAGTAACAGAAGCTTTCACCTTGGATGATCTACGTTTTAGAAGTCTATACTGTGCACTTCCAAGGAGGCACTGTTCTAAAATGAGAACTGCATTTGCAGTTGGCACCGGCCCTTGTCTTCTTTCTGTCTCACTTACCATGACAGGCTCTCCCAGCCCAACATCAAATATTCTGCTAGTTTACATCTATGCAAATCAAACAGAAAAACCTTTGGTTCCCTTTAGCTTTTCAGAGATATGGATTATGGCTAGAAGGTCATAGCAAGAACAGTTACCATTTATTAAGTAATGAACATGTGTTTTACAGATACTATCTCTAATCCTAGAATAACCCAGCAAGAGAGGTAACGTGAGCTTAATACCAAGAATTATTTGGTGTTACAGCTGGAAGAATCAATATTGTCAAAGTGACTATATTACCCAAAGTAATCTACAGATTCAATGTAGTCCCTATTGAATTATCAATAGCATTTTTCACAGAATTAGAACAAAAAATTCTTACATTTTGTACAGAAACACGAAAGAACCCGAATAGCCAAAGCAATCTTGAGAAAGAAAAAGGGAGCTGGAAGAATCAGGCTTCCTGACTTCAGACTATACTACAAAGCTACAGTCATGAAAACAGTACGGTGCTGGCACAAAAACAAAAATATAGATCAATGGAACAGGATAGAAACTCCAGAGATAAACCCACTCATCTATGGTCACCTAATCTATGACAAAGGAGGTAAGAATATACAATGGAGAAAAGACAGTCTCTTCAGTAAGTGGTGCTCAGAAAACTGGACAGCTACACGTAAAGGAATGAAACTAGAACATCCCCTAACACCATATACAAAAATAAACTCAAAATGGATCAAGGGCCTAAAAGTAAGGCTGGGACACTATAAAAATCCTAGAGAAAAATACAGGCAGAACACTCTTTGACATAAATTGCAGCAAATCTTCCTTGATCCACTCCCTAGAGTAATGAAAATAAAAATAAACAAATGGGACCTAATTAAACTTAAGTGTCTGCACAGCAAAGGAAACCATAAACAAAACCAAAAGACAACCCACAGAATGGGAGAAAATATTTGTAAATGAAGTCACTGACAAGGGATTAATCTCCAAAATATACAAACAGCACATGCAGCTCAATATCAACAAAACAAATAACCCAATCAAAAAATGGGCAGAAGATCTAAATAGACATTTCTCCAAAGAAGACATAGAGATGGCCAAAAAGCACATGAAAAGATGCTCAACATCACTAGTTATAAGAGAAATGCACATCAAAACTACAATGGTGGTGGGGCTTCCCTGGTGGTGGGGCTTCCCTGGCGGTCCAATGGTTAAGCCTTCGCCTTCCAATGCAGGGGGTGCGGGTTCGATCCCTGGTTGGGGAGTTAAGATCCCACATGCCTCGTGGCCAAAAGACAAAGAAAAAAATATAAAACAGAAGCAATATTGTAACAAATTCAGTAAAGACTCTAAAAATGGCCCACATCAAAAGAAAATCTTTTAAAAAACTACAATGGTAGTTGTATAATCTCACACCAGTCAGAATGGCCATCATGAAAAAGTCTACAAACAATAAATGCTGTGTGAAGAAAAGGGAACCCTCCTACACTATTAGCGGGAATGTAAATTGGTACAACCACTATGGAGAACAGTATAGAGTTGCCTTAAAAAACTAAAAACAGAACCACCACATGATCCAACAATCCTACTCCTGGACATATATCCAGAGAAAACCGTAATTCAAAAAGATACATGCACTCCAATGTTCACTGTGGCACTATTTACAATAGCCAAGACATGGAAGCAACTAAATGTCCATCAGCAGATGAGTGGATAAAGAAGATGTGGTACAGAGACTTCCCTCGTTGTCCAGTGGGTAAGATTCTGCACCCCCAATGCAGGGGACTTGGGTTCAATCCCTGGTCGGGGAACTAGATCCCACCTGCATGCCGCAACAAAGAGTTCGCATGCCGCAACTAAGAGTCTGCATGTCACAACTAAGAAGCCCGCGTGCCTCAACTAAAGATCCCACATGCTGCAACAAAGATTCCACCTGCCGCAACTAAGACCCAGTGCAGCCTAAATAAATATTGAAAAAAAAGAAGATGTGGTACATATATACAATGGAATATTATTACTCAGCCATAAAAAAGAATGAAATAATGCCATTTTCCATAACATGGATGGACCTAGAGATTATCATACTAAGTGAAGTAATTCAGACAAAGACAAATATCACACAATATCACTCATATGAGGAATCTAATTTTTTTTCCTAATATATGATAATTTTTTCATTTTATTTATTTATTAATTAATGTTTTGGCTGTGTTGGGTCTTCATTGCTGCAGGCAGTCTTTTCTCTCTAGTTGTGGCGAGTGGGGGCTACTCTTTTTTTCTTCTTTTTTTTTTTTTTTTTTTTTTTTTTGCTGTACCATTGCGAAGCACAGGCTCCGGACGCGCAGGCTCAGCGGCCATGGCTCACGGGCCCAGCCGCTCAGCGGCATGTGGGATCCTCCCGGACCGGGGCACGAACCCGTGTCCCCTGCATCGGCAGGCGAACTCTCAACCACTGCGCCACCAGGGAAGCCCTTTTTCTTCTTTTTTAAAATAAATTTATTTATTTATTTTTGGCTGTGTTGGGTCTTCATTGCTGCGCGTGGGCTTCCTCTAGTTGCAGCAATTGGGGGCTACTCCAATGGTGTGAGGGCTTCTCATTGTGGTGGCTTATCTTGTTGTGGAGCACAGGCTCTAGGCATGCGGGCTTTGGTAGCTGCAGCACAAGGGCTCAGCAGTTGTGGTTCGCGGGCTCTAGGGTGCACAGGCTTCAGCAGCTGTGGCGCATGGGCTCAGTAGTTGTGGCTCGCAGGCTTAGTTGCTCCACAGCATGTGGGATCTTCCTGGACCAGGGCTCGAACCCATGTCCCCTGCATTGGCAGGCGGATTCTTAACCACTGCGCCACAAGGCAAGTCCCCTAATTTTTTAAATGTTACAAATGAACTTATTTACAAAACAGAGACAGACTTACTGATATCAAAAAAAACTCATGGTTACCAAAGGGGAAATGTGGTGGGGGAAGGAATGAATCAAGAGCTTGGGATTAACATACACACACTACTATACATAAGATAGATAACCAACAAGGACCTACTGTACAGCACAGGGAACTCTACTCAATATTCTGTGATAACCTATATGAGAAAAGAACCTGAAAAAGAATGAATATATGTATATGTATAACTGAATCACTTTGCCGCACACCTGAGCCTAACACAACATTGTAAATCGACTACACTCCATAAAATTTTAAAGTAAATAAATAAAATACTATTATTAATCATTTTTACTGTGATCAAATTTATCTATATTTAAATAAATATAATAAAAATGGTGATTTTTGCTTATTCCACTTGCTTTTATTTTTTATAAATTTATTTTATTTATTTAATTTTTGGCTGCATTGGGTCTTCATTGCTGTGCACGGGCTTTCTCTAGTTGCAGTGAGCAGGGGCTACTTTTCATTGCAGTGCACAGGCTTCTCATTGCAGTGGCTTCTCTTCTTGTGGAGCACAGGCTCTACATGTGCGGGCTTCAGTAGTTGTGGCTTGCAGGCTCTAGAGCGCAGGCTCAGTAGTTGTGGCGCACAGGCTTAGTTGCTCCACAACATCTGGGATCTTCCCAGACCAGGGCTCGAACCTGTGTCCCCTGCATTGGCAGGTGGATTCCTAACCACTGTGCCACCAGGGAAGCCCATTGCACTGACTTTTTAAAAAAATAAAGATACAGTTTTTATTACTGTTTTTAACATTTTATCTTGAGAATTTTTCTGGAAATAATTATAACAGCTATGCAATTTTCATCAAATAAATGAATCATTTACTGAAAAACAATAAAATTAAAGTTAAAACTTCAGCTGATTTTACAATCACACAAAAAACAAGGTCACAGTGAAATAATGAATCTTCTATTTCTAGAGAAAAATAAATTATAATATTATCAAACATATGCTTTTGAAAACCACAGAGAAATTTTAATCTAAAAAGAGAGATTCACGGAACTGTAAAGAGTTGAACAGTTGGTGGTCGGGGGTTCATAAGCACTCTGAAGTCTTTTCTGTGTTTGTGCATAAGTGCAGCTGGTGGGAGGAGAGGAAAGGGAGTTTATGATATCAGATTCTCAAAGCAGTATGTGACTCAAACAAGGGTTAAGATTAATTGTAGTAAAGTATGAGAAAAACATTTAAACCCTGTCCATTATTGGAAGCTCTGACCATCTTTGACTGCAGTCCAAAACAAGAACTAGCAAAAATATAGGTACAAAATCTCTGAATGCCAACACTCAGCACAAAGGATCTTTCTGGAGCAATAAAAGAGCTGACTCTGTCTGTGGCCCTTAGTAACATCCAGCGAGCCAATAATCCATCAGGTCATTGTCCCTCTCTATCCACCAACAAAGGAGCAAGCCCAAAATGTATAAGGGATTTGCTTTGTTTTTCTGAATACAGAGCCCTAGCCGTTCACAGCAGCTGGAGTCAGTCCAAGCAGCATGCTGGAAGAGGATGGTCTGTGTATTTCATTTTTATAGACCAAATGGCTTCTCAATAATTTATCATCTGTGTGATGGAGAAAAGTACCAATAAAATGTGACTGTAAATCTCCACCTTCTTCAAGGATCAAGGACGGAGCTACAGAAAGCTAAAATGGAAATGACAACACATTTTGTGAGCTAAAAATGTATGTTTTCCAAAATCAGATACTGCCCCCATTTCTTGAACTCAATGTCCTTGAAAATGCCTAATTTGAAAAGTAGGGGAAATAGGGTTGGGAGTGAGCAGAAGAACTGAGCATATCTGGGCAGCCTATTGAGTGGAATCTTCCTGAGGTAGACTCTTTGATAAGAGTTCCCTATGAAATGTTTTATCTGCTATATTCTGTTAACACACAGAACTACATCACTGTAATATCATCACAGAAGGGTTTTCATAGATAAAGGAAAACAAATCATGCACACGAGGAGGAGGATGCGGCTCATATTACTAAGGATTACAAGAAATAAAACTCAAATAAAATAATTAAAGAGTTTTTTTAAAGAAATAAAATTTATCACTGAATGGATTTCACCACAATCTATTTCTGGGATTGCTCCCATTTACACATTTATGGCATTTTGCCCCTAAGAAGACATTTTCATTTTAAGATTATTTTTTTCCCTTTTTCAGCAAAACCATGTGGTACTAGGTTCTCTCAGATGCATCCCCCAGCAGTTTTAAAAGGTTAGCATAGCTTTGGCCTCTGAGCAGGCTCTATACTGCTCCCTGCAAATACAGGGGCTCATAAGAATACCAGACTTCACTGGACAACCAGGCTGGAGACTGACTCCTTTTTCTATCTTGTCAATGTCCCAACCAAGGCCAATGAACACAGGAGGCTATTACATATTCATAGAACAGCCACAACAGCTACCATTTACATAGAGTTTACTGCGGTGCCAGGCACTATTCTAAGCATGTTACTTCTCAAAAACCCTATATAGTAGTTACTATTATTACCCCATTTTGCAGATGAAGAAATTGAGACACAGGAAGTTTTAGTAACTTGACTAAGGCCATACAGTTAGTAAGTAGTGTAACTATGATCTAATTCTAATAACAATGCAATGGGGTACAGAGAATTTTCCCTACTTTTTGGACAAGGAATATAAGCGTCAAAGAGGTCAAGTGATTAACCCAAATTTACACAATTACTAAGCAGCAAAGTCAGAATCAAACACAGGCCAGTGAGTGCCATTTCCCCTTTTTGCAGGCCAAAAACACAGCTTCAGTAGCATTTAAATCCTTTACAAAACTTCTTGCTTTGGTTCTTTTTGATGGAGAGGAAACCAAAGACCATTCATTCAGAGAGAACAAAAGGAATCTAGAAATAAAGTTCCCAGGAAGTAAAAATGTTCACTAGATATCTTGCTCTCCCCATACGTGAAAGATTAATACAGAAGACTAATGCGCCTGATTGCTTCAGGTTTCACTGGCAAGAGTAAACAAGTTTGAAGACTTGCACACACTAATATCAAGAGCACAGGGAAGCAG
The DNA here is from genome assembly GCF_008692025.1 of Phocoena sinus. Lineage (NCBI taxonomy): Eukaryota > Metazoa > Chordata > Mammalia > Artiodactyla > Phocoenidae > Phocoena > Phocoena sinus. The sequence goes on along the minus strand of NC_045778.1, from coordinate 13,167,982 downwards.
TTGGAAGTACATATCAGTGTCCTGGCAAGAACAAAGGAATTTCAGCTTACTTCACTTAAAGGTGAGATATATTGGCTCTTTATTTCTAATAACGGAACTATTTACTTAGGCAGACATTGGAGTAGAACTTGCTTTCCAAATAACAACGTCATCTGTAAAAAATGCACTCATCCCTGCATCATAAGGACATTTGCACTGACTTCAAGTGTTTATCATCTTAGAAAGAAAACAAAAGGGGTTTTGGCAGAATAGTTTTTAGGCCTAAAGTCAGTTAAACCAGGGCTGAGACAAAGCATTTACCCTTGGCAATGTTTTGTAAAGCAGCCAAATTTTGCTGTCAGTACCTCTCCGGCTTACCTACCTTCCCTGCCTCCAGGTATGTTCCTAGGAGTGACGTACTGTTCCAAGGATGTTCACCATCAAAACTACACCACGACGACCAACACTGCCTCTTTGCAGAGTCTGATGTGGCTCTCTGTTTTTGTTCAAAAAAGATTCATTTTTCTCCCTTAAAGTAGAGAGAATGCTAGGACATGTTTTTGAGAGGGGAGAGGTGTGAACTAGAAGAGTGGAAGATATTGCTAAATATCTCCCCAATAACCATTTGCTCTCTCTGTATTTTTGTAATATCACTCCTCTGCCCAGCTATAGATTACAGACCAGAGCAATCCTTCCACCCCACCATGGCCATGCAATTGAGCAAAGTACTGGCAGATAGGATATGAGCAGGAGTGATGTATGCAACTTCTTAAAACATCTTCACTTCTTAAAACGAGTCACTTGGTCTCCCTTCCATTTTTGCCTTCCATGGGTGCTGGTAAGCCAGTTTCAAATATATGGATGAGGGTAAAACCCCAGGGAATGGAAGAACAACAAAATAGAAGGAACTTGGGTCTCTGGATGTCCTCAAGGAACAAAACTTCCTACAAACCCAGGATCATAGGGTTACCACTGTATCATAGAGAAAGAGAAAGAAATGTTAATCCTGATTGAGCCTCTGATATTTTGACTCTATAGTCAAACCAGTATTCTAAGTAGTATGGGCAAGAAGAGAAAGTATAAGAAGACCTCTTCAGAAGTGACATACTACACAGACAGACCTCCTCTGCTCTCTGCCCAATTTTTTCACCTATTAAAATGAATAATAATACCTCTCTTTTAATGTTATTGCAAGGATTAAATTAAATAATGTATGTAATGCATTAAGTACACATCTTAAGGTTCAAGCAATGATAGCTTTAACAAAAACCAGAATCTTCTCATTTGAAACATTGAATGTGCTTTCCTTCCCACATATCCAAATGCAAAACATCTTTATCAGAGGATTCTCGGAAGATGGCAGAGTAGGAAGCATCAGAAATCTGTCTCCCCACCTAGACAACAATTGTGCTGGCAGAATTTGTCTGATGTAACAATTCTGGCACTCTGGATCTTACTGAAGACTTGCAATTTCAAGGGGAAGGCTTAAACTGTAAATTATGGTAATTTTGGTCAATTTCAGCTGCTACCACAGTAGCAGCTACCCATGGCAGGGAGCCATGCATGTGTTCCCAGAACAGCTTGCACATAGCTTTCAGGAATCAGGGTGGACATAAAGGATCCTGTTCTCCAACTATCAGGGATCTGTGCTCTAAACACTGACTGCTGTTTCATACCACAGAAGAGTAGACAAAGAGGCAAGTGAGAATTGTTGTTGTACCTTTCTCCATTGTTGCAAGCCTCTCCCCCTCTAGATGAAATGACGGCCAGCAAATTTAAAGGGCTGGCACACTTTCCCCTCCCCTTCATTTTTTTTCTTTTTCCTCTTTTGAGAGGCAGACACTGAAGATAAGGACATTCAAAAACAACAGCATATATAGAGAAAATTAGAAAGTGACTGCACATGCCCAGCAAAAGGTACAGGGTCAGAAAGACCTTCTTAAGTTTATACCTCAGATGGATCCTTGGCACAAAGAGAGCCTACAACAATCAAAACAACAAAAACAATGACAAAAACAGCAAGCTCTGGGGAAGAGGGAGCATCTGATTTTCAGAGTCACCACATTATTAGCTTCAAATGTCCAGTTTTCCACAAACACACACACACACACACAAGGCATACAAACAACAAAAACCAGGGGAGTATGGCCCATTCAAAGGAAAAATAAACATCAACAGAAACCCTCCCTGAAAAAGACGTGACAGCTGATCTACTAGACAAAGACTTTAAAAGAGCTGTCTACAAGATGCTTAAACAGCTAAAGGAAGACATGGAGAAAGTCAAGAATGTGATGTAAATGAATGATGTAAATGATGAAAATGAATTAAATGGAAATATCAATAAAGAGAAAACCTAAGATGAAATGAAATAGAAATTCTGCAGTTGAAAAGTATGATAACTGAAGTGAAAAAAAAACCAAAACTAGAGGGATTCAAAGGCAGATCTGAGCAGTCAGAAGAAAGTATCAGTGAACTTGAAGATACAGCAATGGAAATGATCACAGAAACAAAAAGGTTTAAAGAAAAGCAAACAGAACCCAAAAGACCTTTTGGACACCACCAACAAACTAACCTGTGTATTGTGGGAGAGCCAGAAGAAGAAGACAGAGAAAAAGGCAGAGAGGATATCTCAAAAAATAACAGCTGAAGACTTCCCAAATTTGATGAAATGAATGAATATAAACATCCAAGAGCTTAATGAACTCCAAATAAGATAAACTCAAAGAGACTCTCACTGAGACATATTATAACTGAACTTTGAAAAAACAAAGACAAAGAGAACCTTGAAATCAGCAACAGAGAAGCAACCCATCACATACAAGGGATCCTCTATACGATTATCAACAGATTTATTACCAGAAACTTTGGAGGCCAGGAGGCAGTGAGCTGATATATTCAAAGTGCTTAAAAAAAAATAAGTCAACCAAAAATCTAATATCTGGCAAGACTGCCCTTCAAAAGTGAAGGAGAAATTAAGACTTTCACAGGTGAACAAAACTTGAGGGTGTTTGTTATCACCAGAGCTGCCCAGTAAGATATGCTCAAGGGACTCCTGCAAAATAAAATGAAAGGACACTAGACAGTAACCTGAAGCAGTATGAAAAAATAAAGATCTCAACAAAGGTAAATACATGGGCAATTATAAAAGCTAATATTATTGTAACTTTGGTTTGTAACCCACATTTTGTTTTCTACATAACTTAAGAGATTAAAGCATTTAAAAGAATTACCAGTTTAGGGACTTTCCTGGTGGCGCAGTGGTTAAGAGTCCACCTGCCAATGCAGGGGACACGGGTTCAATACCTGGTCCAGGAAGATCCCACATACCGCAAAACAACTAAGCCCATGCGCCACAACTACTGAGCCTGCATTCTAGAGCCCGTGACCCACAACTACTGAGCCCGCGGGCCACAACTACTGAAGCCCATGTCCCTAGAGCCCGTGGTCCACAACAAGAGAAGCCACTGCAATGAGAAGCCCACACACTGCAATGAAGAGTAGCCCCTGCTCACCACAACTAGAGAAAGCCCGCACGCAGCAACGAAGACCCAACACAGCCATAAATAAACAAATAAATAAATAAGTAAATTTATTTTTTAAAAAAAGAATTACCAGTTTATGTTTTGGGGCATACATGTGTAAACATATAATTCTGTGACATCAACAACTGAATGAGGTGGGGTGAGAGCCGTAAAAGAACAGAGATTTTATATGTTATTAAAGTTAAGCTGGTTTAAATTCAAATTAGAGTGTTACAACATTAGGATGTTAAATGGAATCCCACAGTAACCACAAAGAAAATAACTAGAGAAATGGGAAAAGAATTTCACTACAATAATATTCCCATGGTAACCACAAAGAAAGTAACTAGAGAAATGGGAAAGGAATTTCACTACAAAAAAAAACCAACTACAAAAAGAAGACAGTAATGAAGGAAATAAGGAACAAAAAAGCTATAAGGCAAATAGAAAACAAAGTGACAGAAGTCTTTCTTTATGAGTAATTATGGAAAATGTAAATGGATTAAACTCTCCTATGAAAAGACAGATTGGCAGAATGAATAAAAACATATAATCTAATTATATGCTGTCTACAAGAAACTCATATTACAGCCAAAGACAAAAATATATTGAAAGTGAAAAAACAGAAAAAGTTATTCCATGTAAACAGTAGAGAGAAGGAGTGGCTACACTAATATTAGACAAAACAGACTAAGTCAAAACAGTTTACATGAGACAAAGGAGGACACTATATGTTATGAAAAGCTTCAATACAGCAAGAAGACATAACAATTATAAACATGTACACAACAAACAATCAAATTATATGAAGCAAAAACTGACAGAATTAAAGGGAGAGATAGACCGTTCTACAATAATAGAGACTTCAACACTCCAATGTGAGCAATAAATAGAACAACCAGACAGAAGATAAATAAGAAACAGATAACTTAAACAAGATAAAAACCAACCTGACGGGCTTCCCTGGTGGTGCAGTGGTTGAGAGTCCGCCTGCCAATGCAGGGTACATGGGTTCATGCCCTGGTCCCACATGCCGCAGAGAGGCTGGGCCCTTGAGCCATGGCCGCTGAACCTGCACGTCTGCAGCCTGTGCTCCGCAATGGGAGAGGCTGCAGCAGTGAGAGGCCCGCGTACCACAAAAAAACAAAACAAAAACAACCTGATCTGACAGACATAGCACTCTCCCCAACAACAGCATACCTATTCTTCTCAAGTGCACATGGAACATTTTTCCAGAAGAATCTATACATGAGGCCACAAATTAAGTCTCAATAGATTTTAAAAGACAGCTATCATAAAGAGTATAGTTTCTGACTACAACAGATGAAATTAGAATTCAGGAACAGAAGCAAATCTGGCAAATTTACAAATTTGTGGAAACTGAACAACATGAACAACCAATGGATCAAAGAAAAAATATCAAAGGAGATAAGAATATACTGAGAGACTAATGAAAACAAAAACAGAACATACCAAAACTTATATGATGCAGCAAAAGTAGTGTTAAAGAGGAAATTCATAGCTATAAAAGCTTACATTTCAAAAATTTTTTGTTCAAATCAGTAATCTCAAGTTAACAATCTGACTTAAGAAACTAGAAAAAGAACAAACTAAACCCAAAGGTAGTAGAAGGAAGGAAATAAAGATTAGAGCAGAGATAAATGAAACAGAATGAAATGTACAGAAAATCATGGAGAATCAAAACTAGGTTCTTTGAAAAGATCAACAAAATCGATAAACTTTTAGCCAGGTGGACTAAGAAAAAGAGAAGACTCAAATGATTATAATCAGAAATGAAAGTGAGGACATTACCAATTCTTCAGAGATAAAAATGATAAGAAAGTGCTATGAACAACTGTATGCCAACAAATTTGATAACCCAGATGAAATGGACAAATTCCTGGAAACACAAACCTATCCAGACTAATCACAAAGAAACAGAAAATCTGAATTGACCTATAACTAGTAAGGAGATTCAGTCAGTACTCAAAAATCTCCCAACAACAATAAAAAAGCCATGAACCTGATGGCTTCATGGTGAATTCTACCAAATATTTAAAGAAGAACTAACACCAATCCTTCTCAAATTCCCAAAAAATTAAAAAAGAAAGAATACTCCCTAACTCATATTATGAGATCAGCATTACTCTGATACCAAAGACACTACAAGAAATAATAAGTACAAAAAATATAGACTAATATCTCTTATAAACACTGAGGCAAAAATCCTCAATAAAATACTGGCAAATGAAATTCAGCAGCATATTTAAGGGACTATGTACCATGATCAAGTGAGATGTATTCCTGAAATGCAAAGATGATTCAACATACAAAACTCACTCAATGTAATACACCACATTAACAGAGTAGATAGAAAAACTACATGATTGGGACTTCCCGGGTGACACAATGGTTAAGAATCCGCCTGCCAATGCAGGAGACACGAGTTCAATCCCTGATCCAGGAAAATCCAACGTGTCACAGAGCAACTAAGCCCGTGTGTCACAAGTGCTGAGCCTGCGCTCTAGAACCTGCGAGCCACAGCTACTGAGCCCGCATGCCACAGCGACTGAAACCCGCACACACTAGAGCCCACATGCCGCAACTACTGAACCCACATGCTGCAACTACTGAAGCCCACACACCTAGAACCCATGCTCCACAACAAGAGAAGCCACCGCAATGAGAAGCCTGTGCACTGCAACAAAGAGCAGCCCCCACTCACTGCAACTAGAGAAAGCCCACATGCAGCAACAAAGACCCAATGCAGCATAAGTAAATAAATTTGAAAAAAAACCTACATAATCACCTCTACTGATGCAGAAAAAGCATTTGACAAAATTCAACACCATTTTACAATTAAAAACACTAAAAAACTTATGGAGGAGACAAGATGGCGAAGTAGAAGAACTTGAGCTCACCTCCCCTCACAAAAACACCAAAATGAGAACTAATTGCTGAACAAACATCGACAAAAGAGACTGGAAACTAGTGGAAGAAAAAGATATTCTACATCCGAAGACAAAGAAGAAGCCACAACAAGATGGTACGAGGGGCGCTTTCGCAATATAATCAAACCCCATACCGTCCAGGTGGGAGACCCACAAACACGAAAATAATTATATCTCAGAGGTTCTCCCACAGGAGTGAGAGTTTTGAGCCCCATGTGAGGCTCCCCATCCTGGATATTTGGCATCAGGAGAAGGAGCTCCCAGAGCATTTGGCTTTGAAGGCCAGCAGGGCTTGAGTGCAGGAGCTCTGCAGGACTGGGGAAATGAGGACTGCATTCCTGTAGGGTGCACACAGGTTTCACATGCACTGGAAGCCAGGGCAAAGCAGTGATTCCATAGGAGCCTGGGCCAAAACGATCTGCGTGTCTCCTGGGGAGGGAGGGGTCAGCTGTGGTTCGCTGAGGGACAAGGACACTGGTGGCAGAGTCCTGAGGGAATATCCATTGCCATGAGCTCTCCTGGAGGTCATCATGGCATCGAGACCTGGCCCCGCCCAGGAACCTACAGGCTCCAGTGTTGAGATGCCTCAGGTGAAACAACCAACAGGGTGGGAACAGAGCCCCACTCATCATCAGACAGGCTGCCTAAAATCTTCCTGAGCCCACAGCCCTCTAAGCACACTAGTTAACACGGCCCTTCCCACCAGACGGACAAGACACAGCTCCACCAACCAGTAGGCAGGCACCAGTCCCTCCCATCAGGAGGCCTGTGCAAGTCTCTGGACCAACCTCACCCACAAGGGAGGAGACACCAGAAGCAAAAGGAACTACAACCCTTCAGCCTGTGGAACAGAGACCACAAACACAGCAAGTTAGACAAAATAAGACAGCAGAGAAGTATGTTCCAGATAAAGAAACAAGATAAAACCTCAGAAGAATTAAGTGAAGTGGAAACAGGCAATCTGCATGAAAAAGAATTCAGAGTAATGACAGTAAAGATGATCCAAGATCTCAGAAAAAGAATGGAGGCACAGATCAAAAGATACAAGAAATGTTTAACAAAGAGCTAGAAGATTTAAAGAACAAACAAACAGAGATGAACAATACAATAACTGACATGAAAAAATACACTAGAAGGAATCAACAGCAGGATAATGAGGCAGAACAACTAAGTTAACTGGAAGACAGATTGGTGGAAATCACTGCCACGGAATAGAATAAAGAATGAAGTGAGGACAGTCTAAGAGATTTCTGGGACAACATTAAATGCACCAACATTCACATTATAGGGATCCCAGAAGAAGAGAGAGAGAGAAAGGGCCTGAGGAAATATTTGAAGAGATAATATCTGAAAATGTCCCTAACATGGGAAAGGAAACAGTCACCTAACTCTAAGAAGCACAGAGAGCCCCATGCAGGATAAACCCAAGGAGGAACAGGCCAAGACACATGTTAATCAAATTGACAAAAATTAAAGACAAAGAGAAAATATTAAAAGCAACAAGGGAAAAACAACAAATAACATACAACAGAATCCCCATAAGGTTATCAGCTGACTTTTCAGGAGAAACTCTGCAGACCAAAAGGGAGTGCCACGATATGTTTAAAGTGATGAAAGGGGAAAAGCTACAACCAAGAATACTCCACTGAACAAGGCTCTCATTCAGATTAGACACAGAAATAAAAGCTTTACAGAGAAGCAAAAGATAAGAGAATTTGGCACCACTGAACCAGATTTACAACAAATGCTAAAGGAACTTCTCTAGGCAGAAAAGGCCACAAGTAGAAATAAGAAAATTACAAATGGGAAACCTCACTGGTAAAGGCAAACATACAGTAAAGGAAGGAAATCACCTGAACACAATTATAATATCAAAACTAGCAATCTTGAGAAAAGGACAGTACAAACGCAGGATACTGGAAATGCATTTGAAATTAAGAGACCAGCAACTTAAAACAAGGTTTTTTATAACAGACTGCTATATCAAAACCTCATGGGAACTGCAAACCAAAAATCTACAATAGAGACCAAAAAAAAAGAAAAAGCAATCCAAACACAACATTAAATATGGTCATCAAATCACAAGAGAAGAGGACAAAAGAGGAAGGAAAGAAAAAAGACCTAAAAGAAAAATTGAAAACAATTCACAAAACAGCAGTAAGAACATACATATCAGTAATTACCTTGTAATGTAAACGGATTAAATGCTCCAACCAAAAGACACAGGCTCACTGAATGGATACAAAAACAAGACCCACATATATGCTATCTACAAGAAACCCACTTCAGACCTAGGGACACATACAGACTGAAAGTGAGGGAATGGAAAAAGATATTCCATGCAAATGGAAATCAAAAGAAACCTGGAGTAGCAATACTCATATCAGACAAAATAGACTTTCAAGTAAAGACTGTTACAAGAGACAAAGAAGGACACCACATAATGATCAAGGGATCAACCCAAGAAGATATAACAATTGTAAATATGTATGCACCCAAAATAGGAGCACCTCAATATATAAGACAAATATTAACAGCCATAAAAGGAGAAATCGACAGTAACACAATAATAGTGGGGGACATTAATACCCCACTTTCATCAATGGACAGATCATCCAGACAGAAAATCAATAAGGAAACACAGGCCTTAAATGACACATTAGACCAGATGGACTTAATTGATATTTACAAAACATTCCATCCCAAAGCAGCAGAATACTCTTTCCTTCCAAGAGCACATGGAAGATTCTCCAGGATAGATCACATGCTGGGCCACAAATCAAGCCTTGGTAAATTTAAGAAAACTGAAATCATATCAAGCATCTTTGCCGACCACAATGCTATGAGATTAGAAATCAACTACAAAAAAAACAAAAACCTAAAACACACAAACATGTGTAGGCTAAACAACATGATACTAAACAACCAATGGATCACTGAAGAAATGAAAGAGGAAATCAAAAATTACCTAGAGACAGTTGACAATGAAAACATGATGATCCAAAAACCTATGGGATGCAGCAAAAGCAGTTCTAAGAGGGAAATTTATAGCAATACAATCTTACCTTAGGAAACAAGAAAGATCTCAAATAACCTAACCACACACCTAAAGCAAGTAGAGAAAGAAGAACAAACAAAACCCAATGTTAGTAGAAGGAGAGAAATAAAGATCAGAGGAGAAATTAATGAAATAGAGACAAAGAAAACAACAGAAAAGATCAATGAAACTAAAAGCTGGTTCTTTGAAAAGATAAAATTGAGAAACCTTTAGCCAGACTCATCAAGAAAGAAAAGGAGAGGGCTCCAATCAATAAAATTATCAATGAAAAACGAGAAGTTACAAATGATGCCACAGAAATGCAAAGGATCATAGGAGACTACTACAAGCAACTATACGCCAGTAAAATGGACACTCTAGAAGAAATGGACAAATTCTTAGAATGGTACAATCTTCCAAGACAATCAGGAAGAAATAGAAAAGACAAAGAGACCAATCACAAGTACTAAATTGAAAACATCGATTTAAAAACTTCCAACAAACAAAAGTCCAGGACCAGATGGCTTCAGAGGCGAATTCTATCAAACATTTAAAGAAGTGTTAACACCTATCCTTCTGAAACTATTCCAAAAAATTGTAAAGGAAGGAACACTCCCAAACTCATTCCATGAGGCTACCATCACCCTGATACCAAAACCAGCCAAAGATACCAAAAATAAAAAAGAGGAAAACTACAGGCAATACCACTGATGAACATAGACACAAAAATCATCAACAAAATGCTAGCAAACCAAATCCAACAATACATTAAAAGGCTCATACACCTTGATCAACTGGGATTTGTCCCAGAGATGCAAGGATTTTTCAATATCTGCAAATCAATCAGCGTGATACACCACATTAACAAATTGAAGAATAAAAACCATATGATCATCTCAACAGATGCAGAAAAAACTTTTTTTTTTTTTTTTGCAGTACACGGGCCTCTCACTGTTGTGGCCTCTCCCGTTGTGGAGCACAGGCTCTGGAGGTGCAGGCTTAGCGGCCATGGCTCACGGGCCTAGCCGCTCCGTGGCATGTGGGATCTTCCCAGACCAGGGCACGAACCCATGTCCCCTGCATCGGCAGATGGACTCTCAACCACTGCGCCAGCAGGGAAGCCCAGAAAAAACTTTTGACAAAATTCAACACCCATTTATGATAAAAACTCTCCTGAAAGTGGGCATAGAGGGAACCTACCTCAACAAAATAAAGGCCATATATGACAAAGCCACAGCTAATATCATACTCAATGGTGAAAAGCTGAAAACATTCCCTCTAAGATCAGAAACAAGACCAGGATGTCCACTCTTGCCACTTTCAACATAGTTTTGGAAGTCCTAGCCATGGCAATCAGAGAAGAAAAAGAAATAAAAGGAATCCGAATTGGAAAAGAAGAAGTAAAACTGTCACTGTTTGCAGATGACATGATACTATACATAGAGAATCCTAAAGATGCTACCAGAAAACTACTAGAGCTCATTAATGAATTTGGTAAAGTTGCAAGATACAAAATTAATACACAGAAATCTCTTGCATGCCTATACACTAACAATGAAAGATCAGAAAGCGATATTAAGGAAATAATCCCAATTACCATGGTATCAAAAAGAATAAAATACCTAGGAATAAACGTATCTAAAGAGGCAAAAGACCTGTACTCTGAAAACTATAAGATGCTGCTGAAAGAAATCAAAGATGACACAAACAGATGGAAAGATATACCATATTCTTGGATTGGAAGAATCAATATTGTCAAAATTACTAGACTACCCTAGGCAATCTGCAGGTACAATGCAATCCCTATCAAATTATCAATGGCATTTTTCACAGAACGAGAACAAAAAAATTTTTAATTTCTCTGTAAACATAAAAGAACCCAAATAGCCAAAGCAATCCTGAGAAAGAAAAAGGGAGCTGGAGGAATCAGGTTCCCTGACTTCAGACTATACTACAAAGCTACAGCCATGAAAACGGTATGGTACTGGCACAAAACCAGAAATATAGATCAATGGAACAGGATAGAAAGCCCAGAAAAATAAACCCACACACCTGTGGTCACTGAATCTATGACAAAGGAGGCAAGAATATACAACGAAGAAAAGACAGTCTCTTCAACAAGTGGTGCCCAGAAAACTGGACAGCTACATGCAAAGTAATGAAATTAGGGGCTTCCCTCATGGTGTAGTGGTTGGGAATCCGCCTGCCAACGTAGGGGACACGGGTTCGAGCCCTTTCCGGGAGGATTCCACATGCCACAGAGCAGCTAGGCCCGTGCGCCACAGCTGCTGAGCCTGCGCTCTAGAGCCCGTGAGCCACAGCTACTGAAGCCCACGTGCCATGGCTGCTGAGGCCTGTGTGCCTCGAGCCCGTGCTCTGCAACAAGAGAAGCCACCGCAATGAGAAGCCTGTGCACTGCAAGGAAGAGTGGCCCTCCTGCTCGCCACAACTGGAGAAAGCCCGCACCGCAATGAGGATCCAATGCAGCCAAAAAGAAATTTTTTAAAAAAAGAATGAAATTAGAACATTCTCTAATACCATACACAAAAATAAACTCAAAATGGATTAAAGACCTATATGTAAGACCGGATACTATAAAACCCTTAGAGGGAAACAGGCAGAACACTCTTTGACGTAAATCGCAGCAGTATCTTTTTGGATCCACCTCCTAGAGCAATGAAAATAAAAACAAAAATAAACAAATGGAACCTAATTAAACTTAAAAGCTTTTGCACAGCAAAGGGAACCATAAACAAAAGCAAAAGACAACCCACAGAATGGGAGAAAATATTTGCAAATGATGTGAGCAACAAGGGATTAATTTCCAAAATTTACAAACAACTCATATGGCTGAATATCTAAACAAAAGACAACCCAATCAAAAAATGAGCAGAAGACCTAAATAAACATTTCTGCAAAGAAGACATACAGATGGCCAAGCAGCACATGAAAAGATGATCAACATCACTAATTATTAGAAAAATGCAAATCAAAACTACAATGAGGTATAACCTCACACCAGTTAGAATGGCCATCATGGAAAAGTCTACAAACAATAAATGCTGGTGAGGGTGTGGAGAGAAGGGAACCCTCCTACACTCTTTGTGGAATTGTAAATTGGTACAGCCACTGTGGAGAACGGTATGGAGGCTCCTCAAGAAAACTAAAAATAGGGCTACCATATGATCCAGCAATCCCACTCCTGGGCATATATCTGGATAAAACCATAATTCAAAAAGATACACGCTAAAGCTGCTGTGATTATTTCTGCACCAATCTTTTGGTGGTCATTTATCTATGTCATACACATCAAACTAGAATTGTTGGGTCACAGGAAAAGCATTTTCATAGTATATCAGATCCTCTAAAAAGTTTTCCATAGGGGTTGTACCAATTTACACTCCCATAAGAATGTATGAAGGGAGCTCCAATTGCTCCACATCCTCACTAAGACCTGATTTTACCAAGCATTTTAATTTGAACCTTTCTTTAGTATGTATGGTGGTATTTTACTAGGATTTTAATTGGCTAACAATGTTAAGCATGCTTTCAACTGTGTAAAATCTAGGTTGATAGCTTTTTCCATGAGTTTTTACACATCTTTTTGTTGTTGTTCTTTTTCCCCAGTATTAATTAGTAGAAGTTCTTTTTATATTCTGATTTTGAGTAATATGCCAAAGATATGTAACACAAATATTTGCTTCCAGTCTATGGCTTATCTTTAAGTCTTTTAATGGCATCTTTTGATGAACAAAACATATTAATTGTCAAGAAATCCAATTTCCAAATTATTTTATGGTTAGTTTTTTGTTCACTGTATAAGAAATCTTTGTATACCTCAACGTCATGGAATTATTTTTCTATATGTTTTCTATATTCTATATTGTTTACTTGTCAATTGGTCTGGGATTATTTATATGCAGTTTAAATATAGTTTGAGTTAATGTTAAAAAAAAAAAAGATACATGCACCCCAATGTTCACTGCAGCACTAACAATAGCCAAGACATGGAAGCATCAACAGATGAATGCATAAAGAGGGTGTGGTACATATATACAATGAAGTATTACCCAGCCATAAAAAAGAATGATATAATGCCATTTGCAGTAACATAGATGGATCTAGAGATTATCATACTAAGTGAAGTAAGTCAGACAGAGAAAGACAAATATCATATGATATCACTTATATGTGGAATCTTTAAAAATGATACAAATGAACTTATTTACAAACAGAAACTGACGCACAGACTTTGAAAACAAAATTCTGGTTACCGATAGGGAAAGGTTGTGGGGGAGGGATAAATTAACAAGTTGGGATTAACAGATACACACTACTATATATAAAATAGATAATCAACAAGGACCTACTGTATAGCACCAGGAGCTCTACTCAATATTCTGTAATAACCTATATGGGAAAAGAATCTGAAAAAGAATGGATATATGTATGTGTATAACTGAATCACTTTGCTGTACACCTGAACCTAACACAACACTGTAAGCCAACTATACTCCAATATAAAATAAAAATGAAATTTTAAAAAACACTCAAGGATTTTCCTGGTGGTCCAGTGGTTAAGACTCCATGCTTCCATTGCAGGGGGCAAGGGTATGATCCTTGCTCAGGGAATTAAGATCCTACATGCCATGTGATGTGGCCAAAAATAAATAAATAAAAAATTTTAAAAACACTCAAAACATTAGGAAGAGAAGGGAACTACCTCAACATAATAAAACCCATATTTGAAAAACCCAGAGCAAACATCAATGGGGAAAGACTGAAAACTTTTCCTCTACTATCAGTAAAAGACTTTGATTGCCACTTTAGCTACTTCTATTCAACATAGTACTGGCAGTTCTACGCAAAGCAATTAGGCAAGAAATAGAAATAAAAGGCATCCAAATGGGAAAATAAGAAGTAAAATGATCTCTGTTCACAGATGACATGATCTTATATGTTAAAAAAATTAAAAACCTAAAGATTTCACAAAAAAATTCTTACAACTAATAAATGAATTCAGCAAAGTAGGAAATAAAGCCAACACATAAATCAGTTGCATTTCTTTACACTAACAATGAAAAATCTAAAAAGGAAATATAAAAATAATTCCACTTGAAATAGCATCAAAAAGAATAAAATACTTAGGAATTAACTCAACCAAAGACATGAAAAATTTGAACAATGCAAATTACAAAACATTTCATTAAACAAGACAAAGATAAATGGAAATACATCACACGTTCATGTATTGGAAGACTTAATATTGTTAATATGTCAATAATAGCCAAAGCAATCTATAGATTCAATGCAACCCCTACCAAAATCTCAACTGTATTTTTTACAAAAATAGAAAAACCCATCCTAAAATTCATAAGAATTTCAAGGGACTCCTAATGGCCAAAATAATCAAAAAAGAACAAGGCTTGAGGACCCCTACTTCTGGATTTCAAAACTTACTACAAGGCTAAAGTAATCAAAACAGTGCACACACACCAATAAAATAAAGAGCCCAGAAATAAACTCTTGCATATATGATTATATGCTTTTTGACAAGGATGTCAAGAGCATTCAATGGGGGAAAGGACAATCTTTTCAACAAATGGGTGCAGAAAAACTTGATAGTCACATGCCAAACAATGAAGCTGGTCCCTCAACCCAACAACATATACAAAAATTAACTCAAAATGAATCAAAGACCTAAATGTAAGACCTAAAACTATCAAACTCTTAGGATAAAACACAGGGGAAAAGCTTCATGACATTGGATGTAGCAATGATTTCTTGGATATGACACCAAAGGCATAGGCAACAAAAGGAAAAATAAACTGAACTTAAAAATGTTTAAATGTTATGCATCAAAAGACAATATGAACAGAGTATAAAGGCAACCCACAGAACAAGAGAATGTTTGCAAATTATATATCTGCTAAGGGATTAATTTCCAGAATATATAGAGAACTCTTAAACCTTAATAACAAAAACGATCCCATTTAAAAATGGGCAAAGGCCTTGAATAGACATTTCTCCAAGGAAGATATAAAAAATGACCAGGGCTTCCCTGGTGGCGCAGTGGTTGAGAGTCCGCCTGCCGATGCAGGGGACACGGGTTCGTGCCCCGGTCTGGGAAGATCCCACATGCCGCGGAGCGGCTGGGCCCGTGAGCCATGGCCGCTGAGCCTGCGCGTCCGGAGCCTGTCCTCCGCAACGGGAGAGGCCACAACAGTGAGAGGCCCACGTAACGCATAAAAAAAAAAAAAAAAAAAAAAAAAAATGACCAATAAGCACACGAAAAGATGTTCAACATCACTAATCATGAGGGATATTCACATCAAAACTACAATAAGAAACCATCTCACTCTGTCAATACTTTTTGGCTACTATCCAAAAACAAAACAACAAGTGTTGGGAATTCCCTGGCGGTCCAGTGGTTAGGAGTCTGCCCTTCCACTGCATGGGGCACAGGTTATATCCCTGGTCAGGAATCTAAGAGCCTGCACACCACGTGGCACAGCAAAAAAATAAAATAAGTGTTGGTGTGGATGTGGAGAAATGGGACCCTTCTGCATTCTTGGTGGCAATATAAAACAGTACAGCCACTGTGGAAAACTGTATGAAGATTCCTCAAAAAGTTAAAAATAGAATTATTATATGACCCAGCAATTCCACTTCCAGGTATATACCCAAAAGGACTGAAATCAGGGTCTCAAAGAGATATTGGTAGTCTCACACTCATAGCAGCATTACTCACAATAGCTAAAATGTGGAAGCAACCCAAGTGTCCACTGAAGGATGAATGGATAAGCAAGATGTGATATAATACACACAACGGAATATTATTCAGCTTTAAAAATGAAGAAAATTCTGACATACGCTACAACATGGAAGAACCTTGAGGACACTATACTAAGTGCAATAAACCAGTCACAAACAGACAAATACTGCCATACTGCATGATTCCACTTATAAGTAAATTAGTCAAAATCATACAGATAGAAAGTAGAATGGTGGCTGTCAAGGGCAGGAGAGCAGGAGGAATGGGGAGTTATTATTTATGGATATATAGGTACACAACACATTATGAATGTACTTAATACCACTGAACTGTACACTTTAAAAATGGTTAAGACAGTAAATTTTATGTTATGTGTACTTCATCACAATAAAAAATTGGGGGGAAAAAAACCACTGTCATCCACCTTTTCTCTTAATTCTCATTGTATTGCTTAAATCTGGCCAGAGGTAAGTAATCCACAAGCTGAATCCAGGCAGGATACTTTTTTTTAAAAATATTAGTCACCAATGTAAAATCCAGGAGTCTCCAGATATCATTTTCCACTTAGGAAAACCAGGATTCTTTGGAGAAACAGACAATTCCAAGTTTGGGCAGGAAATTTTAAAAGATGAGCTGCAACATCTTTCCATACAAGATAGGAAAGAAGTTACCAAAGACTACTGAAGGTAGTATCAGCTGACTCAGGAGAAACTTGAAGAAGTTCAGACAGATAATGTGCAATGATTTTATCAACAACAAGAAGAACTGCAATGGATTAAAAAACCATCAAACATATTTAAATTTGTGAGTCCATAATCATAATAAAAACAATTAACTGATCACCATGGAAGACGCTTGGGAACCAACTCATTATTTTGAAAACGTATAAGGGAAAGATTCAAACATTCATCCTGAACAAAGTACACTGTTAAATAACCAAATAATGGATGAGAATACTCTTTATAGAAGTATCCTAGCCAATAAGAGGTTTACAAACACAAACACACTCTACATATACACATATATATAATCAATATAATAGAAAATCACTATTTTGCAACCTCTAAAAAACTAGTTGAACCAGATATTCAATATGAATGACTGCTAAAATTATAGAGAGACAATCGTGTTACATGTCTTCTGGCATATGGAGGAAGACAATGCCGATTTTAGCAGGTCTGCCCAAAACTGTGAGCTTCAATCTGATCGAGCTTCTGCATCCGACTACCAGTTCACAAAAAATAAAGAAGAAAGATGAAAACATTAAATGATATTTCAGGAATGCAATCAGAAAATCCAGACTCCGGATTTACAGGACAAACAGCCCAGTTTCTTTAACAAATAAAGTTCAAGAAGAAAATGCAAGATAACCATGGAGAATTATCCCCTAACACTCAACAGCATTGGGATACAGTACAGACTTTAAGTATCAGAGAGACATACAGTCAAGCTTAGGCTTCCTCACTTGTAAAATGGTAATTTATCTCACAGGGCTGTTATGATTATTTACATAATGAACACAAAACACTTAGCTCATTGCCTAACTTATGGTACATGCACATTTTTATTACCTTCATCATTAGAAAATATGTGCTACACAGATGATTAAATGAATGACTGGAATTAATCTGCTAAAAATATTGAATGTGAACCATTCTTAGAAGATCACGGTGGTCATGTCACGTACTAAATATTTACTGTGCACTGGAGCTGGTGTCGGAGATACGAAAATGAATCAAATGTGACCTCCACCCTTGTACTTTTGCCTTTTCAAAAAGAAATCGTCCATGCCTTATCCCAAGGAATACAACTAATGAGGGTGTCAAGGCCCACTGACAGTCTGACGGGAAGAACTTTTAGTAAAGCGGGCCATCAAATGTTTGTTCTTTCATACAGAACCTGACTGAGGGGTGGATAATGCTGTCATGACAGTTTACCCTGCATCACTGAATCGTTTCAGAATTACTAACATTCTTACAGACACTGGCTACTCTTGCTACTCCCACTTGTTCCCCTTTTCTATCCACAAGGTTTCCTTTCACTCCATATACTTCCTGAGGAGCAAAAGCCTAGGACATATTCATCTATATGTCTTGGATGAGAAAGAGAATAAACAAACAAGCTTGCCAGAATGTTAAGAGAACGAATACTTCCTCATTAGAGGAGAGACAACTGACCTACTTAAAACTTGAGATGCAAATGACTAATGCAGTACAGACAGTTCCCACCTTATAAACACTCTGCTTACGAATGACCCAGACACACACCACTTCCCTTCCCCAGCCCCAACCCAGCAAGCTGCTATTGCCATGGAAACCACTAGGGGCAGGAATGGGGGAAGAAAACTGAAGGTTTTAGAAAATCAGGGGGTTCAAAATAAAAAGGAAGAAACTGAGAAAAGAACAGCATGAACTCTGTATTACTGCCTGATTTTAGAATTTTGGGGGCCACGATTAGCAAGCAGGACTTTTGAAAAAGACAACTACTTCTAACGGGAGCTTTGGCAATAATACTCTATTACTTTCGGGCTAACTTTTCAATAATGATATGATTCTTAATATCAGCATTTTAATCAGAGACAGAAAGGTGCTCTGACTTCGTCAACCATGATGGGTAGTCAGCATCCTAGGCACAGCATCCTCAGCAAGACACATTAACTTGTAAGTACAATTCACAGCCACCACGTGTGTGAAACCCTAGCCACCGTTCGCATCCACCTCTACGATGGATGACGTATGCCCGAGACAGTCAGTAGCAAAGCCTGAGCCCTGGAGGAAGGCCAACTGAAGTAGGAGAGAGGGAGGCCAACACTGAAAGAGAAGCTGATTTGAAAGATGGACAATGAAATAGAGCGGGGTGGGGTGGGGGCGGGGATTCTGATGAAGTCATTTGAGCTCCTAGAAGTTAGGTACCTCCTAGTTATATAAGCCAGTCTCCTTGCGTTTAAAATACTCTGAATTGTGGGGGTTTTGTCCCTTATAAACAAGAGCCCTAATACAGCTTCAGTCGCTGACCCGCTCCCAGATGTGTTTGCTCATTGTCTTCTCCCTGATCACTCAGCATATTTCCACCTGGTTTCCTTGAGTTTTGACCACTCTGCCCCAAGTCTTTGTCCCAAGGGCAACTCCAGGAGTGACACTGGCCAGTGTCCCCGGATTAGTTTCTCTCTCTGGAGTTGGCCTATGAGGAGTAAATGCAGCACCCCTTCGAGGTGCAGCACCCCTTGCTAGTTGTGTAACTGGGCCTCATTTTCCTTCCGTGTTGCTGGATACACCTTGAACTGTATTAAATATAATTCCAAGTATTTTTTAGTAGCTTTTGAAAATAGCAGAGATACACTGTGAAGGTCACAAAAGCTGGGTTGCTAATATCTGCATTGGTAGAATAAGTGAAGTTGAACAGTGGAATATTTTGTGTAACCAGTGAGCATTTGTTTGTTTCATTTCAGGTTTTTAGTTAAGACTTTTGCCCATTTTATTTCAATTGGCATTTCCTAGAAATTGCATGATCTTCTAGGATCTTCCCAATTTTTTTTACGTTGTATTACAAAAGGGGAAAAACTATATTTTTAAAAAGACCTTGTTTAATTCTACCTTTCTAAAACAAGTATTTCCTTCCAGTTTGTATATAATGTATTCATATTTTTCTGCAGGTGAAATCACAGTGATATAACTTTGTCTTTTTGTTTTTCATTTATATTAATAAAAAGTTTTTCTCCATGCTTGATCTTCATAAATATAATTTAATAGGTATGTATGTAATATAACTATACACATAAATTTAATTTAATGATTCTATTCTTTCCAGTAGATATATAACTTACATGATACACCTAATTTATATTCTCCAGTTTTTGGACATTTTTTTCCCAAATATATTATGAATAGTGCTACAATGAAAAGTGGGATTTCTGGGTCAAAAATCTATGAACAGCTCTTGCTGTGTTTTATGTAAAATAACCCAAAGAATTTTCCTGAGTTACCCCACCATCAGCAAGTGTGGGCATATGTGTATGGACGTTTCCTTATAATACAGGAAATCCTGTCTTTGGTATTATCTTATTTTTCTTTTCTTATGTAACATGTATAGCATGTTACCGCTTAGTGGACACCATATAAATTAAAATCTGAATTTCAGAAAGAGAATAATTAAGACCAAAGAAAGGAGACAAAAATAAAACCTTGTAAATATGTAGATTTTCTATTCCTAAATCTCTTGAAAACTAACATTATTAACCTACACTATTTATAATTCTTTTCCCTCTTTTAGACACCATAACTTATAGAGGAGAATGTAATTTTGCATGGACGTGCTATCCTACCAATAAGGACTCTGGTTTCACAGGGTATTAAAAGAAGGATGCAAATTTGTCATTTTATACTCTTCCAAAAATGGGGGGTGTACTTTATAAAAGACAAAACTGTAACAGAAAATGAACATCAGAGAGGGAAAAACCTAGAGATTTCCTTTGAGAGGTTTTACTGAGCTACAAAGAAGAGGGATTCAAAAATTTATGAACCGATATTATCTAAAAATATCCCATGTGTTTCTGATGCTTGATGCACTACCTTCTTTCTTCCAAGGTTTGAACCTTGTATCCAAGCTGTAAAACTCCAGGGTGCGTTACTGCGGAAGCAGCTAACAGGCTGAGGAGGGCTATGTGGCCCTTGACGTGGGCTCCGGAATCCTCTTTAACTTTGGAATTCTGCCAAGAATGAGAAGCAGCTCTGGGCTAGACTTAGGACAATGAAGAGTGAAATGACAGACACGTTAAACAGTGTGGTCAGACTGCAGAGACTAGCAGTCCTAAAATAGACTGGATGCAAACTTGAGGGACGGTTTCCAACTCCTTGCTTACTTATCAGAGAAATGTATGTAGACTTCATAAAAGTAATGGAAAGTTGCCACATACCTAGTGATATAATGATCATATTCCAAATGCCATACTCTCTAAACTCCTGGATTTAAACTATTCACCCACAGGTTTTTCTTGTTAAGTATATAAAACAGCAAAAAAAAAAAAAAAAAGGCAGGTTAAAAAAACAAAACTATTTCCAGTTCAAATTATTCTACACCGTAGGTTATGGAGCGGTAATATATGTGAAGGGCTGAGTGCATTCAACCCACCATTTATTCAGCAAATCTTTATTGAGCACCTGTTAGGAGTTAAAAATTCAGTGGTGAATAAAGATAAGTGAGGTCCTTGCCCTCTCTGGGAACATATACTTTCAGAAGTGGAACAAGACGGGACAGACTAATAAACAGAATTAAATAAATTAAACTAATATATATAATGAAGGTAATAATAGAAAATTACATTAAGTCCCTGAAGAAACACACAAGGAACTGAGATGGAGAATGACAAACGTGAGGAGGTGGGGAGACTTTAAACAAGAAATGGCTCTCTGAACTTACGGTTACCAAGGGGGAAAGGGGTGCGGGAGGGACAAATTGGGAGACTGGGATTGACATATACACATTACTATATATAAAACCAAAAACTAATAAGAACCTACTGTATAGCACAGGGTACTCTACTCAGTACTCTGTAATGGCCTATATGGGGAAAGAATCTAAAAAAAGAGTGGATATATGTATAACTGATTCACTTTGCTGTACACCTAAAACTAACACAACATTGTAAATCAACTATACTCCAATAAAAATTGATTTTTTAAAAAAGAAAGAAAGAGCACTTTGCAGCATCTATCCCTTCTTCCTCTAGCCTCTGCCAGTCTAGAGCTGCCACAATGCCCTGCTGGGGCTCAGGGCAGGCCGCTCCAAAATATGCCACAATGGCAGAGTGGTTATTTTCAATTAAAGTTACTTAAGAAACAGCCAATGCCAGAGGGACACTCTGACCCTCCTTTCTTTCTCCCTGAAAGCTGGAAATAAATCTGTCATGTGAAACGCACACTCCCTGCATCTGGAGGTAGAAGGACACTCTTATCGCCAGAGCTGGGGAATTGGGGCCCAAAAGCCTGTATAAACAAACCTTGTTACTTCTTGAATTTTCCACCCAAAGTCTAAATTCTGTTTAGATGCTTCACTAATTGAGCACTCAAAGCTCAATTAGTTTCTTTGTCCCCTCAATTCTTCACAAATTCATTGCTTCTTTGCCTAAAAAATATAAAAGCTGCCTCTCTGGCCGCTTCCTGGGTCTTATTTCTATGAGGCCTCTATGCTCACAAATTAAAATGTTTCTTTTTCTCCTGTTAATCTGTCTGTGTCAATCTATGAGTCCAGTTTACTAGTCCAGCCAGCAGAACTGGAGAGGAGTAGAGGGAGACACTTCCCCTCCCTACATGCACAAATACAGTCACACATACTCACTCCTCTTTTCTGATGACCCCAAGACTTGGCTTAACATTATGAGGTTAGAAGCCCCTGCTTCAAAAAAAAAAAAAAAAAAAAGAAACGTTCTGAAGAACCTAGGGGCAGGACAGGAATAAAGACGCAGATGTAGAGAATGGACTTGAGGACACGGGGAGGGGGAAGGGTAAACTGTGACGAAGTGAGAGAGTGGCATGGACATATATACACTGCCAAATATAAAATAGATAGCTAGTGGGAAGAAGCTGCATAGCACAGGGAGATCAGCTTGGTGCTTTGTGACCACCTAGAGGGGTGGGATAGGGAGGGTGGGAGGGAGACGCAAGAGGGAGGAGATACGGGGATATATGTATACATATAGCTGATTCACGTTGTTATAAAGCAGAAACTAACACACCATTGTAAAGCAATTATACTCCAATAAAGATGTTAAAAAATAAATAAAAATTAAAAAATAAAGAAACTGCACAGCATAGGCATTGCTAGCAGCCCCAAATGAGACTTGGTTATTGGAACTGCAGCTTGACACTTGTTTTCCAACCACCATGTTCATCTCTCATAACATAGTAACCAAAAAACTACTGCACAAGCACCATTTGAAAGAAGGAATAGCTGACTTTAAACACAGAGAGAGAAAAACTTAAGGGTAAGAAAGTAGTATCAGCACTCACATGTGTTTAAGCCAAAGCACTTTCTCCAGCACCGCTGTTTTCGTTGATTTTCCTCCATGGAAAGTCAGTATCCACGTTCGCTATCAACATGGACAGTGCAGAATTGGCCCTCCTGAAGTCAGAAACAGTCTAACTCCAGTTCTCAATACAGTCCTCACCAATTTAAAAGAAAGTAGATAAATCCTATCTTGGAACTTGCATCCCGAGGCAGCTTTCTTCAAGTCCCGGAGGAGAGATGCAGAAATCCCAGCAGTGGGGATCACACCAGAAAAACACATCTCACCTGGGATTGCAGGGCGAGGAGGAGGGGCAAGTTCCCTGTGCTGCCCACGCACTCCCACCTGTGTGCTTAATTCACGCGTGAGGGCAGGCATACATTGATTTCGGTTTTTTTGTCCCCTCAGGGGGGCATGTGGGATCCTAGTTCCCAGACCAGGGATTGAACCCACACCCCCTGCATTGGAACCACGGAATCTTAACCACCGGACCTCCAGGGAAGTTCAGGCCTTCTTAAATGAAAACCAAGAGTCATGTTCTAGTTCTATAGCTCTGCCCCAAGGCACAGGGCCTAATTTTTTTTTATTTTGGCAAAATTTCAAATACAGTTAAGTCAGGGAAAAGAGCTCAAAAATGCCATAGCACCTTGTTAGATCTTGCCGGCCACAGCTTAAAGAGATACCACATGAGGTCTCCTTAACTGGACTCACTTGAGATCATTTAACCTTGAAGAAGCAAGTGAATAACAAGTTTTGTTTTTGTTTTTAAATAATATGCAGTCATCAAGAAAGAATTGCAGTTGATCTTATTAATTACCTGGAGTGCTGGTTAAAAGTAAGATTCAGGGCTTCCCTGGTGGCGCAGTGGTTGCGAGTCCGCCTGCCGATGCAGGGGACACGGGTTCGTGCCCCGGTCTGGGAAGATCCCACATGCCGCGGAGCGGGTGGGCCCGTGGGCCATGGCCACTGAGCCTGCGCGTCCGGAGCCTGTGCTCCACAACGGGAGAGGCCACAACAGTGAGAGGCCCGCGTACCGCAAAAACAAAAACAAAAACAAAAGTAAGATTCACCCAGACCCATTGAGTTCTTATATGGTCTGATAAATCCGTTGACATAAAGGTACAAAAACAGTGTCTTAATTCAAAGAAATAAACACCAAAATGTGATGTTTGGGGCTTTAGCACATAGTTAGGAGAGGTCTTAGTGGCAGCCTCTGGCCTCACACCTAGACAGGTCTTTTATTCACTCTATGTAAGGTTAGCACTGCTGGTTGACAGTGTTAATTATGCAGCTGCCACTGACATAACATTTATTGGTCATCTGTAGGCTATGTGTAGAATGGATAATCAGAGAGAGAGGGAGAGAGATCCCGGGTCAGTTTATAGACAATAGAAAGACCAAAAATTTAGTTTTGTATCAGTGGGATAAAAATGTAATTTAAAAGATTTTTTAAATGCGTTATTCCCAAGCAAAGCAGCCACCCCAGTGGTGCCTGGCCCACAGCTGCCAGAGGATCTGCTCCTTGTGTCTCAGGTGGGTGTTGAAGAGCCCATATGGTATGATGCTCATTTCCTGCATGCTAGGCAAAGGGCAGGTGGACTGCCTTCCCACTGCCTTTTAACAGGCAGAGCTGCTAGGAATTCCTGAATCTAGCAGGCAATGTACATCCATGAGAAAGGTGGAGGGGCACTGAGGGAGAAATAAGCACTTCCTACATGCTGATGATAATAATAATGATTATATACTATAATGAGCCAACATCTGAGAAGATTAAATAAATGTATTTGTATTTATGGTTAACTCTAGTTCCTAAGTGACTTGTAGCTCTCATATCAAGAGCCATGTAGTTTCTTTCTCGCGTAGAGATTTTTACCTCTCTGTCATTTAAGTTGAGCAATGAGGTTTACTGGTATACGAGAAGCCCCTGCAGGCAAGATGAAGGAGAAAACCTGCCCCAATCAGCACCTGGAAATCATGGTTAGGCAGGGTTAGGGAGAAGAGGGGAAGTAAGCTGTCTGACACATGAACGGACTTTGATGAACAGGACAGAGGATTATTACATAGGTTTGAATAAAAGACCAAAATCAGAGGTTTTGACCCACTCCCCGTCTGGAATCCTGGAATGAGACATCTAGGCAAGGAACTCTGCCAGCCACTGGTGAGGGGTTAGGGTGAACGGGCTGGGCAAAAGGAAGAGAGGCAATGCCCTTTGCTCCCTATGGCCTGTGCGCGGCGTGCACAGGAAGCTCCCATGTGCCCTGGTGAGGGTCTGGAGAGAGGCTGGAAGGACTGTGAGACTGGCAGAGGCCTGGAGCTGGGAAAAGACCTTCAATGACAGGCGGCAATGTCAAGTTACCAAAAGACAGCAGTGGATACCACTGTTCACCAAAAGGTCAAATGGAACTAGTTTTCCTGCCAGGATGTCGGTACAGACTAAACCACCCACCCCATGGCAAGACAAGTTAAGACAGATAACATATAAACTTCCTCTGTCACCAGGAGACCTCATAAGCTTTTCCCCTACACAGAGAAACCTATCTGTGAGATAACAGAAAAATTATATATTGGTTTCTGACCCCAGCTCCTGACACAGGGCTCCTAAATCCCCTGGAATTTTCCGGGTGATAGCAGTGTCTTTTCTTCTAATGAGGTGACTCTAAGTGGGTCCCTGAATGGAGGCTGGTCACCAGAAAGACCAAGCCATTATGAGAAGCTTGGAATTTTCAGTCCCAACTCCGACTCTCCAAGGGGGACAGAGGCTGGAAATGGAGTTAATGATTGATCATTGCCTGCAAGATGAAGCCTCCATAAAAATCTCAAAAGTATGGAGTTCAGAGAGTTTCCATGTTGGTGAACACATGAAGGCGCTGGGAGAGTAGCAGGCTACAGAGGGCATGGAAGCTCTGTGCCCTTCCCACACACCTTGCCTTATGCGTGCATCTCTCCCATATGGATGTTCACCTGTATCCTTCATCATATCCTTTTACAATAAACAGGTAAGCAGCAAGTAAACTCTTTTCCTGGTTCCTGTGAGCCACTCTTGCAAATTAATCAAACCAAAAAAAGGAGTCACAGGAACCTCTGATTTATAGCCGATAGGTCAGAAGCACAGGTGACAACCTGGACTTGCAACTGGCATCTAAAGTAAGGTGAGCACTGTCTTGTGGGGCTGAGCCCTTAACCTGTAGGATCTGATGCTATCTCCAGGTAGATGATGATAGAATTGTAGGACACCCATATGATGTTGCAGACAATTGCTTGGTGGGGGAAAATCCACACACATCTGTTGTCAGAAGTGTTATGAGAGTAGGGACTTCCCTGTGGCGCAGTGGTAAGACTGTGCTCCCAATGCAGGGGCCCGGGTTCAGTCCCCGGTCTGGGAACTGAGATCCCACATGCATGCCGCAACTAAGAGTTCACGTGTCACAACTAAGAAGCTGGCGAGCCGAAACTAAGGAGTCCACCTGCCTCAACTACAACCCAATGCAACCAAATAAGTAAATAAATATATATTTTTTTAAGTGTCATGAGAATTAAAGAGATACTACACAGGAGGAAGACTGAGGTTTTCTATACACCATCTTTGGGGAAAAAGATAAGGGCAGGGGCCAAGTGCCCCATTATGAAGATAGACTTTCGACTGACAGTATTTCCTTAGTAGTCTTTTAAAACCAGAAGGTAACATGATTTTTCCCCCCACCACCCCCAAAAGCAGGCCTCTGCTGTTTAGCAAGGGGTTATAAGAGACTGCTTATAGGATGCAAAGAAGCTCCATTTTCTTTGCACATCTGGTAGAATGTATATATTTGCTACCTTGGTATTGTAGCTAACATTTGAGTGTTACTACATGCCTGGTACTGTGCAAAGTGTTTTATTTCTTTTAATTTTATTTTTTATACAGCAGGTTCTTATTATCTATTTTATACATATTAGTGCATACATGTCAATCAAAATCTCCCAATTCATCACACCACCACCACCACCCGCCCCGCCACTTCCCCCTTGGTGTCCATACGTTTGTTCTCTACATCTGTGTCTCTATTTCTGCCCTGCAAAATGGTTCATCTATACCATCTTTCTAGGTTCCACATATGTGCATTAATATACGATATTTGTTTTTCTCTTTCTGACTTACTTCACTCTGTATGACAATCTCTAGATCCATCCACATCTCTACAAATGACCCAGTTTCGTTCCTTTTTATGGCTGAGTAATATTCCATTGTATACATGTACCACATTTTCTTTATCCATGTGTCTGTCAATGGCAATTAGGTTGCTTCCATGACCTGGCTATTGTAAATAGTGCTGCAATGAACATTGGGACACATGTGTTTTTTTTTTTTTAATTTATTTTTGGCTACATTGGGTCTTCATTGCTGCGTGTGGGCTTTCTCTGGTTGCAGTGAGCGGGGCTACTCTTTGTTGCGGTGCGCAAGCTTCTCATTGCGGTGCCTTCTCTTGTTGCAGAGCATGGGCTGTAGGCATGGGGGCTTCAGTAGTTCTGGCACGTGTGCTCAGTAGTTGTGGCTCGTGGGCTCTAGAGCACAGGCTCAGCAGTTGTGGCACATGGGTTTAGTTGCTCTGCAGCATGGGGGATCTCCCTGGACCAGGGCTCAAACCCATGTCACCTGCATTGGCAGGTGGATTCTTAACCACTGCGCCACCAGGGAACTCCCTCTAATTTTTTTTTTTTTTTACTGATTTATTTGTTTATTTTTGGCCATATTGGGTGTTCATTGCTGCACGAGGGCTTTCGGCAAGTGGGGGCCACTCTTCATTGCGGTGAGCAGGCTTCTCATTGCGGTGGCTTCTCTTGTTGCAGAGCATGGGCTCTAGGCATGCAGGCTTCAGTAGTTCTGGCACACGGGTTTAGTTGCTTCTCAGCGTGTAGGATCTTCCTGGACCAGGGCTCGAACCTGTGTCCCCTGCATTGGCAGGCGGATTCTTAACCACTGCGCCAGGGAGGCCGCATGTGTGTTTTTGAATTATGGTTTTCTCTGGGTATATGCCCAGTAGTGGGATTGCTGGGTCATATGGTAATTCTATTTTTAGTTTTTTAAGGAACCTCCAGACTGTTCTCCATAGTGGCTGTATCAATTTACATTCCCACCAACAGTGCAAGAGGGTTCCCTTTTCTCCACACCCTCTCCAGCATTTGTTGTTTGTAGATTTTTTGATAATGGCCATTCTGACTGGGGTGAGGTGATACCTCATGTAGTTTTGATTTGCATTTCTCTAATAATTAGTGATGTTGAGCAGCTTTTCATGTGCTTCTTGGCCATCTGTATGTCTTCTTTGGAGAAATATCTATTTAGGTCTTCTGCCCATTTTTTGATTGGGTTGTTTTTTTAATATTGAGCTGCATGAGCTGTTTATATATTTTGTAGATTAATCTTTTGTCTGTTGATTCATTTGCAAATATTTTCTCCCATTCTGAGGGTTGTCTTTTTGTCTTGTTTGTAGTTTCCTTTGCTTTGCAAAAGCTTTTAAGTTTCATTAGGTCCCATTTGTTTATTTTTGTTTTTATTTCCATTACTCTAGGAGGTGGATCAAAAAAGATCTTGCTGTGATTTATGCCAAAGAGTGTTCTTCCTGTATTTTCCTCTAACTGGTATCACATTTGGGTCTCTAACCCATTTTGAGTTTATTTTTGTGCATGGTGTTAGGGAGTGCTCTAATTTCATTCTTTTACATGTAGCTGCCCAGTCTTCGCAACACCACTTATTGAAGAAATTGTCTTTTCTGCATTGTATGTCCTTGCCTCCTTTCTCATAGATTAGTTGACCATAGATGCATGGGTTTATCTCTGGACTTTCTATCCTGTTCCATTGATCTGTATTTCTGTTTCTGTGCCAGTACCATATTGTCTTGATGACTGTAACTTTGTAGTATAGTTTGAAATCAGGGAGTCTGATTCCTCCAGCTCCATTTTTTTTCCCTCAAGACTGCTTTGGATATTTGGGGTCTTTTGTGTCTCTATACAGATTTTAAAATTTTTTGCTCTGGTTGTATAAAAAATGCCACTGATAATTTGATAGGCATTGCATTGAATCTGTACATTGCTTTCTGTAGTACAGTCATTTTCACAAAATTTATTCTTCCAATCCAAGAACATGGTATATCTCTCCATCTGTTTGTGTCATCTTTAATTTCTTTCATCAGCATCTTATAGTTTTCTGAGTACAGGTCTTTTACCTCCTTAGGTAGGTTTATTAGGTATTTTATTCTTTTTGTTGCAATGGTGAATGGGATTGTTTCCTTAATTTCTCTTTCTGATCTTTTGCTGTTAGTGTACAGGAATGCAAGAGATTTCTGTGCATTAATTTTGTATTCTGCAACTTTACCAAATTCATTGATTAGCTCTAGTAGTTTTCTGGTGGCACCTTTAAGATTCTCTATGTATAGTACGATGTCAATTGCAAACAGTGACAGTTTTACTTCTGCTTTTCCAACTTGGATTCCTTTTATTTCTTTTTCTTTTCTGACTGCCATGGCTACGACTTCCAAAACTATGCTGAATAATAGTGATGAGAGTGGACATCCTTGTCTTGTTCCTGATTTTAGAGGAAATGCTTTCACTTTCTCACCATTGAGAATGATGTTTGCTGTGGGTTTGTCATATGTAGCCTTTATTATGTTGAGGTAGGTTCCCTCTATGCCCACTTTCTGGAGAGTTTTTTCATAAATGGGTGTTGAATTTTGTCAAAAGCTTTTTCTGCATCTATGGAGATGATCATATGGTTTTTATTCTTCAATTTGTTAATATGGTGTATCACCTTGATTGATTTGCATATATTGAAGAATCCTTGCATCCCTGGGATAAATCCCACTTGATCATGGTGGATGATCCTTTTAATGTGTTGTTGGATTCTGTTTGCTAGTATTTTGTTGAGGATTTTTGCATCAATATTCATCAGTGATATTGGTCTGTAATTTTCTTTTTTTTGTAGTATCTTTGTCTGGTTTTGGTATCAGGGTGATGGTAGCCTCATAGAATGAGTTTGGGAGTGTTCCTTCCTCTGCAATTCTTCGGAAGAGTTTGAGAAGGATGGGTGTTAGCTCTTCTCTAAATGTTTGATAGAATTCACCTGTGAAGCCATCTGGTCCTGTACTTTGGTTTGTTGGAACATTTTTAATCACAGTTTCAATTTCATTACTTGTGATCAGTCTGTTCATATTTTCTATTTCTTCCTGGTTCACTCTTGGAAGGTTATACCTTTCTAACAATTTGTCCATTTCTTCCAGGTTGTCCATTTTATTGGCAAAGAGTTGCTTGTAGTAGTCTCTTAGGATTCTCTGTATTTCTGCAGTGCCTGTTGTAACTTCTCCTTTTTCATTTCTAATTTTATTGATTTGAGTCCTATCCCTCTTTTTCTTGATGAGTCTGGTTAAAGTTGTTTTTTTGTTTTGTTTTGTTTTTTTTGCGGTACACAGGCCTCTCACTGCTGCGGCCTCTCCTGCTGTGGAGCTCAGGCTCTGGACGCGCAGGCTCAGTGGCCATGGCTCATGGGCCCAGCCACTCCGCAGCATGTGGGATCTTCCCAGACCGGGGCACGAACCCGTGTCCCCTGCATCGGCAGGCGGACCCTCAACCACTGCGCCACCAGGGAAGCCCTGGTTAAAGTTTTATCAATTTTTATTGATAAGCTTTTATCAAAAGCTTATCAAGCTTTTAGCAAAAGCTCAAAGAACCAACTGTTAGTTTTATTGATCTTTTTTATCGTTTTCTTTGTTCCTATTTCATTTATTTCTGCTCTGATCTTTATGATTTCTTTCCTTCTACTAACTTTGCTTTTTGTTTGTTCTTCTTTCTCTAGTTCCTTTAGGTGTAATGTTAGATTGTTTAACATTCTTCTTGTTTCTTGAGATAGCCTTTTATTGCTATAAACTTCCCTCTTAGGACTGCTTTTGCTGCATCCCATAGGTTTTGGGTCATCGTGTTTTCATTGTAATTTGTCTCTAGGTATTTTTTGATTTCCTCTTTGATTTCTTCAGTGATCTCTTGGCTATTTAGAAATGTACTGTTTAGCCTCCATGTGTTTGTGTTTTTTACATTTTTTTCCCTGTAATTGATTTCTAATCTCTATAGCGTTGTGGTCGGAAAAAATGCTTGATATGATTTCAATTCTCTTAAATTTACCGAGGCTTGATTTGTGACCCAAGACATGATCTATCCTGGAGAATGCTCCATGTGCACTTGAGAAGAAAGTGTAATCTGCTGTTTTTGGATGGAATGTCCTATAAATATCAATTAAATCTATCTGGTCTATGAACAGGTTTGCAGGGCAGAAATAGAGACACAGATGTAGAGAACAAACATATGGACACCAAGGGGGGAAAGTGGCAGGGGTGGTGGTGGTGTGATGAATTGGGAGACTGGGATTGACATATATACACTAATATGTATAAAATGGATAACTAATAAGAGCCTGCTATAAAAACAATAAATAAAAGAAAATTCAAAAGAAAATTTATCTGGTCTATTATGTCATTTAAAGCTTGTGTTTTCTTATTAATTTTCTGTCTGGATAACCTGTCTATTGGTGTAAGTGAGGTGTTAAAGTCTCCCACTATTATTGTGTTACCATCAATTTCCTCTTTTATAGCTGTTACCAGTTGCCTTATGCACTGAGGTGCTCCTATGTTGGGTGCATATATATTTATAATTGTTATATCTTCTTCTTGGATTGATCCCTTGATCATTATGTAGTGTCCTTCCTTGTCTCTTGTAACATTCTTTATTTTAAAGTCTATTTTATCTGATATGAGTATTGCTACTCCAGCTTTCTTTTGATTTCCATTTGCATGGAGTATCTTTTTCCATCCCCTCCCTTTCAGTCTGTGTGTGTCCCTAGGTCTGAAGTGGGTCTCTTGTAGACAGCATGTATGTGGGTCTTGTTTTGGTATCCATTCAGCGAGCCTGTGTCTTTTGGTTGGAGCATTTAATCCATTTACATTTAAGGTAATTATTGATAGGTATGTTCCTTTTACCATTTTCTTAATTCTTACTGATTTGTTTTAGTATGTCCTTTTCTTCTCTTGTGTTTCACACTCAGAGAAGTGCCTTTAGCATTTGTTGTAGAGCTGGTTTGGGGGTGCTGAATTCTCTTAATTTTTGCTTCTCTGTAACGCTTTTGATTTCTCCATCGAATCTGAATGAGATCCTTGCCGGGTAGAGTAATCTTGGTTGTAGGTTCTTCCCTTTCATCACTTTAAGTATATCCTGCCACTCCCTTCTGGCTCGTAGAGTTTCTGCTGGGAAATCAGCTGTTAACCTTATGGGAGTTCCCTTGTATGTTATTTGTCGTTTTTCCCTTGTTGCTTTCAATAATTTTTCTTTGTCGTTAATTTTTGTCAATTTGATTACTATGTGTCTCGGCATGTTTCTCCTTCGGTTTATCCTACCTGGGACTCTCTGCGCTTCCTGGACTTGGATGGCTATTTCCCTTCCCACGTTAGTGAAGTTTTCGACTATAATCTCTTCAAATATTTTCTCGGGTCGTTTCTCTCTCTCCTCCTTCTTGGACCCCTATAATGTGAATGTTGTTGCTTTTAATGTTGCCCCAGAGGTCTCTTAGGCTGTCTTCATTTCTTTTCATTCTTTTTTCTTTATTCTGTTCCGCGGCAGTGAATTCCACCATTCTGTCTTCCACGTCACTTATCTGTTCTTCTGCCTCAGTTATTCTGCTATTGATTCTTTCTATTGTATTTTTCATTTCAGTTATTGTATTGTTCATCTCTGTTTGTTTGTTCTTTAATTCTTCTAGGTCTTTGTTAAACATTTCTTGTATCTTCTCGATCTTTGCCTCCATGCTTTTTCCAAGGTCCTGGATCATCTTCACTATCATTATTCTGAATTCTTTTTCTGGAAGGTTGCCTATCTCCACTTCATGTAGTTGTTTTTCTGGGGTTTTATCTTGTTCCTTCATTTGGTACAAAGTCCTCTGATTTTCATTTTGTCTATCTTTCTGTGAATGTGGTTTTGCTTCCACAGGTTGCAGAACTGTAGTTCTTCTTGCTTCTGCTGTCTGCCCTCCAAAGTGTTTTAAACCTTATTTTATTTAATCCTTACTGTGAAGTAAGTACTATCATTATCCCCCTTTTACAGTCGAAGAAATAGAGGCATAAAAAGATTAAGTAACTTTCTCAAAGTCAGTGATGGGGTGAGGATTTGAATTCAAGTACTCAGATGCAGAACCCATATTCTTAACACCTCTACTGTATGTTCTCAAGAACCTTCCTTTTATATATTATATATGTCAAAGCGCTTCCTACATAGGTCTCTATTTACTTGCCCTAGAATGATTTTGAAACTATATTGTTTGATGACAAAAGGACACTACCAGCAAATCTGGAGAGTGTGAACCTATTTCCACGAACTATGTGTGCATTTTTAAACACAGAGAATTACCTGGCATGATATTCACCAAAAGAGTTAGAATTGTTGACCCTGGATTGTAGGATTTGGAGTGATTTAAAATTTTTTCTTTATTCTTTCTAATTAAAGTTTAATTAAAAACTTTATAAGATTATGAATTCACTTTGTAGGTAGAAAAATACAGTGTATTAATCAGTGTATTAATTCACTTTGTAAGTAGAAAAATACAGTGTATTAATCAGGAGAGAACTGGCTTCACTACAATAACAAATCCCCAAATCTCAGTGGTTTAACACGTGCTATTATATTTCTTTTCTGCTGGAGATCTGGCAGCTCTACAGGGAAGCTTCCTTTTGAATGGTAATTCAGCAATCAAGTCTACTTCTATCTTAGAGTTCCACCATTTCAACCCTCCGTTTCTAGGGTCACAGAGGTAGGGGATGAAAGAGAATGAGGAATTTACACCTGCTGTTAAACACCTCCATCAGCCCAGAAACAGTTACATGGCCCCAACTAAACTGCAAGGGGTGGGAAGTGCCTCACAAGGAGAGAACTGGACATAGCAAATGCAATTAACCTCTATCATAATGTGATTTCCACTTTGAAGACCATAAGAAAAGAGCATGGCCTCTAGAACACAGGCTGCCTGAGTTCATATCCCAGCTTAGACACTTACTGACTATATGACTTTGAGCAAGTTATTCTACTTCATTGTGCCTCAGTTTCCTCTCCTGTCCAATGAGGATAACAAGGTTTCTGTGCAGATTAGGTGAGATTATACACTGATAAGCACAAAAAGTGCTCACACAATGACCATGATAACCTATCCTTGTGCGCCTGCCCATCTGCAATGTGATTTTTCCACTCTTCCCATAAAAAGGTAAAGTTTATTTCCCTGCCCTTGGATCTGGGTTGTACCTATGACTTGCTTTGACCAATAGAATATGGTAGAAGTGATGCTGGGACTTCTAAGCCTAGAACTTAACCAGCCTTGTGGCTTCTGCTCTCACCACTTGGAATTCTTCCCTGAAAATCCCATGTGAAGAAGCCCGGGCTAGTCTACTAGAGGATGAAAAGTCAATGGAGAAGACACAAGCTGTCCCAGTTGAGGACCCCTTACACTGACCAGCCAACAGCTACCACCAAGTGCCAGACATACGAAAGGGGACAACTTAGGCCATTAGAGTGGCCAGATAATTTGCAGCCACATGCATGACCACAGGCAAGAAAAGCAGAAAAGCCATCCAGATGAGATGAGCCCAAATTGCTAACTCACAGAATGGTGAGTAAATAAAATGGTTGTTGTTCTAAGTCACTAAGTGTAGCCCAGCATCTGTCTTAGCTTCAGCATACTACGTAGCACAGTGCCTGGCACCTAATAAGTACTTAATAAATGGCAAGTGGTGTTATCATTATTATCTTCATCTAGTTTAAAGCTCAAAATATTTATATAAGGCAGCCAGAGCAGGGATTTCTAATCTCATTTCACAGATGAGGAAATGAAGGCCCAGAGATGGTAAATGGTTTGTCCAATATCACAAGAGTCCCTAAGGAGTCAACTGAGCATTTAAGATTCGACCTTGTGAATCTTTCTCCAATGCACAACTATTTTCCCCAAGTAAATCCGTTCGTGAACAGGAGCAAGGGACAACAGTGGAATATTTGCTCCAAATGAAGTTTTCAAATTACCAACTTCCCACCAAAGTGCACAATCAGCCTCCCAGTGCCCAAGTCTTTCCTGTTGATAACCTTCAGTGCCTGCAGATTCAAGCTGAACATGTCAACTTGAGAAAAAGTAATTTTTTTTCATGACAAAGAAAATAGTTTCCTTGGAGGAGACTTGAAAAAGATGACCTTCTCTGTGACATCAGAAATGAGACTGGCGGGGTATCCATGTGCCTGATTCAGCAGTGACCAAAATTTTCTCAGAATGATTCCCACCACCTTTTAGTGATAGACCTCCACTGACCTGTCGATCACAGGTGTTTACAAGTTCCCAAATCTACCAGTTCCCCCACCAACTCCTGCAGGCATTTTTCTGGTCATGAATGTATCTCAGTTATTTTTAAAGTTTCTTGCTCTTTTACAGGTAAAGGATGAGTTCTATCCCATTGAGCCAACAGAGATCTATTTCTTCTGCATGTAAACACTTCTAATCCTTCTACCTCCCTGAAGTAGAACTGCAAACATAACTAATGCATCTCTTTCCTTCATTCCCTCATGAACAATTCATCAGCAAGTCCTGTTTGCCCTTGCCTTCAAACTCTACCCTAAGTGCAAACACTTCTCACCATCTCTACTGCGACAGCCCCTTGTCTCTCACTTGAACTAGAACTGGTCTCTCTGCCTCCACTGTCTATAGTAATACTGTCCAACAGAACTTTCTGCAGTCCTGGAAACACTGCATATGTACACTGTCCAATATGGCTGCCATTAGCCACATGTAGCTGTTTGAAATTTGTCTGGTGCAACTGAGGAATTAAATTTTAGTTAATTTTAATTAATTTAAACTTGAGGAGCCGTATGACACTAGGGGCTACCATATTGGACAGCACAGATAAATAACACTAGTCAAATCACACAATTTATCTGCTTGAAATCTTCCACTGCAATTAAATAAAATACAAATTCCCTGCCTGGCCCACAAGGTCCCTCATGGCCTGGGCCCTGCCTGCCTTCTCTCCCTAGTTCAATACACTCCAGCCACAAGTCAAATCCAGCGAGTGCCTCAAATACATCAGGTTCACTCTCTCTGGCATTTGCTGATCCTTCTCCCATGGATCCTTAAATAATCAACTCCTTCTTCTCATTCAGGTTTCTGCTCAAATCTCACCTCTGCAGAGAGGCTTCTTTAGCCAGCATCCCTAAAATCTATCCTAAATCCTGTCACATTTAACACATTGTAAGAAACATTTATAACATTTACCATAAACTGAAACTATTTGTTTCCAAGTATTTGTTTTTAAGTTTGATTATGTCCTCCATCAGGAAAAAAAAGGCCACTAAATGCAGGAACTTGGTTTATTTATCACTATCTAGTGTCCTGAATGATCCCTTGGGGTGACAGCCCAATGGCAGTGACAGTGGTACAGTGGTTCTTTGAATAGGAGAGTATTACATGTTTTTTCTATGTCTGAACAAATCTAAAAAGGGAACAAACTAAGCCCTGGCTGATGGGCTTAGAATTACTCTGGGAAGGTATGAGAGCTGCAAAAATCATTTAGCCTTTCTTTCTCTTTCTCCATAAGATTCTGACTGTTTCTTCTTACCGGTGACAAAAGAAATAACCGCTGGTGAGAATGAAATGATGGAGGGTCTTTGAAATTCTCTCATCTCTCTGAACACACTGAATGTGAATGAAAGATCTCAGGAAAATTCTTCACAAAGCATTTTGCCCACTGACCAGCCTATGGGAGGAATTGTGGATTAACCACTGCCTGCGTTAAGGGTTAAAGTCCATAAAAACTAACAGAGTTTTCAAGGCAAGCCCAGGCTGCCGGTAATGAGGAGCTGCTGAGACTCGAATCTGCATTTCAGCACTAACTCACCTTGAAGCTCTCTGACTTCCTGCAAGATCTTTCACGAGGACACCCATACTTACTAAACCTTTCTAGGCCTAACCCAGACTGAAGATGAAACCAAAAAGCATAGGGATTTAGCATCTGAATCATGTTTTCATGTTTCAGTACCTTTAAGGTAGACTCACAAAGAGTGGCCATGAAGTAGTCAAACAGCAAAATCCCTGACTTCTGTAGTCAGTGAGAAATGTTTGAGCGTCATAGGGTCAGGACTTCTGCGTGGAGAGGGAGACATTTCACGGCAAAGATTCATCATTCATTCATTTCCTTCAATAAACATTCAGGAAATCCCTGTTATGTGCCAGTAACTCAGGAGAGGTATGGGGAAACAGACAAACACAGTGTAGCCTATGGTTTTTGACCTGGGACAATTCCCCACCACCTTTCTGATAACAGACAAACCCTTCCCCAGAACAGCAGGGTTGGCCAACCACAGGGCTCCATGCCCCTGGTCTCAGTCAGAGGCCATCCTCTCAGGAATTTTTATCTGGGACGAATAGGAAAGACTGCCATTTGCCTCTGGGGACATCTTTCTGGACGCCTAGTACCATCATGACCAAATTATCCATCTTGTGGAGGAACAATGTCTGCAATGGGAGTGAAGGAAGCCAGCACAAAGATTGAAGCAAAGGGAGGGAGGAAAGGGGAGGAGGAGGGAGAGGGAGTGGAAGAAGGGTAAGACGGAGACCACTGGGCATTGTTTGCTGCCGGTCTTGTCAAATATCAGTACTGCCCCTGCTCTTTTAAAATCACATGATCTTGGGATTTCCCTGGTGGTCCAGTGGGTAAGACTCTGCACTCCCAGTGCAGAGGGTCCAGGTTTGATGTCTCGTCAGGGAACTAGAGCCAGCATGCATGCTGCAACTAAAGATCCCACGTGCCGCAACTAAGACCCGGTGAGGCCAAGATAAATAAATAATTAATTAAAAAAATTTTTTTTTAAATCACATGATCTTGAGGCGATAAATCTTGCCCTCCTCCCACGCACACTTTTCGTTTTCTCTTACACGGATTTTAGCCACCTGCAACTGAGAGAATTTAGATGAAATCAGAGGATATGAGGTCAATTTAGTAGCGGAGCAATCATATGCACAAATAACTGCAAAAATACACAGTCACAGCACAAAAGAGAGAATGATCGACTCCGCCTGGATGGTTGCTAGCCCATCAGCCAGAGCTTGGTTTATTCTTTTTTAGGGCATTCAGTAAATGCTAAGTCACAGAAAAAAAACAGCATGCAGTTGCCCTCCTACTCAAGCTAGGCTTTGTGACACCGGAGTTAAGTCTAGCAGAGCCTAAAGCTGCCAAGCCAAGGATCTGCAGAAGATGCAAATGGGATAGTATCAATACTAGACAAAAACTAGACCTATGGTTCAACAGATGTGGTCTACTTGGTGTGGTAAATTAGAGACACACACACATTCTTTCCTACTCATCCTAGTGAGAGGTGGGGTCTAATTCCTCTCCCATGGACTGGCCTTCGTGACTTGTCTAATCAATAAAATGCAACAGAAATGATGTTCTGGGGTTCTTAGGTCATAAATGGTGGTTGTTTTATGCCACTAAGTTTTGAGATGATTTGTTATGTAGCAACAGATAATCAAAATACTTCCCATTGGAGGAGAGTGAGTTTCATGTTGGGACATAAAACTAGAAAAATTGGCAGATCCTGGAGGGCCACGTAAAGAGCTTGGATTTTATCTAATGAGTCTTGAGGGACCATTAAATACTTGCACTCTTGAACAATCATTCCGACAGTATTATGGAGACTGGATTAGAAGGGAACCAGTCCAGAACGAGAGTTACCAGTCACAGATAACTGCAGTAATCTAGGCAAGAGATGACGAGGACCTGCCCTGAGACAACAACAATGGGGACTGAGAGGAAAG
Source organism: Phocoena sinus (assembly GCF_008692025.1). Lineage (NCBI taxonomy): Eukaryota > Metazoa > Chordata > Mammalia > Artiodactyla > Phocoenidae > Phocoena > Phocoena sinus. The sequence continues at coordinate 13,128,872 of NC_045778.1, read as the reverse complement.
AGCAGTGACAGGACATGATGTGTGGGCAGAAACAGGATGCCTAGTTACTGATTAGATGAGAAACATAAAGGAGTAAGGCAAACAACAAGGCTTAGATGACTGAAATGGCCATTAACCAACTTAGAAATTATGGAAGGATGAAACGATTTGGTGGGAGTGATTAAGAGTTCAGTTTTTGAAACAATGAACTTGAGGAAATCTGCATGGAGATATCTACTAGGCACTGAGCTCACAACTGCAATTAAATACTTACTTACATAATGTTTTGTTTAGCATCTGCCTTTCTCAGCTAGATTTTGAACAGAACTTATTTTTCTTACTGATCACTAAATACCCAGCCCCTGACTGCCAGTGTGCCTAGAACACAGCCAGCTTTCAAGTAATATTCATTGAATTAATGAATAAATGAAGTGAAGTCCAGCAGGAGACTCTAACCACCACGGTTCTCAACTTTAACTAAATACTGAACTCATCTGGATAGCTTTCAAAGCCACTGATGCCTGGGTTACCCCCTCTCCTTCCCCGTTGTTCTGATTAAATTGGTTTTGGCTGCAGCCTTGACATTAGGGCTTGTGAGAATCCCCAGCTGATTTTGATGAACAGTAAATACTGGATGTATAAATCTGGGCATAATCTGCATATAAACAGCTATGACTTTAAAGTTGTTCCTATTCCAACGAAAAGCTAAGATGGACTATAAAACTCTTCCTAATATAAAATTACTTCCCACCGGTTCTGTCCACAAAACATAGAGCAGAGGAGCAAAAATAAGAGCCCTTACCAGGAATCCAGGAGCCAGTAGCAAGCATTTTGCCATGGGCCCATTAAAGGAACTTAACCTCCCTAAATTTCAAAATTACACAGAATCATACAGTAGATAATATAAATAGCATTAGCCAGACTCATAAAAACCACAGAAATCTGGTTTGGGGCTTCAAACAACACCATTAAAGAAAGTGAAATAGAATTCACAGACTGGGAGAAAATATTTGCAAAACTATATCTGATAAGGGGCTTGTATCCAGAACACATAAAGAAATCTTATAACTCAATATTAAGAAGACAAACAATCGAATTTAAAAGTAGGCAAACAGTTTCAACTACCTTCTGTATGATAATGACTCCTTTCATCTGTATCTCCAGCCCAGATCACTCTTTTGAGCCTCGTATGTCCAACCTTGCAGGACACCTCCAGTAGGATATCCTGTGGGATAAAAAAACGTATAGATCCCAAATTGATTAATTATGGGGCCCCATCAAATTGTCCAACTCATAATCTCGAGAGTTATCTTCTGTCCCTTCTCCTCTCTCATCTCCTATATCCAATCAATCACTGAGTCCTACTTCAGTTACACTCAGAATGATCCACAATGCCACTCCTCTATCTGCTTCTATGCAAAAGTTCATCTTTTGTTCTCGCTTTTCACCTAACTTCTACTGGTTGACCTTTAAGGTTCAGGCATCATGTCTTCATGAAAGCCTTCCTTGATGTTCCCACTCCTACCCCACAAAGCTGACGAGGTGTTCCTTCTCTGTGTTTCTCGATTCGATATGTTACCCTTTACATCATTGGTCATACCCTTATAACAGCCTGTTGTTTTTTTAAATTGGTCTCCCTCACCAGATTTAAAACTCCCTGAAGACAGAGATTTGTTTTATTCATTGTGGGACTCTATTACACATAGCACCACAAGCCTGGCACATAGTCATTGCTGAATTCAATTTCAAGGAAGACTGGAAATAAAGCCCATATTAGTTATATGTGAGAGCTCACATATAAAAGTCTTCCCAAAGTGTGTTCCACGAAATGGTACTTCCTTGGAGGTAGGAGGAAATACGGTTCTGTGGTCAAATAAGTTTGAGAAACAGAACATACTATATCTTCCTCTTAAAGATTCTTGAAGATTCCCAGTGTTTTCTAGCATATCAAATACTGTGAGAAATCCTTCAATACAGAAGTCCTTTTACATTTTCCATCCAGCTCCCCAAGCATATTGTGTATGAGGTCATTTGTTAATATCCTGTAGAGTTGGTGGTCTGCAGATTTCTTTTACAATGCCACACCAGTTCATCTCAGCCTTCTTTTGCAGGAACTGCTCCCCTCCCCCTAGATTGGGATAAGCAACCTTCTTCTGTAAAGGGTCAGAGAATAAATATTTTAGACTTTTCTGGCCATATACGTCCCTATCACATATTCTTCTTTTTTTTGCTCTTTTTTTTTCAGTTCTTTACGAATGCAAAAAACATTCTTTGCTCAATGGTCTGTGTGCTAGAGGGCCATAGTTGCCAACATCTGTCCTGGATCCATATGGTTATCGTATGGGTTACCACTCCTTTGGCCACAATATTTGGTCTCGAGGTGGGTATATAACCCAAGTTGTGACAAGCAGAATGTTTTCCATAGGAAATTAGAATATGACTAAGAAATATCTGATTGCTTTTTTAAAGTGAAGAGAGGGAACCTAAAAATAATTAGCAATAACTGTGTCCTGCCATGTGGCCTGAAAATGGAAGACCAGATCTTGATGAGCAGTAAGAATGAAGCCACTGAGAAGGAGATATTAACAGAGGATAGGGGATTTCCTGGGTGTTCTACAGTACCCAGTGTTTGTGTCCAGTCTTTGCTGTGCTTCACTGTATTGCTGCCCTTGGATACGATGAATATCTCTCCCCCACACCATCCTCAAAATAAATTCTGTTCTTTTATTTAAGATAGGTAGAGGTGGTTTCTGTCATATGCAACCAAGAGATCTAATAAATTCACTTTGAGAAATGAGAAAAAGAAAATAGGGAACAGATTTCAACAGCCATTTCTCCAAAGAAGAACATGCAAATAGTTAATAAACACAAAAAGATGCTCAACATCATTAGTGATTAAGGAAACACAAATCAAAACTGCAATGGGATACCACTTCACAAATGCTAGGATGGCTAAAACTTAAAAAATAATAATAACAAGTGCGGGCAAAATTCTTGATAAATTAGAGCCATCATATATTGCTAGCAGCAATGTAAAATGGTACAAGCCACTTTTGAAAACAGATTCACAAAACGTTAAACGTAGAGTTTCTATATGACTCAGCAATTCCATTCCTAGGTATCAACACAAGAGAAATGAATGTTCCATACAAAGACTTGTACTTAAATTTGCTCACAGCAGCATTATTCATAATAGCCAAAAAGTGAAAACAATCCAAATGTCTATCAGCTGGCAAATGGATAAACAAAACGTAGTATATATCTACACAATAAAACACCATTCAGCAGTAATAAGCAAAAAGTAGATTTTTAGAGCAGTGAAAATTCTCTGCATGATATTATAATGATGGATATATGTCAGTATACCTTTGTCCAAACCCATAGAATGTACAGCACCAAAAGTGAACCTGTAAGGTAAACTATGGGCTATGGGTGATTATGTGTCAATGTAGGTCCATCCTTGGTAACAATGTACCATTCTGGTGAGTAATGTTGATAATGGGGGGAGGCTAGGCATGTATGGGGGTGACAGGTATATGGGGGAGACGTATATGGGAAAACTCTATCTTCCTCTCGGTTATGTTGTGAACCTAAAACTTCTCTAAAAAATAAAATCTTTTAAAAAATACACTGTTGGGACTTCCCTGGTGGCGCAGTGGTTAAGAATCCAGCTGCCAATGCAGGGGACACAGGTTCGAGCGCTGGTCCAGGAAGATCCCACACGATATGGAGCAACTAAGCCCGTGTGCCACAACTACTGAGCCTGCACTCTAGAGCCCGTGAGCCACAACTACTGAGCCTGCGTGTCACAACTACTGAAGCCTGAGCACCTAGAGTCCATGCTCTGCAACAAGAGAAGCCACCACAATGAGAAGCCCGTGCACCACAATAAAGAGCAGCCCGCTCTCGCCACAACTAGAGAAAGCCTGCATACAGCGATGAAGACCCAATGCAGCCAAAAATAAATAAATTTATTTAAAAAAATAAAAGACAGCAATCAAAAAAAAATACACTGGGCTTCCCTGGTGGTGCAGTGGTTGAGAGTCCGCCTGCCGATGCAGGTGACACAGGTTCATGCCCCAGTCCAGGAAGATCCCACATGCCGCAGAGCGGCTGGGCCCATGAGCCGTGGCCACTGAGCCTGCACATCCGGAACCTATGCTCCACAACAGGAGAGACCACAACAGTGAGAGGCCCGCATACCGCAAAAAAAAAAAAAAAAAATTACACTGTTGATAAATTAGAAATTTGGGATTACTATACTGACATTACTATATATAAAATAAACAACAGGGACCAACTGTATAGCACAAGGAACCAAGGAACTATATTCAATACCTTGTAATAACTTATTTCTTGATGTGTATAGTGGTTTCATAGAAATGTTCACTTAAACTTTTATTGTGCTTAAAATATGTGCACTTTTCTGTACGTAAGTTATACTTTACAATAAAAATGCATTTTTAAAAGGAAAAAAAAGGCCTGCAAAAAAAGAAAAAAAAAACACAAAAGGAAAACAAAGGAGCAAAGTACTGATACATGCTACAATATAGATGAACCTTAAAAACATTACACTAGAGGCTTCCCTGGTGGCTCAGTGGTTGAGAGTCCGCCTGCCGATGCAGGGGACACAGGTTCGTGCCCCGGTCCGGGAAGATCCCACATGCCATGGAGCAGCTGGGCCCGTGAGCCATGGCTGCTAAGCCTGCGCGTCCGGAGCCTGTGCTCCGCAACGGGAGAGGCCACAACAGTGAGAGTCCTGCATACCGCGAAAAAAAAAACATTACACTAAGTGAAAGAAGTCATACATAAAACACCACACATTATTTAATTCCATTTATATGAAATATTTTGAAAAGTCAAATCTTTGGAGGCAGAAAGTAAATTAGTGGTTACCGAGGCCTGGGGATGGATATGGGAGTGCTTGCAAATAGGCATGAAATTTCTCTTTGGAGTAATGGAAATGTTCTAAAATTAGACTGTGGTAATAGCTGCACAACTTTGAGAATATACTTTAGAAAAAAACTACATGCTTTAAATGGGAGCATTTTATGGCATGTTAATTATAATCTCAATAAAGTTGTGAAAAATACAGATGAAATGGACAAATTCCTTGAAAAAGACAACTTACCAACTCTAATACATAAAATTGTTACTACATGCAGATGACGTGACACTATATATAGAAAACCCTAAGGACTCCACACAAAAACTACTAGATCTAATAAATTAATTCAGCAAAGTAGCAGGATACGAGATTAACATTCAAAAATCTGTTGCATTTCTTTACACTAACAATGAATATCAGAAAGGGAATGTAAAGAAATAATACCTTTCAAAATAGCATCCCAGGGACTTCCCTGGTGGTCCAGTGGCTAAGACTCCACACTCCCAACAGAGGTGGCCCAGGTTCGATCCCCAGTCAGGGAACTAGATCCCACATGCCACAATTAAGAGTTCACATGCTGCAACTAAAATATCCCACACGCGGCAACTAAAGATCCTGCACGTGGCAATGAAGATCCTGCACACAGCAGTGAAGATCCCACGTGCCACAACTAAGACCCAACGCACCCAAATAAATATTTTTAAAATAACAATATTCTTCTTAAATAAATAAAAATAAAATAGCACCCCCCAAAAATAAAATACCTATGAATAAACCTGACCAAGGAGGTGAAAGACTTATATTTTGAGAACTATAACACGTTATATTAATTAAAGAGGATACTAAAGAGGATTCAAAGAAATGGAAAGATATCCCATGCTCTTGGAGTGGAAGAATTAATCCTGTTAAAATGCCCATACTAACCAAAGCAATCTACAGATTTAACGTGATCCTTATCAAAATACACATGAAATTTTTCAAAAAACTAGAAAAAATAATCCAAAAATTTATATGGAACCATAAACAATCCAGAATTGCCAAAGCAATCCAAAGGAAAAGAAACAAAGCAGGAGGCATAACTCTCCCAGACTTCAGACAATACTACAAAGCTACAGTAATCAAAACAAGGTGATGGAGGAGCCAGCACAGTCGCAGTCTCCATGGAGTAGGCCCACGGTAGCGCAGCCGCTCTGAGATACATCAGAAATACACCTACACGTGGAACAACTCCTACAGAACACATACTGAACACTGGCAGAAGACCTCAGACCTCCCAAAAGGCAAGAAACTCCCCACGTACCTGTGTAGGGTAAAAGAAAAAAGAGTAAACAGAGACAAAAAAATAGGGACGGGACCTGCACCAGTGGGAGGGAGCTATGAAGGAGGAAAGGTTTCCACACACTAGGACTCCCTTCGCAGGCGGAGACTGCGGGTGGTGGAGGCGGGGAAGCTTCGGAGCCGGGAAGGAGAGCACAGCAACAGGGGTGCAGAGGGCAAAGCGGAGAGATTCCCGCACAGAGGATCCACGCAGACCGGCACTCACCAGCCCGAGAGGCTTGTCTCCTCACCCGCCGGGGCGGGCAGGGCTGCAAGCTGAGGCTCGGGCTTCGGTCGGAGCGCAGGGAGAACACTGGGGTTGGCGGCGTGAACACAGCCTGCAGGGGGTTAGTGCACAACGGCTAGCCGGGAGGGAGTCCGGGAGAAAGTCTGGACCTGCCGAAGAGGCAAGAGACTTTTTTTTGCCTCTTTGTTTCCTGGTGCGCGAGGAGAGGGGATTAAGAGCGCTGCTTAAAGGAGCTCCAGAGACGGGCGCGAGCCGCGGCTAACAGCACGGAACCCAGAGACGGGCCTGAGACGCTAAGGCTGCTGCTGCTGCCACCAAGAAGCCTGTGTGCGAGCACAGGTCACTGACTCTCCACACCTCCCTTCCGGGGAGCCTGTGCAGCCCGCCACTGCCAGCGTCCCGGGATCCAGGGACACCTTCTCCGGGAGAACGCACAGCGCACCTCAGGCTGGTGCAACATCACGCCGACCTCTGCCACCGCAGACTCGGCTCGCATCGTGCCCCTCCCTCCCCCCGGCCTGAGTGAGCCAGAGCCCCCGAATCAGCGTCTCCTTTAACCCCGTCCCATCTGAGCAAAGAACAGATGCCCTGAGGCGACCTACATGCAGAGGCGGGCCAAATCCAAAGCTGAGCCCCGGGAGCTGTGCAAACAAAGAAGAGAAAGGGAAATCTCTCCCAGCAGCCTCAGGAGCAGCGGACTAAATCTCCACAATCAACCTGATGTACCCTGCATCTGTGGAATACCTGAATAGACAATGAATCATCCCAAATTGAGGAGGTGGACTTTGAGAGCAAGATTTATGATTTTTTCCGCTTTTCCTCTTTTTTGAGTGTGTATGTGTATGCTTCTGTGTGAGATTTTGTCTGTATAGCTTTGCTTTCACCATTTGTCCTAGGGTTCTATCTGTCCGTTTCATTTTTTACTTAAATTTTTTTTTCTTATTTTTATTTTAATAACTTTATTTTATTTTATCTTACTTTATTTTATCCTCTTTCTTTCTTTCTTTCTTTCTTTCTTTCTACTTTTTATCTCTTTTATTCTGAGCCCTGTGGATGAAAGGCTCTTGGCGCTGCAGCCAGGAGTCAGTGCTGTGCCTCTGAGGTGGGAGAGCCAACTTCAGGACACTGGTCCACAAGAGACCTCCCAGCTCCACGTAATATCAAATGGCGAAAATCTCCCAGAGATCTCCATCTCAACACCAACACCCAGCTTCATTCAACGAACAGAAAGCTACAGTGCTGGACACCCTATGCCAAACAACTAGCAAGACAGGAACACAACCCCACCCATTAGCAGAGAGGCTGCCTAAAATCATAATAAGTCCACAGACACCCCAAAACACACCACCAGATGTGGACCTGCCCACCAGAAAGACAAGATCCAGCCTCATCCACCAGAACACAGGCACTAATCCACTCCACCAGGAAGCCTACACAACCCACTGAACCAACTTTAGCCACTGGGGAGAGACACCAAAAACAACGGGAACTACAAACATGCAGCCTGCAAAAAGGAGACCCCAAACACAGTAAGATAAGCAAAATGTGAAGACAGAAAAACAAACAGCAGATGAAGGAGCAAGATAAAAACCCACCAGACCTAACAAATGAAGAGGAAATAGGCAGTCTACCTGAAAAAGAATTTAGAATAATGATAGCAAAGATGATCCAAAATCTTGGAAATAGAATAGACAAAATGCAAGACACATTTAACAAGGACCTAGAATAACTAAAGATGAAACAAGCAATGATGAAAAACACAATAAATGAAATTAAAAATACTCTAGAAGGGATCAATAGCAGAATAACTGAGGCAGAAGAACGGATAAGTGACCTGGAAGATAAAATAGTGGAAATAACTACTGCAGAGCAGAAAAAAGAATGAAAAGAACTGTGGACAGTCTCAGAGCCTCTGGGACAACATTAAACACACCAACATTCAAATTATAGGGGTTCCAGAAGAAGAAGAGAAAAAGAAAGGAACTGAAAAAATATTTGAAGAGATTATAGTTGAAAACTTCCCTAATATGGAAAAGGAAATAGTTAACCAAGTCCAGGAAGCGCAGAGAGTCCCATACAGGATAAATCCAAGGAGAAACACGCCAAGACACATATTAATTAAACTGTCAAAAATTAAATACAAAGAAAACATATTAAAAACAGCAAGGGAAAAACAACAAATAACACACAAGGGAATTCCCATAAGGTTAATAGCTGATCTTTCAGCAGAAATTCTGCAAACCAGAAGGGACTGGCAGGACATATTTAAAGTGATGAAGGAGAAAAACCTACAACCAGGATTACTCTACCCAGCAAGGATCTCAATCATATTTGATGGAAAAATTAAAACCTTTACAGACAAGCAAAAGCTGAGAGAGTGCAGCACCACCAAACCAGCTTTACAACAAATGCTAAAGGATCTTCTCTAGGCCAGAAACACAAGAGAAGGAAAAGACCTACAATAACAAACCGAAAACAATTAAGAAAATGGGAATGGGAACATACATATTGATAATTACCTTAAATGTAAATGGATTAAATGCTCCCACCAAAAGACACAGACTGGCTGAATGATACAAAAACAAGACCCATATATATGCTGTCTACAAGAGACCAACTTCAGGCCTAGAGACACATACAGACTGAAAGCGAGAGGATGGAAAAGGATATTCCATGCAAATGGAAACCAAAAGAAAGCTGGACTAGCAATTCTCATATCAGACAAAATAGACTTTAAAATAAAAACTACTAGAAGCGACAAAGAAGGACACTACATAATGATCAAGGGATCGATCCAAGAAGAAGATATAACAATTGTAAATATTTATGCACCCAACATAGGAGCACCTCAATACATAAGGCAAATACTAACAGCCATAAAAGGGGAAATCGACAGTAACACATTCATAGTAGGGGACTTTAACACCCCACTTTCACCAATGGACAGATCATCCAAAATGAAAATAAATAATGAAACACAAGCTTTAAATGATACATTAAACAAGATGGATTTAATTGATATTTATAGGACATTCCATCCAAAAACAACAAAATACACATTTTTCTCAAGTGCTCATGAAACATTCTCCAGGATAGATCATATCTTGGGTCACAAATCAAGCCTTGGTAAATTTAAGAAAACAGAAATTGTATCAAGTATCTTTTCCGACCACAACGCTATGAGACTAGATATCAATTACAGGAAAAGATCTGTAAAAAATACAAACACATGGAGGCTAAACAATACACTACTTAATAATGAAGTGATCACTGAAGAAATCAAAGAGGAAATCAAAAAATACCTAGAAACAAATGACAATGGAGACACGACGACCCAAAACCTATGGGATGCAGCAAAAGCAGTTCTAAGAGGGAAGTTTATAGCAATACAATCCTACCTTAAGAAACAGGAAACATGTCAAATAAACAACTTAAACTTACACCTAAAGCAATTAGAGAAAGAAGAACAAAAAACCCCCAAAGTTAGCAGAAGGAAAGAAATCATAAAGATCAGGTCAGAAATAAATGAAAAAGAAATAAAGGAAACGATAGCAAAGATCAACAAAACTAAAAGCTGGTTGTTTGAGAAGATAAACAAAATTGATAAACCGTTAGCCAGACTCATCAAGAAAAAAAGGGAGAAGACTCAAATCAATAGAATTAGAAATGAAAAAGGAGAAGTAACAACTGACACTGCAGAAATACAAAAGATCATGAGAGATTACTACAAGCAACTCTTTGCCAATAAAATGGACAACCTGGAAGAAATGGACAAATTCTCAGAAATGCACAACCTGCCAAGACTGAATCAGGAAGAAATAGAAAATATAAACAGACCAATCACAAGCACTGAAATTGAAACTGTGATTAAAAATCTTCCAACAAACAAAAGCCCAGGACCAGATGGCTTCACTGGCAAATTCTATCAAACATTTAGAGAAGAGCTAATACCTATCCTTCTCAAACTCTTCCAAAATATAGCAGAGGGAGGAACACTCCCAAACTCATTCTACGAGGCCACCATCACCCTGATACCAAAACCAGACAAGGATGTCACAAAGAAAGAAAACTACAGGCTGGACTTCCCTGGTGGTGCAGTGGTTGAGAATCCGCCTGCCGAGTCAGGGGACGCGGGTTCAAGCCCTGGTCCGGGAGGATCCCACATGCTGCGGAGCAACGAAGGCCGTGTGCCACAACTACCGAGCCTGCGCTCTGGAGCCCGTGAGCCACAACTACTGAGCCCACGTGCCACAACTACTAAAGCCCGCGCACCTGGAGCCTGTGCTCCGCAACAAGAGAAGCCGCCGCGATGAGAGGCCCGGGCACCGCAGTGAAGAGTAGCCCCTGCTGGGCTTCCCTGGTGGCGCAGTGGTTGAGGGTCCGCCTGCCGATTCAGGGGACGCAGGTTCGTGCCCCGGTCCGGGGGGATCCCGCATGCCGCGGAGCGGCTGGGCCCGTGAGCCATGGCCGCTGAGCCTGCGCGTCCGGAGCCTGTGCTCCACAACGGGAGAGGCCACAGCAGTGAGAGGCCCGCGTACCACAAAAAAAAAAAAAAAAAAAAAAAAGAGTAGCCCCTGCTCACTGCAACTAGAGAAAGCCCGTGCCCAGCAACGAAGACCCAGTGCAGCCAAAAAATAATTAATTAAAAAACAGAAAAAAAAAATTAAAAAAAAAAAAAGAAAACTACAGGCCAATATCACTGATGAACATAGATGCAAAAATCCTCAACAAAATACTAGCAAACAGAATCCAACAGCACATTAAAAGGATCATACACCATGATCTAGTGGGGTTTATTCCAGAAATGCAAGGATTCTTCAATATATGCAAATCAATCAATGTGATACACCATATTAACAAATTGAAGGAGAAAAACCATATGGTCATCTCAATAGATGCAGAGAAAGCTTTTGACAAAATTCAACACCCATTTATGATAAAAACCCTCCAGAAAGTAGGCATGGGGGAACTTTCCTCAATATAATAAAGGCCATATATGACAAACCCACAGCCAACATCGTCCTCAATGGTGAAAAACTGAAAGCATTTCCACTAAGATCAGGAACAAGACAAGGTTGCCCACTCTCACCACTCTTATTCAACATAGTTTTGGAAGTTTTAGCCACAGCAATCAGAGAAGAAAAGGAAATAAAAGGAAACCAAATCGGAAAAGGAGAAGTAAAGCTGTCACTGATTGCAGATGGCATGATACTATACATAGAGAATCCTAAAGATGCCAGCAGAAAACTACTAGAGCTAATCAATGAATCTGGTAAAGTAGCAGGATACAAAATTAATGCACAGAAATCTCTGGCATTCCTATACGCTAATGATGAAAAATCTGAAAGTGAAATCAAGAAAATACTCCCATTTACCACTGCAACAAAAAGAATAAAATATCTAGGAATAAACCTACTTAAGGAGACAAAAGACCTGTACGCAGAAAATTATAAGACACTGATGAAAGAGATTAAAGATGATACAAACAGATGGAGAGATATACCATGTTCCTGAATTGGAAGAATCAACATTGTGAAAATGACTCTACTACCCAAAGCAATCTACAGATTCAATGCAATCCCTATCAAACTACCACTGGCATTTTTCACAGAACTAGAACAAAAAATTTCACAATTCGTATGGAAGCACAAAAGACCCCAAATAGCCAAAGCAATCTTGAGAACGAAAAACTGAGCTGGAGGAATCAGGCTCCCTGACTTCAGACTATACTACAAAGCTACAGTAATCAAGACAGTATGGTACTGGCACAAAAACAGAAATATAGATCAATGGAACAGGATAGAAAGCCCAGAGATAAACCCACACACATATGATCACCTTATCTTTGATAAAGGAGGCAGGAATGTACAGTGGAGAAAGGACAGCCTCTTCAATAAGTGGTGCTGGGAAAACTGGACAGGTACATGTAAAAGTATGAGATTAGAACACTCCCTAACACCATACACAAAAATAAGATCAAAATGGATTAAAGACCTAAATGTAAGGCCGGAAACTATCAAACTCTTAGAGGAAAACTTAGGCAGAACACTCTATGACATAAATCACAGCAAGATCCTTTTTGACCCACCTCCTAGAGATATGGAAATAAAAACGAAAATAAACAAATGGGACCTAATGAAACTTCATAGCTTTTGCACAGCAAAGGAAACCATAAACAAGACCAAAAGACAACCTTCAGAATGGGAGAAAATATTTGCAAATGAAGCAACTGACAAAGGATTAATCTCCAAAATTTACAAGCAGCTCATGCAGCTCAATAACAAGAAAACAAATAACCCAATCCAATAATGGGCAGAAAACCTAAACAGACATTTCTCCAAAGAAGATATACAGAGTGTCAACAAACACATGAAAGAATGCTCAACATCATTAATCATTAGAGAAATGCAAATCAAAACTACAATGAGATATCATCTCACACCGATCAGAATGGCCATCATCAAAAACTCTAGAAACAATAAATGCTGGAGAGGGTGTGGAGAAAAGGGAACACTCTTGTACTGCTGGTGGGAATGTGAATTAGTACAGCCACTGTGGAGAACAGTATGGAGGTTCCTTTAAAAACTACAAATAGAACTACCGTATGACCCAGCAATCCCACTACTGGGCATATACCCTGAGAAAACCATAATTCAAAAAGAGTCATGTACCAAAATGTTCACTGCAGCTCTGTTTACAATAGCCAGGAGATGGAAACAACCTAAGTGTCCATCATCGGGTGAATGGATAAAGAAGATGTGGCACGTTCATACAATGGAATATTACTCAGCCATAAAAAGAAACGAAATTGAGTTATTTGTAGTGAGGTGGATGGACCTAGAGTCTGTCATACAGAGTGAAGTAAGTCAGAAAGAGGAGGACAAATACCATATGCTAACACATATATATGGAATTTAAGGGAAAAAATGTCATGAAGAACCTAGGGTTAAGACAGGAATAAAGACACAGACCTACTAGAGAATGGACTTGAGGATATGAGGAGGGGGAAGGGTAAGCTGTGACAAAGTGAGAGAGTGGCATGGACATATATACACTACCAAACATAAAATAGATAGCTAGTGGGAAGCAGCCGCATAGCACAGGGAGATGAACTCGGTGCTTTGTGACCACCTAGGAAGGTGGGAGAGGGTGGGTGGGAGGGAGGGAGATGCAAGAGGGAAGAGATATGGGAACATGTGTATATGTATAACTGATTCACTTTGTTATAAAGCGGAAACTAACACACCATTGTGAAGCAATTGTGCTCCAATAAAGATGTAAAAAACAAAACAAAACAAAACAGTGTGGTATTGGTACAAAAACAGACATACAGATCAATGGAACAGAATAGAGAGCCCAGAAATAAACTCACACACCTACAGTCAATTACCTTCTTCTTATAGGAGGTAAGAATATAAAATGGGAAAGGGACAGTCTCTTCAGCAAGTGGTGCTGGGAAAATTGGACAGCTGCATGTAAATCAATAAAGTTAGAACACACCCTCACACCATGTAAAAAAATAAACTCAAAATGGCTTAAACACTTAATCTTAAGATATGACACCATAAAACTCCTAGAAGAAAGCATAGGGAAAACATTTTCTGACATAAATTGTACCAATGTTTTCTCAGGTCAGTCTCCCAAGGCAATATAAAAGTAAAAACAAAAATAAACAAATGGGACCTAATCAAACTTACAAGCATTTGCACAGCAAAGGAAACCATAAAAAAATGAAAAAACCTACAGAATGGGAGAAAATATTTGCAAATGATGCTACAGACAAGGGCTTAATCTCCAAAATATACAAACACCTCATGCAATTCAACAACAAATAACAAACAAGCCAATGGAAAAATGGGCAGAAGACCTTAATAGACATTTCTCCAAAGAAGACATACAGATGGCCAGTAGGCACATGAAAAGATGCTCAATATAAGTAATTATTAGAGAAATGCAAATCAAAACTACAATGAGGTACCACCTCACACCAGTCAGAATGGCCATCATTAAAAAGTCTGTAAATAAATGCTGGAGAGGGTGTGGAGAAAAGGGAACCCTGCTACACTGCTGGTGGGAATGTAAATTGGTGCAGCCACTATGGAAAACAGTATGGAGGTACCTCAGAAAACTAAAAATAGAATTGCCATATGATCCAGCAATCCGGGTGTATACCCGGACAAAACTGTAATTCAAAAAGATACGTGCACCCTACGTTCATAGTAGCACTATTCACAATAGCCAAAACATGGAGACAACCTAAATGTCCATCGACAGGTGAATGGATAAAGAAGATGTGATACATATATACAACGGAATACTACTCAGTCATAAAAAAGAACGAAATAATGCCATTTGCGGCAACATAGATGCAACTAGAGATATCATATTATGTGAAATAAGTCAGAAAAGGAAAGACAAGAGAAAGACAAATACCATATGATATCTCTATATGTGCAATCTGAAATATGGCACAAATGAACCTATCTACAAAACAGAAACAGACTCACAAACATAGGGAACAGACTTGTGGTTGCCAAGGGGGAGTGGGGTGAGAGAGGGATGAACTGGGAGTTTGGGGTTAGCAGATGTAAACTATTATATACAGCATGGATAAACGACAAGGTCCTACCGTATAGCACAGGGAACTGTATTCAATATCCTGTGACAAACCATAATGGAAAAGCATATGAAAAAAGGAATGTCTATATGTGTATCACTGAGTCACTTTCCTGTACAGCAGAGATGGGCACAACATTGTAATTCAACTATACTTAAATAAAATAAATAAATAAACATCTTTAAAAAAGAAGAAATAGAAAATCTGAATGAAATTAAATATCAATGACATACATTCTTACGAAAAAACCTTCCCAGAAAGAAAACTTCAAAACAGCTTGTGGTAAATTCTTCAGAACACTTTTAAGGAAAAAAATAAAACCAATCTTACAAAAAAACAAACAAAAATAAACTCTCCCAGAGACTAGAGGAATATTCTCCAACTCATTTTATAAGATTAGCATAACCTTGGAGCTTCATTCTATCACTGGATTACTGAGAGTTTATGAAGAATTGTTAAATTTTATCAAAAATATTTTTCTGCCTCTGATGAGATGATTATATGGGTTTTCTCCTTTATGTAAAAAGGATAATATATTATGACCAAGTGGAATTTATGCCAGGAATGTAATCTTGGAATAAGCATAAAAAGCACAAATTATAAAAGACTTAAATTAGAACACTAAAATTAAAGAATTTCTGTAGAAAAAAGAAATAACAATTGTGGCAAGGATATAGAGAAAAGGGAACATTTGTGCACTGTTGGTGGGAATGTAAACTGGTGCAGCCACTACGGGAAACAGTATGGAGGTTCCTCAGAAAATTAAAAATGACCAGGATATGGATTCACATGATCCAGCCTCTCGGTATTTATTCAAAGAAAATGAAAACACTAACTAGAAAAGATATCTGCACTCTCATGTTCACTGCAGCATTATTTACAATAGCCAAGATACGGAAACAACCCAGGGATACATCAATGGAAGAACGGATAAAGAAAATCTTGCCATTTGTGACAACATGGATGGACCTTGAGGGCATTATGCTAAGTGAAATAAGTCAGACAGAGAAAGGCAAATACTGTATCATCTCACTTATATGTGGAATCTAAATTTTAAAAAATAAAAAAATTTTAAAACCCACCAAGCTTATACATATAGATACAGAAAACTGACTGGTGGCTGCCAGAGGTGGTGGTTAGGGAGGGGGGCAAAATGGGTGAAGGGGGTCAAAAGGTACAAACTTCCAGTTATAAAATAAGTAAGTCATAGGGATGTATGTAAGTCCTGCTGTATATTTAACAGCATGGTGGGTATAGTTAATAACACTGTACTGTATATTTGAAAGTTGCTAAGAGAGTAGATCTTAAAAGTTCTCATCACAAGAAAAAAAACTGTAACCATGTATGTTAATGGATATTAACTAGATTTATTGTGGTGCTCGTTTTGCAACATATAAAAATATCCTATCATTATGCTGTACACCTGAAACTAACATAATGTTATATGTCAATTATAGCTCAATTAAAAAAAAACTAAAAAAGACGAAAAACAAACAATGAAAAGATGTACTACGGGGAAATAAACTAACCCTAATAAAAACCAGAGTACCCTACATTAATAGCAAACATATAAATTTAAATTTTTTAAAGATCGCTAGAAATAGTTACTCTGTAATGACAAAAGGTTCAATTAATTAGGAAGATACAATAATCTCAATACTGTATGCATGACATGAAATATGTAAAGCAAGAAATGTACAAAGCAAGAACTGACCATACTACAAAAGTATAAATACACCATTGAGTAATTTTAACCTGGCAATACTACCTCGCCCAGTGATCAAGGTTAACATCACCATTGATAAATCATGCTGATATCATATAGCCCTGGTATGATGTGATGAGAAGGGCACTTCACCTTTGTGACCTTCCTCATCAAACCAATAACTCCAATCTATGAGAAAAACATCAGACAATCTGAAATTGAAGGACAGTCTGCAAAATATCTGATTAGTATTCCTCAAAACTGTCAGTCATCCAAAACACAGAAAGATTAAGAAATTGTCACAGAACAGAGGGTACCAGGAGACAGGATGACTAAATGCAGTTGGGTATCCTGAATGGAATTCTGAAACAGAATAAAAGACATTAGTGGAAAAATGATTGAAATTTGAATGATTCTGGAGTTTAGTTAATTGTAACGTATCAATGTTGGTTTGCCAGTTGTGACAAACGCACCATGGCAATGTGAGATGTTAGTGTTAGGGGAACCTGTGTGAGAGATATACAGGGACTCTCTGTACTAGCTGTACAACTTTTCTGTAAATCTACAGCCATTCTAAAATTGAAAATTTTAATTTCTGTTCATCAAAAGACACCATTTTTTAAAAATAAGATACCATTAAGGGAAGGAAAAGACAAAACACTGACTGGGAAAAAATATCTGCAATAAATACATCTAATAAAGAACTCAATTCTTTAAAAAAAATACATATACATATACCTACCATATGGACGTATACAAAACATATATGTGTGTATATATAAAAAACATCCAGTGGTATACCATGGGCAGGGCAGTGGAAAAGTCTGCCCTGGCTACAGACAATAAAATGGCATATTGTCTGTGGAGAATGTAAAAGCAATAATTAAACTGACTAAAAGTCGGTCTACACATTATTACCATGCACTGGAAATTCCAAACAATGTCATAATAAAATACTCATCTAGAGAAAACATCTTTTGTGGGTGTAAGTTCTGAACTTAAAGTATGATCCAAAGACCTGGAGTAACCTAAGATCTTTTCAGAGAGTCTATGGGGTAAACATATTGTCATAATAATATAAAACATTATTTGCTTTCTCACTTTGTTAAGTATGTGCCCTGATGGTCCAGAAACAATAGTGAGTAAAACTGCTCACCCGGGAGCATGAGTCAGGGCAGTGGCACAGACTGTACCGGTACACACTGTATTCTTCACCACTACACACAATTAACAACAATAACAGAAACCTAGCCTTACTGAAAAATATCCCTAATAAAACAGTAAACATTTTACTAAATCTCAACCCTTGAGCACCCATATTTTTTGTGTAATGAAATGGAAAATAAAGCATTTCTGCTATCTCAAGGGAAAGCACTTTAGTGATTATTTGAATTGTGAGCTGATCTATCCACCTTTTTAATGAAAACACCATTCTGACTTGAAAAAACAACTGAAAGACTATAGTTATTCTGACCTGGTTATTCAGCAGGCATTTTCTTGAAAACGAACAAAGTGAGCCGGCATTTCAGGGAAAACAATTTAAATATTTGCTACCTAAAATTTGAGCTTTCAAACCAAAACTGAATGTTGGAAACACTGTGAGCTTGAAAGCTTCTGTGCATTTACAGACTCTTCTGATAAGATCAGTGGTGATATTAACAAATATAATGTTTTTGCTATTATAAAACTAAATGTGTCAAAAAAAAAAAACCTTAATGTGTGAACATTTAGAAAAGTTGCATTAACCCTGGGAAGTAATATTTTCCAAATCACCAACGCATAATGCTACAAAGTCAAGCATGAGTAAAAAGATTTATTCAGAATGTAAGGAAGACCAACAGGTTTTAACATAACAGAGTATGAAAAGTTCATTTATGTGGTTTCAGAACACATAACTAACCTGTAAGAAACTACTTCCTTTGTCAAGTTTTGGTACAGTATCAAAGAAGAATACCTACACTATTTTTAAAGCGTATTAAAATGCTCTCTTTTCTAACTACATATTTGTGTAAGGCCAGATTCTTTTCATATACTTTAACTTTTTCATATTCTTTTCATACTTTTCATATACTTTAATTCTTTTCATATACTTTAACATATTGCAACAGATTGGATTCAGAAGCATCTATGAGACTCCAGCTTCATAAATGTAAAATGATGTCACTCTCATCATTAAATTTTCCTTTGTTTTGGAAAATTAATTACTTTTATAAATGTTTATTATGTATGTTAATATTCAGTGAATTGATTATGTAATTTTAAGATAATTATTTTTTCTGTTTTAATTTCTAATAAGGTAAATATCAATAGATATAACTCACATAAACAAAAGCAAAGAGCTCAAAAATTTCTAAGAGTGCAATGAAGTCCTGAGACTAAAAAGTCTGAGCACTGCTGTTCTAAACAACTGCTGCTATTATTGTTGAATTTTAGTAATACATTTAAGGATCAAATTAGCACATCTTTATTACTTTCTCTGTAACAAGCATTTATTCTATGTGGAAGTTCATTCAAAGAACTTCACTTCTTACAGTTAGCTCACTACACACAGACTCAGCTACATGCATCCATTTCAGAGAGTAAATTCTCAGTTCAGAATCATTCAAGCTTACTTCATGCATAGTTCTTATCTCCACCCCTGTAGTACTACACATTCCTACTTTCAAACAGTGGATTCAAAATAAAATGATAGAATAGTGACCATAAAGACAAACAGAACTCAAGTTACTTCAATTCTGTAATTCTATGTGACCACGTGGAGCTTTTGTTTGTTTAAAATTTAAAACCATGAAATAGTGTGAACTGTTCAGTGTAAAGTTTTTAAGAGTGAATTTTAGTTCATTTGTGAAATACTTTGCTGAATTTTAATAATATCTATAAAACTGAAATGTATTCTTTTTTAATTGTTCATTGTTTTTAACCTAAAGAACAAATCAAGAAAATAATTATTTTTACTAATTATTTCATTATTGTTGAAAATAATTTTGTCATAGAGAGGAGAGGGACATTAACAAATGATCCTCTTGGGGTGTCACACACCCTTAGCACTGTTACCACCAAAATGAACGATGAGATATTGGATATTTTCCTCCCAAATGCATTGTCAAAGAGCTTGTTTTTTAAGGATGTCCACAGAACCTTTATTCATATGCCCTCTTTTGTTGTCTGATTTTTATTCCACTAAAAATTATGACTGTGAGATTCATCTATGTTGTTGGATACACCAGTAGTTCGATTTCTTCAGTCTTCTAATCTGGTGTCATTTTTCACAACCCTGATCATGTCAACTCTTAAGTGAATCCCTCTTAACTCCTTATGCCATTAGGTGCTCCTTTTCTGGTCTTACAGCATTTTGTAGGTATGTAACTCAACTAGATCACTTATATTGAAGTTAGTCTATCATCTCTTTTAAGCTGGAGAGCTGGGGAACCCAACTCCTAGCCCAGGACCTGACACATAATAGGATCTTATTTATATTAGTCAGGATTCTCCATCGCAGCAGAACCAATAGGAATATAGCTATATCTATTTATATCTGTATCTATAGCTATATCTATATACATGCATACATACACCCACACTCACACACACACCTATATAGCTGGAGACAGGAAAGCTGATGGTGGAGTCCAGAAGCCTAAGAAGGACCAAGACATACATAGCTCTAAACCAAATGCCAACAGGCTTAAAACCCAGGAAGAGCCGATGTTTCAATTTAAGTCTAAAGACAGGAAAGAATGGATATACTACCTTGATAGCCCTCAGGGAGGAGGAGCTCCCTCTCACTCAGTTCTATTTGGGCCTTCAACTGATAGAATGAGGTCCACCCACATTAGAGACAGTGATCTGCTTTACTCAGTCTATCATTCAACTGTTAAAGTCATGCAAAAACACCCTCACAGAAACACCCAAATAATGTTTAAACAAATACCTGGGCACCCGGTGGCCCAATCAAGTTGACACATAAAGTTAACTATCATATTAATTAATGTTTGCCTGTCTGTGTTGGTCTTTGCCATCAATATTTCAGAAGAATAGACATGTAAAGATCTTATTTATAAAGCAGAATAAAATAGGGCTAATGATGGGCATACAGGATTCAAGTTTCACTTCATCCAGGAGATAACTTTTTACCTGAGCAGTAAGGGATGAGTAAGATTGTGACAGGAGGAGACCTGTATAGTGGGGGCAGGATCTTACAGACAGAGGAAGCAGCTTCAACCCAGAAGGCTCTTTCCCAGTTTGTGTTCAGATCACATTTGTAAAGTGTTGGCTAAAGAAGGTTCCTGAGACTGGTACTCAGATAACTAAAAACACAAGGTGCTACCCAACCTGGGGGACATCTAAAAAACTTTCTAGTGCTAGGACATCCATTGTTGTTATCCTCAAGGATCAGCCTTGGTTCTGAATTAGTTACCATGGAGAGCATCTAAATCATGCTTTTCCTTAGTGATGTCCAAGAAAACCCAGACAGAATACCTTTTCAGAAAATATTCAAATATATGGCTTTACACCAATAGATGACTAGGTCCTCTGTAGAAAACAAAAGCAATGGTGTTTATGCAAGAATGTGGAGGCCAGGGTTCCCTGAAAGTGCAAATCTTGGCAAGTAACTATAATCACTATTTATGGTTTATGTCACTTTTCTGATTTCTAAGTAAAACATGTTTATTTTAGAAAATTTGAAAAAAACATAAAAACACAAAAGGGAAACTTAAAATTACCCATAGTCATTTTTCTCCTTTTACGGTGGGAAAGAGTATAAAGTAAAACACGCAAGCCTTTTCCTCCCTGCCTCCAATCTCAACAACCCCTTCCCTGAGACAACCACCTTTATGGATTTGGTCCTCATCGGCCCTGCCAATTTCTCTCTTGCTTATTCATTTACTGATTCAGCAAATATCTACTGAGTGGGCATCTTGGGCCAAGCACTATTCTAAACATAGCTGTTTCACTGGTATTCAAATCTGATAAGATCTCTGGTTCCATGGGTTACACTGTAGTGAAAGAAGACCCACAATAAAACAGTAAACAAACCGATAAATAGAAAAACACTAGCTAGTAATAAACGTTATACAGAAAAAAAGATGGCAATATTATACCTGAGGTTAAACTGTGAAGATAAAATCAGCCCAGTGAAGACTGAAGGAAGATACTGCAAGTACAGAGAAGAGTAGGGAAAAAAAACCAAACAAACCCTTAAACGAATACAGAAAGAAGGCCAGCGTGGCTCTTATAGCATGGTGAGAGGGAGAGTTCGGAGATGCCGTTGAAGCCATGAGCCTGGGACACATCGTGGAGGGCTTTGGGGGAGAAGGATGTCAAAAGAACTTGGCCTTAAAGAGCAGGAAGATGCTGAAGGGTTTTAACAGGTTTGATGTGTATGTTCTCAATTTTCAATCTGGCTTCACCGTGGAGAATACTAAGAGCAAAGATTCCCAATAAGAGGTGAAGAGGTCCAGACACACTCCCAAGAAGTCCACAAATACAATTCAGGGGGTTCGTTACCTTGAATGGGAGAAAACCACCTGGCCCAGCCACTTCAAGAAGTAAAAATCTCAAAACGGCTCTATTTTGTCTATCCTCCAATTCCTCTTTTTGAAATATCCTCTCTGGTTTCGGAGTGCCATAGTGGCAGGATTCCCAACCTCATAGGCAGGTTCTTCCTTTGCTTGTTTTCCCCTTAAGATAGTGTTTAAATCTAAACCCTGCTGGAGGCCTACTAACTTAAAAGGCTCAGATTCAAAGACAAACCCCGCCTTAGGTAAAGTGACCAGATTGAGAGTGACTTTGGGGTCAGGGTAAGAAGAGTCCCCACAACTTGAACCCAGCACATCCACAGTCTACTGCAACACACCCCAGAGGCTGGTTCCCTGCGGCCAACTGCAAAAGGGAAGCAGATATTAAAAATACATTATATTAAGGCAGGAAAATGGGGCATGGGAAGCACATTTGTAGAGTAAGAAGAAATCAAATGCTTCTTGTAACTGTTTGCTTAGAAGTACTGTATTTCCCAAACGTGGGCACTAGTTAAATATACAAATTCCTGAGCTCCACCCCAGACATATTGACTCAGACTACCTAAGGTCTGGGCCCAAAAATCACCTCCAGTGATTATAATGATCAGCCAGTTTGGAAAACACTATAAATATTTGTGGGGAATAATCTAGAATACCCATGGAACACGATGCTTAGCAGGCCTGGACTGAGAAACCACAATCTTTTTTTTTTTTAATTAATTAATTATTTTTATTTTTTTACAATGGTGTGTTAGTTTCTGCTTTATAACAAAGTGAATCAGTTATACATATACATATGTTCCCATATCTCTTCCCTCTTGCGTCTCCCTCTCTCCCACCCTCCCTATCCTGCCCCTCTAGGTGGTCACAAAGCACTGAGCTATCTCCCTGTGCTATGCGGCTGCTCCCCACTAGCTATCTATTTTACGTTTGGTAGTGTATATATGTCCATGCCACTCTTTTGCTTTGTCACAGCTTACCCTTCCCCCTCCCCATATCCTCAAGTCCATTCTCTAGTAGGTCTGTGTCTTTATTCCTGTCTTAACCCTAGGTTCTTCATGACATCTTTTTTTTCTTAAATTCCATATATATGTGTTAGCATACAGTATTTGTCCTTCTCTTTCTGACTTACTTCACTCTGTATGACAGACTCTAGGTCCATCCACCTCATTACAAATAGCTCAATTTCATTTCTTTTTATGGCTGAGTAATATTCCATTGTATATATGTGCCACATCTTCTTTATCCATTCATCCGATGATGGACACTTAGGTTGTTTCCATCTCCTGGCTATTGTAAATAGAGCTGCAATGAACATTTTGGTACATGACTCTTTTTGAATTATGGTTTTCTCAGGGTATATGCCCAGTAGTGGGATTACTGGGTCATATGGTAGTTCTATTTGTAGTTTTTTAAGGAACCTCCATACTGTTCTCCATAGTGGCTGTACCAATTCACATTCCCACCAGCAGTGCAAGAGTGTTCCCTGAGAAACCACAATCTTACTCCTTTACCCCTCACACATGGTTTCTGGCTTAAATAATTATTGGCATTTTCACTGACAGATTATTAGAAGGGTGACTAGCATATTAATAAACTAAACAATTTATATTCAATAAAACCACTGAGATTACTGACATTGAAAAAGAGGATGACTTAATTTATCTTCCATTGTACCCTTCAAGATGTAAAATTATTTCTTTTCATGCTGCCAGAACAAGTGGACTCCATTTAGTGTGGCCGAGGACCATACAATTTATTAAATGACACTTGGAAGCCCTCACAAAAGTGATTAATATATGTGCACTCAGAGTTCTGAGTACAGTCATTTTTCAGATAGTCTATTTGTTTCTACATTCAGAGAACCAACCTGCGAGTGTGTGAGCTTTGTAGGAGAAAGGTCTGTTTTCCAGAAGAATCCCAGAATATTAGAGAATTAGATTTGGTGATCTCATCCAGCCTCATGGCTTTAAATGCTGTCTATACATTGCTAGTTCCAAAGTCATATCTCTAGCCCTGAGCTCTCCCTGAACCTCAGATTCTTATATCCAACTCTTTATCTACACTTTAATAATGCATCTAAAACTTTACAAGACTAAAACTGAACTTTTGATCTTCCTCGCATCCCTCATCCTTTTCCATCTCAGTTGATAACTTTTTTCCACTTGTTCAGTCATCCTTGATTCTTGTTTCTCTCTCACTCCACATCCAAATCCATTAACCAATCCTTTCTAATCTCCCTTAATAACATATCCAGAACCCACCACTTCTCATTACCTTCACGGTAACCATCCAAAGCCACCATCGGTTCTCTCCTCGGCAAGTATAGGAGCCTTCTAACTGATCCCCTTTGCTTCCACATTTGCCCCCTTCCAACTACTTATTAAACAGCAGCTGAAGGGTTCTTGTTTGTTTTATTTTTCATTATGGAAAGTTTTCAACAAATGCAAAAGAAGGGAGAACAGCATAATGTAACCCCGAACCTACTCATCACTCAGCTTCAACAGTTTTTAATGCACGACCATTTTTTTTTTTTTTTTTTTGCGGTACGTGGGCCTCTCACTGCTGTGGCCTCTCCCATTGCGGAGCACAGGCTCCGGACACGCAGGCTCAGCGACCATGGCTCACGGGCCCAGCCGCTCCATAGCATGTGGGATTTTCCCGGACCGGGACACGAACCCGCGACCCCTGCATTGGCAGGCAGACTCTCAATCACTGCGCCACCAGGGAAGCCCTGCGCGGCCATTCTTGTTCCATCTTTATCACCATCCATTTTCTCTCCCCCACACTGGAACGCTCATTCAACCCCTCCAGTGCCATCCTATCTTATTCAAAATAAAATCCAAACTCCTCTCGGTGGCATTCAATGGTTCTCAGTCTCCCTCACCTCTCTACCCTCTCCTGTCACATTATCTCCTAGCTATCTCTCAAACACATCAGGATGTTCCTGTCTTGGAGCCTCTGCATTTGTTTCCTCTGCCTGGAAGGCACGCTCCCCCCACCCCCATCCCCCAGGATATTCCCCCTGGCAAGCATGTTCCCTGTCTCCCTCAGGTCTTTATAGAGTTTCCTACAGCCTGGTTTCGCTGATTACCAACATATGGCAAGAATGAAATAATCAGCCCTTTGAGTTTTCTACAAACTGGCTGCTGAGTCATAGTTTTAAAGGTCCGCGCTGTTCGCCCCTCAGCTACTCATCCATGTATAACTATGTGGATGGGAACTTCCATCTAGCGACTTCTACCTGATGAGATGCAACTGTCCTTTGTAAAAAGGCACTCTCATCCTTCCCCTGGGCTGACCGATATGCTCCCTGTCGCACTTAGACCAACTGGTGATCAACGTATATAATTACTTAAAGAACGACTGCATCCAATCCTTCCTGAAGGTCAAAGCAACTCACCTGTCGGCCACAATAAGAACTCTGAATTTTATTCTTAGTGCTGCACCACAACGCGGTAAGAGTTCAAGAAATGCTCTTTGTTATTAAAGTTGATTTTCACAAATGAAAATTGGTGGTAAATATACTTAATGACACTGAAATGTACGCTTTAAAGTGGTTAGAAAGGTAAGTTTTATGTCATGTGTATTCTCCCACAATAAAAAAATAAAATACAAATTGAAAAAATATATATATATATATATATATATAGGGCTTCCCTGCTGGCGCAGTGGTTGAGAGTCCGCCTGCCAATGCAGGGGACGCGGGTTCGTGCCCCGGTCCGGGAAGATCCCACATGTCGCGGAGCGGCTGGGCCCGTGAGCCATGGCTGCTGAGCCTGCGCGTCCGGAGCCTGTGCTCCGCAACGGGAGAGGCCGCAACAGTGAGAGGCCCGCATACCGAAAAAAAAAAAAAAAAAAAAAAAAAAAATATATATATATATATATATATATATATATATATATGCATGTAAACTTCACGGGGCCCGGAGGCTTCCACTGCCCCGGCCCCAAATCCCACCTGCACCTCAGACATCCAGGTGGGCAGAGTCAGTGGCCTGAGGCCAGCCACGTCCCTCTCTGCACGGCCTCAGGGGATGTGCCTGGACTTTGAGTATAAGCCCTGAGTGTTTATTTACTTGTACACACATTCATTCATGTATTGACTCACCATTTCTGACCCAGTAGCCAGGAGAAAGCAGCAGCAGGTCGCCTGTGGGACACTGGAGCCTGCACGAGCAAAGCCTTCCTTCCCGGCGTCCTCTCGGTTGCGGTGCCTTCTGGGAGAGGTCGTCCCGCTTTGCTCTGCGCCTGCGCGGCTCTCTGCCCTGCCTCACTGGTACCACTATGCCTCCGGCGGGATCCAGAGGGCGCCTCTTGTAATCTTGCTCTGGCGTGGGCCTCTGTCTCTTTTCTTATATTGCCTAGGCCTCCTAATTTAGGCCCCAGGGCACCGAGGCCAGCCCCATCTTTCTACATCATCCAAACCCCATTCCTTGATAAGGGCCCTTCCCCTACATCACCTTAGCCTCGCCTTGGATTCCCTGGCTGCTTTCATAAAGGACTCTTAACATTTTTTAGAGCTTTGGATGTGGCAAGCATGGCGATAAGTGATTTACATGCATTGTCTCATTAAATTTGTAACAGACTTTTAACTAACAAATTAGAAAGCATCTACACCGGGACTTCCCTGGTGGCGCAGTGGTTAAGAATCCGCCTGCCGATGCAGGGGACACGGGTTCGAGCCGGACTCCGGGCAGATCCCGCATGCCGCGGAGCAACTAAGCCCGTGCACCACAACTACTGAGCCTGCGCTTTAGAGCCCAAGAGCCACAACTACCGAGCCCGCGTGCCACAACTACTGAAGCCTGCGCACCTAGAGCCTGTGCACTGCAACAAGAGAAACCACCACAATGAGAAGACCGCGCGCACTGCGAGGAAGAGTGGCCCCTGATCGCCACAGCTAGAGAAAAGCCCAGGCGCAGTAACGAAGATCCAAAGCAACCAAATAAATAAATCTTTAACTGATTTCAAAGGGAGAATTTATGGTAATCAGAGCTCAGGTTTCTGCAATACTAACAGTGGTCTTAGAAAAAAGAGAGAGATGGAGAGGGAGGGAGTGAAGGAAAGAAGGAAGGACGTTCATTGGAGCTAATATCTTTATAAAATGTGTATGATGAGAGGAGTCAACAAATCGTATAAATATTATCATAATTTTATTTTGACAAAATGATGAAATGTGGTGTGGACTGGGGTACAGAGCACGGAATATATAACTCCTTGAACAAGTGCACCTGAAGGATACTCAGTTAGCAGATGGGGATTGGTTAACACTGAATACTTCCTATGGGCTCCTCACCTGATGCTTTACCTGCTTTAATCCCATTTAATCCTCCCTGAGACCCTGTGGGTTTATTATTATTCTTTCTCTGTTTTACAAATTAGGAAGCTGAGGCACACATGAGTTAAATAACTTCCACAGTCACACCGCTAGTAACCAATAGAGATGGGAATTGAACACTAACAAATTCCTATCAGTGCACTTAACTCCCATGCATGCTGCCTCAACATTTACGCAACTGGAGCACTCCATCCTTATACACTATCAATTTTTATTAATAATTTGGATACAGGAATTCCCTGGCGGTCCAATTGTTAGGACTCCAAGCTCTCACTGCTGAAAGCTGGGATTCAATCCCTGGTTAGGGAACTAAGATTCCACAAGCTGTGCAGTGCAGCCAAA
This sequence comes from Phocoena sinus, assembly GCF_008692025.1. Classification (NCBI taxonomy): domain Eukaryota; kingdom Metazoa; phylum Chordata; class Mammalia; order Artiodactyla; family Phocoenidae; genus Phocoena; species Phocoena sinus. The sequence goes on along the minus strand of NC_045778.1, from coordinate 13,100,917 downwards.
AAGGAAAATATTTTTTTGGATAAAGGTATAGATGGTGTACTGATCAAATTTAAGCATAATCTAAAGCAGCGAGGAGGAGCTAAAGTTTTAGAAAGGTCGTCGGGGTTCGAAGTTATTTCAACAGATTTTGTTGGTGCTAGAAGAGATAACAGCTGACATTTTCAGTTTAATGCAGGGCTTTTCAACCTCAGTGCTGTTAACATTTGGAACTGGATAATTGTTTGTTGTGAGGATCTGTCCTGCGCACTATAAGATGTGTAGCAGTGATGTAGCAGCATCCCTGGCCTCTACCCACTACATGCTAGTGAGAGCCTCCAGTTGTGACAACCAAAAATGTCTCCAAACACTGCCAATGTAACTGAGCAGGACCCTATGAGACCTTCCCAGAGTACCCCAACCCATGTCCTCCGACTGCCTTTTGTCTGTAGAAAAACTTTAGTCAAAGAATAAATTTAATCAGAGAAGTGAGAAAATGCAGAAAGAAAGGAAAACAGTCAAGCAAGACAAAATAATAAAACTTGAGCCATTAAACAAAGTCAAAGACCTTTAGTTTTTCCTCAAGGGCTGTAGATAATATTCTGAGCTATGTTTTTTGAGCTGTTTTGCAGATACTAAAAACCCCACCAGCTGGAAGAAGTTAACAGTCTGCTGCCCACAAGCACGTGGACCCCAGACCAGCTGGAACCAGAAAGTTGGTGATGCTGACTCCCAATTACCTCACCACCAACCAATCAGAAGAATGTCCACGAGCTGATCACGCCCTTCTCCCTGAACACTATAAGACTCCTCACTGCCCCCTCCAGGGTGGGACACACAGTTTGGAGAGCATTAGCCTCCTGTGGCCCCCTTTGCCTGGCAAAGCAATAAAGCTGTTTCTTCCTACTTCACCCAAAACTCTGTCTCCGAGATTTAATCCGGCACAGGTGTACAGAGGCCAAATTTCGGCAACACCAAGTGCCACCTGGGAGGCAAAAATCACCCCTGGTTAAGAACCACTGATTTAGTCTTTTACCACATATTGTTTTCTTTCTTTTTTTTTTTTTTTGCGGTACGCGGGCCTCTCACTGCTGTGGCCTCTCCCATTGCGGAGCACAGGCTCCGGACGCGCAGGGTCCACGGCCATGGCTCACGCGCCCAGCCACCCCGCAGCATGTGGGATCTTCCCGGACCGGGGCACGAACCCGTGTCCCCTGCATCGGCAGGCGGACTCTCAACCACTGCGCCACCAGGGAAGCCCGCCACATACTGTTTTGATTTAATTTTCATAATTCTGGTAAGATGTAAGTAGAGTTGAAATCGAAACCAAAGTTATCTGATTCTGAGTGCCATGCTCTCATCAAGATGAGATTAATGAGAGATGAATGTAAATTCCTGCACTTAGAGCCAAACAACAACAAAAGCATAAGCCCATGATGGGAGAATTATGAGCGTTAGCACCTGTGAAAGAAAACGTATATAAAGGTGAGTTAGGACTAAATAATTCTAGCCAACATTTGTCAAAGGCTAACACCTTTTCAGATTCTGCTACGTGCTATGCACACAAGCTCATTTAATCCTCTCAAGTAGCCCCATGAGACAAATAATATTATTATTTGGAGTGCGAGGACATTGAAGTTTAAAGACAGCATAGCATAGTGGTAGAGGTAAAGTGACAATGCCATGATTTGAATTCAAGGAGTCCAACTCTAGAGTCAATGCTCTTAGCTTCTAAATAATACTTGTCACACACACACACACACACACACACACACACACACACATAAAGCAATCATCACTGCAATGTGTCTGGGAGAAAAATACTAGAGTATATTTGTCACCAAACCAAACTAGGTCCACACACCTGTGCACAATAAAGCCAATCTACTGACACGGGGTTGTGGTGAAGAAAATTGCAGATAGGGCTTCCCTGGTGGCGCAGTGGGTGGGAGTCCGCCTGCCGATGCAGGGGACGCGGGTTCGTGCCCGGGGCCGGGAGGATCCCACATGCCGCGGAGCGGCTGCGCCCGTGAGCCGTGGCCGCTGAGCCTGCGCGTCTGGAGCCTGCACTCCGCAACGGGAGAGGCCACAACAGTGAGAGGCCCGCGTACCGCAAAAAACAAACAAACAAACAAACAAAAAACCCCTGACTCCTCAATAGGTTTAGGGGAAGAGTTTTTATAGGTAAAATGTGGGGAGAGGTCTGCAGGGCGTGTGACCTTCCTCTGATTGCTTGGTGAGGAGGTAACAAGGTGGTGCTCCAGGAATCTCAGTCATTAGTCTTCTGGTTCCAACCTGTCTGGGGGCCTTAGTTCCTGGAGAAGAGCTCAGAGATGTATCAGATTGTTATGTGTATCCCTTGAGGAACCAGGATGCTGCCCCATTGCTGCACTATTGTTTCTTGACTGCCTTTCCTCTGTTTCTGCATTCCCTCACTCTGCTAATTAGTAACTATTTGAATCTGCCCTTAGGAACTCAGTGAAAGTCTAGGAGGCTGAAACCTTTTTCCTACAAACAAGAAATGGGGGCGGGGGGGGGGGGGGAGGAACTTCCTTGGTGGTGCAGTGGTTAAGAATCCGCCTGCCAAATGCAGGGGACACAGGTTCAATCCCTGGTCTGGGACGATCCCACATGCGGCAGAGCAAGTAAGCCCGTGTGCCACAACTACTGAGCCTGTGCCCTAGAGCCCACGAGCCACTCCTGAGCCCACGTGCCACAGCTACAGAGGCCCGCGTGCCTAGAGCCCGTGCTCCGCAGCAAGAGAAGTCCCCGCTCGCCACAGCTAGAGAAAGCCCGGGTGCGGCAACGAAGACCCCACGCAGCCAAAAATTAATTAATTAATTAACTTAAAAAAAAAGAAATGGGGGACATGGTAAAGCTTTTGTGGCCAGGAGGCCCGCACAGGGTGCTGCTCAGTTTCAATCCCCCCCTTTCTTTGATACTCCTCAGTCCTGAGGGGAACAGGTGTGGGACCAGAAAGGGAGCAGCGTTTTGGATAGAGAGGTTAATCGTGAACTTGGCAGAAGCACTTGGTTTTGAAACCGCACAACTAAGACGGGACTTGAACCCACAGGCTGGGACCCGAACCCAGCTAAAACCCAGACTGGGATTTGAACCCACTGTCTTTTAATTATAATCACACACCTGGTCTCAAGACCTACTGAAGTTCAGGTTCTTTATGTCTCAGCACAGAAGGAATTCGGTGAGAGACAAAGCGAGAGATAAGAACCGGATTTATTTAGAGAGAGACAGATTCCACAGACAGAATGTGGTCCGTCTCAAAAGGCGAGAGTGGCCCCAGGGCATGGGGTCATCTTGGAAGGTGAGAGTGGCATGGGAGAAACACACTCTACAGGCAGAGTGTGGGCCATCTCAGAAGGCAAGAGGCCCTGAAATACAGGGTGGTTAGCTTTTATGGGCTGGGTAATTTCACAGGCTAATGAGTGGGAGAATTATTCCAACTATTTCAGGAAAAGTGAGGGAATTTCCAGGAATTGGACCACTGCCCACGTCTACTTCTTGGCCTTTTATGGTTGGCCTCAGAAGTGTCGTGGCACCTGTGGGTGAGTCATTTAGCTATTGTATTACAATGAGCGTATAATGAGGCTCAAGGTCCACTGGAAGTTGAATCTCCCACCATCTTGGACCTAGTTGATTCTAACCAGTTTATGTCGTGTCCTCAACAGCTGAGTCATTCTTTTAAAGGTGATGCCCTGCCCCCTTCCCTCCTGTTTCAGTTTCGTATTAATAGGTGTCCAAAACAAGAGAGGTTACAGACCTCTTCTGCTCTGATGGTTAAGATGCACATAATACACAGATGTCAGCTGGAATTGAACAGGTTCTTAAGAACCTGATAAGATTGGAGTCCACATCTCAAGGAATGTCAAAGGAGAGTTCTGTAGATTCCACAGTCTCCAGGCTCCAGGCACAAAGTATTTGTATTTTGCACTAGGTCAACCCAGATGAGGAACTGAGTCCCTTTCTTAAGTTCACAAATCATATAATCTGACCCAAAGCTTTCCAGGATATAGTAAAATTTACGGAGATCTGTAACAGAGTAAGCATGGTAGCAGATCCTATGATCACATATGAGACATTTCTATACTGAAATGCCTTCAGGCAGGAAAACATTAAGACTTTCCTGGGGGGTGAGCTTCTTCTCTCTGCTCTCCTCATCCTGTCCTTTCTAAACCACAAATAATCCTACCTTACTCTGGAGAGCGATCTGCTCCTCCCAAAGTGCAAGGGCCTTTTGTTTTTCAAATAGAAAATGTAAAGTCTTTGCTACATTCGGAATTTCTTCTTTGTTCTTCTTCAGTGGCTAGACCAGTAGTTCTCAACCAAGGGCAATTTTGTCCCCAGGGAACACTTGTAGACAATGTTGTTTGTCACAACTAGGGGAGGGAGGGGTTGTATGACTGGCATCTAGTTCTTAAAGGCCAGGGATGCTGCTATACTACGCGTGGAGCACAGAACAGTCTCCCACAGCAGAGAATTATCTGATTTAAAATGTTAATAGTTCCAAGACTGAGGAGCTCTGGGCCACTAAGGAACAGAAGCTTCTCCAAAAGAAATACAAAGATGGTAGTGAAAGAACTTAAAATTGTACCAAATGAGAAATGGCTGGAGGAACCATAACTGTTTAACATGGAAAAAGGGAGAACTTGGGAGAATTTAAAAATAAAATTTATTTTTGAGTAGGCTCCAATAAATAGTCATTCCAGGGAATGTTGTGGGGATTGGAATTATGAATATATCACAGTAAAATAAAAACAAAACCTATGTGACTGAATCTCCTATATCCATTTGATATCATTTCTTCTACTGCCCCATTCGTTCCCAAATTACAGAAATATGAAGAAAACTTTCCTTATAAATTTGTTACTACTGTACTGATATTGCCAACATCATATGTTTCTTTTTTTTTTTTTTTTTTGCCTCTGGGGAATAGGGAATTCAAGGAAGCCCCTTAAAATTTTTAATTAGTACATTTCTGGACAAAAGAAATATATTCCTAAGTGGTGAACCATTCAGAGAACCTTTAAAAGAAAAATTTCTTTTAAAATTGACAAACTTTGGGGGAAAGAGAAAGAAAAGAAAAAATAACGTGTTCACGGTGAACAAGCTGAAAAATCAAAGGATTAAAGGTAATTCTCCAGGTGATATATAAATGTCTCCAAATAGTTTCAAATGCATGTTTGAGTATACCTCATTCTTTCTGACAAACATGTAGAAATAAATACATGCACATCAAAGATATAAGATTGAACTCCAGCCCATAATTTTTCTGGAGTGGAAGTGAGTTGGTGACCTGACAGGCTCCCCATATTTTTCTCTTTTTTTTTGTTTTTTTTGCGGTACGCGGGCCTCTCACTGTGGCCTCTCCCGTCGCGGCGCACAGGCTTCGGACGCGCAGGCTCAGCGGCCATGGCTCACGGGCCCAGCCGCTCCGCGCCATGTGGGATGTTCCCGGACCGGGGCGCGAACCGGCGTCCCCTGCATCGGCAGGCGGACAGTCGACCACTGCGCCACCAGGGAAGCCCTCCCCTTTTTTTTCAATGTATGTTTTCAGTGTTACTTGAAGGGGACGTGGAAATACCCTTTGCCATTCTGTCAGTTTTACTGTAACACTTGTATTGAAAATGAGAATTTTCCACGCAATATTCCATGCAATTGATTTATTAAGAAGTTATTGAGCATGATGCAAACTTTGAATGTATGTGCAATTTTGTCTGTGAAAACATTAGGTTAATGTAGGAAACTGCACCCAGCTGAACAGGCTCCGGACACACAGGCTCAGGCTCACTCTGACATTACCAGTTCACACTAAGGCCATGCTTCTCATGAACTATTCCTGGCCAATGACTGAGTGCAGCAGAGATCTAAGGCAGGCCCATTCCTAGGAGATGGGGACTCATCTGACATGTCACCTTGGCTCAAAAATTCACTTTGCTGAAAATTTCTTAAAATTGCACTGAAATCTAAGACTTTTCCTACCCCACCTCCTTTCTCTTCTCCACAGTGCCACTGCTTGCGCTGCAGTCTGGCAGCTCTCCTAGCCTTCTCTGGCTCTCTTCCCCTTTTCCCTCAAGTATTTTCCCCAGTAAATCTTTTGGTCATTTTATCCCGTCTTCACAGTTATTTGTCAGAGTACCAAACCTAACACAGAACAAATGGGGCTGTAGATTAAAAAAAAATCGGCCATGTAATAATTGTTGAAGGTAGGTGATGGATCTGTCTGACCCTCCACTATACTCTCTAAATGAATAGGAAGTCCATTATAGAGTCTATTTTGAACCTGTGGTAAAACTTCCACAGTGGAAAGTTCAAAATGGAAGGAAGGAAGGGAGGGACAGAGGAAGGAAGGAAAGAAAAGAATAACAAACCTGGATGAGACGGTCATTCAGGCTCAGCAGACCCTGCTTTGTGATCACTGGTTCATCATATGAGAACATGCATTTTAAAAACTGATGAACTGTGAAGGCTTCCTTTTTGTATATGTGGCCTTGAACAATACCCATTAGCAGTCAACCCTCATTTCTCCCTTCCCCAAGTCCTTGGAAGCCACTAATTTACTGTTTGTCTCTATAGATCTCTCTATTCTGGACATTTCATGAAAATGGAGTCATACAATGTGCCTTTTATGTCCGGCTTCTTTCACTCAGCATAAAGTTTTCAAGGTTCATGTATGTTGTAGCATGTCTTATTCCTTCTGATGGCTGAATGATATTCATTGTATGAGTATATCACATTAATTTATCCATTTATCAGTTCATAGACATTTGGGTTATTTCAACTTTTTGGCCATTGTGAATAACGTTGCTACGAACATTTGCATCCACATTTCTGTATGAACATATATTTTCAGTCCTTTTGGGTGTACGCCTAGGAGTGGAATTGCAAGGAGATACCACAGCTTGCACCTTTCGTGGAAATATATGCTGTAATATTTTAAATTAAACACAGTTGATTCTTGTTATTCATGGTAATTATGGTCTATACTCTCTCTGCAAATGCTGAATAATCAGCTGTTGGGGCTCAGAGCAGATCACCCCAAGATACGGCCCAATAGTATATTGATTATTTTGATTTAAAGTTACTTGAGAAACAGCTGGTGGAAAAAAATTGATATAGAAAAGCATTCTGACCCCACTCTTTCTCCCTGAAAGCAAGAAATAAATCTCCCATGTGAAAGTATCTTTCCTATAACAGGAGGATAGAAAGTATCCTTATTACCGGAGTTATGGAATTCAAGACTAAGAAAGATGTATAAACAAACTTTGTTACTTCTTCATTAGTCTGCTACCCTAAGCACAAGGACCTTTATTAAATCTTCACAAATAATTATCTAAAAATGATATATAGACAGCCTGCTTTGGTCAGTTCAGGACTCCCATTTCTATGAGCTCTCCAGTTTGTTTGTTTGTTTGTTTTCCTGTTTATATGTCTTGTGTCAATTGAATTATTAAATCAGTCAGAAGAACTCAAGGGAGGTAGGAGGGAAATTTCCCTGTCCCCGACATAGCAAATTAGCAAACATTGAATTACGAGTCATTGCTTCACAAGAACAAGGTTAGGTTCCTGTGAATTTCTGGTCACAATTTTTCATCAACCTATCAATACATAAGCTTGCTCTATCTGTGTTTCTTTTCTTTTTTCTTTTTTTTTTTTTGCGGAACGCGGACCTCTCACTGTTGTGGCCTCTCCCGTTGCAGAGCACAGGCTCTGGACGCGCAGGCTCAGCGGCCATGGCTCACGGGCCCAGCCGCTCCGCAGCATGTGGGATCTTCCCGGACCGGGGCATGAACCTGTGTCCCCTGCATCGGCAGGCGGACTGTCAACCACTGCGCCACCAGGGAAGCCCTATGTGTGCTTCTTTTTAAAGACACCTCGTTTAATGAACAATATATAATTGTTCATTCACTAACACTGAACTCATGGCCAACACCACTATACATAACATGCCTGCAGGCACCAAATCTAACACACTAGGCGGCACAGCTTTCTTATACACTTGAGGGCCATTTTAAGTAGTGAAACCATCAACAAAAACCACAAAAATGCAAAACACGAAGCACTAAACAGACCACAGAAAGGACTTTGTAAGGCAGTGCTGCCTTCTGTCTCAGCTGGGAATATGGGTATCAAGTGACTCAAGTTGTTTGACACTGTGCATGCCTTCCAGTGACCAAAAAAGCCCCATGTGTGTATTGATCTGGGAATTACAAATAAATTTTAGGGAGTAGGCAAATTCATAAGCATATGGTCAATTGTATTTTAAATGTACAGAAAAATATTGAGCAGCCTGGCACGCAGGATCTACCCTTGTCAAATCTTACCATTTTCTTACATTTACATCTAATCCTTTCTATACTTTTTTTTTAAGGAAATAAAATATTACAGACACAGTTGAAGCCCTCTGTTATTTTCTCTGCCTTCCTAGAGGCAATCACTATCCTGAGTTTGGTGTTTATCATTATATATAGCTTTTGTATATTTACTACTTATATTTACTACATATGTAAGTATTCACAAATGGTCATTGTTTTGCCTACTTTTGAATTGTATGTAAATCGTATCATATGTACTATGTCTCTGCTACTTGTTTTGTTTCCCCTTAACATGTTTGGGAGAATTATCCTTGTTGATACATATTGTCCTAGAGAATTTAGTTTTCTTGCTGCATAGAATGCGTTCATCTTCTTTCCTGCTGATGAACATTTATTTATTCTTATGTTTTGCTCTTTCACAAAGAGCTCTTTGCTCTTTGCAAAGATTCTGTTAATGTCTCTTTGTGTTTGCATGCAATTGTTTTCTAGAATGTATATTAAGGAAGGGAATTGGTGGATTATAAGAAATGTGCATTTTCAACTTGATTGGTTATTACCAAATTTTTCTCCTTTTTATGCTTCTGTCAGCAATGAATGAGACAGTTGTCACTGCCTCATGTTCTCACCAACGCTTGCTATTGTTAGATTTAAATTTTGTTGCCAATTTGAAGGTTATGCAAGGGTATCTTACTGTAATATTATTTCGGATTTCACTTATTACTAGTGAGATTGAGCATTTTGTCCTTTGTTTATTGACAATTTGGTTTTGTACTTCTGCTGAATTGTCCGATCAATAGCTTTTGCCTTTTTTTTCCTTAATGGATTGTTTGTCTTTTTCTTATCCACTTATAGGAGTTGTTTCTATATTCTGATACTAATCCTTTGCATATGAGATGCAAATATCTTATCTGCTATATGTAGTCTTTCAGGGATGGAGGCTGACAGGGGCTCTGCCATCTTGAATTTGGGTTCTTTACGGTAGACCTGGAGGTCATCATTACAGATAGTCATAAAGGAAAAAAACATGAAAGCTTGTGCTTGAAATTTTTAAGTCTCCATGTGTGGTGGTGGCATATATCACTTTCACTTATATTCCACTTCGGGAACATTGTCATATACCTACACCTAACTGCAAGGGAAGCTGGGAGATATGAACAATTTTGGTGAATACTTAGCAGTCTAATAGCATTTAACTTTCTTTCTTTCTTTTTTTTTTATGTACTACCCTCGTCTGGTTTTAGTATCAGGTTTATAATCCTCATAAAATAGTTGTGGGTTGTTTCCTTGTTTTTCTACTTTCTGGAACACTTTGTATAAGACAGGGCTTATTTGTTCTTTGATTGGTAGCATTTTCTTATAAACCTTTCAGACGAGAGGGGAGAGTTTTCTGGGGGGAACATTTTAAACTTCTGACTCAATTTGTTAAATGTTTACTTTCAGGTTTTCTATTTGTTCTTGGCAAGCTATTTTTTTCCTACAAAAATGTACCTTTTGTCTAAATTTTTTATTTCTTGCCATAAAATTGCTTATAGGTATTTGCCCCTTATCTTTTCTTCCTTGCTGAATCTTACTATCTGTTCCTCTGTTATTTTGCGGCTTTAACAACATCCCACATGTTTGATGGGTAGATTTTAAGTTATCATTGTTATAAATGTCTTAATTTTTACATTTAATTCACTTCTGACCCACAATTATTTAGAAACTATTTTAAATTTCTAAATATACATATTATGTTCATCATATTTTATTAATAATTCTCATTTAATTGCATTATGATCAGAAATCTTGCTACTGATTCTTTGGAGAAGCAAGAGATCGTGGCTGTTAAGAGTATATGCCCTTGGGCTTCCCTGGTGGCACAGTGGTTAAGAATCCGCCCGCTTAATGCAGGGGACACGGGTTCGATCCCTGGTCCGGGAAGATCTCACATACCACAGAGCAACTAAGCCTGTGCGCCGCAACCACTGAAGCCCGCGCACCTAGAGCCTGTGCGCCGCAACAAGAGAAGCCACCAGCACACGCACCGCAATGAAGAGTAGCCCCTGCTCGCCGCAACTAGAGAAAGCCTGGGCAGCAACGAAGACCCAACACAGCCAAAAATGAATTAAAAAAAAAAAAAGAATGACAGCTAATATAGATGTAGAAGAAAGGACAGAACTAGACAATAACCATTTTGGAACCCTTAAAGAAATGACTCTTTGAACCTAGGTCATCCATGAATGTTGAAACCATTAGGTCAAGTGATGATGGGAGACAGGATGACAACGTATCCATTGCCAAAATACCACCCCACCAACTATTTGCCGGGAAAAAAAGGTAAACCATAGCATTGCAATGGTGGAACCTGAGTGTCATCTCTTTAACTCAGTTATTAATCTTACCATCCATTTTTAGTCAACAATCAGACATTATGTGCTTCCTAATGTATTGTGATGTGAAGCACATAGACTCACGTATGAAGTATTCACGCTAAAAATATTTAACCTGAATCTAAACAAGCTTTAGACCTAAATTCTGGTTTACAAGATATACAAAGGGCAGAGAAAAAAGTTAAAACAATATCTAAAGAAAAAATTGGGCAAACCTAGAAGTGGGATACTCTACAATTATCTTCAGTATTTTAATGACACGAAAAAGTGATGGGAGGCCTTTATTAAGATAAAAGAGACTGAAGAGACAGAAAAGCCCCAAGTGCAATGCAATGTGTGATCTTTGATTAAATCTTAATTTGAATAAGCCAGCAGTAAATGACATGCTGGAGACAACTGGGAAAATTTTGATATCGATACAGTATTATACGATATTAAGGGAATCACAGTTAATTTTATTAGGGATAATAATTGTTTTGTGGTTATGTAGGAAAATTATTTGGAGTGAAGCATTATGATGTCTCTGTTTTACTTTAGGATAAACACCTCCTCCTTAGAAAGAAAAAGACAACAGTTCTGATGTATTTCCTACAGGATAAGCTATTTTTTTTTTCTACTCAGGATGCTCTGCCGTATCTTCTCCATGTAACTGTTAAAACTGATGTCCATGTATATGTGCACATTTGCACATACATGGTCACCAATACCAATATTAAACATTTTTAATGGTGGCACATTGGCTGTTATAAATATATAAAGTACACATAAAACTGTGAGGATTCATATATATCATGGAGAAGAGGGTGGAAATCGAACTGTTAATGGTTGTTAAAGGGGACTTAACTATAAGGGTTCTATGTCTTTTTGAAAAAAGGAAAATACTAGAAGAAATATGACCAAATGCCAAAACTTATCAATTCAGGGTGATTAGAACATGTACTTGCACCTATCTTTTAAAATTTTCTCTCTGAACAAAAAAAAAAAGTGCATATCTGCAGACTACATTAGTTTGAACAGCAGTCCAATTTATCAGTTGATGAGTTCAGGCAATTTTCTTTATCTCTTTTTAGACTGAGTTTCCTCATCTTTAACATGGGGATAATAATAATACCTACTCCAGTAGGGTTATTGTGAGGGTTAAACAAGTTAATACGTGTGAAGCACTGAAGCATTTAGCCAGTGCCTCGCACAGAGTAAGTGCCTAATAAATATGAGATATTATGTGTTGAGACTTGCTTTGAGACCTAGTTCATTGTCAGTTTTGGTAAATTGTGTGCCTGAATAGAATGTTTGTTCTATTAATGTCAGGTGCAGGTATACACACACACACGCACACACACACACACACACACATTTGATCAAGGTTGTTAATTGTGTTCAAATCTTCCACATTCTTTTTAATTTTTCATTTGCTTAATCTTGCAACAGAGATATGTGCTATGATCACATACAATGATTGTGGATTTGTCAATTTATATTTATAATTCTGTTAATTTTTAATACACGTATATGAAGCTATATTACTAGGTGCATTAACACTTCGTTAAATTTTCCTTTCTATTTGTTTCTTTAGTTATTACGTGTCTGCTTTCTGTTATCGTTTATACTGCTTATAGCGCTTTTGATTTCTTTGAGGGGCTTATTTTAATATGGCTTCTTCAGTTTTGGTAAGTTTTTGTATAATATACCTTTTTTCATTCTTTTAATTTTTTTAAGTCCTTAGTTTTAATGTCTTATTTAAAAAAGGCTGAATTTTTCTTTCTTTTTTCCCAATCTGATTATTGCTACGTTTTTATAGGTAGGGTCAACTACAGTTATCATGCTTTCTCATATGTTTGCATAAATTTCTCTAATTTTTGTGTTCATGTGTGTGATTTCTACTCATTCTGATTTTCTCTGTTCTCTTTACTCCTTTTATTTTTATTTATTTACTTATTTATTTATTTATTTATTTTGCAGTACGTGGACCTCTCACTGCTGTGGCCTCTCCTGTTGTGGAGCACAGGCTCTGGATGCGCAGGCTCAGCGGCCATGGCTCATGGGCCCAGCTGCTCTGCGGCATGTGGGATCTTCCTGGACCAGGGCATGAACCCGTGTCCCCTGCATAAGCAGGCAGACTCCCAACAACTGCGCCACCAGGGAAGCCCTCCTTTTATTTTTTTAAACCTCCTAGTGGATTGATCAGCATTTGCTGTTCTCTCTTATTCCCCTTGATTGATTTGGAAGTTAAAAATTCCATTTCTATTCCTTTAATGGTTTACTTTAAATTTTTAACATGCATTATTCAACTTAACAAAAACATGAGTCATTATCTCTACTCTCCTATTAAACATAAAGTTTTTAGAACGCCTTAACTCTAATTCCTCTCTACTAATTTGTTGTTGTTTTCTAGTATTTTAGTTCTCCCTAAAATAGTAATTATTATTATTGTTGGTTTTTAAACTCCCATTATTCAACATTATTATTATTATATATTTATGTAGATAGTATTTATTTAAATTTATCCACTTCCTTCCAGGTTTCTTTGCTCATGGTTCTTTCTTGTATCTTGTTCCTTCCAGTAGAACACCTAGAAATCCTTTCAGCTGGACTTTGTTAGTGGTATTGCATTTGTCTTAAAGTGTCTTTAATTGAGTCTTATTGTTAAACAGTTGTATAGCTGTGCATAGAATCGTAGTACAGTTATTTTCTCTTAGCGTTTTGATGTTATTATTGTACTGTCTTCTGGCTTTTATTGTTGCTATTAAGAAATCTGTTGACAGGAATTCCCTGGTGGTCCAGTGGTTAGGATTTGGCGCTTTCACTGTGGGGGCCTGGGTTTGATCCCTGGTCAGGGAACTAAGATCCTGCAAGCTGTGCAGCATAGCCCAAAAAACAGAAAAGAAAAGAACCCAGAAATATGTTGACACTCTAATTTTAGGTAGTTGTCCTTTATAGGTAATCCCTGTTTTCTTTTTTCTCTCTGGTTTTACATAAGATCGTTTTTATTTTTTTTGCACTTGGTCTCCAGAATTTTTACTAGTATATGCGTGAATTTCTCTTGATATAGCTTTATTTTTATTTATCCTATGCCATTATCATTTTACCTCCTGAATAGGACCATTTGTATTTTCTAACAATTATGGAAAGTTCTCAGCTATTATCACTTTGAATATTGCATCTTCATCCTAAATATCTATAATATGTATGCTAGACCTTGTCATTCTATCCTCTAAGTCTCCTATCTGCTCTTATAACTCTGTATGTCTCTATGCTGCATTCTAATTTCCTCAGATTTATTTTCTACTTTGCTAATTCTCTCTTCAGCTATGTCAATCTGCTAAATAATTTAACTCCTTGAGGGTTTTAAAAGTTAATCACTTAATAAAATAAAAAACTGATCAGGTGGAAGTTCAGGTGTTTATAACTGAAAAACGACAATGCTAATAGAGTAAAAACAATGACCAGATAACACCCCTCCATCTAGGTGTTTGGAACAAGACAGAAAGAAGTACACTCTGAAGCCATAAGAATAATTAAACATAGTACCCTTGACTAATGTGAGTGACTACTGCTTCTTTGACAATTATAACTCCAGCCATGCTTTAATACTCCTGCTTTTTACATAAAAATTATCAAGATATTCAATCACCAGATTTCCTCCGCTCCTCAACAACATCTGATCTAAAACCAACACCTGCTTTCTTAAACCCTGCTTAGTTCACCAAGTTCAAGTACAAATTCTATAATAAAGCCCTCTAACAACTGTTCTGGTGTACATTCTCCTTTGCTATAGCAAGCTAGATGAAGCTAGTTTTTTTTGACTGCAGGTGTGTTCCTAGTCTTTGGTTAATGGGTTTTACCATACTATGTTTTTAAGTTCTAAATGTTCTATTTAATAATTTTGTGATTCTGATTGTTCTGTCTTCAATTCTGATTGTGTTCTTTTCTGTCTTATGCTTTCTATTCCTTCCTTTGTGGCTCTAGTTATTTTAAACATACTTAATTTTATCCAATCCAACTCTGTCCAACACTGGTCTTAATTAAAGTTCTAGGGATAGTGATAACATCCTGTTGTTTATTGTTTGCTAATTTTTGTTCAAGGTGGATTCTTTCTCTGTGTGTTTTATAATTTTCCGTTGTAATCCCATCTTCATTTTGAGACTGCTTCCAGAGTAAATTTGTATTTGTTTCTGCCAGGTGCACTAGGGATATTACCATCCCTATGCCAACTATTTTTTGTCAGTTTATTTTTTTAGTTGGATTTTACACAGAGTATAAACACCCTTTTAAAGTATGTTTGATGAGACTTGACAAATGTATACATTTGTGGAACCGTCACCACAGTCAAGATATAGAACACCGCATCACCCAAAGAGTTCCCATGCCAGCCCAACTTTTAAGATATTATATCATTTCGGGGATTTCTGGATGAGGTAGCTAGTATGAGGTATATATGTGAAGCCCTTAACACCATGAGGGTTGGGTCTAGATTGTAACTTTTCCAAAGAGATTTTCTTTTAAACTCTGAACCCAGTTTAAGGAAAACAATCTTTCTTGTTATCTTCCTGTTTGCTGGTAGGAAGACATTCCCCTCCAATCCAGCCTTTCAGTATGGTGTAGCTCTTTGACAGTCTGGTATTTTGTAGGTATCTTAGATACATCTTCCTGCCTTATATGGCCTCAAGGCCTCAAAGTCCTGTCCCTGGTGGGCATTAAACTCAAATGTCATGGTTAGGAAGACTCACAAGTCCACTGTTCCTGTTTCAGCCACCAGGTTACTGCTCTGGTTTCTAGTGCGCTGCCCCTTCCCTTTTTGATTCACACATTTTATTGAAGTATAACATACATATAGAAAAGCACAGATTATAAATATATAACTCAATATCTTTTCACAAGTGAACATACCTATGTAACATGTACCCAGATAAAGAAAAAGAACATTACTAGAAATCTCCTAATATTCTTTCCAAACACTATTTCCTCCCCAGAAGAATCATTATTCTGACTTCTAGCATCATAGATTAATTTTGCCTACGTTTGAACTTTATATAAATGCAATCACGCAGCATACATTTTTTGAATCTGGCTTCCTTTGCTTATCATTGTATTTCTGAGGTTCACTCATATTGTTTCTTGGAGTTGTAGTTTGTTTATTCTTATTGTTGTATATTACTTCACTGCATGAATATAACAGGATTTATATTGTAGGTGGACATTTGGTTTGTTTCCAGCTTTCCTCTTTGCTTTTGGAGCCTGGGATTTCCCTTTCTTTCTTTCAAGCTCTGCTGTGTATTTAGTAGGATTTAAAAAGCATTTCCTGCTCAGCAGTTCTGTATGATCTGTGTCAAGATATGTTTTAGGTTTTTCAGACTGCCAGATTTTCAGACATGTAAGTCATATATTTCATTTTTTGTTAAAATCTTGATTCTCACTTGATTTACTGATGACAGTTCTTTAGACTGCTGTTGGTAGAAATGGTTTTGATTCCTGTAAACAAATAATGAGTAAACACAAGTGTGAGGGTAGAGATGAGATATGTAATTAATCTTGTAGGTTTTATCTCTTGCCTGGGTTGGATACTGCATATGCAAGGGTAGTTAAATGTTAATAAGTGTAAATGTTGAAAAGGCATGTTAAAAGAAATGGGTGATTGAAGACAAACAGTAGTAAGAAGTGTAAGTGTGGATGTGACTGTTTGGGTCCAGGATCTCCTGGCTAGTTGACACTGGGAATTGGTTCGTGTTTTGTTTTGTTTTGTTTTTTTTCTGTAGCGCCATGCAGCTTGTGGGATCTTAGTTCCCCAACCAGGAACTGAACCTGGGCCCTCGGCAGTGAGAGCATGGAGTCCTAACCACTGGACCACCAGGGAATTCCCAGACACTGGGAATCTGATATGAGAGGGAGCCTCTCTTAATGGCTCACTGGTATGTTATCAATATGTTGCCTGAAGAGCCACTCCAAAGTGGGCCTGCTTTTGCCCTGCAAAAGTAATTGTCCTACTAGATCAGTGGTTCTCAACCTTGGGCAATTTTGCAACTTCTGGAGACACTTGGTTGGCACGCTATTGGTGTCTAGTGGGTAGAGGGTGGGAATGCTGGTATACGTCTTACAATGCACGGGACAGCCCCTCTATCCATGCCCCCAGTGAAGAATTTTCCAATGGACCTAGAGATTATCATACTAAGTGAAGTAAGCCAGATGGAAAAAGACAAATATCATATGATATCACTTATATGTAGAATCTGAAAAAAAAAAGATACAAATGAACTTATTTACAAAACAGAAATAGACCCACAGACATAGGAAACAAATTTATGGTAACTCAAGGGGAAGGTGGGGAGGGAGAAATTAGGAGGATGGGATTAACATATACACATTAGTATATGTAAAATAGTTAACAAACAAGGACCTGCTGCAGAGCAATAGCACAGGGAACTACACTCAGTATTTTGTAATAACCCATATGGGAAAAGAATCTGAAAAAGAATATATATATATATATATATATATATATAAACTGAATCACTGTGCTGTATACCTGAAAGTAACATGACATTGTAAATCAACTATACTTCAATTAAAAAAAAAAAAAAAGAATTTTCTGGCTCCAAGTGTTAATAGTGCTGAGGGTGAGAAATTCTGTACCAGACTTAGGGACTAGACTTAGCCTCTAAATCAAGATATATTTAAATAAACACTATCAATTACCTTTCAAGAAAAGATAGCACCCCAGTGGCACATTCTACGATTCTATCCAAATTCTGATAATCTGTGATAACCATCTCATACTTGGCTTCCTCCAATTCTTTTTAAAACTGCAATGGTGGGTTCTGCAACCACTAAATCCTTTCAGAGTTTGAATGAAATCACTTGTATCTCACACTAATGTAATTAGATACGTACAGCAATTTATTTAGAGCCACTAAAAATTAAACAACAAAAATCGCCTATGATTTATGCCCTTATTTTAACTTTATTATTGAAAGTTCCAAGGCCATGGAGTAAATCAGCCGCACAAATGGACTCAGACAGATTTCGATGTTGTGCTTTGTAATTAGACTCTAGGTATTCTTTATCTTTGTTGTCATATTTTTGCAGCTTGAATTTAGGACAAAAGAAAATTTTGTTATTTCTCCAATGGAAGTGACGATCTACATTTGTCTCTTCTTCCTCCAGGCAACACAGACTACCATTTAGTCTTCTGATTCATTTCCCCTGGAAAGCTGGGAAGAAGTTTTATAATGATATTATTGGTTTTGTAACTAGTGTTTTCATTGTAATGCTATTACTGAACCAGTGTTGTGATAAATGGTCTGCTTATAAGGGGAACCACTTTTATAAGTAGAAAATTAGACACACTTCTGCTTTGCAATAACAATAAAAAACCACAGTGAAAAAATATTCTCCAGTTTATTCCCATCTGTATCAGCAGGGAAGCTTTAGAAGATGGCTTTCTCCCTAAAGTCTTCTAAACACAGTTACTGCCTGTGAGTACCAGGTCAGGATGCTGTTTTCCTCCGGATCCTGTTCAAGACCAATCCATTTTAAGTTACCATAACCGTGGGCCCTTTAAGAAAGTCAGGCACTTTAAACCCCACCCCTCTGCTGACTTGTAGCAGTAGGTCCTCTTTCTGAGGCAGTTGGTGATAAAGCTGAGAGCCAGCTTGCCCCCTGCTTTGCCTGGAAGGAATGTTTCTAAGTAAGCTTGAAAAGTGGAAGCTTTAAGATACTGTGGGATAGGGAACAATGGAAACTTGTGAAGTATGGAAGCCAGACTGGCTCTTAAGATTCTATCACGGTGCTGGATAAAGTGGAAAGAATGCTGTTAAGTCTGAGTTTCGCCTTGTGGCACTGCTCCCTGCTAGCATTGCTCCTCCATTTCACCCAGCAAGTGAGTTTTCCAGAAGCCGTTTCCAATTTAACGAGCTGCTTGTCTCATGTAGCAGATCCCCAAAAGGAAAAGTCAGCGAGAGGAGTCAGTTTCAGTGAAAATTAAACTGGATCACTTCTAACAGAATTATTTACATTGGTTGTATGCTTCTGAAGAGTAAAGCCAGCTCTCTAGTTTTCTTTTTGTTCCTGCTACAGCAACAGTGACTAAGTCCAGAAGTCCTCTAGTACTAAACTAAAAAATAATTAGGAGAAATTTGGGGCTTAATTGCAGTTGGCATTTTGGAGCTGTCTGCTAGAAGCAGCCATCTTGGTAAAAGACGATGTCATTTGGAACACTTGGAGGTTTCAGTTTACTCCCGGGTACCAATTTTCATTAGCCATTGAATAACAGTGTAATCATTAAGTCAAGTTTAGGTTTAAAGATAATGGAGGAGTTGGAATAAAAATCATTAAAGCCACTTCTTTATTCTTCCTAACACTTTATAAACTTTCCCCAGAGTTCAAAGCAATAGAAAAAATTTTACACTTTATTTTTTCCTATTTTTTGTTTCCATGTGTTCTTCTGTTGGCTAAGCTTGGATAATAAAACTAGTCTGGTCAGTTTCATTTTCTGATTTTTATACATAAGTGAAAGCTGTTTTGTGTCAACCGTGTAAAGTGTTTAGAATCATCTCACCTGCTGGGCCAATTTCCTGTAAGCCTTTGTTTGGGAGGGGAGAGGGGAAATACAACTTTTGATTTTGAATTTCTTATGCTTTTCAAAACTAGAACCCTGAATTAGACCGCAGTAGCATAATTACTCTGTTTTATTTTTGACCTACTAAACTTTCCTAGAAGTGGGCTAAATGATCGTAAAGAAGAATGATGGTTATGTTGTATTCCCACTTAGTCACCACTATTAGTATAGCCGAATGCTCTGTCTGCAGTTACTTTGGAAAATTGGCAGTTAAAAGAGATGTTTTAATCCACTTTCTCTTTTTTTCTTTTGGGATTAGATAAATGTTACTGTCTTAATCCTATTGCGCTACAGGTCCTGGCATTGTCTGCAAGATGCAGAGAGAGAAAAAAGTTGCACCTTGTTTAAACAATTGCGCGCAGTGTGGTTTACCAGATTAGGAGGAGGAGTAGAGAGGGCGGCGTGTCTCTTCTGCAAATTTTTTCTTAACGAGGTTAACCTGCGGCTGCTGTCGCCTCGCCCTACTCGGCTCCTTGCAGGGTAACTTTCTGTTCTGTGAGCGCTATCCGAAGCTTCCCAGGCAAGCTCACGGAGATCAAACTAAAAGGGTTGCGTGTATGTCTGAAACAGACAGAGGGAGACAGGAGCACACACTGTCGGCGGAAGATGGGGCCACGGGCTCGGCCGGGGCTGGATGCCAGAGCCGGGCTGACCTTTCCACGTGTCCCCAGCACCTGCGAGGCTAGTGGGGCGTTAGGTTTCCTTCTCCCAGGAGCTGGCCTGAGCCCAGAAGAGAATGGGCGGCCTCGGGCTTAGGCCAGGGGGCTGGGAGGCCCACCCTCGGAACACTTGTGGCCGGCGAGCGGCTGGCGCGTAGGCTGGCCTGGCCTTCCCGCCCCGGCCGGGCCCGCGCTTCCCCAGCCTGCCGGCGCACGCCAGGAGGAGGGCGGCTGCGGTGGCGGCGGCGGCGGCGGCGGCTGCGACGGCGGCGGGGGGCGGGTCTCGGAGCTTTCGGCCGGCTTTGCAGGGCGGCCTAGCGAGCGCGCCAGGCCCGGCTAGAGCGAGCCCCAGTGCAATACTGCCCGAGCCCGGGCGGGGTCTCTGTTCGCTGGCAGAGGAGGTCCCTTGGCAGCGGGAAGCTCCCTCTCTTTCTCTCGCAGCCACTCCGAGTCTGCGCCCTGCTGCCAGGCTCCCAGCTCGGCGCTCCCCTGTGCTCGCCCGGCGCCCACTCATTCGCAGCCCAGCCTTCGCCGCCGCCGCCTCCCTGCTCCTCCTCCTCGTCGTCTCCCCAGCCCGCCGCGGCCATGGCGGACAGCGCCAGCGAGAGCGACACGGACGGGGCGGGGGGCAGCAGCGGCAGCTCGGCCGCCATGCAGTCGTCTTGCTCGTCGACTTCGGGCGCCGGCGGCGGCGGTGGCGGCGGGGGAGGCGGTGGCGGTGGGAAGTCGGGGGGCATTGTCATCTCGCCGTTCCGCCTGGAGGAGCTCACCAACCGCCTGGCCTCGCTGCAGCAGGAGAATAAGGTGCTCAAGATCGAGCTGGAGACCTACAAACTCAAGTGCAAAGCGCTGCAGGAGGAGAACCGCGACCTGCGCAAAGCCAGCGTGACCATCGTGAGTGTCCCCCAGGGGCGCGCCGCAGCGCCGACCTCCGCCCGCCCCCGGCAGACGCTGCGCCCAGACCCGGGCGGCCCCCGGGCTCCCCGAGGCTCCCGAGGACCCGCAGAGAGCACGCTCCCTGCCAAGACCCGCCGGCCCCAGAGGGTGGGGGAGAGGGAGGTGTCCCTTCGGGGCCGCGTGGGTCTGCCCTCCCCGGGGTCCAGGCCCCTCGCGGGGTGCGGGGGGAGGCTGCTGGAACCACCACCCGCGTTTCCTTGTCGCCTCTGGGGAGGAGGCCCCTCCCGGGCGGAGCTGGAGGCCGGCGGCGTGGCTGGGGAGGCGGGGTGGGACTTTTTTCAGTCCTAGTTTGCTTGAGGGGTGCGTGCAGAGCCCGGGAGCCCTAGGCAGAGGAAGAGGGAGGAAGCCGGGGCCTGTTCCGGGGGCCTGCGTTGGGGTTCGGGGGGTGCGCAGCTGGGCTGGGCACTTCGCTGGCATCAGGACGGCGCTATAGCTGGATCGCCCGGGGAGGGGGCGGGAGAGAGTGGCCGGGAATCCGGGAAGTGGAGTTTTTCTGGCCAGGATCGAGAGGGAAGGGCGGGTACCGGAGCTGATGCTCCCACCTCCGTTGGAAGCCCTTTTCTTGGGTGGGCGGGGGGGGGTGGCGGCGGCGGTGTACAGCCGGGAGAATGCAGCATCTTATACCAGCCTGGACAGAGTGAAGGCTACGAAGCCTGAACCGGCCGAAACCTGGGTGAAGGGGATCGACTGACTCCCTTGCTGAGCAAGATGTACGTGTGTTTGCTTCATTGGTGGTGGAGTGTCTAGGGATATTTTGCCTCGGAGTCCAGATACTTGACGGGAGAATGGGCTGTCTGTTCTGTTTCCACCTGGCCTCCAGAGGCGCCCCCGAAGAGGGGAAGTTTAGGGGTGTAGGTCTCCCTTTTAGTGTAGCAGGCCTTTAGAAAGGCCACTATTAGCTATGGTGAGGCGAAACATAACTGGAAAAAGTACATTGTGTGCTCTCACCTACCATCCCTGCCAGCTAGCCACATCATTAACTTGCAGGATCCCCATACAGACAACCCTGTTGAGATCAAAACAGATTCACAGCCAGGAGGAGAGAGGAAAGTGTCAAGAAACCAAGGGGATAAATTGCTATTGCTGCTGCAGAATAGCTGAACCTTCAGATGGAGAAAAAGGCATGAACTTGGGGACGGATCAAAGATCACGACCCTGGAAAGGAAATGGGGCGAGTTTAGGATGCCCCTGTGCCAGGAAAAAGTCTTCAGTGGAGGAGGGAGTGTGTGTACGCTCCCTCCCAGTGCTAGCTCACACTTGGGAACTGGATGGCATTCTGAATTTGCTTAGAAAGCAGGTTTTCACCCCAGTTTCAGTGTGATGGGCAGCCTGAATAGAAATTGATTGTTGAAAGACGCTCCGCATGCTCTAATCCAGCCCTGGTGAATGGCATTGGAGCCATATTCATGTGTCTGCAGACTGTAAAGTTCTTGAAGTGCCCTTTTGGTAGGAAGGGGGAGGAATTTGCAGAGGCAGCCACTTCCAAGCCTCTTGAGTAGCTTTTTTGGCTGAGAGAGATGTCTACGGTGAGTGGGGGTTTGAGAAGAGGGGGAAGCTGGTGGAAGCAATTTAGTTAAGGTTGGCGTTAGTAAATGAGAGGGTTCATTGGTCTCTTGGAGAATGTGAACCACCAAAAGCAGCAACACTTACACGAAACAGAATCTCTGGCTTCTTGCGTACTGTGAGCAATTCAGGCTGTTTTTGTTTGGGAGGGAGGATGGCGGGGGTGGAGAGACTAGGAAAGGGTTATCTGTTTGACACCTGGCCATATTAAAAAGTAGGTCTGTAAATTGTACACAACACGTTGGCTTTGCATGGACAAACACATTCGTTCCTGGTGTATAAGAACAGAGGCCTCTGAATACTTGGCGAGAAGAGTGTGCGAGGTGGTGGCTTCCTTGGCACTTCCCTCAACTAAAACTGACATTTCACTAAATACGCCTTGTGAAATGTTCTCTGGCCTCACTGAGTCAAATTTTAAAATTGTTTTAGATGACAGCCTATACGTACCAGAAATTTCTCCATGCTTCTTTAATCTCTGATTAATATAATCAGGGAAACAAATAAAGTGCTTGTGGTTTCCTGAGTTCCCTAGTACTTGGCAGGTGTTACTAAGGCAAATGCAGAGGAGAGATTCCTTTCAGCTTTTGAGAGTTTTGTTAGAGTTAACTGACCTAGGACGAAGATTGTGTTTAGTGGGTTTGACCTCTAGGGTGTGTAATTTGCGAAAAGAAATGTGTGCGACCACATGAACTGGGTCTGTGGATGTAAGGATTCCATTGAACAACACTGTCATAGTCTGTGTCAAGGTTAAGGTGCACAGCCCCTGACAACTCTAACTGAAATATAGCCCTTGCTGGTAGCTGCCCAGGAAGTGTTTGACAAGGTCTAGATATTCAATTAAGTGAAGGCTTTGCTAGATTTTTCACTATCGAGTTTATTTGAAGGGAAGGTGGTACCAGAATCCTATTAGTACTTGCCTTCATAGCTCTCACTAGTTCCTCTAATTGTGATATTAACTTTCATGTTTTGAACACAAGAGGCGATTATGGATGTCTTTCATTTTCCTTGAACGTATTCGGGAAGTTACCTTGCTAATCAGCTACATCCTGGGCAGAGAGCAGTGTGCTTTTATTAAAACTTTTTTTAGAGTAGTTTTAGGTTTGCAGAAAATTTAAGCAGAAGGTGCAGAGATTTCCCCAATATTCCCTGCCCTTCCTCCCATCCTCCATTATAAGCATCCCCCATCTGAGTGGTACATTTGTTACAATCAATGACCCAACATTGAAACATCTTAACCACCCCAAGTCTGTAGTTTACATTAGGGTTCACTCTTGGTGTCGTACATTCTATGGGTCTGGGCAAGTGTAAAATGACATGTAGCACCATAATAGTATATAGAGCAGATCCAGTGCCCTAAAAATCCCCTGTGCTCTGATTTTTCATCTGTCCCTAACCCCTGGCCACCACTGATCTTTTTACTGTCTCCATAGTTTTGTCTTTTCCAGAAAGTCATATAGTTGGAATCATACAGTCTGTAGCCTTTTCACATTGACTTCTTTCACTTAGTAATACGCATTTAAGTTTCCTCCATGTTTTTTCATGGCTTGATAGCTCATTTCTTTTTAGTGTTGAATAATATTCCATTGTTTGGCTGTACCACAGCTTACTTATCCATTTACCTACTGAAGGACTTGGTTGCTTCCAAGTTTTGGCAATTATTAATAAAGCTGCAGTAAACATCTGTGTACACGTTTTTGGGTGGACAGAGGTTTCAGCTCATTTGGGTAAATACTAAGGAGCACAATTACTGGATGGTATGGTGAGAGTGTGTTTATTTTGTTGAGAAACTGCCAGTTTTTTTGAAGTGGCTGTAGCATTTTGCGTTCCCACCAGCAATGAATGAGAGTTCCTGTTGCTCCACATCCTTGCTAGCATTTGATGTTGTCTGTTTTGGATTTTGCCCATTCTAATAGGTGTGTAGTAATATCTCATTATTGTGCCCTCTTTTTTTAAGCCAAGTCCAAAGGCCAGTAGAAGTTCTTAACCAGTGGTCTTTTCTGTCTCTTTTGGTATGTAGACGTTTACTCTGGTCCAGCTACCCATTTAGTAAAGGACTGGTATCATGGGTCTGTGTTCTCTGCATTTGTATGATAGAGGTAAACATCATCTGTGGGGAAGAACCAACTGTACGAGGCCCTTCATCCATGTCTATAAGTGTCTGGTGTTACCACTTGCCCCCGGTGTGTTTTCTTTGGCTTAGAGGTGGAATGGAATGTTTTGAGTGATTATCTGATTTCTCCCAGTAAATCAGCAGTGGAACCAGACTGCTTATTATCGATCATAATTTCTCCTTTGGGGTGGAGAAAATAAACAACAAATGCTCAGTCACGCTGTTGAGTAGCTTTTAGATGTTAGGCTAAGTCTATCTGGCTTGTCCTGTGAGTTAAAGTGTAATCGGAGACTATCTGACTCAGTGTAGTGAGATGTGTCCAGGGGTCGCGGTCTCTGAGAAGATGAGGAAATGCAATTGTGGGCAGTAATTGAATGGCTTGTAAGTTCTGGACTAGTTTCTCAGGGTATAAGCAGGGTCTCATACTTGGAGTGGCTAGTTCTCTAGTTCTCTAAGGTGTGTTTTCTATACCACTTCAGGCCTTCGCCATGTGTTTGGTTAGAAAATAAATGCCTATGTTAAATCACTAGAATTTAGTTGTCTTTTTCTATCTATAAAATTAGTCTTTCATTATAGAAGTTTAGGGAAATACAAAGGCATTTTGAAGTTATAGTAGAAAAACATGTTAGTACGGCATGATTAGAAAACCTGGCTATTTTAAACATCAACAGAGTAATGATTTCATTAACCAGTAAAAGCCACCGTATAGTTAATATTGTGGATTTTGGATTATTTGTTCTGGAAGCCTAATACATTATTTTCCATTTTTTAAGACTTTGTTTTGGCAGACTCTATGAAGCTATCAGATCAACATTGCCCTTATAAAAAGGTGTAGTGTGTGTCATTTTTTTTTTTTCCTGCTTTAAAACTTTTTTTCTTAGATTCTTATGGTAACACCCAACTTTAGACACAACTCTGAGAAAAGTATGACCTCACAGTTAGGTCTAATCATACACAAATCCAGTCTTCTTAAAGAGGCTATTCTTAGATTTCTTCTATATGTTTCATATAATCTCTTTGTATTTGATTAAAAAAAAAATCCCCACAAAACCGTAGAGGACAGTTGTGACAGTCTTTTCTAGTGCTTTTATTTATTTTGCTGAGGATGGGGAATAGTTCAGAGAATCACCAGTATCTAGTTTGTGGTGACTCTTGTTCAAGACCAGAGACACTGGTCTGAAGCAGAAATCCAAGTTGGCCATTGCTGGCTCACAGATTTCCAGTGGCTTCCATTGCCCTCTGGATCCAGGTAAACTTCCTGTGGTTTACCAGGCACTGTGTGCTCCAGCCCCTGCTTGCTTCACAGACACACCCTTCATGTTCTCAAAGCTCCCACTCTGCTGAACTGCTGATTCCTGGAATTTCAGTAGACTTCTCTGGCTTCTCTAAGATGTACCTCCTGCCCTTAAATGTCCTTTCCTACCCCTTCACCTAGTAAATGCAAGTAGACTATACTTCCTCCCCGACCCCAGCGTGCGCTAGCGCTGCCTGTTTACCAGCCACACGCTGGGTTACGTGCCCATTCATGAGACCGCCCCTTCTCCAGGCCCCCATCACATAGGTCTCCCCTTTGGGAGATGGGAGATGTGTTCATTCCTTCAGGGGCAGAATTTGCCTTGTTCACTTCCGTTCCTCAGTGCTTGGCATGCAGTAGACACTCAACGGGATGTTGGGTTGACCGCAGAGGCATTGGGTGATGAGGTGTTTTTGTTTTGTTTTGTTTTTTACTGGGCAAGGGCACCAAGACTGTCTCCTGACCTTGTGCTCATAGAGCTGCTCTGCTACCTGTGTCCGGAACAACAGCAAACGCCATCTTCACCATCGTTGGACGGATGAGTGGATATATTGTATACTTTGGTGGAACACTACAAATCAGTGTGTGTCCCAAGCCTTTGCTTTCTAACTATGGATGATGTTGTAGGCTACTTTGTAGCATATACCTAGGCGTTCATGATACATTTCACCTCTAAAAGGGGACAAAGTGTCTTTGGGTTCACCTTTCCAAGGGCTTTGTTGGAAGTGTTCAGATTTGCCACCTCAGTTTTGGTGATGGTGGCAGGTCACTCCAGGTGTTTCTTATAACCGTATTTAATGTTGAAATGCCCCACAGCGGCCTCTGGGAAACAAGCATGGCCGTCAAGGGTGGGGAGGCATCAGGGCAATTACCAGGCACCTGAATCTCCAAACTGAGGAAGTTGCTGCAAACAGGATGGGGAGACTTGCTGAATTCTGTGGATTTCCACACGTGGCTTGCAGAGTGGAGTTTGGGGTGTTGATAGAGTGTCACACCCAGTGTGTACTTGCATTCATTTTTCTTTTTTTCTTCTTTTTTCTCAACTTATGCCTTGCAGCATTTACATCTAGAAATGCTAATATGAGCTTTTAGACTCATACAGCCAGGTTGAGCAAGGAGTAACAGTCACCTTCCTTGTTCCCTCAGTGGATAGGTGTTGTATTTTGTTTTCAGTCACTGTGCAGTTGCTTTTAGATTGATCATCAAAGCTAGCGAAGTAAACGTTCACAGGTTCAGGGTGTGCTTTCTTGGTGGTGGTTGAAATTTTCTTGACAGGGGAACGAATGTTCTGGAAGATATTTCTAATCGTCGGGATCTTGGAGTGGGGTTAACTTGCAGACTCTTCCTATTTTACTTCTCCAAGGCTGTCAGATTTTCTTATCTTTGATGCTTCTCAAGCCCACAGCTGTGGATTTTATCCCTATTTACTCCTACCAGTAAACTGGAGGTGTCACACTGTGTAGGCCTTCTCTTTTAGGGAGAGTATTAATATTAAACAAAGGGTTAATAGTTTGAAGGTTATTTAGAATGAACTCACCTCCTTACTTGTTATTAGTCCCTAGATGCGATGCATGGGGTGCAGTTTGGTGATTAAAGTTCATTTTAATGCTCACTCGTTGAATGCTGGGAAATGTTCACTTCTTCGGTATGGCACGGAATGGCGTGTGAAGTACAGCCTGAAATAGGATTCAACCTCCAAGGACTTGGGAACTGCCTACTGTGTGCCAAATACTCTGAAATACCCAGAAGGAATGTAAGGCCTTCTCCAGCAGGACTGCACTTGACTTGCATTCTGCTTGGCCCCAGCTGGGTGCTGTAGGGAATTCAGAGCAGAGGGAATGGTCCTTCCCTCTCCAGCACTTTGCAGCCCAGAGAGTTGTGAAATGCAGAAATAACCAACGTACAAGTGGAAACAAGAAAGGTAGTTCAGGCAGACTGGTTCCAGGGAGGGCTGGCTTACCTTCCACCTTCCAAAATGAAGTTCATCTAATGCGGTGAATACATCTGAGGAAAACAATGTGTCATGTTCACTCACAGTTCAATTAGCTTGGAGTTTATTTTTACTTTGTAAGGCAGAGGTGGGGAGAACTGTTGCTCAATTTGTCTGTCCAGGTGGCACCGAAAGGCTTTTTGTTTGTTTTTAATTTTCCCTTTATGTGCTGATGATTGAAAAGAAATGGCATTGATGTTTTTAATTTCATAATTTACATCTGCCTGTAGATCAAAATCATGTAGGTGTTTTTTTTCATCTATTCCTGTTACACTCTGGGGCCCACCCACTTTCCTTACCTGGAAATTGTTGGATGGACCAAATTTCTTAAGTCTTTAATGGGAAACTGTGTTTACCTTAAAGTTAATTAGAGATACTAGTTTATGGACAATTTCAAACTCCAGTTTTTTAAAAAAGCGGTGTTGATTGATGGGATAATCTTCCACGCATCTGTTCCAAATCAAACCAGCCTCTGTGGGTGCCAGGTTTGTGTCACCAATGAGCTGGTTAATACCCTTCAGGGCGTCTCAGGGCACTTGGGATCAAATGAGGCCATTCGCTGCTAAGGAGCAGAGTTGGCATATTCAGCTAGACAGACGTAGCTCATAATTCAAAAAAGTTTTCCATAGGAGGAAAGAGGAAAGTAAAAGAATGAAAACATGGAGTATGGGTGAGCTAAGGAGAGTTCTTAGAAATCTAAGACCTGCATTAAACCCTTCACGTGTTTCTTTCCTTAGTGAACAGTCTTGTGCCGTCAAGGTTTTTGAGACTGAATTAGAAGGG
The DNA here is from genome assembly GCF_008692025.1 of Phocoena sinus. Taxonomy (NCBI): domain Eukaryota; kingdom Metazoa; phylum Chordata; class Mammalia; order Artiodactyla; family Phocoenidae; genus Phocoena; species Phocoena sinus. The sequence continues at coordinate 13,072,275 of NC_045778.1, read as the reverse complement.
CTAAAATAGTCTTGAGAGAAAAATTTTTTGGTGTTTAATTATAGGAAGAGCTTCTCAACTCATGAAATTATTTGCATGTAAGCAGTGGGTTTTTTTTTTCAATTATCCCAATATACCAACTCAAATAATAAGTTTTATTCTATTGAGATTTTTGTTTTTGTTTGGGGTTTTTTGTTTGTTTTTGTTGTTGTTCTTCACTAGGCAGGCCTTAATTTATCTAAACAGACGTTTGCTAAGAGTCAAAACATTGTGTCTCTGCTTCGTTTAGTAGCTCCTGATTATAGAAACACAAAAATTTGAGGAAAAAAATCGGCTAGATGATTTTAACGTCTTTGTTAATCAGAGAATACAATTTTGAGTATATGTGCCATAAAGCAGAGATTTGGACTTCTTTAGGTCCAAATCACTACCTGGTAAGGTGCCATGTCCTTTGAAAAATATATTAAGTATTTCACATCATTTTAAACCTTCAGTGCGTGTAGCTTATTATTGAGAAATACCCTAAGTACCCAGAGAAGAGGGCCAGTGACTTTTTTTTTTTTTTTGGTAATTTTTCTTTTTTTTTGGTGGTAATATATACACTACATAAAAGTTACCCTTTTAACCTTCTTTTTCCTTTTTTTTTTTTTTGCGGTACGCGGGCCTCTCACTGTTGTGGTCTCTCCCGTTGTGGAGCACAGGCTCTGGACGCGCAGGCGCAGCGGCCATGGCTCACGGGCCCAGCCGCTCCGCGGCACGTGGGATCTTCCCAGACGGGAGCACGAACCCGTGTCCCCTGCATCGGCAGGCGGACTCTCAACCACTGCGCCACCAGGGAAGCCCTAAAATTTGTGTCTTTTTTATGGGAAAAATTTAGTCTGATCTACAGAAGCAGCTAGCTGCTTTTTCTTGTCTTGGTGTTGAAGTTGTGAATTAGGACCCAAAGCATTTTAATTAAAGTGCTGTTGATATCTTGCTCCGACTTCGATTTTTATTGCCTGTTGGCCATCCCACATCTGGTTCTTTTCTGTCATTCAGCAAACATGTGGCACCCCAGCTCTGGGCTCAGCACCATCGCTCTGAATTTGCCTTTAGAGTGAGCACCCAGATGTGGAGAACCTGGGGAGGGACTAACCCACAGTGAAAACTTGTCCTCTGGGAAAGAGAAAGGACTGGGAAAGGAAAGAAACCTTGTAGATGATGGTTGCCCTTTTTTTTTTTTTTTTTTTTAATGAAATGTCTCATGTTTAATTTCCTTGATGGCATTTCGAATAAACCATAATTTAAGGAAGTCTGAAAAAGAAAAAAAAAGCTTGAGATTCTTCCTTCCAAGCATTGCTCTACTTGCAAGTCATTTTGTGCTGCTGTAACGACAGCTAATGTTTACCCAGTGCTTTTACTGTGGCAAAGGTGCTGTCTGGAGGGCTGGCATATATCCTCTCATTTAATCTGCACCACTGATGGGTAGCCTGCAAATTTGCAAATGTAGGCCCAGAGAGGTCATGTAACTTGCCTGAAGACCCAAGGCTATCAGCGGGGGCTGGAATTTGAACTCCCAGTCTGGCCTCAGAGTTTAAGCACAAGGCTACCCATAAATTAATTTATGAACAGTTTTATTTTTGTCCTGTTGGGGGCGTTTTCCTCTTAGTTGTTCCCACACTGTTGTATCCCTTCGTTTAGAGTAGTGAGGGCTGCCCCATTAGCACAGCAAATTCCCAGGATGCCAACCCAGGCCTCAGGGAGTGTATCCAGGGTAGCAAACTCTCTGCTTTGGAAAAGAAACAATGATAAAGAGGGTGCCTTCAGTGGGTAGAGGGGCAGTTTGTCAGCACCTTTCTGGCTGTCTTACCCTCCAGTATTGGGCCTTGGTCTGTTCCATCCCTGACCCTGTCTGATGTACCCCAGTAGGTGCCACCTCTGCTGATAGCTCAGCCATCTGGGCGCCTCTCCCCACCTCCTCTCCCCCCACCCAATCCCAGGTTGGAACAAGTCCCGTTGTACTTCTGTTATAACCTCTACTTAAACATAGTCTGACTAGCACAGTAAGAGTGGATTGTTTTTCAGGCACTGTATTGATCACCTGCTGTATGCCAGGCGCTGTGCCACGGATCGCAGCTGGGAGGAGACTGCACTCGGGGAGCTGGGGGAGGGCCCCTGACTGAGGCCGGGAGTGGGAACCACAGTCAAGGAGGGCTGTCTCTCTCTCAGGAGGTGATGCTGAAGCTAAAACCTGAAGGAGAAATTGAAGTTCATGTAGGTGTGGGCAGGGGCAGTGGCAGGAGGAAGCATTCCATGAATGTGGGGAAAGAAAGGAAACTGGGGAGCAGAGCAGGGCCGGCGTGGGCTCTTTTCCTGGGTCCCATCCAGGGGCTAATGGCAGAAGCGGGCGGGGGTGGGGGACAGTAGGAGCGTTTCTGCCTTTTCATAATCTGCTCTGGCTGCTTAGTGCAGACATTGGTGTTTCCTTTCTAAACTGCTGGGAGACAGGTACTTTGTCATTTGTCATCTATAAGATGATCTGTCCTATTCCATGATAATAATAGCTACGGATTATGGTCTCACTCTGTGCCCGGTGCATATCTGAACACCTTACTTTCAGGGACTCACTTCATTCTCATAGCAACGTTTTGCTGTCTCTGTGTCCCAGGATTTGAACTGGGCAGTCTGATGGTACCTTGGTCGGCGCATAAAACCCTGCCATTTGAAGCATCATTTGCATTTTTCCATAGCCTTAGCACAGCAGCTGCTCAGTAACGTTGGTGGAATTTATTTTGGGGGGTGCCCAGGTTTACTTCTTATTAAACTCTAATGGAGTTAAACATACAGTAAAGTACCCAAGCTTTGAATGTACCAATTTATGGAAAAGTGCTTAGTGAATTTACAAATGAATTCCCCAGTGTAAATCATTACCCCGATCAAAATGCATGCTGGTATCAGCACCCCCCGAAGTTCCCTTGTGCTCTGTTCCACTCATCACCCCTCCAAAAGTAACCTTGTTCTGACTTCTATCACTGTAGGTTAATTTTGCTTCTTTCTGAACTTCATATGACAAGTGACTTTATACAGAATGTATTTTGTATGTGTGTAGATTCTTTGATTTCTTATCCTGGTTCCTACACTGACTAATTAGTCAGCCTCCGTGTTACCTGTAGCGGTGGTTCTTTGCCACTGCTATGCACTGTCCCACTGTGTGAGAGTATCTGTGGAATTGTTTTCAATTTAGCTCTGCCCCCTGGGTAGCCCCACCCCCTTCCCTAGTGTTGATCACTGGACACTGGGAGGGGACACAGGCCCTGCAGAATGTGTCTCCCAGTTAGTTGAGGTTCTAGCTACCTTGCTAGTTATGTTATGCAGCCCTCAGAGCCTTTGAGCCTTGGTGGACTTAACCTGGTTAAACCAGAGTCTTTAGGGTTAGTACCTGTCTTGCTTCCACCCACTGTCGTTAGGAGGATCAGATGAAACAGTGCACATCAGAGTGTTTTGGTAATTTGTGAATTATTATTCTTGTAGAAAATGATATTAAAGATGATTAGTAACACCGCCCCCCATACACACTTTCTCTTGTTCTCCAGAATGTGTTTCAAGATCAAAACTGTTCTTGTTAATCCTGTATATAACATGATGGTGCAAAGCAGCGTCTGGCAAGCTGAGAGGCGACGGTTTGAGGCAGCAAGAACCAAGCTCTGCGGAGACCTCAGGCTGGGGAGCTCTGCAGCCTGGCTTCTCAGGGCCTGTGTTTTTCTGGCACTTGGGGATGCCTGGGAACTCGGCCGATTTCCTAGGGTTTGGTGAGTCAGGATGAAACCAGCCTGTGTGGCCGTGTAAAAGTAACAGGACAGCAGGAGGCAAACGCGTTTCCTAAAAGATCCATGTTTTCTTATAGGCCAGTTGTCGGGCTCCTTCCGTTATTTCATGAAAAGAGACCCAGCGTGTGCCTTTGCCCGGTTTTCTGCCTCTAGCACTGTGCGCAGCAGGCAGTCATCCTGCTTCTGTGTCGTGTGACCTTTGACCCTGTTTCATGGGGGTGTGGGTTCTAGAGGGCGGACTTTGACGGCTGAGACACGAATGCCTCTCCTGCTTAGCGGCTGGTCTGAAGAACGGAAAGCAAAAACAGGACTCTCTGAAACTGCCCAGCTTCGCAGGCTTGCAGTGCCCACGTGCCCACGTCCGGCCTGTGAGCCCAGAGTGGGTCTGTGGAGGCCGGCAGTTTGCTCGCTGGGGGCTCCTCAAGGGACTGGTTTTCTTTCTGTTGCCTCTGGCTCTCTCTCTAGCAGTAGAAATGGTAGCCTGGGGACTTCGTGAAGGTTGAAGGAGCGTGCTTTTCACCAGGACACCGTTGGGGTTTTACTCTCCTGCTATGAAGGCTTTTGGTGTGATGAGAGGGGGCAAGGAGGACAGACAGACAGACAGATGGGCAGTCGGTGTAATTCAGGGACTCAGCTGGCATTGTCAGTAAACGAGTTGCAGTAGGCCGTCTGGGACCCAGGGATGCCCTTCCCGCCTTCGCTGTCATCTGTCTGCTCTAGCCAAGGCTGGCAGGGTCTTCTGGTTTCTCCCTGCCTCGCTCCCGGGCTACTTGGAGTGCCTGCCCATCGAAGCCTTTGAGGTGAGGGAGAGAACAGCACTGATCACTTGAACCCCTGATTTGTTTGGTTCTTCCTTGACCCCGTGCCTTGCAGCTCTGGGTCCTTGGTACCTGATAGGTGATGTGAAAAGGCACCTGGAATCCACCTGCCAGCCCACACGCGGAAGCCAGTAGGCTGTGCTGATTTTCATGAGTACATTCTTTCTCTTGTTCTCGAATTCCCGTGGGTTCCACCACTCACATTTTTTTGTTCTTAGGCTTTGACATGTTTTAGATTAGCATGCTCCGTGAGGTCGTCTGTGTGAATCATCCCTTCTTTCCTTTTATGCATTAACTCCTTTCTGTTTTTCCACCCCTGGGTTCTTGGAGAGAACTTGGTGGAATGGAGAGAGACTCAGAAACCAGATAGGGGTGCCAGATTCAGCAAAAACAAACACAGGTTGAGGAGCTGTGCTTAAATTTCAGGTAAACAATGAATAGTTTTTTAGTGTCTGTATGTCCCCACTGTGGCATGGAACACACGTGTGCTAAAAAATTATTTGCTGTTTATTTGAAATGCGAATTTAACTGGGCATCCTGTATTTTATCTGGCAATCCTAAAACCCATTAAGACTTAAAATAAGAAACAAACAAACAAACAACTCAGTTCTGCTCCTGCCTCCCTCTGTGGTCACATGGCATCTTACCTGACCCCCTAAGCCACTGTGCCTTCTCTAAAAAGGGCTCATGCCGTCTTAGCTCTCAGGTTTGGGGGATAACTGATGCCCTCAGGACACATTCCATGTCTTCCTTTTCTGTGTTTATGGGGTGATGGTGGATTTCCTTGCCCTTCCTTTGCCTCCTCTCCTCCTCTGTGAAGCTAGCCCACACTGTCCTCTCCTTTAGTGTGGCTCCTTTTTTTTTTTTTTGGCTACACCGAGTGGCTTGCAGGATCTCAGCTCCCCGACCAGGGATGGAACCCATGCCCCCTGTAGTGGAAGCACGGAGTCTTAACCACTGGACCGCCAGGGAAGTCCCTAGTGTGGCGCTCTGGGGTCTTCTCGGGGCATCACCTCCTCTTCTTCCTCAGGCTGCTCTCAGTTCGCTTTCACTTTTTCTGTCCTTCCTCCACCAGCTTCCTTATTTCTTCCTCCCTGCAAGCTGTCTTTGACTGTCTGTCTCAGGTGTCTCCCTTTATTTGGCCACATGTTACCAGCCCTCTTCTTTCATTTCTCCTTTCCTTCTGAGCCTGCAGTGGCACAGGGAGAACAGGGCCTTTCGGCCTCTCACTGTAGGGCCAGGCACAGATAACAAATATTTTTGGGGCCTCGGTTTTCTCCTCGGTTCACTGAGAAGGCTTGTTGAGAGTTCAGGGATTGAAAACTGGCAGGCTGCTTTTGGCCCACAGGTGAGTGGTTTGGCTTCAGAGTTTGGAAAGCCCCTTGGAAAGAGAGGTCTTAGGGCAGGAAAGGCACGGATGCTGTCGTTTGCCTTGGGCATCATCTCTGTCTGTCAGCTTCACAGGCTGGTTCATTTTGCATCTTCCTGGCAGTCAGGTTTGAAACCCCGGAGCTATGTTTCAGGTAATGGCTGATGAAGCCAGCATGCACTGTTTCATTGAGCTCTTGAAACAAAACCACAGGGCACAGTTGGTGCAGATTTACAGATCGAGAGAGCAGAAGTACAGAGAGGTTACCTTGCCAGAGTCATTGGATTGGCAGGCCGGCTCTGCAGCCCCCATTCTTCGCCACTGTGTTGTATTTCTGTGACCACTTGCAGCTGTGAGGTTCCGTGAAATTCCTTGTAGGAGTGCAGAGTAGAGCAAAGTTTGTCTTTTACATTCATAATCTTAAGTCCTTGTCCTGTCATCTGGGCAGTTGCTCTATATTCTTGGGTAGTGAATCCTTAGACTCAGTTTCCTCTCAAGGATCCTTCTTCTTTCCCTTTGTTACCTGAAAACTGGGTTTGCCTCTTGGTGGGTTTCAGGTCAAAAGATACAACCAAGCCAAAGAGGGGGAGAAGGAAAGATTTATTACTTGTGGCAAGTAAGGAGGACACCGGGGATCTTTCCCCAAAGCAGTGTCTCCCCAACAGCAAAATTGGGGTTCGGGATAAGGTTAGCTAAGGGCACATGCATATTTGTGAAGTGGCTTGAGCAGAGACTTCAGCATAGAATTGGGGCAGAGTTTGACAGAGTCCAAGCTTTAGTTTATTGAAGTCACGAGGGTCAGAAAAGGTCATTATCATTCCGTCCCCCACCTGGGTGGGGACCTTTGTCCCTGCGGAACTCAAAGATAGGTATCAGATTATATATCCCTTGAGGAGGAACTAGGACTCTGTTTTATTGCTCAGCTTTTGTTTCCGGGCTGCTTTTCCTTTGTTTCTGCATTCCCTCACTTCCTTTAAGATCGTTAATTACTGAAACCTGTTCAAGGGCAAGCACTGTGGCTAGGCTTTGATCACAGGATGGCTTAGGCCCAAAATGGCTTCCCTTATGTCAAGAAAGCCATGCCTGGTTCTCTTTCTCCAGGGACCCCCTACCCTATCTGCTTCCACCGTAAAGATGTTTCCAAAAGTTTTCTCTTCCTGCGGCCTGCCTCTAGCGCTTAGAGATGATCAAGTGTCCTTGGCGTTCATTTAACTCAGTTTAGTTTTTGGACACCTACTAAGTGCCGGCTGTATGCTTGAGATGTCCTTTTAGGAGTAAGGCAGGGCATCCAAAGCTCAAGGAGACTTTGTGAAGGAGCTCAGAGGCTGCTAGGAGACAGGTGAGAAAGCAGTGACCACAGCATGGTTGAAGGAAGATGGAACCCATTTAGGGTTCACACAGGAAAACAGACCCTGCAGAGTAGGAGGGAGAGAATTTAATCCGGGGAGTTGGTTATCCCAATGATAGAGTCGCTGAGAATACAACTCACCGGGAGGTGCGGTGAGACAGGCCAGGGGTTTGGAGCGGCAGGACAGCACTCCTATACCTCCTCCTCCAGAGGGCAAAGGGTAGAGGTGGTGTTATCAGAGCCCAGGGCAGGGGTCACTCAGGGAGAGAGGGCTGGAACCATGGGGGCCTTGAGACAGGAATGCTGCCCAAGGTGGAGAGGAGAGGGGAGAAACACCCCAACCCTCCCTCCTTCCACCCTTCCAGCCTCCGGCCTGTGCTTTTCATTGGCTGAATCGGCTTGAAGATCTCCGATTCCAGGGAACAGGGAGATGCAGCCTGCAGAGGTTGCCCCTCCCCCGCTGAGCAGGAGAAGGGCAGTCAGTGCAGGCCTCTTGCGCCAGACACGCCCAGGACTGGCTCGGGCAGAAATGAAAATGGAATGAGTGGCGTCGGCCTGGGTGGTCGCTGAACGCTTCACAGATGGCAGAATGTTGGAGGACTTGTAGGTTTTCATGGCGAAGGGCATTCCAGGGAGGAGGACCTGCAGGGACCAAAGCACTGCAGCCGGAAACAGCAGGCTCCGCTTGCAGCATCGCAGGTGGCTCCAAACGGCTGAATTGGTACCTGCGGTCTTGTTCTGTCCCTCTTTCTTCTGCATCAGAAGCCCCTTTCCCAGAGTGCTTTCTCGTGTCCGTGTTCTCATTTATGGCTGAAGTAAGTTTTCCCACGGGGAAGGCCGAGTGGGGAGCTCTGCACCTTGCTGCCTCCTTCACAGAGCACATGTCCTCTCACAACAGCTGGGGTGCCTCGCCAGCCCAGAAAGCAGTTTATGGCCAATGCCAGTTACACATGGTGCCTGGGACCCTTCCCGCCCCAGGGCTCTGATGCCTTGGGACGAGACAGAGCTGCTCACATTAGTGACTCTTCGTGGCTTGTCTCCTAGCCCCGAACGTCTGGCACTCGATCATGCTGTTAGAATCCATTTCTCACTTTCCCCTGCTGTGAAATCTGTTTTTATGATGATGGAGGATTTTGTTTAAACTTTTTTTATGATGGAAATTTTCAGGCATGCACAAAAGTAGAGTGAAATGTACAAACCGCTTAGTTTCACCAGTGATCAACAGATGGTCAGTCTTGAAGTGGTTTCACCCAGAAATGGTTCAGTTTGCATCTCTGATAAGGATTTTATAACCACCATACCATTATCACGTTTGAAAAAAATAGTAGTATTTACTGTAGTAAATTTGTGTTTGAAAGGTAAACAGCAAAGGCTTTTCTGGAATTAAGTGTGTTATCCTTGTGCCCCCTCTGCTTTAATGCTTTACCCCTGTGCCCTGAGGCACAGATGGAAATCTCTTCCTCACCAGTGTGCTGACCGAAGGCTCTGGGACCTTTTACCTGCTGCCCTGTTTCTTGGTACGAGCCCCGGAAGAATCCCAGTCATGCTAGATCTGTCTGTCCTCAGGAAAGTATGCGGACTGGCTTCCCAGCCCCCGTGGCACACAGCGGTCTGAGTCTCAGGTCACCACCTTGTGCATGTAGGGCAAGAATCGTGGCGTCTGCAGCTCTGCTGCGAGGAAATCTCCTTTGCAGTCTTCCCTGGAAGCCGGGAAGTGTCTGCTGAGCACCCTGGAGGAATCATGCCAGAGCGAGGTGGGCAGGCATCTAGAAAGTCTAGTGCAATGTTGTGTGTGAAGCCACGCAGGGCTCGACAGCAGCAGACAGGGAGCTATGGGCAGTGTGTGCAGACGGATGGCTTCTGGACAGGTAGAAAATGAGCATCTTTGTGCAGAATCTCCAGCTGTGAAATCTGCAGCTTGTGCAGCATCCACAGAATGGTTTCAACTCACCTATTTCACTAGAAATCTCACAGCAAGTCTGTGGGGGAGGTAGTGGGAACCTCACCTGGGCAACAAAGGATCTGGGGCTCAGGTGAAACGCTCAGGGAGGAGTGCCGGTAAATGGGACAGTGGGCTTGCAAGGTAATGACCCGACTCCCAGGCCAGGATGCTTTCCACTTGGCTAGCTCTTCAGCAGAAAAGGAAAAAAAGGGATCTGGTCCTTCCACACTTAGAAACAAGGGGGACTGACTGTAGCTTTGACGGTAACGCATGAAGGAGAGTGAGGTGACAGGTAGCAAGTGTCCTTTTACCGGAATTTATCCAGATACTTGCCAGACCTCTGCCAGGTGGGGCCAGTCCACGTGGGTAATGAAGCCTCACGGGGGTTGGGGCAGGACGGCCAGGCCTTTGACTTCTGTGAGTCTAGGAAAAGAAATGGTGGGCGGTTCACCTGTTGAAATGACCTCCGAGGGACGGTCCGGATTATTTGACTTTGCTCTCGTTTGCCTGTGTGAGCTAGTGTTTAAAATGGGCCGCTGGCTTGGGGGCTTGGGTGCTTGGGCCTTTGGTTACTTTTGGAGCCATTGCTCTTTGTGGGAATAATTTGACCTCTGTAGGCAATAGCCTTTCACTTTTCACTGTGTGGTTCCCAGACTTTGCTCTCCATCTGAATCCCCTGGAGAACTTCAGAAGTCATGATACCTGGTGTCACGTCCTTCAAATTCTGGGGACAGGAGCCAGGCATTATTTTTTATTTTTTATTTTTTTTAAAGGTTCCTAGGTAATACATTTTTGAGTACCTATTAATCTCACCTGAGGCTAGAGAAAAACTACTGCCCCTTTAAACTGTTCTTTTGTGTTTTTTTTCCCATTAGTTATTTTTCCCCAGCTTTACTGAGATGCAAGTGACATAAAACATTGTGTAGGTTGGAGGTGTTGATTTGATAGACTCTTACATTGCAAAATGATTAACTACTGCAGCATCAGCTAACTACCTGCGTCAGTCATGTAATTACCTAAAATGTTCTTTTATTTTTTAATTGCATTTTCTGAATAGCAGAGGCAGCTCATGACGTGCTTTCTCCTTCCCTTTTACAGAGAAGGTGGTGTAAATGATTCTGTGTTCTGTGCCTCTCCCACTTAATTATATTTTGGAGATTTTTTGGTAGCGGTCCGCTGATTGCTTCCTCATTCTTTTTTACAGTTGCGTAGTAATCCATTGTATGGCTGGGTGCTACAGTTGGGTATCTCATTTGTTTTCAGTCTCTGGTCTCACCAACAATGTTACCGTAACCTTGAACATGGATAATTTTGTCTGTGGGTGAGTATATAGAAGGGGATACATTGCATTTGTTAACGCTTACCTAGCGCATATTACGTACTGGCTATCCTTTTAAACCATTTCCTTCTATTGGCTCAATCCTCACATTAGTCTGTGAGGTAGCCAGTATTATTACCTCTGTTTTACAGATGAGGAAACTGAGGCTTAGAGAGGCTTGGGTGATTTGCCCAAAGTCAACACCCCAGAGAGTGGCAGAGCCAGAATTTACACCTAGGCAGGCTGATGCCAGAGGAGTCCCTTCACCCTGAGATATACTACCTTTCTGGGTAAATTCCCAGACATGTCATTGTGGGGTCAGATGCCCTATGCATGTGTAATCTGAATAGATGTTACCAAATTGCCCTCGACAGGGCTTGTACTGATTTATTGACGCTTCCATGTGCAGGATGTGAGAGAGAGTGTGTGTGGCCTCCTACCACGTTTTTATCAAACTTGGATTTTGCCAGTCTGGTAAGATAAAAAATGTCAAGTTGATGTAGTCTCTTTGCATTTCTCTCAAGGGTATGGGTCAGCGTCTTTTCATATGTGTGTGAGAGCATTTGGATTTCCTTTTCTGTCAATGCCTAGTTCATAGTCTTTCACATTTGTCTTTCGGGATGTTGGTCTTTCTCTTACCCATTTTTCTCAGTACTCTCCATATTACAGAGAATTGCCCTTTTTTCTAATTTTGAGTTGCAAAAACATTTCCCACTTGTCATTTATCTTTTGACTTGGCTTTAGTGTTTTTTTGTTTTTAAAGCCACAGTGAAATTTCTTTATGCTTTTTTTTTTCTTTTCTTTTTCTTGTGGTACGCGGGCCTCTCACTGCTGTGGCCTCTCCCGTTGCGGAGCACAGGCTCCGGACGCGCAGGCTCAGCGGCCGTGGCTCACGGGCCCAGCCGCTCCGCGGCACGTGGGATCTTCCCGGACCGGGGCACGAAGCCGTGTCCCCTGCATCGGCAGGCGGACTCTCAACCACTGCGCCACCAGGGAAGCCCTGTTTATGCTTTCTTAATGCCGTTTATGATCTGCAGGAATTACTGTTATGATAAAACTGGGTATTTACACTTTTGAAAAAAAATGTAGGACAGACTTCTGTTGCAGTTTTGTTTCAATGGTAAACAATGCATTTAAGAGAGATTCAGAAGAAATCATAGAAGTAAAGATGCTAGATACTCTTTGAAGTTGCATTAAACTTCTTGAATTCATAGCTGAATAATAGAGGCACATCTCCTGGTGTCTTTCCCCCTCATATTTCTCTGCAGTATCACTTTATAATTTCATATAAGATCTTGAATTAGGATAAATCCCCTCCTGTGAGGAACTGATCAATTCCTGAATTATGTGCATTTTGGATATTATTACTGTAGCCTTTTCCGCTCTGCAGAACCTTCTTAAATGACCTTCCATTTAATTGGCATTATTTCTCTCTCCTGGTCAGTTTCAGACTGTTTATCTGGTGGTTTTATTTTACTCTGCAGTATTTTCCATTTCCCCTGCTTAAAGAAAGGTTTGAAGCTCTGGACGTTAAATTTAATTATCTTCCATATTGACCAATTAACCAGTCATCTTTGTTCATCTCACAAATATTTCTGAGGATATCGTGTGGCCAGCTGCTGTGCTAGGGTTTGGGGGACAGTCCCTGCGTCTTGGAGCTTATATTCTAAGGGGGGGACAGGAAGGGTAGGAGGGAATAGACATCAGACAACTGATTTCAAGTTACATTGTGATAGATGCTTTGAAAGATACCCATGTGGTTCTCAGAGGATATGATGGGGGAACTGAACTAGTCTGGGGCAGCCCGGGAGATGCTCCCCAGAGACGCCATGTAGGCTGCCATCATCTGAAAGATGAGTAAAAGTTAGCTACGCAGAGGATTGGTAAAACACGTTCTGGGCCAAGATAACAGGCCATGCAAAAATCCTGAAAGCAACAGAAGCATGGCAAGTTTGAGGGACTGAAAGATGTGGTCAGAGTACGATCTGGATGTGGCCTGAGGAAGGATCTGGAAGTAGGTGGGGCCAGTTTTGACAGGAGTGGTAGTCTCTCTTCTGACGCTACCGTGTATTCCTTTGCATAAACCTTGAACCCTTAGTGAAATCTGTAAGATGTCCATTTGAAGGGAAGAGACCTACTCGTTAGCCTTGTCTCTGGCTGTCTTCAAATTTCTGAGCTGAGAATATCTTAAATGTTGCTTATTGCTAGTCTGATGTTCACTTTTACAGAGTACAGACTAGGGAAATCAAATGACACGAGTCCACACTTTTAGCCAGTGTCAGAACTTGAACCTTGGTCTCCCGGTTTGTAGACAGTGTTCTTTGTACTCTGCACTTCCTCTTCCCTCAGAGAATATGTGTTCTAAAAATGGAAGTGTCTTTTGATGTGTAGTTTTTCCCTGATTTGTATGAGAACTCGTACGAAGGTATACAAATTAAATCATTTAAGAATTTTGTTGAGTAACATTTATTAAAAACACCACACGGAATTCTCTGGCGGTCCAGTAGTTAGGACACAGCACTTTGACTGCTGAGGGCCTAGGTTTTGCTTCCTGGTCAGGGAAATAAGATCCCACAAGCCGCATGGCGCGGCCAAAAAAACAAAAACAAAACAAAACAACCCCCCCACACACACCATACAAAAGGGAAGAGAATGCCTTCTAGAAGGTGGGATCTGCTGAGACCACTTCCGTGCCTCTAATCCTACAGCTTCTGTACACCCTTTAGTACCTAGAGCATCTAATTCAAGGAACAATGCTGGCATATATGTCTTTTAAATTAGGAATAGGTGTTTATTCCAGTGTCTGTGCCAATCTAGAACATTCTTCAGATGAATAAATTTGGCCGGCAAAAGTGGCATTTAAATCCATCCCTTTTTAGTTTTTCTTTAGGATGTGTTTTTGCCAATAGCCTTCCTGTTTCTAAACCCATATGTGGCAAAAAGATTTACTGCTTGTTAAGCAAACCTCCACTTGGCTGGAGGATTGAAGAAGGAATAAAGATGGGAGGACTGTTGATATATAGTAAATGTGTCCAAAAATGGGTTTCTCCCTTCCTCGCCCTTGGTTCACACTTTATTGTGTGCCCGTTTGAAGTTGAAAGATGAGTAGCCAGCTCTGGGCTTTCTTTGTATAAGGGAAGAAAAAAAGGGAAGTGGTAGAGGGTATGTCCTCTCTACATCTGTTAGAGTCTTAGATCCTTAGGTGGGGGGGGGGGGGCTCTTCCCTGTGCTCAGTGGGATTTCTTGGCATCTTACTAATGTGTTGAGGAGTCCTGCAACCTGTATCTGAGTGAGTCAGAGCCTCGAGACCTTCCCTTATTGGAGCCTGTACATTTCTGTGCTGTGGTTGTCTCTCTAATGTCTCAGGTACACATTTCAGATCTTGGCTGCTTATGTGAGCGATGGAAAGGAAACCTGGTGAAAAGGTGGATTCAGTAGTATTACCAATGAGGTGGGCCAGAGGGGAGGTTGAAGTGAGTGGGGAGGAACAGTTAATCTTAGGGTCTTAGATAGGCAGGGGACAGAGGTAGGAAGGTTCCCTCCTGCCTGGATCAGCTGCCTGGGGAGGTGAGTGGAGAAGAATCAGGTTATTTAGGGGGTGGTCTGGTCGGCAGAGAGCACCAGGAACCTGAACAGGGCTCGCTCAGCAAGGTGGTAAGGTAGAGAGCTCCTCTTCTGTGTTTTCTGCCCAAGGTTGTCACCTCTCTGCTTACCGGTGGGTTTCAGTCTATAGACGAAGACAGTCAGGAAAGTTCTACTGGCATTTTCCCATTCTGTATTCCGTGTTCTTTCTTAACCCCCTTTCCATCATTAAATATTATTAACTGTTCCTGTTTTGTCCCCAGCGCTGAACCCTCTACTGCTATTTACTTTGCGGACATCATCTGAGACTCTTCTTTCACAGATAAAAAATGCATAGGCTCCATGTTAAAACTGAAAAAGCAGATCGTTTTCTATTTTCAGGAAAGGTAGGTTTAAAAAATCACATAATTGGTGCCTTTGGAATTCAAGGCACACAAATATGAAAGTTAAGTCTCTCTTGTCCTGGACCCTGGTTTGTCCTCATAGCCGTAACTGCTGTCACTAGTTTCTTAGGCAGTTTCTTAAGGGTTTTTTCTGGATATGTTTTACGCAGATGCATGTGTGGGCCTCTGTTGTCCCCCTTAAAACATACATGGGAGCTCATTGTACATGCTGTTCTGGCTCTTGCTTTTTTCACTTAGCAGCGTATGTCATGAGTTCATTCCTGTCGGGCCTAGAACTGTCTCATTGTATAAAGGGCCCCCATAAAGTATTCCATGAAATGGGATTCCGTGAAATGGGAGCTCTCTATTTTTGTAACTCTTTCTCTATTGTTTCCAGTCTTTTGCTTTTTACAGACAAAGCCAAAGTAAACATTCGTTTTTTCTTTTTGACACCTGCAGCAACATTTTATTTATTTATTTGGCCACACTGCACAGCTTGTGGGATCTTAGTTCCCCAACCAGGGATTAAACCCGGGTCCACAGCAGTGAAAGCCCTAGTCTTAACCACTGGACCGCCAGGAAATTCCCCACAGTAAACATTCTTTAAAAAATTTTTTTAGCATAAATCTTAGTGATAGTTGGTGAGTATTATCTATGGGATAAATATCTAAGAGTGGAATTACAGGTTTCAAAGTATATGTGTTCTTAATGTTCTTGTTTATATTCACTTGGGCAGTATTGAGTCATGTTTTTTTTTTTTGCGGTATGCGGGCCTGTCACTGTTGTGGCCTCTCCCGCTGCGGAGCACAGGCTCCGGACGCGCAGGCTTAGCGGCCATGGCTCACGGGCCCAGCCTCTCCACGGCATGTGGGATCCTCCCGGACCGGGGCACGAACCCGTGTTCCCTGCACCGGCAGGCAGACTCAACCACCGCGCCACCAGGGAAGCCCTTGAGTCATGTTTTGCTTTTTGTCATCTCTCTCTGCACCTTGTAATCCTTTCTTCTTTTTACTCTCTTGTCTGTTTTGGCCTTTTCTTTATCCCTTAGGTGGAAATATCTTTTATTCTTTATTGAATTTTGGAGGGATTGGTTTTCCTTAGAAATAAGTGCCATGTTGTTTACCCTCCTCCCTGCCCCTGAACTTAGTCAACTTTCTTAGCTTTGAAAACTCCTTTTGTCTGCATATTGATAACTTAGAAGTCAGTGAGAGAGCAAAGATACATGGCTTTTATGATCAAACTCTCCTTTTACTAAGAATCTGAATTGGTAGATGTTGGGAGTTCAAAACTCTTTTTGGAGTACCACTAAGACCTGTCACTAGCATGGCCCACTCCCTCAGGTGACAGAAGGAGGTGATGGTCTTTGTAAGATGCTAAGAAGTGTTAAGAAATTTGTTTGGAGTTTGGGGCTCTCCGTTGAGGGTTTTGAACTCTGACAACAACACATCAAACTTTACCTGGCGTGCACTGTGTACAGAGTTCAGTTTCGTAAAACAGATTCTATCCTGATCTCCATCAGTTCACTAACATGATAGGAATCTTAGCCCCATGTTCTCGAAGATATTTTAGGGAGTTTAAGAGTAAAGTGGATTTCCTCGTTAAGTACATAATCAATTGAATTCACTCCAATTTATGTAAGTTGAACTGATAAAAGGAACACAAGCTTTTAATATTATGGTTCAGTTGGACAGGATATATAATTTGAGCAACGTTACAATAAAACTTACTAATTAGTTAGTGATAGTTTTCCTGTCATCGACTCGTGCTTATTACATGGGTTCAGTTGATAGAATAGGAAAGTGCAAAGAGAAGGAAAAGGACAGCCTGGATTTCTAAATACAGAGCTGCGCCAGGTGGTGGCTCCCATGAAAGGTACTAGCACAGCTTCTGGTGTCACTTGTGACAGCTGGGTCATTGGCTACCTCTGAGTGTGTCTTAGTTTTTGAACCTTTCATCCTTTGCAAGGTGTTGATGCCATCCTCTCACTTGGAAGTCACAAAAGGGTGCGTTCATTTCCCTTCCCAGTTTCCGGTCCTCCAACTTCACTGTCGTGTTTCCTTCATTGGTAAACTTTAGTCTTTTGCAGAACTGATGTGTTTTGCAGAACTGGAGAGACACATGGTGTTTGAACTCAAAGGATTCTGAAGGCATCGCCAGTACAGAGAAATGGAGAGAGAGAGCGCCGTGGGCAGCGAACCCAGCTGATACTAACTTGAGATGACCCTTCAGAATCCCTGTTACTCACTGTACTTTGGGGGTAACAGTATATCCCCCTTTTTTTTTTCCTACTGAGTTAAATATTTTTTTCACTTAAAATGTAGACAGATCAGGGAATTGATTCCCTGGTGGTCCAGTGGTTAAGACTTGGTGCTTTCACTGCTGTGGGCCCAGGTTCAGTCTCTGGTCGGGGAGGTAAGATCCCGCAAGCTGTGTGGCGCAGTGCGGCCAAAAAAAAAAAAAAAAAAAAAGAATGTAAACCGATCAGTACAGCGAAGACCCTTGTACTCCACACCTGAACTCACCAATTTGAACATCATTCGATTCCATCACATACATCTCTCCCTCCCTCTCTCTGTCTCTGTCTCCTTTTGCCCAACCCTCTGAAAGTCAGTTTCAAATATCAGGCCACTTCATTCCTAAGTACTCAGTGTGCATCTCCCAGGAGCGGGACATGAGAGTGAGAATATTTTTGAGGCTGCCATCCACCCTATCACATGGTATCCCCATTATGGGGACTCACAGAAGAAATTGTTTTCTTAGGTCTTAATACCAAGGAAAGCTCCTCAGCTTTTGGGCAACACAAACTGCTAGGCTGCTAGGACACTCAGAACTAGATTTTCAAAATGCATAGGATCTGTTGTTTAGCATCTCTGTAACTTTTAGCTTTATTTGGTTATTAGCCTTTTTTCCCCCCTGTGACCATTCATACGTCTTTCCCTTTTAAAATCTTATATATTTATGCAGAGAACCCCCATGAACTTGAGAATGAATTGATGTATAAAAATTAACTCGGGAATTCCCTGGCGGTCCAGTGGTTATGACTCAGCGCTTTCACTGCCGAGGACGCTGGTTCAATCCCTGGTTGGGGAACTAAGATCCTGCAAGCCACGCAGTGAGGCGCCCCCAAAATCAACTCAAAGTGAATCTGAAATTGCAGTGTGCCCTCAGCTGACCCTTCAGAGAGGAACAGGTCATCGTTATTCAGCCCCCTCATGTTCTTTCTGGGTCATCAGGACAAAGCAGGTGGAATTTCCCCCACCTAAAGTCCCACTACTTCCTTTTTTCTTTTGAGTATACTGCCTCGATGCTCATCTTAAGGGCCTTCTCATCTTACGTCTTACAGGACGTGTCACACTCCGCGCACGCACGCCTCTCACAGAAATCCCCAGGCCTCACGGTCTCTCTGGGAGAGCTCTGCCCTCTCAGACCTTGGGTGACATCGGTACCATCGGCCCCTGACACTGGTGGGAAGTGAGCACCCTTTTGATGGTTACATCTGTGAGAACAAAGCGAAGACAGTGGGAAGGGTCTGGATTGAATGATACAGACAGTGCTGTGGGGTTTTGAGAAAGGATGGGTATTACCTGAATTAGTAGAGGACGTGGAGGTGGTCAGAGGGCACCAGTGGCTGGAGGAGCCTGGTGAGACTTGCTGAACAGGTCGGGGGAGGAGGAGATAAAGGGAGTGCGGGTGGGGTCAGACGTCAGTCTGCTCTGTGCCGTCTCCTCGTCTCCTCGGATCATGCCGGAGATGACCACTCCTCCCCGAGGTGTAGGGAGGGGACCCTGCGTGGAGACTGGATGTCGGGATATCCAGTTGGTGGAATCACCATGTTCTGAGCACTGGGCACCAGGCTATGTACGAGTGTTATCTCATGTCGCCCACAGAGGAACCCTGTGAAGTTTAAGCAGTTCTCATTTACCAATGGAAAAGGTTAGGCTCAGAGAGTTTTAAGAAACTGGCCTTAAATGTGGACCTGTGTTACCTCCAGATTCTCAGTTAACTGGAGGCTGCTCTGCGCCATGCTGCTACTTCATCCCCTCCCCCTCCCCTTTTAAAAAATATATTCATTTATCTGGCTGTGCCGGGTCTTAGTTGCAGCAAGTGGGATCTTCGTTGCAGCACGAGGGATCTTTTTCAGTTGTGACATGCGGACTTCTTAGTTGCGGCATGTGGACTGTTAGTTGTGGCATGCAGGATCTAGTTCCCCGACCAGGGAATGAACGCGGGCCCCCTGCATTGGGAGTCTTAACCACTGGACCACCAGGGAAGTCCCCCCCGCCTATTTTTTAAACTTATTTTGAAGTATAACTTCAATAATTTACACATATGCTAAACATACGGCTGGATGAATTTTCGCAGATTGAAGGCACTTATATAACTTGCACCTGATGAAGATACGGGAGAAACACCCTGGACTCTGCTTTCCTCCCTTCAGTCATTATCACTCTGAGAGTTACCACTGGCCTGAGTTTGAACTCTATCTAACTGGAATCTTATAGTATATATTCTTTAGTATTTGACTTTCTCCCAACATTATGTCTGTGAAGATTCATCCACGTTGTTGCTCTCTTCCTTTTTGACATTGGGTCCTGGGACTTAGAGTATCTAGAAAAACCATTTATACCCCAGGGCTACAAAATTCCCTTAGTATACAGTTAGAATTTTCAAAACTTGTTAATTTGGAAAATGTAGTCAATTAGGTGTCATCACAGTTTGCTGTCCTTTGAACTTTAGAAGAAAAAGCTTTCTGGATCTTCAGGGTCCTTGGTGTAAAGGATTCCCTGTATATTCAGGGAAATGCCTTTTGGTATTTTTAAAAGAACGAAGTAAAACTCTTGATGCATTCAGGGTCTCCGTCAGAGACATTTTCTCTTACAGAGGGCATGTACTTTTATGCAATAGCTAGGATCCTGAAAAGTTTGTTTGTAAATGAAATAACATTTGTTTTTATCAAACAGTAAGCATATGTGGGATCTTCATGGGAGAAGACATTAGAAATCTGCAAAGTGATGGTTGTGCCCTTTTACAAAAGACCCCCAGGGACACACCTGTCACTGAACAAACTGAGTATATTCCTCACTGCAGTGAAAAACACTGGCTGGAGTAAGCGTGCGTAGAAGGCATATCTACTCTAGGGTTTGGGCTTGGGTTGGCTCATCTTGGGAGGGTCTGCAAAAGCACAGGTTCCTTCTAGATGGGGTGTTTCCAAAAAGCGGGGACAGTGCTCTGATTGGGTATCTCAATAAATCTTATCTAGAGCGAGGACAGAGTAGAGTCAGATGAAAGCTGTAACTGGTTAATTGGTAAAGAAGCAGCAGTCACTGATTGTAGCCGAGAGAGGGGATGTTAGGTATTTTGTGGGTTTCACAGGGATCTTGTTTTGTCTCATTTTGTCGTGGTCTCAGAGTGACCTTGTTTGACGTGGATGTTCTGTGAGATCATTTATGTCCTACGGGAGAACGTCACGGCTTGGCTGTGTCACATCGGCTGGTAATGTTGAGCTTTAGCTGTGAGCCTCAGATCAGCTCCTGGGTATCAGGGGCTGCTGCTGTTTGTTTCGTTTTGTTTTTCCTTTCTTTCTCAAGGAAAACTTCCAGGCTTTTGTTTCCCATAAATCTACACTTTATAATATGAGTGTTCTTAAAATAGGATTGACCTTTAGTAGATACCTATGCCTTAAGATACTAAATGAGAATTCCAAACAGAAAGTATATTTAGAACATGACCCTTTAGATCCTTGTTTCCAGGCTTAAGTGACTGGGTTGCCCTGTGTGTACTGGTTTTTAGTGGTTTTAGGTGATCCTTGTGAAGTCACATGGGCCTTTGGCAATTGCTCACTCACACCAGACCCTTCTCTCCTTACCTGTTGAGTGAGGGTAATTATAACAGCGACCCCAATTTTTTAAATATTTATTTATTTATTTTAGTCCGTGTTGGGTCTTCATTGCTGCGCATGGGCTTTCTCCAGTTGCGGCGAGCGGGGGCTACTCTTCGTTGGAGTGTGCGAGCTTCTCATTGCGGTGGCTTCTCTTGTTGCGGAGCACGGGCTCTAGGCGCTCAGGCTTCAGTAGTTGTGGCCTGCGGGCTCCAGAGCGCAGGCTCAGTAGCTGTGGCGCATGGGCTCAGCTGCTCCGCGGCGTGTGGGAATCTTCCCGGACCAGGGCTTGAACCCATGTCCCCTGCATTGGCAGGCGGATTCTTAACCACTGCGCCCCCAGGGAAGACCAGTGCCCCAGATTTTTTTTTTTTTTTTTTTTTTTTTTGCGGTACGCGGGCCTCTCACTGTTGTGGCCTCTCCCGTTGCGGAGCACAGGCTCCAGACGCACAGGCTCAGCGGCCATGGCTCATGGGCCCAGCCACCCTGCAGCATGTGGGATCTTCCCGGACCGGGGCACGAACCCGCGTCCCCTGCATCGGCAGGCGGACTCTCAACCACTGTGCCACCAGGGACGCCCGACCCAGATTTTTTAATGGCCTCTTGTGATCTAATGGTTCGATCTCAGGATGAGATGATAACCTGCTAATTCATATCGTACTTGCTTCCGAAAGAGATTTGAGGTGGACAAGGTGATATGCATTCCCCTTTGAGCAGTCCAACCTCATCTTTTACCTTTTTTTTTCTTTCCTTTCCCTCATGGCCTGGCCTAAATGAGCAGTCACAGTTGTGAGACAACTCTTTGCCCACAAAGAAAAAAATGTTTCTGAAAGCAGCGGGGGGTGGGGAGTGGTTCTTCACCTAAGGAAGCTACATCTAAGGATGCCCCATGGAGGTGCTGAAATACCTCTTGACTGCGTTAAAATCTTTTTCATAATTTTTCTTTTACTTTTTGTGTCTTTTTTTTTTTTTTTTTTTGCAATACACGGGCCTCTCACTGCTGTGGCCTCTCCCGTTGCGGAGCACAGACTCCGGACGTGCAGGCTCAGCGGCCATGGCTCACGGGCCCAGCCGCTCCGCGGCATGTGGGATCTTCCCGGACCGGGACACGAACCCGCGTCCCCTGCATCGGCAGGCAGACTCTCAACCCCTGTGCCATCTGGGAAGCCCTTTCTTTTACTTTTTAAAAATTGAGGTGTATTTGTTGTACAGTATTATGTATTTCAGGCGTACAGCATAGTGGGTCACAATTTTTAAAGGTTATACTCCGTTTTTTAAAATTTTTTTTAAACTCCGTTTTTAGCTATTATAAAATATTGGCTGTATTCCCTGTGCTGTGTCCTATATCCTTGTAGCTTATTTATTTTATACATTGTAGTTTGTGTCTCTTACTCCCCTGCCCCTAACTTGGCCCTCCCTCTGCCCTCCCCCCAACTAGTAACCACTATTCTGTTCTCTGTATGTGTTCTCATTGCTTTCTAAAGTAAGGTGTGATAAGAAGGCTCTCATTGGGCTGGCCCAGAAGTTCGTTCGGGTTTTTCTGTAGGATGTTATGGAAAATCCCGAACGAACTTTTGGGCCAACCCAGTACTTTGGTGAGCCCTGCATTCTGGTCGCTTATGAAGAGTTAAGGGCTTGTGTGTCACATGCGGGTCACCTTAGACTCCTGCCCTTTTCGCAGGGGCCAGGGATGGGGCTTGATCACATGCTTTTCTAATTTTCTTGTCTGACAGAGCATTTAACCTTCTGATTCCTGGCCCCTCCTTTTTGCGGCTTGAATGCTTGTAAACGGAGCCTTATTTGTGAGCTGCAGCTGTGTATGAATTCTCATCCGGTTTCGTGGACCAGAATAGGAAACTGGCCAGCGAGAGTGGTGTTTTACCTTGCATCATCCAGCCTGACGATATTTAAGAAAGGAAGGGAAAAGGATGAAGAGAGGAGGGTTTGGAGCAATTGAATAAGAGCTTCAAGCCAATGCAAGGAGGTGAAAGAAACAAGAGAGGAGCTAGAAAGTAGATATTTTGGGGGTTGTGTAGCACGTTTTGTGCATGTTTCGATGTACTCTCTAATTTTATTTTTGTCTAAATCTATGGCTACTTATCCCATTGGAATACCTTGAAATGGCATCTAAATTCATAAATACACAGCTTTAGTTAGGTACACTCTTTTCTGATTTTTTAATCACTGTATTCCTGTGTGAATAACTCTATTTTGATTATTATAACTGTATAGTAGTTTTTACTCTGCCCTGCGGCCAGTTCTGACATATTGTTTTCAGTATTGTCCCGGCTGTGATGACTTCCCCCTCCGTGTCTCAGCCCTTAAGTCCTGTGGAGGTTTTAGTTTGGGGAGAATTAACATCTTAAAGAAATCTCCTGTTTATCCATTGATTGAGGTTCATATTTCTTTATTTTAACCCTCTAGTGAGGCTTTTAAAGCTACTCTCCTTTATGTAGGTTTTGTGGACTCTCTATCTTTTTTTCTTGTATCTTGTTCTTGCCATTATGAATAGGAGTTTTTCTGGTTTACTTTCTCATATTTAGGCATGATGATTGTGTTTGTGTGTTTTTAATATGTTGCTTGGCTTCTGGTTTTGTTGCTCAACAATTATTGGTTGGTTCCCTTAGACTTTCTAGGTGGATGACATCTGGAATGACAGACTGGTGTTCCCTCCTTTCTAGCATCTTCTAATCCCTTAGCGTAGAATCAGGTCATACATTTAATTTAACATGTTCAGCTGTTTATACGTAGTAAACAGAAGAGAGTACTGATTTAAACAGTGTTGGCCCCTCTTTCTCATTCCGTGAGCATTTGTAGGCGCTGGGTCCGTCTCTCCTTGCCTTGGTTGGCTGTTGATGTTTCCTTGTACCTTTCCACTGGTGCGTGTGTTTTTGTTTTTTTGTTTTAAAGCAGAACAGGATGCCCTACCCCATCCCAGCCATATCATAATCAAAGGAAAACTGACTTTATGCCATTTCCCACTTACAAGCTAACCTTGAAAGCTAACCCAAACATAAGAAGCCCCCCCACCATATTTCCTGTTGATTGCGTTAAGATGTTGTCTATGGCGTTGAATAATATTGATGATAGCAGGTGTCCTTCTCTTGTTCCCAACTTTAATGGGAATGCTTCTAGAGCTTTATGCATAAATATGTTGTCTGACAAAAGCATTTGGTAGAAGCCTGGACGTAGGGTTTTGCTTTGTTTTGTTTGCTATCACGAGTGAGTAGAGTTTTTGGCAAATGTTTTGCATCTGTTAATATCTTAAAAATCTTAATGTAATGAAATACAATAATACATCATCTCATGTTGAACTATCCACTTATTCTTGAGATCAACCTTACTAGGTAATATTTTTACTTTTAATACATTACTGCAATCATATTCATTCCGCTAATATTTTAGTCAAGATTTCTGTACATATATTATGCAGAAGTGGCCTTTGGCTTTTTTGTTGTACAGGTTTGGAAGCATGGTCACTTTTGGGTAGCTTTCCTTGATTTATTTATTTTTTTAAATATTTATATAACATGGCAGTTATCTTTATCTTAAAAATTTGGTGGAACTTAACTGTAAAAAAAAAAGAAAAAACCTCTGGCATGGTATCTTTTCCGAATAGGGAAGGCTTTCAGAAATGTCAGAAGCTTTCGTGGTAGGAGAATAGTGGGGGCGGGTAACCTATTCAGTGAGGCAGCTGGGCATGTCACACATCAGTGATGATGCTTTTTAAAACATGGCAGGTGTGTCCACACATTCCTGTCTGTGTGCATGCATGTTGCTCACACACATGGCTTGCCATTGTGAAATTGCTCCTCAAGGCTTTTCAGCAACCACTATTTTTTCAGGATTGCAGAACTTACTTGAGTGTTTTGGTATGAGTAAATAGTACCAAATTATATCCACGTGTCCGTGTTCTTTGCATAATTATCAGACACATTCACAATGCCATTTGGCAGGTCTGGAGTGGTCAGCGCTTTTGGTTTGGTCAGTTTCAGCCAGTTCCGTGCCTCTGTAGGTCTTAAAGTATCAAATTGAGTATAGGGGTTTCTGCCCTCACATGATCTATGTGTTCCTGAAAAATGTTGCATTCTGCAAAATCACACACTACCAATATCAGGGCTTGGGGGAACACCAGCACTGAGGCAGACCACTCACTACGTGGCGTTGTAACTGGAGAACTAGGCAGATGGTTTTTGGTAACTTGGGAGATACAGCTTGGACTTGTGGAGTAGTTTTCAATAGATCAGCAGCTTTCAAATGAGCTGCCAGTGCTTGATGTTGCCACTGTGTGCTCAGAGGGAAAGATAAAACAATTCTTTGTCCTTGGAGTTCACCTGGACAGGAATCTTTGAACTTCTGTGGTTTACTAACCTCTTGCGTGTTCTTCATCACCCCTTATAGTTTGTCCTGTATACACTGCCAAACGTAAAATAGGTAGCTAGTGGGAAGCAGCCGCATAGCACAAGGAGATCAGCTCCGTGCTTTGTGACCGCCTAGAGGGGTGGGATATAGGGAGGGTGGGAGGGAGATGCAAGAGGGAGGAGATATGGGGATATATGTATACATATAGCTGATTCACTTTGTTATAAAGCAGAAACTAACACACCACTGTAAAGCAATTATACTCCAATAAAGTCCATCCCAGGCCTTCCCTGGCTCAGTCATGAAGGAAGCTGTCACAGTCATCCTAGATGAGCAGATCTCCGCCAGATTTGAAGTACGTTTTTCTGGAAGGTAAATACTTATTTATTGCAGAAACTTTGAAAAACAGGCTCACTGTACAAAGACGGTGTCATCAGTGCCATCCCTCAGAAGCCCCTCTGTTGCTGTGGTTTGTGTGCTTCCATCATTTCTCATGCATCCGAGGGTTGGTGTGGATCTTTCCAGCAAGCACAGTTGGGATCGTGTGGTTCATCCCACCCTGTTCTTTTCCTGTTGAATGCATGTGACAGTCGTTGCTTGTTCTTAATTATGGCAGCAGCATAATTATTCCATCGTTAGAATAAACTATCATTTATCGGTGGCTGCTTCTGCAGCAACAAATTACACACATGTAGTGGCTTGGGGCCACATAAGTTTATTATCTTACAGTTTTGTAGAAGTCCAGCACAGGTCTCCCTGAGCTAAAGTCAAGGCGTGGCAGGGCCGCCTTACATTCTGGATGCTCGAGAGGAAAATCCGTTTCTTTGCCTCATCCATCTTGTAGAGGCTGCCTCTGTTCTTTGGCTGGTGGTCCCTCCTCCATCTTCCAAGCCAGCTATGGCAGAACGAGTCCCTCTCACTTGGCCTCACTCTGACCTCCTCTCTGCCTCTAGTTACCGTTTTAAAGGACCCCTGTGATTACATGAACTCATCCAGATATTCCAGGATAATCTTATTTTAAGGTCAGTTGATTAGCAACCTGAATTCCATCTCCTCCCTTAATTCCCCTTTGCCATGTAAGCTATATACTCACAGGCTCTCGGATTTAGGATGTCAGGATCTTTGGGGCGGGATGGGGAGGGGCATTATTCTGCCCATGCGCATCTCCTGGTTGATGAATTAATTGGTTGCTTGTGTTAGTGTGGTTGACAATTCAGTGAACACCTTCATACGTTGATCTCTGGATCTCTGGTTAGTCCATGGACCACCTTTCTGTAAATGGAATATTTCAAAGTGATCATTTTCATATGCTTGACAGAAAAAAATGATCAAAGTACTGAAACTCCAGTCTTGGTTGGGTAGGAGAACAGGAGGCAAGTTTAGTGCCAAAGAGAAAATTTCAGAACCCAGAGGAGATCATTTTGTCCCTCTGTTGCATCCCAGTTAGAGTGTATGGTTGTTACTCATTAGAGCGTTATTTATTCCCTGTGGCTTCTGATGTATGTAACATGCGTTTCTTTGGTATCTGTTTGCTGGATGAACGAGTAAGGAAGATACACACACATGCACGCATACACGCTTCACCATTAAACTCCTTCTTTCACTCTGTTTCTTTTCCAGTATTAAATCTTAGTAGATAATCAATCTGACTTACTAGCCATGGTTAATTTTGCAGCATTTTGGATGTTGACATTGTTTTGTGATTAAATGTAATACTGCCTAGACATCACTGAAATGGGGGACATTGATTCTCACATTGAGCATTTAAGATGTACTTGGATAGTTTTAACTGTTCTGTCTTGCTAATTTTTTTTGTTTATAAATTTATTTTATTTTTGGCTGCATTGGGTCTTTGTTGCTGTGTGCGGGCTTCCTCTAGTTGCAGCGAGCGGGGGCTGCTTTTCGTTGCGATGCGTGGGCTTCTCATCGGGTGGCCTCTCTTGTTGCAGAGCACGGGGCTCTAGGCGCGCATGCTCCAGTAGTTGCGGCACTCAGGCTCAGTAGTTGTGGTTCCCGGGCTCTAGAGCGCAGGCTCAGTAGTTGTGGCGCATGGGCTCAGTTGCTCCGCGGCATGTGGGATATTCCCGGGTCAGGGCTTGAACCCATGTCCCCTGCATTGGCAGGCAGATTCCTAACCACCGCGCCACCAGGGAAGACCCCCGTCTTGCTAATTTTAAAGGCTAAGCATGTGTCCTGTGTTCTCTGTCTTTCTCCTTCCTTCCTTTTTCTTTTTTAATACAAAAAGTTTATTATAAAATCTTCACAGATTTATATAAATACCAGTTGCCAGAAAGAGTGAATGAAACTGAGAGTTACTTTGGAATAAGCAGATGACGCTTGAAATGACTGTTCTGCAGTCCCTTATCCATGGGGCCAGATATGTTTGAGAATTAAGGGTTTTGGGTCGGGGGATGGGGGTGTATGCGCCTCCCAGGGCTTCCGTAACAAAGCACCGCAAGCTTGGTGGCGTAAAACAGCAGAAGTTTATTCTCTCACAGTTCTGGAGGCTAAAGGTCTGAAATCAAGGCGTTGGCAGGCCCGTGCTCACCGGGAAGCCTTGAGGGGAGGATCCTTCCTTGCCTCTGCCAGCTTCCGGCAGTTCCAGGCGTTCCTGGGCTTGCAGCTGCAGCGTTTCAGTCTCTGCCTCTGCCTCTGCAGTCACATGGCATTGTCCCTGTGTGTCTGTTTCCCCTTCTTATAAGGACACCAGTCATATTGGATTAGGGCCCATCTTAATGACCTCATCTTCATTTGATTCCATCTGCAGAGGCCCTACTTCCAAATAAGGCCACATCCACGGGCACTGTTGGGGTTAGGACTTCAACATATCTTTTGATGGGGGAGACACACACATTTGAACCCATAACTGGGTGGGGTGTGGGAAGGTCGTACCGAGCACAGGCATGTGTAACACAGCACCTCCGCTGGGTTGGAGCAGCAGCCCATCAGACGCACAGGCAGCCACCCTAAGGCTGGTACTAGAGCTGCAGACAGCCTCAGGTCCTTTCAGATCAGGCTTTGCCACCACCTGAACGCCGGCCAGGCTGGTTGGCTTCCCGCCAGATGGCTGCAGCTTTCGGTTTTCAGAATCTCTTGGATTTGGAGTTGTGTTTAAAGGATTGAGGACCTGTGTGAGCCAGGTTTTCACCTTGATTCCTAACAGCCAGGTAGTGAGCTTTCTTGGCAGTTCTGTCGGGAGAATTGCTGCACAAATACTGTCTAATGTTGCTGTCTTCTTCTTTTTCCCTATCTAAGGCAGTTCCTCAGCCCTGGGTATCAAGGAGCTGAAGTACTTTGACCCCCACATCCTCACGTCCAACCAGAATAGAAACTTTGTTCTGAAAGTTAAACCCTTGCTCCAGGTTAAAACTTCTCTCCCTCCTCCCTGAGCATCTCCAGACACCAACAACCCCCAAGTCACAAAGCCAGTCTTCTGCTTAACCAAAGCATTGTGCCTTTCCCCTCTTCGAAGGGGTTGGCGTCCACAGAAAGTCAGCATAGAAGCCAAACCCCTAGACACCTTGGAGCAAGCAGAGTGTGAGTGGAAAGTCGATTGGCTACCATCTCCTCACCTGCAACTGTACAGGAAACAGACTCAGCTTTGTAGCTGCCAAAGTAGGAAGCGGTTTGCTTACATCCCCACATCTAGACTGCATATGGAAACCTGCTGGAAGGAATATCCAGCCAGAACAGTATTAGACATTGTTGAAGCATGTTCATTGTAACAGTCCTTATGGCAGAAGTATTGGGAGCATCTGGGATGTCAGGGAGATGCCCATCAGTGGGATAGGACATTCGTGACATTAAAAATTATTAGAGGAACATTTAGTCACAGAGAATTCTTACAATATAGTAAGTGAGGTGAAAGGATACAGTTTACCTGTAATGGGAACCAGTTTTGTCAAATATGTAAACATAGGGTCTAGAAAGCATGGATAACAATGTTGGCAGTGTTTTTGCTAATAGACTACTTATTTGCTTTGTACTTGGGAGTTTTCTACTTTTCTGTAATCTCTTTTCCTTTTTTTTTCCCCTTCCTCCCTTCCTCCCCTCTAAGTCCTTTGGTCTAGGGGCCTGTTACTTTGTAACAGATAACTGTATTCTCTTATATTAAGTCCCAGCACTTGCCCTCATTGCTGCCAGTTATCAGCTGAGTTTGGGGGATGCCATAGGGGTTACTGTTCCAAGCCGGGTAGGATGCCCAGCACCCCCAGGGCAGGATGGTGATGAGGGAAGAGGGATATTTGGCTCTGCTTCTCGCTTCCCTACTGACCAGCCCAATTGCTTGGCCTCAGTTCCTCCAATGACAACAGGTTTTCCCTAGAGTCCCTCTTGAGTAGATGACTGGTTTTTCTCAGCTGCTGTGTCATAAGGGATTGTCTCACATTTTACAGAGTGGGGAGTGTAGGCTTAGGGGAGAAGGAAGTTTGCTGAGGTTCATTAAACATTAACAGCAAATGGGCCCCCAGGGCCAGAGCTGAGGTCTCCCCAGGGCTGCTGCAGTGTCCGTCCCTCTGCTGCCGGTTGGAACCCCTGGGGCCCACCCCTCGGAGCTGGCCCAGTGTGCCGGGAGAGGGGCTGAGCATCAGTAGTTTAACTCCCACTCCCACCCTGTTTTTGTTTTTTTTCCCTGTGAATAGAGGACGTTCAATATTTCTGTGCTGGTCAAACAGAACGCAGGTGGGGAATACATAGGGGAGGGGTGCCTTGTGAAGGGGATTATGTGGGGCTTTCCTGGGAAATAGTCCAAGGAGTCTTCTCAGCAAAGGGGCCTGGCCTGGGGTGTCATAAGCATCACACACACCCAGTCCTTGGCCTTAAGTTGGGGTCCCGCATAGGGGGTCTGTGGAGAGTCTCACTTTTTTTCCAGCTCCTTTGCTGGAATCCACACTCCCAGTGCGATGGGGGACTTGGTCCTGGAGAAAGGGGTCTGGAGAGTCCCCAGTACGCAGCCCAGGGTTGGAAAGAGGGCTCTCGTGCCCACCGCCCAAGGGGCTGAGGACCCCGCGGGGTGCTGAGGGCTGCCCATCTCCTCCCCTCTGCCTGCTTTCCTTCCCCCAGGCCGGGCAAGAGCAGAGGGGAGGTGAGCAGGCCCGCCAACCTCTACTGTCCCAGGGTCCTCAGGGTGTGGTGGAGGGAGGGTGGAGAGAGAGGGTCTAGGCCACCAGCAGACACTGTAAACTTTGGTTTAAAACAATAACTGAAGTTGGGGAGGGCTTCCAGCCTGGGGCCGGGATGGGAAGCTGGTTGAGCAGGGGGTACGGGAGGCGACAAAGGAAAAAGCCAACAAAACGTTTTGGTTTTTGCTTCCGGCATAAGAAAGGTCTTTGGTCATCTGTGTGAGCGGGGGTCGGGGAAGGGGTGCTGAGGGCGGGTAAGGGAAGACGGCGGTGGGGCACCTGAAGGCTGGGGTGGGAGTCCTGTCGGGTCCCAGCAGCCGCTGTGTTCATCCCACCTGCCCCTCAAGCCTGCTTTCAGCCTGGCCTTTCCCCGGGACACAGGCAGGTGCTTCCCCCAGCCCTGGCACCCCGTGGGGCCCCAACTCCAGCCTCAAGGGCAGCTCGGCCGCCTTCAGCGGCTGCACCTCCACGAGTGCACCGGCCACAGGTCTCTTCCTCTGCTCCCGGGCGGGGGGCAGCACCCAGCAAATCGGGGTGGAGGCCCAGCTCAGCCTGCGGGGAGTCCCGGAAGCAGGCAGCCCTGCTCCCACGGACCCCCCCCAGGGCACTCCGCTTGTCCCCCTCACCAGCTGTGGCTTTTGAATGGGCACGGCTGAGGGGGCAGGTTTTTCCTGGGGCTGCTCTAGGCAGGTTTTTCCAGGGCCGGGTAGGAGAGGGGGTGGAGTTGTTTCTTCACAGTGCAGACAAGAAGGTGGAAGGGAGCACAGACTGCCCACCCCGCTTTTTAAAATGAGTATTAGGTGTTGCAGGTGCAGTCTTGGTACTGGATCTTGGAAATCCTTTGCCTACAAGGCAGTCCCTCCCGGGTGTGTGTGTGTGTGTGTGTGTACACGTGAGTGTGTGTACACACATAGAAATGCAAGGTGAGTATTCATTTTTATAGTACTTGAGTGCCTAGTCTGTACAAGGCAATGCTGTCTGCCTTGTGGATGTCGTATGACAAATTAGTCACTTAACTCCGGAGGCATTGTTAACATTTCTGGAGTGCAGTTCTATTAATTTTTAAATACTTATGATGGTTTAGATGCTTGATACTTACATACATTTATATAATATAGTAAACTTTTATAATTTATATTTATTATTAAATAAATGCGTTTTATATACCCTTGTTAAATAAAACTTCATTTGTGGTGGGATCATAATACACATGCTCTAGGCTTTTGCCTTTTTAATTTGCTACATCTTGGGGGAGCTTTTCTTTTCTAGATCTGCCTCTCCTCTTGTACTGATGAGTTTTCATTTCAGGAATTGTATTAGTTAAAGTAGATGCTGAACTGCTGAAAGGGAGACACCAATCTGCCTCTCCTCTTGTACTGATGAGTTTTCATTTCAG
Organism: Phocoena sinus; assembly: GCF_008692025.1. Lineage (NCBI taxonomy): Eukaryota > Metazoa > Chordata > Mammalia > Artiodactyla > Phocoenidae > Phocoena > Phocoena sinus. Next base: position 13,040,974 of record NC_045778.1, on the reverse strand, counting down.
GAATTGTATTAGTTAAAGTAGATGCTGAACTGCTGAAAGGGAGACACCAAAACCCAGTGGCTTCGAGTTTCTTTGCACCCACTTAACAGCCCGGGGTTCGGTGAGGTTGTTCACTGGCCAGGGGGTAGCCCTGGCCCCTGGTGTGGGAGCTGGTTCCTGACCACTAGGTCTGCTTCCAGCCTGTGGGGATGCAGGAATGAGCCTGGATGACACCCGCTTCCTTTTTTTTTTTTTTTTTTTTTTTTGTGGTACGCGGGCCTCTCACTGCTGTGGCCTCTCCCGCTGCGGAGCACAGGCTCCGGACGAGCAGGCTCAGCGGCCATGGCTCATGGGCCCAGCCACTCCGCGGCATGTGGGATCTTCCCGGACCGGGGCACGAACCCGCGTCCCGAACCCGCGTCCCCTGCATTGGCGGGCAGACTCTCAACCACTGTGCCACCAGGGAAGCCCCCTGCTTCCTTTTTAAAGAAAGATGTGACTCCTGAGTTGTTGCCTGTCACTTCCATTCGCCTCCTGCTGACCAGAAATTAGTCTCATGGCAGCACCTAGCTGGCGGAGAGGCTGGGAGATGTAGTCCAGTGGGTGGACATGTGTCCATCTAGGACGTGGGAGGGTCCTTTTAGCACAAGGAGGAAGGAGTAAGTTAATGCTGGGGGTCCATCACTCACCGTCTGCTGAGCTCGAGCATTGGCCAGCAGTGGTGACAGGCTGGCAGGAGGCAAGTTAGAGCTGCCGAGTACCGGGCTGTGATTTGGCAGTGACAGTGTCTGTGAAAGCAGACGTCGGGGTGTGAAAGGTTCTGAAGGGTCTGGAATGACCGGACTCTGAGTTCCTCCAAGAGCAGTGATAGTGCCTCCGTCATGTTTTCTGTCATGCGAACCCTACTTAATGCTTTGACCATCCGCTAGCCAGCAGAGGAGGGGAGGGAGAAAAGGTCCAGAGATTAAGAGAAGGTTTTTTCCCTCATCTTAGCCTGCGCCTCTTGGCGCAGCGTTTGCGCGCTTGCCCTATGCCAGGTGCGGTTCTGGGCTCTGAGGCCGCATCAGTCCCCAGCAGACCCAGCTCTGCCCCCTAAGCCCACATTCTGGTGAGGTGTGGCAGGTGGCAAACAAGAAAGGGGATGAAAAAATTCCAGTAGCAGCAGATGCTCTGATGAAAAGAAAGCAAGGTCCTGTGATGGCAAGCAACTGGGGGCTGACTTTAGGTTGGGTGCAGGGATGACCCCTTTGGGGAGGTGGGAGATGACAGGTAGCCAGCCTGTGTGGCAGAGGGTCTAGCTAGTGCCCGAGTCCCACCACAGGAATTGTGAGCATGGCGTATGTGGGAGCAGATTTGCTGGTGTGGCCCGAGCACCGTGAGCTTGTCTGGGAGAGGCAGGCGGGGGCTGCATCACGGGAGGGCTGGCGGATTATGGGAGGGAATCGCTATTCCTGAGGATGGCGAGAAGCCTTTGGAGGGCTTGAAGCAGGGCAGTGAAGTGATCAGTTTTCTGCCTCTAAAAACACTATGGATGTAGGATGGAGCGTAGATTGTATGAAAGGAAGAGTGGAAGAATCAGCAGGGCCAGCTAGGCGGCTGTTGGAAACCTGAAGAGAGGTGGTGGCGGCTAGACCAAAGAAGAAGAGAACGGAACATTCTGGATCTGTTTCAGTTAGAAACGGGACTTTCTGGTGGATTGAATGGGCACAAGGCAGCGAAGGAGAGAAAAACCAAGGTTCACTCGAGATGTGTTGGGGATTGGTTGTTTGAGGTGCCTTTATGATCTCCAGTGGGAGCTGGTGAGTAGGGAGTCGATTAAGAGTCTAGAGATCTGGGGAGATTTGTCTGGCTAAGTGGTCTCAGGTCCATCTTAGGTTGCACTTAAATTCCAGACTTTGGGTTATAGCTTGTACCACTCCACTCTGGAAGAAACCAGGCACAAGCTTCCAAGAGTGCTCTCCCAGTAGAGTCATCTAGGATGTACTTAATTCCCCCAGCAACAAGTTTTGACAGCACATGTGAAATGCTGTCTACCAGGGAAGCTCATTAGAGACACAGACCCAGACTCTTTAACTGGGGACTGGTCCTGTAGGCACCCTCTGCTTAACATGTACCAAAATTTTAGACTCCTAAAGGAAAGCAGGTGTTCATCACAAACCATTTTGTTTGTAAAGTTTTGACACAGTGAGCCACTTTTATCAGGGTGGTGGGAACCCTTCCCAAATCCAAGTGCTGAGTCACCAACCAAGGGCCGCCTTGTAAACAGGCTTTCAAAGGATAGAAGCTCGACCTGCTACATTAACTCTTTTCTACACATGCAGAGTGTGACTTTCCTTATTCTGCAGTAGACTTAAATCCATATCCTCACTGACCTGCCTAAGGCAGACCTGTTTTCCTGGGCTCTTTTTTTTTTTTTTTCGCGGTACGCGGGCCTCTCACTGTTGTGGCCTCTCCCGCTGCCGGAGCACAGGCTCCGGACGCGCAGGCTCAGCGGCCGTGGCTCAAGGGCGCAGCCGCTCCGCGGCATGTGGGATCTTCCCGGACCGGGGCATGAACCCATGTCCCCTGCATCGGCAGGTGGACTCCCAACCACTGCGCCACCAGGGAAACCCTCCCTGGGCTCTTTGACATGTCTCTCCTTACCCCCCGACAGCTACACCTTTATTCACTGTCTGAAGGAGAGGGGGAAAAGAACTTGCTGTCAACACACAGGAATGATACATACACGTACACATATGATGTGTGTGCCACCAGGAAATATGTGGTCTCCTTCTTGTAGCAGCAATGGTAGCAGTAGCAAAAAGTGGCTCTTTTGCAGTTCTTAAAGATTATCTGTCATTCACCTAACGTTTACTTACTTTGTTCAGGCAGGGAAATTACGGGGTATCTCCTTGCAAAGATGAACTGCTTTGTCATGCTCAGTCACTGTGTGACAGCACAGATGATGTTGGCTTTACTAGCAAGTTAGTGGGTTTGGCTTCTGGAGCTTGGTTCTACAGCCCTTGTCCCAGGGGAAGACGTTGTTCCTGGATGGTGGGGTAGGACGTAGAAGAGCTAGGCACTCTGGAACCAGTCCAGGGTGGAAGATTGTAGCCCTGGTATTTAGTAGCTTGGATGCTTGGGCAAGTTGCTTTACCATGCTCAGCCCCTGTTTCCCCGTATATGAGATGGGGCTAAAATGTGTGGAGCCAATGTGTGGATGAAATGAGGGCCCATATGGAAGAGGCTGCTACAGTGCCAGAAGTATAATCAATTCTTTAACGTTGACTGCCTTTATCATTTATTATAAGAAGAGAGTCCAAAGAGTTAAATATGCATTTATAAATAAATATATACACACACACACATAATATAAAGTTTGTATATTTGTATACGATTACGCTCCTCATTATTCAACAGGTGTATGAGTGCTTATGTGCCAGACCGTTTCTTCTGTTACCGTAGTGGATACAATACTTAGCTTTTTCTTCTGTGCATCTTAATCTCATTTTTTTTTTTTTTGTGGTACGCGGGCCTCTCACTGTTGTGGCCTCTCCCATCGCGGAGCACAGGCTCCGGATGCGCAGGCTCAGAGGCCATGGCTCACGGGCCCAGCGGCTCCGCGGCATGTGGGAGCCTCCCGGACCGGGGCACGAACCCATGTCCCCTGCATCGGCAGGCGGACTCTCAACCACTGCGCCACCAGGGAAGCCCTTTTAATCTCATTTTAAATCCCTTGGTTCTTCAGGCTATTTTATAGAGCCAAGACCATTCCAAGGCCAGTTGCTAAATGTATGGATTAAGATGTTACTTTTCTTTAATTGCTAGAAGGATTATATACCCCTTCAGGGCGGGGACAATGTCTGTTATTCACTGCCATGTCCACACAGCGGTTACCGTGTACGAGATACTCTGTCATGCGTGTTGAATTAAATTTAAAAAATCTAACGACTGTAGTTTGCTCTTACTTGTCAGCGGTTCTGGTTGGGAACTTATTATTGGGGGAAGGGGGAGCATATGGGAGCGATGTCTCTGGGAGTAGCAATGAGGCTGACCCCTACCGTGTCAGAAACAGTGGGGATGTGGTTAGAAGGACACGTTTCCTGATATAGGGAAGCTTCAAGTTAGGCATATGACGAATGGTGCGTGACCAGTGTTCAATCTGGAATCATTCATTCGCAGTCAGCTTTACCTTCAGGGTGAAATTGACTGCCGGTGAGTTCATTCTTTGCTCGAATTTTGTTTTGTTTTGTCGTTTTTCATTTCCTTCACCATTTCTCATTTTGGGGGACTGTACCTTGTATGAGGGGAAGAGTGGAGGAGGGGCGGATCCCTCAGTCTTTCTGTCCGGAATTGGCCTGCCTTCCTGTTCCATAGAGGTCACTTGCCCACAGCTCCCCCTATTGATTCTTTGGCGTAGAGCTTGCCTGACTCTGCACAGGTGGCAACAGAGGAGCAACACGCATTTCCCAAGAGCTGTAGACACTTCATATCCCTGTTCTCCGGGTCTCCGTCACTGCCCCGGCGCCAGGTTGAGAAACCTCAGGGTGTTTGGGTGGAGGTAGATGTATGGAGAGTGTGGCATTGGTGGTTTACTTGTGAAAGAAAATGATAGAGACCTCAGTTTGTTTGTATTTTAAAATTAATTAATTAATTAGGCTGCGTCAGGTCTTAGTTGCAGCACGAGGGATCTCTCTTGCGGTGCACTGGTCTCTCTCTAGTTGTGGCCTGCGGGCTTAGCTGCTCTGCGGCATGTGGGGTGTTAGTTCCCCGACCACGGATCGAACCCGTGTCCCATGCACTGGAAGGTGGATTCTTAACCACTGGACCACCAGGGAAGCCCGAAGACCTGTTTTAAAGACACATATTCCAAGAGCAATGCATAACTTCCCCCATGGCTTTTGAGCCAAAATAACCCCTGGAGATTATTTACCTGTTGAATGTTACCTGTTTCCGTGGAGCTCTTTATTTTTTTATTATTATTATTTTTAATGTATTTATTTTTGGCTGCGTTGGGTCTTCGTTGCTGCGCATGGGCTTGGCTTTCTCTAGTTGCGGTGAGCGGGGGCTACTCTTCGTTGCAGTGTGCGGGCTTCTCATTGCGGTGGCTTCACTTGTTGCGGAGCACAGGCTCTAGGGACATGGGCTTTAGTAGTTGCAGCACGCAGGCTCAGTAGTTGCGGCTCATGGGCTCTAGAGCGCAGGCTCAGTAGTTGTGACGCACAGGCTTAGTTGCTCTGCGGCATGTGGGATCTTCCCGGATCAGGGCTCGAACCCATGTCCCCTGCACTGGCAGGCGGATTCTTAACCACTTTGCCACCACGGAAGCCCCGTGGAGCTCTTTAAATGTATTAAAAGAAAAGCCTTCAACGCAGACGTAGAGAATGGACTTGAGGACACGAGGAGGGGGAAGGGTAAGCAGAGACGAAGTGAGAGAGTAGCATTGACATGTATACACTACCTAAGGTAAAGTAGATAGCTAGTGGGAAGCAGCTGCATAGCACAGGGAGATCAGCTCAGTGCTTTGTGACCACCTAGCGGGGTGGGATAGGGAGGGTGGGAGGGAGATGCAAGAGGGAGGAGATATGGGGAGATATATATACGTATAGCTGATTCACTTTGTTATACAGCAGCAACTAACACAATACTGCAAAGCAACTATACTCCAATAAAGACGTTAAAAAAAAAAAAGGAAAGCCTTCAGTTAATTTTTTTTTTTAATCAACGTGAAGATCATGTATTTAAGTTAATCAGTGATGTGAATCATAAACACACAACACTGATGTGGTCCTTTCTCCCTTTGCATTTCTATCCATATATCTCTGCATCTGTCTAGTTTGTGAGCCCTGTTCTTACAAATCTGTGTGGCTTGAGACAGGCACCGATATTTTTTGTCTGATCTCTTTTTACTTATTGCTGATAGATCTGAGATTACCCATGATAGTACTGCAGGACCCATTCCTGTGTTTTTAATTGGGAAAATGGGCTGTTACTGCGCCAGGAGACTACATTCTCTAGTGCTGTCAGCAAGAGAGGAATGGAGTTTAGAGAACAAGTATATCATGTAAGCTTAACAAGAAAAAAGCTTCTGACTGTACTGAATTTGGTGGTCATTACCAGTGCAGGTAGTCCTCCCACTTAGATCTGACTGCACACACGAACCAAATTCTAGAGTTGCTCCTTTCTCGTTCGGATCTGTTACCGAAAAACTTTGAGAGATTTTAGGAAATCTGTGCCTTCGAAAGAAGGGAAGAAGCTTTGAAAAAGGGAAGTATTCTGGTTGAGTGTGGTCACTTGAAAATCACCAGCACAGTATTTGACTGTTCCTCCCATTAAGACATGGAGTCTATTTGAATCTATTTCCTACCCCTTGATCGTGGATCATCTAGCTCAGCTGAACCTCCAGCTGAATGCAGCCTTGGGAGTGAGCGCCATGAAACCAACCAAGGAGTCACCCACCCGTCAACCTATAGAATAATGACAAATAATACTTATGGCCTGTTACATGGCAGTAGGTAACTGATAGAACGAACTTGTTCTGAATGAAGATACTCAGGCAGGGATCCTATTATGTCCTCCTGTCTTCTCAGAAAAAAAAAAAAGAATCAGGGTTAGGCAAAAAGTCTTTCACATTTTAGTATAATTTAGCAATCAATATGATTGCTTTCTTCAGCAAAGAAAGGGCTGCTGGGTGCTCACAGCTTTGTTTTGTAATGGAAAGAAGGTCGCTGATTTGGGGGCATGATTCATTTTGGGGAAAGGGTTGTTGGGGAGTTATACTGGAGTGGGGACCTAACAGCAGTTTGAGTATACTATGGATCTGGTGACTGTTGCAGTAGGGGATAAAGAATTTTGAGAGGAAGAATGAGAAAATACCAAAGAACCTGTTTGAAAACTGTCTTGAACAAGCAGTCTGTTGCTAAAGAAGGGGCAAGGGTGTGAGCATTGTGCTATACCCCCAAAGCTGAAGTTGGTGTAACGGCGAGAGACTCGGAAGCCAGATAGGGTTGGCAGATTCGGCAAAAACAGACACAGGATGAGGAGTTGCGTTTATTTATTTATTTTTGGCTGCGCCCTGAGGCTTTTGGGATCTTAGTTCCCCGACCAGTGACTGAACTCAGGCCCTGGCAGTGAAAGCACCGAGTCCTAACCAGTGGACCGCCAGGGAATTCCCTCAGGTCTTTCATTAGATTAGTTACGGGGTATTCTCAGATTTGCATATGTTTGTGGAGTTGAAGCCACCATCTCTTCAAATATGCTCCCTCCCTCTTTCTCTACCGTTACTCATCCTAGTCTTTAGTTAGTTGTGTGTTACAACTTTTCATTTTCCATGCTGAGTCGATTGATGTCTTTCACATTTGTGATCCTCTTGTTTCCTTGTGCATGTTTTAGATAAAATTATTTTATAGTTTGTGAGAATTTGAATGTCTGAAGCCTTTGCTTATCGTGAGGATAGGGTAGTTAGTGTCTGTGCGTGGAATCGTAATCAGATAGTTTCTGTTAACTGATGCATAGCGGTTTGTGTCCCTGATGTGTGGTTTTTGTTTGGGAACTCAACCTGGGGCCCTTCCACCTTTACCTTCGCTATTTCACTTGGCCATTTGTTGCTAGACATCTTTTTATGACGGTACATACAAACCATATTTTTTAAAAAAATGGTTCCACTATGTTCCCCCCCGCCCCGTGGATGTGCCATAATTCTGTCCATTTCTCCTTTTAGCTAAGTGGAGATTCTGTAAGATTTCACTGATTTCTCATGAATCATCCTGTACATGCCCCCTCCTCAAGCTTTTTTGTAAATATCTCTTGAGTGCTTACTCATGCGAGGTACTACATAAGCTCTTGATGTGAATTATGTTACTTTATCTTCATAACCAACTCAGAAGGAGGTGCCATTATTTTCACTTTACAGAGGAGAAAGCAATGGCTCAGAGAGGTCCTATGGCTTCCCTGAGGGTCACACAGCTGGAGGTGGCCGTAGGCACCCTGCAAACCAGGCAGCCTGACCCCAGAGTCTGATGGTGTACATGCACATCAGACACATGCCCCCGCCAGTGACATTATTCAGAGTTTGGCCTGTGGACCTGTACTCTTTGTCACCGAGAGATAAGTTCTTAATCCATAATCCATGCAGACATTTAGCAGCTTCTCTAGCAATTTCTCCTTGCTCTGTATCCAAGCAAGTGACCAGTGGACTTATCTTCCTGAGCCAGGCGTGGACCAGTTTGGGTGTTGTTGAATTCATGGGACGAGGCATGTCTGTGGAGCTGTGTTCTCGTCATGTCTAATAGGACATGCACAGAGGGATGCGTTGTCCCCTGCAGATTGGTGGTGAGGACGCGGTCTTTCACTGAAGCTGGTTTGAGAGGCACTGTAGCTTGATGAAGCTCGGTAACCTTTAGGGTCCTTTTTAACATCAAGATTCTCTTGTCCTGAAAGTCACCCTTTGTTGCCGTTTGAGCTCTTGCCCTCCAGTCCTGGAACAGTGGCCTGGGCGTAGTGTCTGGGGCAGAACAGCCCAGTTGTGAGGGCTAATCATGATTCTTTTCTGGCTCCTGGGTACTTAGTGATTTGCTGGCAATACTGGAAGGAAATAAATAATATAAGTGCCTTCGTCCATCAGCTATTAATTGCTTTTACTGCGGGCTGGTACGCAGTGTGAAGGAAGCACAAAATTACCTGGTGCTTTCATAGACTAAATAGAGAGTTGTAATACTTAGGCGTGTAATTGACATCACCTCCCTAGTCCTTTTTTTTAAGTCACATTTTTGCTGTTTTATTTCCCTAGTTCTTCTAATAGAAGAAACGTAGGTGTGCACTTTGGGCTTGTCACATGTATCACTTGTCACCCACCCCTGCAGTACTGGCACTTAAAGTGTTAGCCAGTGCAGGACCACTGCACCATAATGGTTTGTGCTGATAAACCCATGGGTATGACCGATGTTCAAGCGAGTCCTATAAGAGGTGCCAGCCATCAGTCATGAGCTCTACTGAACGCCAAGCATCTCCCAGAACAATTGATACGGGCAGTGATGCACCTAATAAATATGACAGCAGAGAAAAGAACCGAGTGTTACTCGGTCGCCCTGGTGGTTTCTGCTATCCTGACAGTTTGGTTTCAGATGCTGTTTCGAACTGATGTGTTAAGATGATTAAAATTTGTACTGTAAGTGACTGAGCAACAGGATAATAAATTTAAATAATTAGAAGAATACATTTAAATAGGTTCCTAAATTTAAGGAATTAAAATAATAAATAGAGCCTGCCTGGATTCTTAAGCATTAGAGCTTCAAGGTATCTTATTATTTATTATGATTTTTGGTTATTAAAGCAAGTCAGCATTCAACTTAAAAGTAATTTTTTAAAACAAATGCAAATGTGTTGTCTTGGTAGGCACTTGAACTTTCTCTTGATTATATCCTTTACCCATGCCTGCTCTGAAATAGATAGTGCCTATATTTTTTTGCTTTGGAAACTGTCCTTTTTTTTTTTTTATTCTTGACAGATGATGAGTTGCATCATTTTACATAATTTTGGTCTTGGTACTTGAATTTTCAGCAGTGCTATTGTTGAGAGAGTTTGAATTCTCCTTTCTGTACTAACCCCTGATCTCCAAAATACCACTGATAAAGAACGGAAGCACTAAACAATCACATGGGAATCTCCTGTCAAATTTGTGCCCCAGTCGTGAGAGCAGTGGGTGAGAATGATTTCCTTATCAGAAAATTGTGCCCACCTAGAGTATGGTTGCCTCAATATGTGGTGACTCAAGTGAAAAGAATTTTTTCTGAGAGAGAGAGAGAGAGAGAGAGAGAGAGAGAGAGAGTGTGTGTGTGTGTGTGTTTCCCAGAGGACTTGGTAAATTGCTCCTGTCTCTCCCGTGCTCTCCCTTTCCTTTTTTTTTTTTTTTAATTGGACTCTTGGAGGATGGGGGAAGAGTGATGGAGACTTGCTTTGTACTCTAGTCCTCACGTCACACGTTGAGTGATCCCTGCTGGGTGAGGGTCAAAGTAGCAGACACCGATAAGTGAATAAGGTTATACCAACATTCACTCTGCTTCTGAACATAGCAGTTAGAACCTTATTGAACATGAAAATATAATCATATTTTTAATTGAACTGTAGTTACTGTGTAATATTATATAAGTTGCAGGTGTACAGTATAGTAACTCACAATTTTAAAAAGTTATACTCCATTTATAGTTATTAGAAAATATTGGCTATATTCCCCATGTTGTACAATATATCCTTGTAGCTTATTTTATGTCTAATTGTTTGTACCTGTTACTTCCCTACTCCTCTAACGCCCCTTCCCCCTTTCCCTCACCCCACTGGTAACCACTAGTTTGTTCTCTATATCTCTAATCACAGGTTTTTAAAAATTTCCCCCCAGATTTTCCCAATCTTCAACTCTACAAACGTATGTAAAACAAAGAGTTCCTAAGTTTTTGCTTCACATTTTCTTTTGAGAGTTTATGGAATTATAGGCAAACCTTGATTTTAAATTTTAAAATAAATTTTAGCTTTGGAAATATAGTTTTATTTTTGAATTTGTTTAGGTTTGCTGATTTTAAAGCATTGCAGATAAAAGGGAAATAGATTGATAAAACTGATGAGATTCCATGTTAGCCTGTTTTATCTTTGCTCTGTCTACCTGCCTGACCCCTAGTTCCTTGCAAATGGCACGTGGCCTGTTTTGCCGTTGTCTACCTAGCTCTTGGCTTGGGGGAAATAAATTGGAAAGGTAATTTGTTTTATGGCCTGAATAAAAAGGCCTGTTTTGGAGTTTAGGGGAAGAAAAAGCCAGGATTTAAGATTAAGATTGAGAAGATAATGCACAAAGAATGGGAAGAAAGCTGCAGGGAGAATTCCAGATGGATGCTTCCTGCTTGTCTGTGATGCATGGTGCCTACTCTGGTTCTTAGTACACTAGAGCTGGTCTTTTAAAGATTTAATTTTTTAATTTATTTTTGGCTGCATTGGGTCTTCGTTGCTGTGCTTGGGCTTTCTCTAGTTGCAGCAGGCAGGAGCTACTCTTCGTTGTGGTGCGCGGGCTTCTCATTGCAGTGGCTTCTCTTGTTGCAGAGCACAGGCTCTAGGCGCGGGGGCTTCAGTAGTTGTGGCTCGCGGGCTCTAGAGCGCAGGCTCCGTAGTTGTGGTGCATGAGCTTCGTTGCTCCAAGGCATGTGGGCTCTTCCCAGACCAGGGCTCAAACCCGTGTCCCCTGCATTGGCAGGCGGATCCCTAACCACTGCGCCACCAGGGAAGCCCCTGGAGCTGGTCTTTTAACCAATTTTCTCTGGGGCTGTATTGGATAGGGCACTTTGTCTTTTGTCCTCATTTACGTGTTAATTTCTAACAGTGCCCCGTGACCAGTTGGAAAAAGGGTGAACTGGGGTTTTATGTTTCAGGGGCCTCGAGTCTTGCCCTTCAGATGTGTGGTTTTTCTCTGGGATGACAGTGGGAGGCAGAGTGACAGTCCCCGTGCTTAAACGTTAGCAAAATGAAGCCCTGAACAAAATCTGTGCCCGGCCTGCTTAACCCCTCGTTAAGCTAGAGAGGCTTTAACTAGCTTCCACAGAACAGTTCCTCACACTGGTGGTGGGTCCTGAGAGTGGAGTTTTCTATAAATGGGCTTTGCCTAGAAATAAGTGGCTACTCTAAAGTGGTGAAGAATTTTGTTGGCTAAAGCTCGAGTCTCTCACAACCATCACTCATTTTGGAAGGCACTTTCAGAGCAGATCTAGCTCGAACATCGCCCTCTCTGAATCCTTTTTATTTTATTTATTTTATTTTTTGGCCGGGCTGCAAGGCATGTTTGTGGGACCTTAGTTCCCTGACCAGGGATCGAACCCACGCTTCCTGCAGTGGACGCGTGGAGTCTCAACCACTGGATCACCAGGGAAGTCCTCCCGATCCTTTTTATAATAAATTTGCTACTTTCCCTGGGAAGAATTGCAAAGCAAACCCAATGCTCTGTGAAATACAGGACCCTGTTAATTATTAGAGTTGTTTCCCTTAATCTAGTTATAATTCACATACCATAAAATTCACCATTTTCAAGTGTACAGTTCGCTGACTTTTAGTATATTCACCAGGTTACATAACCCTGTTAGCACTGTCTAATTCCACACCATTTTCGACACCCCAGAAGAATCCCTGTACTCAGAAGCGGTCATTCCCCGTTATCCCACCTCCACCCCTCCCAGCCCCTGGCAACTACTAATCTATTTTCTATCACAGAGTTTTGTTTTATATTACACTGAGACCTGTTACCCTGTAACTTAATGATGGATGAAATATGGGAAGGGTGAGGGGCTGAGGTGGAAGTTTCATGAATAAACCCTTAGGGCCTGGCCTCTTATTCTCAGCTTCTCACTTCTGGGTCCTTGTGCACAGGGGGGAGGTGGTCTGCTCGGCCTCTGAGTCTGGTTCTCTGTTACTGTCTGTGGGTAAATTTCCCAGTCATTGAACATAGGGAAAGCCTGGTAATAGGCAAGAAGTTGAGTCTGACTTGATAACGAAATGAATTTATGGCAAACCTTTTGAAATCTAAGTGCACAGTCACCTGCAAAGGCATTACAGTTCCCCTCTCTACCATTTTTGTCCTGTAGCTTTTAGAATAATCAGAATTCAAATCATATAGAACTTTGTCAGTCAAAACCAGAAAAACAGGTAGCTCAGACAGATTGCGGGCTTGGATATGTGTGTCAGATATGCCTGAAAGAAATGCTTTGGGTTCCTTCCCATTGCACTAGGATGAGATCTTGAGGTCTGAGAGTTTTGAAGCCGAGTTGGAGGTTAATTTAAAGGGAAGCGGGGAAGTGCCAGTCCTGGGCAGTGTTCCCTTGACCATGGAGTAAGGAGTGTGACCTTGAGAAGTGCTAATGAATTACGGAGTCTGTAAGGGCCTGGGAACCTAGGGCCTGCTCCCCGGATGTGCTTGGCTGGTCATAAAACCTTATTAGATGAGTGATGTGTTCTTTGCTGTTCACATCTCCCGGCCTATCCCAAAATGCTCTTAAAGAACTGGACTGCAACACCTCCTCCTGAAGTTTCCATTTTCTACGTAGCTCTGTTTTTCAGTCTAAGTACTACATACACGTGGCTTTCTTTGGTAGATTTGCTTGGCAGGCAGTTCCAGGCCCTGGCATCCTTCTCTCTGCTGCTATCATGGGGAGCAGGGAGGATGGGCTCCCCAGAAATCAGGGCTCTAGGGGGCCCTGGGTGTCGGGGAAGTCAGTGCGTATGTACAGAAATCCAAACCAGCTGAGTTGGGAGTGGTTGGCGGACCTTTTACAGTAAAAGGTGGTAACTGTTTAATGTAGGTGCCCTTTTGTCTCCTGCCCTCTAGCTCTCTTGTATTATTATAAGTGACAGGTACTGGAGGCTTGGAATTGATGCAGTTCTCCCTTCCTGGACTTGGCAGATGAAACAGGAATGCATTATTGGGGATTAACACATCAAAATGTTGCAGTTTAAACAGTACTTTGAATAGAGTTGAGTCCATTTGAAAGAAGTACCCTTTTTCTGAAAAGATTAATTTCCTTCAAGGATGGCTGGTTTTTCTGTTTATTCTGTTAGAACATAGGTGGTGGAAGGGATCTGCAGAAAAATATTTTCATCTCCATGGAATTATGCCTGACCCCCTTTTCTTCTGTTTTTAATGCTCAGTAATGCCTGTCCGTGCCCTCACCTCCAGAAAATTCCCAGTAGGGAAATAAATAAGTGAAAAATGACACTCTCATCCGTCCTTACCCTTCACTCCCTGGATTCTTGCTGCTTTGCAGTTAACTACTTTTTAGCCGTTTGCTGTGTTTCCTTCCAGCAACTATTCAACGAACATGTAAATTAATCTATGTCTATCTGTATTGCTTTTTAAATTGCATACCGAAACCCTTTCAGTAACATCTTAAAGAGATGACATGATTTTGCGATTTCACTTTTAAGCGAGAGGTACTTCTCTGCTTCAGTAAAAATGTTGCCTAGGTATTTTACCTCTGAACCTTTGGGATGTGGAGAGTTGTAGAGAGTTGTCATGAATCGATGCATATACTCCAATACTGGACCCGTCTGCCCTATGCGAGAAGAAGCTTTCTGTAGTCTGGTGATTGAATTGGGATGGCTTCTAAAAATTGCAAAACAATCTTTGTTAATTTCTTTGGAATATCTCTTTAAGAAGAGGGGCCATGCATAATACAGGGAGGCCCTTTGGGGTAACAGATTTACTTTTATAGCTGCTACTGAGTTCCTCTGTTTTGTGCTTCTTGGGGTATATTGGTTCACAGTTAAAAATAGAGCTCTAATTAAAATGGGTGCCCTCTCTGGAAATAAGAACTATATTTCAATTAGTAAATTCCTGTTTCCTTAACATATTTTTTTGTTCTCTTTTTTATTTTAACAGCAAGCCCGGGCTGAGCAGGAAGAAGAATTCATCAGTAACACTTTATTCAAGAAAATTCAGGCTTTGCAGAAGGAGAAAGAAACCCTTGCTGTAAATTACGAGAAGGAAGAAGAGTTCCTCACGAATGAGCTCTCGAGAAAATTGATGCAGGTAAATTACCTTTTCTCCCCTCTCCTCTTCCCTGCCTGTTTTCTTCCCTAGGAAAAAAATGACTTTGATACAGCACTTTGCTTGAAACGTTTGCTGATGAGGTTGTAGCTAAAATTCTTTAGAGATTAAAAATACCTCGTGAAGATGGTAGCAGTGTAATACTCAAGACTGCGCTTCTGTGGTTCCTAGCTCGTCTGCCGAGGTAAGGTAAGATACTTTATACCCTGAGCATTTCAAGAAACTGCTGATAAGCCTGAGGCCTCAGCGCAGGAGTAAATGCTGTATGCAGTATTTTGGAATTGTGAGGATTAACACCAAATATGAGATTTCTTTTCCTGTAGCGTGGAATCTGTAATGACTACATAAACATTTTTGGCAAGCAGAAGTGGGTCTTTTGCACGAATATATGAGGACACAAAGGGAAATGTCAGTTTGGGGGGGAGAAAAAGATACGTATCTGTGATAGTTAAAACTTTACACAATCGTGTTCACATGGGTGAGTAATACGTTACTGAACAAATAACAAATGTTGAAACTTAACATCTATCGCTAATGGTGTATAGAAGACAACACACAAAACATATAGAAGTTTTGATGTTTCTAGTTCAGAGATTCTCCTCCTCCCCTTCCTGTTTGGTTTGGTTTTCCTCGAAGCTTACTAGTAAAGTACAAAAGTAGAATTTGTTTAGGGCAAATATTTTGCGGTGTATTTAATATGAACTTGAGAATGAGTAGGACACTGAGTTTTCCTTATTTAACAAAGCGTGTCCAAAATAGTGGGGAGGTATAAAATTTTCCGAGGAGGACCACAATTACCGTTCTGTCAGATGGCTGTAAAAGGTAGGAACACTCCCTTGTATTTTCTGTTCACTGGTATTACTAACAATTTCACTCATTAATTTGATTGAAATACATATTTTAGTGAGATTACAACACAAGGCTATTTGGGGCTTTTAAAAAACTTCCTAAATTCTTCTCTTACCTTCTAACATATAAAATATTAGAAGACCAGAAACCTTAGTGTTAAGACCATGCAATGGTCCAGGCAACTTTTACCCCATCTTTCTTTTCTTCTCATTTTCCTACCTAATTACTGAATAAAGATACCATTGCAGTCTTGCACAAAATTTGGTTTATATGGTAGCTGATGGAACGTGACGGATAGAGGTACCCAGGCATTATTGTCTAGCAGAGATTTATGGTGAAATTTCTGCATTGAAACTTTTTCTTTATTCCTGTGTATTCTGATTTAGACAAAAAACGAGGAAGAAGGTTAGTTTGACCTTTGACTCTACCTCACCTTGGCTGCATTAGACGAATCATTCTGCATGTTGCTTCTAGAAATATAAGGATGCGATCGATTATCGTTTGCTCTTCTGAATTTAGTGTGTAATCAGGTGTCCTGATTTTTAACACTTCAAGAAACATTTTTTGGTTTTCAACTTGCATAGTCGTTGGTATTTGGAGTCTGATTAAAGTACATTATAAAGCAGTCAAAACCTAGCCAGATTATACTCCTTTTCTCTGGAAAGACTTCTTTTCATTGTGAGTGGTCTGTAGCGTGTCGTTTATAACTAATCTCTCATTCACTTATTATCGTGACCCACCTACTTTCCAAGGACGTGGATGTCCCTTAAAATAAGCTGCTGAACAGAGTGAAAGCACAAGAGACACGTGCAGCGAAAAGGAGGTTAGTTATAGAAATATACTTGGCATAAGGAGGTTTGAACTTAAAATTTAAGCTCTGAGCATCCTATAAATGAAGCTATAACTTGGAAAAACATAGTGATTTTTTTTACAATTCTTACATTAAAAGAACTAGTTTTACTTGGTCAAGAGAAAAAAATTTTCATATATCAAAAACTTAAATTCTTTTGAGGGGCGTGGATCTTTCTAAAGGTACTGAATAATAAGCAAACTGAACAGCACAAGAAACTGTTTTTGCCCAGAGTAGTCTGTCATGTGGAGCGCTTGTCTTCACATGGCCGGGTCTTATGTTTGCCCCCAGTCAAAACAAAGCGTCCGGTACGAGGGTGTGAGTCTATTGTTTCGGGAGCTCTAGGTGGGTCTGTAGCTCGTCAGTGGTCTCACCTGTCGAATCTGGACAAATGGATGGTCAGCATGTCTCTGAGACAATCTCTCATGAATCTCAGCTTGGTTCTTACGCCATATATATTTTTTGTTTTTGTAGTAAAATATAAATAACATAAACAAAACAAAATTTGCCTTCTCAACCATTTTTGAGTGTATAATTCAGTGGCATTAAGGATTGTACATTCACATTGTTGTGCAACGATCACCACCATCCATCCCCAGAACGTTTTCGAACTGAAGCTCTGAACCCATTAAAAAATAACTCCTCATTCCCCACTCCTGGTTCTTCGTTTTGAAAGGACACAGTTGGCAGGTAGTTGGAGGTTGAGGTCTCTGGCAAGTTCTGGAGCTATGTCTGTTCTGTGGCATGGTAGGTGATCTCTCACTTTAGACACCAGATATCACAGCATGCCATTTTGTGGTAAATACCCGAGAATCCCTCTTACCGTTGGCCAGTTGGAAGGATCTTGTATAGATGCAGGGAAGAAGAGCTGTAGGCCTACTGTACGCACCCCCCAGGCTTTCCTGAAGGATTTCAGCCAGTCCTTTGTTGAAGGCTCACATCTTCTGCCACCCAGTATGGTAGAACTAATCTCCATCTGGAAGATTTTTAGAGTAATTGGTATCAGTAGACTTTTCCAACTGTGTAATTACTTCATTAAGACTCTCTAGGACGCTTGCTTCTGGATAAGACCTTGTTATGATAGCCTACTAAGAGAACCTGTGTTGCAGGTGACACTGATGGACAAAGAAGTAAATTGACCTGTTCACCAGGGAAGTGTCTAGCATTTTTCACCCAAAGGCTGCTTGGAGGCTATTTATGAAACAATTTTGGTTTTGTCATTTGTTCTATGGCTATTGTGTCCCATAGTGATTGAGCAGTGCTTTTATGTGCATTTCAAAGGAATTCTTTGGTCCTGGGAACAAAACGAGATTATTACTATAGAGGAGATACCTCCCTTCCCATCTGCTATGATAGAGGTGGTATCTAATACCTTTAAAAACTGAATCAAGTTTATTTAAGTGTAGATGAGTGGAAATCCCTTTGCCCTTTTAGAAGGTTAGGTTTGGAAGATAGGTTCAATGTCTCCAAATATGTTAAGCCCGTCTGAAACAAACAAAAACACACAGAGAGAAGCATGCAGCTTTCCTCCCTTGTTTTTGTATATATCTGCAAGATAGTTACCTTGATTTTGTGAACACTCTTGTCTGAAAGATCCACATCCTTCTGAGCCCAGACCATGGGATTGATTGACCTGATTGGTGAAAATGGTCTGAAAAAGAGCCTTCTAGTCTAATGCCAAGCCTACATTAGAACTAAATTCAGCCCTGGAATGCCTTGAAGAGAGGTTTTAGTTTAATCATAATTTGTAATTAAAATTTATAAGAAATGTTTTATGAGCAAACTCTCCAGAAGAATTTGATATATAATATTTATGTTAGAAAAAAAGTCTAAAAGACTCTTCTCTGAAACGTTAGCTGTAATTATACCTGGGTGCTGAGCTTATAGGTTATGTTAATTTTCTTTTTTTTTTTTTTGATCTATAAAACTTTTTTTATACAGCAGGTTTTTATTAGTTATCTATTTTATACATATTAGTGTATAGGTGTCAATCCCAGTCTCCCAGTTCATCCCACCACCACCACCCCACCAGGTGAATTTTCTTATGCTCCTTCTCATTTTGTAGAAAGCAATGTGCGTTACTTCTGTAATCGGAAAATATCTTACTTCCTAAAAAGGAAATTTAAAAATTCTGATGACTGTTTTGTCCTTACCTTTTGAAACCTCCTTCTGTGTCACTGACTTTTACAGCTCACAGTCCTGCAGTTGCTACTGAAGCAAACTTTAGTCTGCTTACCTGATGCGCAAAAAAGCTAGTCCACTGATACCGGGTTGTGGTGAAGGAAAGTACAGTGTTTATTGCAGGGCACCAAGCAAGGAGAACAGGCAGCTTGTGCTCAAAAGACCTGAACTCCCCAATGGCTTTTAGGGAAGAGTTTTTAAAGACAATGTGAGGGGAGAGGGTTACAAGGTGCATGATCAGCTCGTGCGAGGTAATGGTGATATTTCAGGAATCTCAGTCATCAACTTTCTGGTTCCAGTCGGTCTGGGGTCTGTGTGTGCTGGTGGCCAGCATGCGGCTGACTTCTTCTACCTGGTGAGGGTTTTAGTATCTGCAAAACAACTCAAGGATATGGCTTCGGATATTATTTATAGCCCTTGAAGAGGAACTAAAGGTCCTTGACTTTGTTTTATGGCTAAACTATTATTATTCTGTCTTGCTTGACCGTTTTCTCACTTCTCTGGTTAAATTTGCCCTTTGGAACTCAGAGAAGGCCAAGGAGGCTAAAGCTTTGCTACAGACCAAGAGGCAGGGGTTGCAGCAGGGACCGGCGGTAGGATGGAGATCTCTCCCTGGTAAGGCCCTGAAGGGTCCTACTTGGTTTCACTATCATAGTTGCATCTGTTTGTCATGGACAGCAATGCACGGGAGCTCCTTGCAAAGTCAGGCTCATTTTGCAGTGATGGAAGATTCTGGACTGCCCACATCGTTAAGAGCTAGCATAAACAGAATGCTCTAATGATTGGCTTAACTGTCTTGTCACTCTTGATATGATTCATTCCGTTGGCCCCTCAGTCTTAAAACTTAAAAATAAAAAAAATCCTTAATTCCGCCGCCTAACTGTTAACCACCAACCACCCGTCACCAGTGCCATCTGCAAGATCTGTTGTTGCTGAGTTTGATGGTGGTTTTAGCACTCGTGGATTTTCTCCTCAGTTTTTTGTAAGCCCAAGGCATCAGGTTCACTTCCTGCTCTTGGGAAGCCCTGTTCACTTGTGGCCTGCACTCTTCTCAACCAAGACCACTGCCAAAAGGTAATGAATATTTTTTTTAAGCTTTTTTTTAAAAGGCTGGAACAGGAGTGAGATAAGAGTGCTAGGTATTATATGTATCTCTGAATCTTTTCCCTCTAATCCAGTATTCAAACTTTAGACCTTAAAATAACAGATAGGTTTGTAGTTTTGTTCTTTAGATTCACACTTGAAATTGGATCTGGTCCTCAGAAAGTAATGCCACTATAGCTATACTAGAAATTATTGTACTCATTTTCTTATGGGGGAGGCACATTCTTATTGATGGTTGAAAGCACTTACGAATAAAGGTCTCCTGGATCTCTTGTTAAGTAGCATGGCTTATTTTTACCATTATTGACTTGCTCCCCGAGGTGAAAATGCCTCCTGGAATTAAAGCAGTTGCAGTTTCCTAGCATCTATGGAAAGATGATATATGGAGGGAAGGAAGGAAGTTGTGGGCAAAAACCACTGCTGAAGCTGCCAATACCAAATGATGTATTGCCGAGCAGTTTGGAGTGAAACTGAGAGGAAGGATTTCGGTAAGTCCCCAAATCTGCCTGTTCATCTAGGCAAAGGCTCACCTTCATTTTCCTTCTCCCTCTCCTCCCCTCAGTCTGGAGAAGTAGTTTCTTCTTCCAATACCAGGTGATTGGATGCAGGATTTTTCTGCAGCGTGCACTTCCCTAGCCCCTGCAAGGCTGTGTCTCTGGGCAGCTGGAGTGTCCTCAGGCATTAGAAGTGAGTGTAGACCCCCAGTTCCCTTCTCAAGCCTGTACACCAGAATCTGAAGCTGCCTTTTTTTTTTTTTAACATCTTTATTGGAGTATAATTGCTTTACAATGGTGTGTTAGTTTCTGCTTTATAACAAAGTGAATCAGCTATATGTATACATATATCCCCATATCTCCTCCCTCTTGTATCTCCTTCCCACCCTCCCTGTCCCCCTACTCTGTGTTGTCACAAAGCACCGAGCTCATCTCCCCGTGCTATGCGGCTGCTTCCCACTAGCCATCTATTTTACATTTGGTACTGTATATATATCATCAATGCTACTCTCTCACTTCGTCGCAGCTTCCCCTGTGTCCTCAAGTCCATTCTTTACGTCTGTGTCTTTATTCCTGTCCGGCCACTAGGTTCATCAGTACTGTTTCTTAAGATTCCATATATATGTGTTAGCATACAGTATTTGTTTTTCTCTTTCTGACTTACTTCACTCTATATGACAGACTCTAGGTCCAGCCGTGAGGCTCCCTTTTTTTACTTCAAGTTCTCCAAGTCACTAAGACGGCAGTGCAGTGATTTTGTTTGTTCAGACAGCAAAATCACATGTCAGGGTGATAAATATGTATGAAACTCTGTTTAGTTCATTTTAAAGGCACCAAGGCTAACACTGCCATTGCATCCATTCAGGTGAAAACTTGTTCCCTGATGGCAGGGGGGAAGAGCTCTTGAAATATGTTCTTCATTAAGCTGGCTCGACCAGTGGCCCTCTTGGCTTTTAGTTTTTCAGGGCTATTAATGCTGAGCAGGAAAATTGGCCATCACCTAATAGCTAACAGAACATTTGGGGCAAAGTTGGGTTTTCTGGTTGTTGTTGTTTTTCATTCCAAATCATCTGAACCTCAGCTTTGTGTGTTCTTTGTTTCTTTTCACGGAGCAAGGGGCTTATACATTGTGTTCACAATGCATCTGCAAAAGGCTTCTGGGATGTTTTCATTGCATTTTAAATGCTGCAACCACCAGAGGGCAAATTATAAGCCAAAACTTTCCTGTTAGCAGCATGCCAGAAATCTCTCAGTCTCACATAATTTGCACTGTGATTAGAAAATACACTAAATTTGACGCAGTGCTTTAGTCTTCAGAAATCACTGAGGTTTTTTTCAAAGTGTGTGCATGTGTGTTGTCATTACGGCCAGAGTTAATGTGCCAGCCTCCCCAAAGTGTAAGGGCAAGGGCAAGGGCAAGGGCTTAGAAGCCTCCCAGGCTGACTTCTTTGATGAAATACGGGAAAGCACGGGTAGGAAATAAAGGTAGAAGGAAAGGAAATGAAAAATAATGAGGTGGGGCTTCCCTGGTGGCACAGTGGTTAAGAATCCACCTGCCAACGCAGGGGACACGGGTTCAATCCCTAGTCCGGGAAGATCCCACATGCCGTGGAACAGCTAAGCCCGTGTGCCACGACTACTGGGCCTGTGCTCTAGAGCCTGCGAGCCACAACCACTGAAGCCTGTGCGCCTAGAGCCTGTGCTCCGCAATGAGAGATCCCACCGCAGTGAGAAGCCCGTGCACCGCAACAAAGAGTAGGCCCCGCTCGCCGCAACTAGAGAAAGCCCCCGCGCAGCAACAAAGACCCAAAGCAGCCAAAAGTAAATAAATTTAAAAATAAATAAATAAATAATGAGGTGAAGCTGGAGTGAGAGGTTGCTTTCTTCACCAGGATAGGGGGTAAGCATTGTTTTTTCTAATTGAAAAGGTGAATCTTGGTGTTTGAAGGATACTTGGCTCCACTGTAGATGGACTTGAGCTATCACTGGAAACACTTTTCAAATGATTTCAAAACTACAGTTATAAATGTTGCAATGTTTTGCATTTATTGGGTAAAATTTTTTTTCATTTTCAAAACAGTTTACACTCAGCCCAGTTAGTAATTACCTTAAAATACAGAGTTATATCCTGCTGCTAATTATCTTTACTTTCCTTTTTCCTCTTTATTCATAAACTAGATAAGAAAGATGGGGCTTTTTATTTTAATTTACAGTAAGGTCTCAGCTTAGAATGAATTCTTTCTTTGGGCTAAATACTCTCTATTCCTCAAAGAAGAAAAGGCTAGTTTTTACGAAATGGATTTTTTTTGCAGGTTAACTCTAGAGCCTAAAGGACTTCTTTATCTTATTTGTGGAGCATCTTTTTTAAACCTCCCTCCCAACCAGATTTCTTTAAAGGTGTTAATGCTTTTTTTTTTTTTTTTTTTTTTTTTTTGCGGTACGTGGGCCTCTCACTGTTGTGGCCTCTCCCGTTGCGGAGCACAGGCTCCGGATGCGCAGGCTCAGTGGTCATGGCTCACAGGCCCAGCCGCTCCATGGCATGTGGGGTCTTCCCAGACCGGGGCACGAACCCATGTCCCCTGCATCGGCAGGCGGACTCTCAACCACTGCGCCACCAGGGAAGCCCTAAAGGTGTTAATGCTTTAAGCAGCACGATGCTACTGGGAATCTAGGAAACTCAGACTTAGCCCCTTAGGTACTGTGAGTGGACGGGAAGCCCCATGTACTGGAGCCCTCCGCTCAGAGGTGAGAGCTTGTCCTTGGTGTTGAGGATGCTGACAAGAAAACAACATTTAAACAGTAATTAATTTTCTGGAAGGGCCTACCTATTTTTTTCCCTTGCAAAAGTCATATACGCCTTTCCCTTTAGAAAATGACAGGTTCGACAGTTCAGGCAAACCTCACCGAGGATAAATGAAAGAACTAACAAGATCGTGAACAACTGTTGGAGATCTGGGGAGGGTAGGAACTGAGAAGGAGACCCAGCACCCAAGGCTCCTTTCGTCCTGAGCACATTTGCTATTTATTCATTACACAACAGCCAAGAAACTGAATTGTGCTTTTGACAGTTGTGTGGAGCTGGGGTTACAGAAGTCAGAGCTCGGGGCTGGCCACAGGTGAGGACAAAGAAAAGACACCCCCGCTTTAAGCTGGAATCATGAAGAGCTACACCCTCAGGACCAGAGTGAACCAGTTTTGCATCATCTGGGTGAGCTAGAGAGCTAGCTTTGGTTTTGGCTTAAGGTAGACCCAGACCTCTGGTGCCTGGCAGAAGAAAATGGAATTTTCTGGAGGAAGGTACCATCACCCTAGGCCACAGGTTTCACCTACATATAAAATTTTATTGAATTTTGGGTGCATTTTGAGGGACTATCCTTACAGGACTTTAGGAGAGATTAGAAGTGGGTGTGAGTCAAAGACAGGATCATGGAAGACTTTGGTTTTGGCCTCAATGACTGGAAGAATAGAGTTCTTTCCCACCATTTAAGGTGGAAAAGATGGCAAGCGGAGTAGACCTGGAGTGGCAAGGTCAGAAGTGCAGTTGAGATGTCTAGACATCCAAATGTAAGTAACAGATAGGCAGGTTCTCTCAACAAGAGAAGTCTGGGCTAAAGATACAAATTTGGGGATGTTTTTATTAATTAATTAATGCCTGGAGAAGAAGGCCAAAGACACAGGAGATCACGTAGAGAGACTGCAAGGACAAGCCACAGAGTGGAGGAAGGTATTTTCAACATATGTAACCAACACAAAACTACAGATCAGCAAGAAAAACAGACAGCCCCAAAGAGAAATGGCTAGAGACTTGAACTGGCTCTTCATATAAACAGGTAGCTAAACGGCCAGTAACCATATGGAAGGGTACACAACCCAATTCGTAATCAGGAAAGGTGAAATAAACCACAGAAAGAAAGATATTGCTAGAGAATCCCCATGCATACTGTCAGAGAATGGAAATAGTTTCAACCATTTTAAAAATAATTTGGCATTACCTAATGAAGTTGGAAATATTCATTGTCTTTAAACCCAGCAGTTCCACCCTAGGTATATCTTATAATGTTCGCAACGTGTGCACCAGATGTGTAGAAGAATGTTCTTTGTGACATTGCTCATAATAGTGAAAAACTAGAAATGACCTAAATACCCATCATCTGTAGAGTGGATAAATTTTGATATACTCATCCAATGGGATATTAGCAGGCAATAAAAATACACACCTCAGCTATACTCAATAACAGGGGTGAATGAAATCACAATTTCATTTAGCAGAAGGTGCTAGACAAAAAAGAATATAAAATCAAGGAAAAACTAATGTTTAGGAATAAAGTAAAATCTTTTAAGATAAAAGGTGCAAAGAGGGCTTCCCTGGTGGCGCAGTGGTTGAGAGTCCGCCTGCCGATGCAGGGGACACGGGTTTGTGCCCCGGTCCGGGAAGATCCCACATGCCGCGGAGCGGCTGGGCCCGTGAGCCATGGCCGCTGAGCCCTGCGCGTCCAGAGCCTGTGCTCCGCAAGGGGGGAGGCCACAACAGTGAGAGGCCCACGTACTGCAAAAAAAAAAAAAAGGTGCAAAGAAGTGAATACGATAAGAATCAGGAGAGCAGTTACCTCTAGGGGATAGAGGGTGTGATCTGGAAGGGATGCACTGGGCTTTGGGGTGCTGGCGATGTTATATTTCTTGATTTGGGGGCCATATATATACAAGCCAGTGTATCCTTTCTACTTGCCTGTTATTTTGCTCATCCGGAGGCTTAATCTAGGGGGAAAGAGTCTGTAGGAAGTGAGGTCATTACCATTCATCCAGTCATCATTTGCATAGATAAGACATTTTTCTAGATGCTCTGGGGTAGAGTTGAGCAAATCCTGGTCACTGCTGTTCATAGAGCTCACAGTGCTGTCAGGGGTGATTGAGAGTGCACCCAGGGTGCTCAATGGTGGCAGCACATGTCAGGGATGAGAATAAAGGCTTTGAAGCCAGAAGCCTGTATTTAAGCCAGGATCTACCTGTTACCAGCTGTGTGACTCTGGGCAGCTTACCTCATTTCTCGAAGCTGTGGCTTCATAATGTGCAAAGTGCAGATGGTAGTGTCTACCACAGAGTTAGGAATGTTAAGTGCATTGATGTGCGTAAAGTGCTTGCTCCACAGTAACTAGTGCCTTGAAGTATTAGCTGCTTTTTGAAGTAACTCAGAGAAAGGATATGAAAGCACCGTGAATGTAGCTCATAGAAAGGATATGAAAACACCATGAACAAGATGTGGAGATGCACCGGAAGCACACTGCGCACATCCCAGCCTGAAGAGCGGGGAGTATACATGATGCTGAGGGCGTATGGGAAGGACCTGTGGGAGTTTCAGAAAGTTGGAGGGAGGGGTCCAGGTACCCTAGGCAGAGGGCAGTGTGACCAGGGCTGTGGGCTCGGGGTGCAGCAGCTTGTGTTAGCGTAGTCCTGTGTGACCGGCAGGGCTTGTGGTCTGGAAGCCCCTGGGCTGGAGTGGTCTGTAGACAACGTTTGCCTGGGATCATAGGCCTTTTTTTTTTTTTTTTTTTTTTGCGGTACGCGGGCCTCTCACTGTTGTGGCCTCTCCTGTTGCGGAGCACAGGCTCCAGACGCGCAGGCTCAACGGCCATGGCTCACGGGCCCAGCTGCTCCGCAGCATGTGGGATCTTCCCGGACCGGGGCATGAACCCGTATCTCCTGCATCGGCAGGCGGACTCTCAACCACTGTGCCACCAGGGAAGCCCATAGGCTTCATTTTTTAATATGTGTTTTTTTCAGGGAAAGAGTCTTTAGAAGAAGACACGAGCTGTGCCTCTAACCGCAGTTACTACCACTCTCTGTGCTGAGACCCATCATTCTTTGTTTGCCAGGTGCCTGGACCCTGAAGGCATTAATGTTTATAAACCTTAGACTGTCACTTGGGTTGAGTGTGAAAGTAGCATGAGGAAACCATGGGAAACTTGCATGAGGAGTGGATCATGGGAGGAGTTGAACGTCATACCAGTGAGTTTGGACTTACTCTGCAGGTGGTAGGGAGCCATTGCAAGGTTTTGAGCAGGGTGTTGAATGAATAGAACACTCTATTAGTTTAGTCTAGCATGATCTACACTGGACCTGGGGGCATCCATTAGGAGGCTTTGGCAGTGGCCCGGTGAAAAGGAATAAAAGACTTGAACTAGAGCACAGAAAGCACAGGGTATATTTGACAGCCGTTCTGGGGGCTGACTTAATGCCATTTGGTAACTGATGAGGTGTGTGTTGAATGAGAAATAATAGTACCAGTGACAGAAGGAGGAAGGGAGGTGGGCATAAGTGTGGGCCCAGGAGGCATTTAGTGGTGAGGCACTGAGTTTGAGGTGGGAGGCAGGCTTTCTTCTGCTCAGCAGAACGGTTTAGAGTTGGTTAAGAGACTCAGTGTTGTGAGAGACTTCTGAACTTTTTTCTCAAAGGCCATGTTAACTGCATGATACAGTAGGTCCTCCACATGCAAACGAGTTCTGTTCCGAGAGCGCGTCCGTAAGTCCAATTTGTTCGTTAGTCCAACAGAGTTAGCCCAGGTACCCCACTAACACAATCATCTATATAGTACTGTCACACAAATAATGTTAATACATAAAAAACAAACAAACACAGAAAAGAAAACATTTTTAATCTTACACTTCAGTACCTTGAAAACTACAGTAGTACTAGCTATATCACTGCTGCTTTTTTTTTTTTTTTCGCGATACGTGGGCCTCTCACTGTTGTGGCCTCTCCCGTTGCGGAGCACAGGCTCCGGAAGCGCAGGCTCAGCGGCCATGGCTCACGGGCCCAGCCGCTCCGCAGCATGTGGGATCTTCCCGGACCGGGTCATGAACCCTTGTCCCCTGCATCGGCAGGCGGACTCTCAACCACTGCGCCACCAGGGAAGCCCTATCACTGCTGCTTTTACACTTGCTTCCGGACATCCTGGGCTTGAAATAAAGATACTGTACCACTGTACTCTATACAGTACTTAAAATAAAGTACACAAAAGCACAACCACTCGCGGAGGACGTGCGTACATGACAACCTACGCCAGACACGTGAACTAACTTACGTGATTGGATGTGTCGAACGCACGTTCGCATCTTTGAAAGCTTGCAACTTGAAGTTTCGTGTGTAGGGGATTTACTGTAATTGTTTTTGACAGTCCAATGACTTAATGTGGTCACTGTCCTATGGTGGGCTTTACTTGGTCCAGTGCAAGTGGCCCTAGTCCTTGGTGGTTGTCAATAAACCAGGCACGTTGGTTGCAGAACTGTGGGTGGTACACAGAGAGAATGATTAGTGTTGACTAGTGAAAACAGAGGTGGGGGCATCTTGGGTTTATCCTCAAGTTGCACTGAGAAGGGTGGGTCCCGGGGCTGGTGGCCGGAAGGCATGCCTCATTTGGCACTGGCTGGATTGACAAGAAGCCCAGACACACTTGCAAACACACTTCGCCCAGCCTGGGGTTTGGCACACCTGCTGTGTGCTGAGTGGGTGGCCTGACGCATCCATGTGCACCTGCGGTGGTGCCTTTACCTGGTGGAGAGAATTTTTGCCCAGAAGAAAAGCCATTCAGTGAAGAGTTCTTGAATCTCCGATATAAGAAGCCTGGTTTACTGAAGTGGCTCCAGAAAGCTTTTGTAAATTATGAGAAAGACAACAATTATTGGTAATTCACTGATGCTTAAGGCTTGCCTGTTTTTAGATCAACTTAATGCTATACTTGTGCTTTTTAATGGGCTGGAAATTGGCTTTGGGACTCCATATGTGAGTGGATACAGTCAAAAAATGCTCGTGTTTGAGTACTTAGAATTTTACAGGTTTATAGTTGTATTTTGCTTATAGCTTTTTCACTTATGTTAATATATTTTTCATGCTGAATCCTAAGGAACAAATCTTTATTTATATACCCTAATTCCATTGAAAATGTGCTGCCAGTGGATCATCAGTTATATAACATAATTTCCATTCTGTAAGGTTTTTGTTGTTAATGTTAAAAAATGTATTGCACAGGTAAGAGTTCCAAAAGTTTTCCATAATCTTTGAGATTGACTTTATAGGAAGTATATTTACAGAAAATCCTGATTTTGGAAATAAATTTTAATCTACTTAAGCATTTTGCTTTAGATATTTTGAAGGTAAACACATGCATTTTTTTCAAACACATGAATAGAATTTGCTTGACTATTTACTTCTTAGGCTGAATGACTTTTGTTCTAGCTCAGGATCTCTGACCTAATTGAAAGATTAAAAATCGTTCATAAAGTGTTAAGACCTTTGGTAAGAAATTTAAAATCATGGCTTGAATTTTATGCCCACGTTGAAGATGCTACTCAGAGATGAAACCGGAGTTTGGTTCTTTTGATAGGTCCTAGGTCAGCCTAAACCAGGCTTCCTTTTAGGGTTTTTGTTTATGGTGTCATGGGCTACAGCTTTAAAATAGGCAGGTGGAGGGAATTCCCTGGCGGTCCAGTAGTTCGGAACGCCGTGCTTCCACTGACGGGGGCACGGTTGGATCCCTGGTCAGGGAACTAAGATCCCGCATGCTGTAGAGGCGCGGCAAAATGCAGAAAATAATAAAATAATAATAAAATAAAATAGGCAGGGGGATTCAGGGTGTTGGTTCCAGTCCTCTTGGGGCCACATGGCTTGAATATACAGAAACGGTTTCTGAATTTTTCTCAGGCAACCTGTTATGAGGCAAACTCTATGGCTGTTAGTTCCTCAAGTTCTCTTTCCCTGCTCTGCCCCGCTTCTCCTTGCCCATGTTAATTCTCATCTCATAATTGCTTTGGCGGGGGTTGTTTCTGTATTTTTCTCTGTGTTTTTCTTATTGGCAGTGTCTTTGTTCCAAGGAAGAACCAGATTTCTATTTCTGGTATTCTGTTCAGAAACTCCATGCCCTGCCCCTAGATTGCCTGTCGCCCGAGAGATGGCAGAGCAAAGCAGGCAGCAGAACCATTTGTTCCAGGTCTGTCTTTGGGGGATGATGAAAACTGTGAGTCTTTGGCAGAGTTAGAGCTCAGGGATGGCTTGACATTTTCCCAGTGGGTTAGCATAACCCCAGGGACCCTCGTTTGAGTCCTGGTAACGACAGCTTAACCGTCAATTTTTCTTAGGGTATGGCTCTTGAGAGGAAAAAGCCTTTTCAAATTGAGAGCTTTTTATAGATTTCATTACTAGTTGAATCTGTATTCTTATAGGAAATACCTAATCAGATATTGACGGTGTTAGGCCATCTGTCTGTATATGAGTATTTTCCTCTAAGCCAGTGAGAAACCTTACCTTTGCTCAGATTGATATTCTGTGACAACTGCTGCTTGGGGGCAAGAGATTTTCAACATTAGATTGCATCCTTTATTGTTTTAATTTACTTCAAGGCAGAAGCATAACGCTAAAAAAAAGGCGGAAGGGGGCTCTTTCAAGTAAAAAAGACAGCAATTGAAAACATATTAGAGGAAAACACAGCTAATATTTTAAAAAAGCTATGCAAATGGTTTAAAGATTTTAAGACTACAGTTCATTTTTCTAAAACCAGTAGGTATCACTTAAGCTTAGTGTTCATAAACTATTTTAGGGCAAGGATAATGTCTTAACCATAGATTGTGCTGCCTCTAACATAATACATTCAGGTAGAAGACATGCCACACAGGTAATGTTTATAGATACAGGTGTTAGTTGAAGATGTACATGTTTTGCTATTTTTTCCTCGTAAGTGATGCTTTTCCCACTCAGGTCTTTGTGTCCAAAATGCTGGAAACTCTTCTCATTCTCTGTGCGTTCCTCTTAGTTCTTTTAATTACTGCTTGGTCTTGCAGAAACTGAGTTTTAAAGGGTTAGCTAAAAATAGACTCATCGCTGTAAGCACCTTCTTCACATCTGCTTTCTTTCTCGGTCCCTGCGAGGTTGACCAGTTTTTTTGGAGTTGTGCATCAAAAAACAGTTGGAGGGAAAACAGCATCTGTTTAGTCAACATTTCCAGTGTTGGAAGAAGATGTCAGATTTTTAACTTTTTTTGTTTTCTTTTTAAACACCAAGTATGGTGCTTTCAGAGCAATGGAAATTGTTTCAAATGTGGAGATGGTTAGGTGTAGCCTTTTGAGGTCCGTCAGGCCCACTGAGCTCTCTGTTGTCCATCTCACCCTGTGCAGAGTTTACAAAGAAACATAGCATCCACTGGGCGAGCGTATATGGCTCACTGTTTTCTACATTTAGTCATTTGACCTTCCGAATGCCAAGGGCGCACTAGGCAACTTGTGGATGGAGGAGTGTGAAGCCAGCCCCTCTGAGGTTTGCTCAGGATCTGGTGGGAGAACTCTGGTTTAGCGTTCAGAGCAGGGTTTGGGCGCCAAGCTCTGCCGCCTTCCAGATGAATTACCTTGATCCAGTTACCTGTTTCGTCACATATGAATTGGGGGTGATCATGCCTGCCTAACGCATGTGATGAGCCTGGTACACACTGCCTGCCTGAGGAAATGGTTTTGAAGGTAGAATTAGGGAGTGGTGTCATCTTAGACCCCGCAATCCAACTAGGTGTGCTTCATTGTTTTTAGTAGTTTTTGCTTAATCTGTCCATGGTTCTGAAAATACCAGGCCCTGTGGGCTCTCATTCCCTTCACCCCCTACCATGAATCAACAGCCCCTCCCAGCTGAGAACATTAGAATAATGCACAGTGATTCATGAGAACCCCAGTCGTTGTGTGTCCACTGAATTTCTTTTATTCTCTTTTGGTTTTGAAGGTTGGAGTACATTTTTTTTTAATTCTTTGCAGCAACACCATAACCATATCTTTTAATTTCATAAATAAGAGGCCTTGCCTTTTGGTTTTTTAGGAAAGATGTAGGAGGTGTGATGTTTGGTCTCATTACAGAAAGTTAATTATTTGTACTTATTTTTGCCAAGCATGCTTACTTAGTACATTGGGAAACAGCATTCAGAATAATTTACTAAGTATTTTTGTGATTGTAGCATCTCTTCCCTCTCTCCACACATTGTATAAATGCAAGTAACTGTAATTCATTCAATAAAACCGACAGTTGCAAAATTTCTATATTTTTAATAATTTTTATGCTCATGGTATAAAAATTTAAGAGTACCAAAGGGTTATATATATGCTGGAAAGTAAGTTTTCTTCCTTTCCTCATCCCCAGTTGTTCCCTACAGAGATAACCACTTACATGTTCTTAAAAATGGAAATCGGTGTTAATCATGGTTTGATGCTCTGATGTATTTGCCCTAATCATTTCTCGGCCTTTTCACTAAGATCAAGTGCCTCTGACTGTGCACTATAATTTTTGGTTATAAGTTAGAGGAATCAGGAGCAAGTTACTAGGTGTACGCTTGGACATATGAGCAGAAATGACTAATGTACTTTTATGATAATACTCGGTTTAACTAGCTATCGGAGCCGTTGTTTCCCATGGCTTTTGAGTGTCCTTGCTTTCCACATCTGTGTTTTTTCATTTTCCAGTTTGCAGCATGAGAAAGCTGAGCTAGAACAGCACCTCGAGCAGGAACAGGAATTCCAGGTCAACAAGCTGATGAAGAAAATTAAGAAACTGGAGAATGATACCATTTCTAAGCAGCTTACGTTAGAAACAGGTAAAAATGTATAGTTCTCTCTGTACCCTTTTTAGGATCGTTATAGTTATATATATATATGTATTTCTTATATCATCACTGTTCTTTCAAGCTTTAAGAGGTCCTGAGGAATATCAGTGAAAAAATGTTTTTCAACTTTTTCTTCCCACAGTGGCGGCTTCCTCTCTGAAGTACACATTGGCAGATCTGCATAGCACCTGCTCACTCTTTCACGCACTTGTGCTTTTCTTAACCACAACTAATAAAGTTTCAGGAGATATGTTGTGATGTACTGATTTATAGGCAGGAAGTGTTAGGTTCCTTTTGCCAAAGGGGGAAGAATATGTTTTTAACCACAGGATCGTTTCTGTGAAATTTCCTGAGACAGTGTGGCTATGGAACTAAAACTTTTCTTTCAAGCGTTCTTCAGAACAATTAGCATTTTCTGTCTTTGAATTATTAGCAATCTTATATGAACCCTGTCTTTTCCCACCTAGATTTGTTGATACGGGTATGGAGCCCTAGACTTAGTTGCACGTCCTGGTTCAGCCACTGATGAGTTTTGTGACCTTCCATTAACTTCATTAACTTCTCTGGGCCTAGGTTTTCCATTTGCAAACAGAGAAGCACAAACTAAAGTCAGGTGTGGCAAGCTTAAAAAGGTACAGAAGGCGGAAGGTGATAGCGCACAGTTTCTTTGGCCATTGCCCTTGGTAGACGTTGGTATTTGAGCACAGGTCTTGCCTTAGGAGGCCAGACTGGTCCTTATTTGCCAACTCACAGAATCATGGGCCACCATTATCAGTCCTTCCAAGTTCGGGTGTCAGACAGAAGCTCCTAGCGCTTTTCCCCACGCTCTTTTCCCAAAGTTAGAAGAGGCTGACCGTAGTCTACTGCCACCTGGTTTCCATGTCAAATTCAGTGTATTCACATTTTCTAGTTCTTTGCGATGTGGATCCCACTTACCACTTTGATGATTTGGCCAAGCTCTTCATGCAGAGTTGTCTGATTTATCCCACTTTTAGGATCTTTCTGTGCGTCTTACTCCATGCTGACTGGTTCTTGAATCACCCTCAGGACCATTCTCATTTCATCATTGTACTTGAGACTGAAACCGTGACGGGAATGTCAGGCTTGAGAGGAAGCCAGGGTTTGTTTTAAACTAATTGGACTGACTTTTGGTTTTTGTGTTATTCTTGTATCTACCTATATCAAAGGGTGGAACGTCACTGGGTTTTCTAAGACTATGAATAATGGCCTTGGAAATTTTTCCATTCCTTCTAGGTTAAAGAACAAAAAAGCTTCATTTCCAAGGGTTGGCTGTTTTACACATATCCAGAGTAATCGATTCTTACCCGTCCTCTTTGGAATTTAGATGCAATTTCTAGAATTAGAAAACTCCCCCACGTCCCCCACCCTCCCCCCGACCCTGCCTCCAGCTTAAAGCATTTTGTTCCAAAGTTCACCTGTTTAATTTCCAGGGTAGGCAATAGCCAGTTCTTTCCAATTAAAGTTTTGAAGATTCTTGTTTAAGTCCCTGATATAACAAGAACTCGTTACTGGTACCCGTTAATCAAGAGTTAACCAAGTGGCCAGGTGAAATTTTCACAGTGGTTGGTATTGTGAGAACTTCACTTGGTCAACACCTTCCCTGTGATGGCTGTCAATAACGGAAGTAGCTTCTATCTTGTATTTGTTTACAGGCTCCTTGAGGAGACTTTGAGCTCTGACCCCCACGGTTTAGTTGTGGCCACAAGGTGGAGGTAGTGGCCTAGAGTCAGAAAGAGAAGGGTTGACTGATCCTACTGTCCCTGGGAGAGAGGATGGATGGCTGCATGGTCTTAAGGCTCTTTAGAAACTTTAGTGACTAAATGCTTTTAAAATGAGGCCCAAAGGCATACATTCTCCCAAAGTTAATGATTTAGTCCACTGTAAGGCTTCTTTCAGACCTCAGCACCAAAGAAATGGATTTCCACAATGGAATGTGTGCATTGCAAAGCCCTAAACTAGAAATTATCTTCAGATCTGGGATATCAAGTCCTTATTTTATTTTATTTTTTTAATTTTAATTTTTAAAAATTTTTATTGGAGTATAGTTGATTTACAATGTTGTTAGTTGCAGGTGTACAGCGAAGTGAATCAGTTACACATGTACATATGTCCACTCTTTTTTTGGATTCTTTTCCCATATAGACCATTACAAGTCCTCATTTTAATTAAGATGGAGAAAAGTAACACCATACTAAAACTTTCCCCCCTTTCTTTTGGGTATATCTAGGATGATTATATGTTGGGGAATTTATTTAACTACAAGTAGTTTTAGTCGGTGTTTAGGGGGGAATGTTTTTTTTTTTCTACTGTAGAAATAAATGTCTTCCATGTTTCCATGGATGTGATCTGATCCTCTCTTGTGGCCATCACTTGGGATTATCATCTGTATTATAATATTTACGGTATGTCGTAGTCTGTATAATATAATATATCCTATACTGAAATTATTATCAGAAGAGCCAAGGCACGTGCTGTACTATGCATTATAATGATATATGTGTGTGGTACATGCCTTTGCTTTTCTATCTGACAATAAACATATTTTTAAAACTAAAAGCTATTTGAAGGCAATTATCCTATGTGTCCCGTGCCTTGCCGCTGCTTTGTTGGAAGAGTTTAAATAAAGTGTGGATTTAGACAGGTGCCTGAAGAGCTGTCACTTGTACTTTGAAAGGCGGTGTAGGGTAGGTTCAGGGTCTGGGTATTGGACTTGAATGGAACCAGATGTGAACCTCTTTCCTCTGCTAAATATCTTAATTTGTTTATTTTTTTGGTAGCAGCTTTATTGAGTTATAATTCACATACCATTACAAATCATCCATTTAAAGCATTTACAAATCATCCATTTAAAGTATATTTCGTGTTGTGTAACCATAACCAAAATCAATTTTAGAACATTTTCATCACCTCAAAAGAAACCTTGTCACTCAATCCCCTAATCCCCTTAAGCAACCACTAACTCTACTTTCTGTCTCTGTGTATTTGCTTATTCTGGACACATCCTATAAACGGAATCATATAGTGTGTGGTCTTGTGTGACTGCCTTCTTTCACTTAGCATGATATTTTTATCCACGGTGTAGCACATATCAGTACTTCATTCCTTTTCCTGGCTAAGTAATAATCCATTATATGGATGTACCACATTTTGTTTATCCATTCATCCTTTGCTGGACATTTAGGTTGTTTCAGCCTTTTGGTTATTATGAGTAATGCTGCTGTGAACATGCATGTACGATTTTTTGCGTGGACATGGGTTTGAATCTTTCTTGGAAATTAGAATGGAATTGCAGGGTCACATGCCAACTCTCTGTTTATCTTTTCGAGGAAATGCCAGACAGTTTTCAAAGTGGCTGCACCATGTCATTGCAGCCATGCCGGTGGATGTGAAGCAGCATCACATTGTGGTTTTGTATTTCCCCGAGGCGAATGATGTCGAGTGTATTTTCAGGTGCTTCTTGGCCATTTGTGTATCTTCTTTGGAGAAATGTCTATTCAAGGTCTTTTTATTATGGAATTCTAAGAGTTCCTTATATAGTCTTATACATATAGTACTTGTATTTTATAAGATACAAGTCCCTTATGAGATACATCATTGCAAATATTTTCTCATTTTCTGTGGGTGTTCTGTGCACTGTCTTGAGCGTGTCCTTTGAAGCATAGAGCTTTTTTAATTCTGGTGAAGTCCAATTATTAATTTTTTTCTTTGGTTGCTGCGTTTTGGTATCATATCTTAGAATGCAAAGTCACGAAGATTTACCCCTGTTGTCTTCTTTGGGTGCTTACATTTAGGTCTTTGATTCCTTTTGAGTTAATTTTTATATGTGGTGTAAAATAGGGTCCAAATTCATTCTTTTGCATCTAGTTGTCTCAACCAGTCTGTTTCTGAGCCTCAGTTTCCTTATCTGTAAAATGGCAATAATAGCAAACCTGTGTCAGGTACAGTGAATGAGAGTGTAAGGTGATTTGCATAATGCCTGCTACATAAGCACTCAACATAAGGTAGCTGCTGCTGTTAATTTTTAAATAAGCATCTATATATGTGTGTGTAACTGAATCACTTTGCTGTACACTTGAAACAAACACATCTTTAATTAACTATGCTCCAATTCAAAATAAAAAGAAACTAAAAAAAAAATCATCTATATTTTGAACCTAATGGGTTGAACCTGCAGAAGGGGTATTGGAAGGTCTCTGCCAGGGATTCGTGTTGGCCATACATGTTTGTTTTGAAGGTGTAGCTTAGGTTGTAACGGTTTTTAAGAGGGCACCTGGGGACTTCCCTGGTGGCGCAGTGGTTAAGAATCCACCTGCCAATGCAGGGGACACGGGTTCGAGCCCTGATCTGGGAAGATCCCACGTGCCGTGGAGCAACTAAGCCCCTGAGCCACAACTACTGAGCCCGTTGTGCCACAACTACTGAAGCCTGCGTGCCTAGAGCCCGCGCTCCGTGACAAGAGAAGCCACCACAATGAGAAGCCCGCACACTGCTACGAAGAGTAGCCCCTGCTCTCTGCAACTAGAGAAAGCCCGCACACAGCAACGAAGACCCAACGCAGCCAAAAATAAATGAATGAATTAATTAATTAAAAAAGAAAAGAAAGAAAGAAAAAGAAGGCACCTGCCTATTCTCTGTAAAGCAGAACTTATCTGGGTTTGGGACTAAGTCTTAGACTCCTTGCAAGGTGGGTGCCAATTGACTCACGTGCTGGAGGCCTAATTTTAAGTTAATCTCACCAAAAGTCAGGCCTTCGGCATGGACCCTCGAATTAGTCAGATAGCATTTGTTCTTCTCTTAGAATCTGAGATCTTTTCATTCTTTAAGAAGAGAATGTTACCAGCTTGATCATCAAGGGCTCTGGGCTGTCAATGGTTCTGTCGGTGTTTTGCAGGATGAGAATTCATAGAATTGTAGAGCTGGAAGGCCACATTGCGGGGGAGGGCTACTCTGTCATTACTTTGTCCCCAGCCCCTCGTGGGGATGTTAGAAAGTGGGGAAATCACAAGGAACTCCAGGGGCAGGGGCATCAGATCTGCCCAGGCTTTGGAACCACAGCTACCTGCACCTGCTTCCTCTTCCTCCAGAACTTGCTGCCTAGGAAGCAGGCTTGCGAGGAAAATGGACCAGCTTGGCCTGTAGGTGGCCCAGCCTGCTCATACCTGCTCGCACTTTTTCAGAGAAGGAAACCCAGAGGGAGATCAAGAGGCTTTCTTCAAGTCACACAACTTAGCATTCTGAATGTTTAACTCCAAAAGATACTTTATAAGCAGATGTAAAAAAGCATGTTCAGAAAAATGTAACATTAGTAGGTCTTTGCAGCACTAATAATTAGTATTAGTCTAATAAACTGGATTACTTTAGTCAATATGACTTCAGTACTCTTAAGGGCTCTTTTTTTTTTTTTTGCGGTACGTGGGCCTCCCACTGCTGTGGCCTCTGCCATTGCGGGAGCACAGGCTCCGGACGCACAGGCCCAGCGGCCATGGCTCACAGGCCCAGCTGCTCCGCGGCATGTGGGATTTTCCCAGACCAGGGCACGAACCCGTGTCCCCTGCATCGGCAGGTGGACTCTCAACCATTGCGCCACCAGGGAAGCCCAGGGCTCTTTTTAACACACATTGGTGGGCACTGCCTATTCCGACATGTGGTCACTGTTACATTTAGGTGATAAGAACATTCGAACTTAAAATATTCTCTAAGCGTCAAGAACTCTTCATCAGAATGTGTTCTGTCAACTAGGAAGGATTTTCCTTCTCCGGAGGATAACTAGCATGAAAGGACACAAATTAGCTTATTTATTAAGGGAAGTTCAGCTCAGCACATGTGAGGACCTTCTGTGCACTTTGCACAGAAAATTATAGGAAAAAAGAAAACAGCCATAAACGGGAGGATTTGACACTTAACTATTATCAGCTAGTACAGTAGAAAAATCTGGAATAAATTAGTTGGAGAATTAGTCATGTAATTCAGCTAACACTTAATGACGAACAGGGATGCCTGTCATGTACTAGACCTCTTACTCTTTTCTCCTGTGGTTGGCCCAGTAAAGTTTTCTCAGTTATTTCTAGAATTTGGGGTGTATTTTCTTATCGGAGATGCCCTTTCTTCCCAAAGCACAGACACCCATTTCTAAAGTTTGGCTTTAGGACTGGAATGGTCATTTTATTTATTGGCATCTACGTGTAATGACAGTATCTTAGCCGCTGTAGTTTCGGGACGCTCTTGGGTTCATATCTCCCTTTCACCTGAATAAGCTGTGTGACGTCAGGCCAGCGATTTGATCTCTTCTGTGAACAGACGTACTCTCTAACTTGTAGGTTTGTTGGGGGAATAAATCTTCCATTCTGCCTCTCCTCGCGCTCCATCCCTATTGAAGTTCTTTCATTTGTCTTGTCGGGGAAGGAGAAATTATCCTCTTCCCTTCTAGGTTTTTCTGGCAGAGAAAATCAACAGAAGTTTAATGACATGTATACGTGGGAGAGAAAATTCGTCAAAATTGTCGAAGCCCTCACTTTAACACTGTCTTCAGCACTAAAGACAAAAGAGGATGTTGTGGGCAGAGGTTTGGAACTTCAGAGGAGGAGAGGAAGGCAGTTGACAGGCAGAGGGAAAAGCAAACACTGGGCAAACAAATGTTTGCTAGGCAGAGACAGTGGGACACAGAGAGGAATTTCAGCAAACAGGCTTTGCTGGATTCCTCCCACTCTACATACCTAGGTCATGCTACCGTTATCATGGTGATAGCTCCCTTTCTGGAACAGGTCCTCTACCTACATTCTTTTAGGCAGTTAGGGGGAAGGTCAAAGATTCCTCCTGATTCTTTGGGGCCTTAAAAAGAATCAGCCTAAATCATTTATTTGTTTATTTATTTAAAAATTGAAGTATAGCTGATTTACAATGTTGTATTAATTACTTCTGTGCAGCAAAGTGACTCAGTTATACATATATATACACTCTTTTTCATGTTCTTTTCCATTATAGTTTGTCACAGGATATTGAATACAGTTCCCTGTGCTATGCAGTAGGACCTGGTTGTTTATCCGTTCTGTATATACCAGTTTGCATCTGCTCATCCCAGACTCCCAGCCCATCCCTCTCCACCCCTCCGCCACCTTGGCAACCCCCGCAGTCTGTTCTCTATGTCACAATCAGCCTAAATTAATCCTTGTGCCAAATAGACCTATTTTGGGTGGCAAGTTTTGTTCCCCTGCACAGAATTGTTCCCATGTGGATTGCACACCAGTAAATAAGTTTACGTGGTGACCCAGTACACTGATGTTTTTGTAACTGTATTTATGACTGGGACAAGTTCTGTGAAACACTTGCTTATGTGCTTTGCACTGATTTTCTGTTCAATCCTATTTTGTTTTTAGCAAAATGTAGGTGACAACTGACTTGAACTAATTTCCTAATCCAATAGTGGGTCACAACCTGCAGTTTAAAAATCATGCTCTGATGTGCCCAGTGCTTTCCTGCCCCCAGGTTTCCATGGATCTGTGTCCTCTGCCTGGCCCATTTTCTCCCTCCCCTGCCCCATCCCTACTTAACTGTTACCCAGTTTGCTCCTCTAGTCACTTTGGGGTCTGTGCTCCAAAGTGTTTCCATGACGTTCAGTCCTTTTCCTGTACCACTTGGTACACAACCAGCAGTTAACAATTAAACCATTTCGTTTCTGTGAGCTCCTCATAAGGTGAAGGAGGGAAGGTACG
Organism: Phocoena sinus; assembly: GCF_008692025.1. Classification (NCBI taxonomy): domain Eukaryota; kingdom Metazoa; phylum Chordata; class Mammalia; order Artiodactyla; family Phocoenidae; genus Phocoena; species Phocoena sinus. The sequence continues at coordinate 13,001,616 of NC_045778.1, read as the reverse complement.
ATGTTAACCTCACCCCTGTATCCCTGGTGACTCACATATAGTAAGCACTCCAAAAATTGTATGTGCTGCCCTTAGTAATCAAAGTGTTCATCTAATTTCTGTGGTACTTTGCCCTCCCCATTTTCCAGGAAAATGAGCATACATCTTATTTGAGCCTCAAACGTCTCACCACCTTCCTTGATCTGGTTATCCATCTCTTTAATTCATGGATCTGTGTGACTGTCTTTTTTGTCCATGCTGCACTTGTGTGGCACACATTCTGCGTTAATTCAACACACCTTTATTAACATGCCTGTTGTCTGCCACAAACTCTGCTAAGAAAGATGACGTCGGGTCCCTGGCCTCGTGGAGCCTGGTCCAGGGAGGCCAGTGGACCTGTGGACAGTGACGAGGGATGCCCTGTGCCGAGCTGTGCTTAGGGGAACAGCATTACTGCTGCAGCAGGATTCCCCCCTCCCGCGTAACCAACTGAGAAGGACCTGAAGCTCCTTGGCATTTGGTTCAATTGTTTGTTAATTAACACACATGGGCCGGATAAATCTAAATCGAGCCTTGTTGCAGGGAAGCAGGGATGTGAGAGGAAACAGAAATGGGGGAGAAAATAATGCAGTAAAATGTAGATACAGGTTGCATGAAGTAGAGATGCCGAGAACACAGAAGAGAGTTCCTGCAGAAGATGTGCAGTGGAATCCCTCTTCTTTGTTACTGGGAAGGAAAACAGTAGGAATTTTGGCAGTCTGCATGTGCGGTGTCTTTGAGGACATAAGCTAGTCTTTTTTTTTTTTCTTTTTGCGGTACACGGGCCTCTCACTGTTGTGGCCTCTCCCGTTGCAGAGCACAGGCTCCGGCCGCGCAGGCTCAGCGGCCATGGCTCACGGGCCCAGCCGCTCCGCAGCACGTGTGATCTTCCCGGATCGGGGCACGAACCCGTGTCCCCTGCATCGGCAGGCGGACTCTCAACCACTGCGCCACCAGGGAAGCCCTTGAAAACCTTTTCAATCAAGCATTTGCATTGTAAAAGTAATCCATTGCTCTTTCAAGAAAATGTGGTAAATGTAAACACAGAAGTACAAACATGAAAAAAAAATTACCTAGACTACAATCCTCCCCAAACAACGGCTGTTGATATTTTTTCTTGATGTGATAGTGTATTTGCAGCATGCACTATGGTATGTGTTCTTTCCCCAGGATTTCTCCACTGTGCTCTTGATGTAGCAAAAGAGTTTATACCCCAGACTTTGAAACCTGCTTTCCACCAATGGTAATTATTTGGTAAAAGAGTCCCCTGGAATTATGAACCCATTATGCACATTTGTATAATACTGTGCTGATGTCAAAGTGATAAAAACTTGAGCTCGGAAACCATATAAATCTGACTAATTATATATGTATCTATTGCATAAAAGACCTTCATTTTCAGTGTCATTGAACAAAAGCAAAATTTACTGAGCTGGTAAACTATGAAAGTGTTGTTTTCACATATTAAATATTAACGAGGTTTTAATATTATCCTGAAGTTCTGTCCATTTCAAAGAACAAATCTAATTTTTATGGGAACACAGTGTTTGAGAAGAAAAAAGTTATAAGCTATGGTAAAGAAAGTTAACTCTTGGCTATCTGGAAAATTCTGTCTTCCAGATAGCTAAGCCTTCACTATCATTTCTCCTCTGAGAGTTTATTGGTTCACTCTGTATTTTAGATATGTGAATTAATATCCTAAATTAATGGATGTACTATTAGGAAATAGTTAATTTTTAAGATTAGATGTCTTTAAATTTTTTTGTTATAAAAATAGTAAATGTTCATTAAAAAATTGGGTGGGAGGGCTTCCCTGGTGGCGCAGTGGTTGAGAGTCCGCCTGCCGATGCAGGGGACACGGGTTCGTGCCCTGGTCCGGGAGGATCCCACATGCCACGGAGCAGCTGGGCCCGTGAGCCATGGCCGCTGAGCCTGCACGTCCGGAGCCTGTGCACCGCAATGGGAGAGGCCACAACAGTGAGAGGCCCGCATACCGCAAAAAAAAAAAAAAAAAAAAAAAAATTGGGTGGGAGCTGGAAAAGGTAGGAAGATAAATTACCACCAACATTACTTTCACCCAAGGGCCGACCCTATTTATCTTGCTATATAGTTCTTCATGATTTTTTTTTTTTGCATATTTTTCTGTTCTCTGTCAGTATTTTTTTTTTTTTTTTTCATTTTTTGGCCGTGCCATGTGGCTGTGGGATCTGGGATCTTAGTTCCCAGAGCAGGGATGGAACCTGGGCCCTCAGCAGTGAAAGTGTGGAGTCCTAACCACTGGGCCACCAGGGAATTCCTTCTATCAGTATATATTTCTTTTTCTTTTTAAAAAATATTTATGGGCTTCCCTGGTGGCGCAGTGGTTGAGAGTCCACCTGCCGATGCAGGGGACACGGGTTCGTGCCCCGGTCCGGGAAGATCCCACATGGCCACGGAGCGGCTGGGCCCACGAGCCATGGCCGCTGAGCCTGTGCGTCCAGAGCCTGTGCTCCACGACGGGAGAGGGAGGCCACAACAGTGAGAGGCCCACGTACCGCAAAAAAAAAAAAATTATTTATTTGGTTGCGCTGGGTCTTAGTTGCGGCAGGCAGGCTCCTTAGTTGTGGCCCACAGCCTTCTTAGTTGCAGCAGGCTGGCTCCTTAATTGTGGCATGTGAACTCTTAGTTGCGGCATGCATGTGGGATCTAGTTCCCTGACCAGGGCTTGAACCCGGACCCCTGCACTGGGAGCTCAGAATCTTATCTGCTGTGCCACCAGGGAAGTCCCCCTGTCAGTATATTTCTGATGCACATAGATAAATTTCTTTTGAACTGTAATTTCTGACCACCTAGACTTGAAAGTGATCATCCTTTCTCTCCTTTTCTCTTGCTCCTTACTGATGAACTTCCATTGGCTCTTTCTGGGCTCAACATTACACAAGCCAGTGGCGATGAACTAGAACTTGTTTTTCATTCTGAAACCATATGCACTTGATTGATCAAATAGGTACCTTGTGAGCTCTGTAGTCTGTGAACACCTGTCTCATCTATAACACAAATTGGCTGCTTGATTTCTAAAAGATATATATATGTTTTCCAGAAGGCAAAGGTCAGATGTCTTGCAGCCTAGGAAAACTGCCAGGGCTAAGTAAAATTCCGCTGATTGCTACAGCAGCAGAGTCAGTGTTTGAGTTTTACTTTACTTGTCTCTGTTGCGTTAATTTGTGAGGGACCTTTACCACAGAGCAAGGACCATTGTGCATGATGTCAGTGCTTTTCACATCATTTGCACGTGGTATGTTTTAATAGCCCCTTCATGAATCCTATTAGTCACTTCTTTCCTATATATAAGTAAAACTATGATTAACTCCGATGTATTGGCAAAGTAGGATGGAATGAGGTAATATCTTTTACTGTCTCTACTCTTGCAGTATAAACAAAACTGTCTTAGCCCATTTGGGCTGTTTTAACAACACAGACTGGCTTATAAACAACAGAAATTTATTTCTCACAGTTCTGGAGGCTGGAGGTCGAGGATCAGGGTGCTAGCTTGATGGAGTTCTGCCGACTGCTGACTGTGTGTGTCCTCGATTGGTAGAGAGCAGAGATCAGCAAGCTGCAGGGTCGCTCATGACTAGAAAGGACACTAATCCCGTCATGGGAGTCCCACCCTCCTGACCTCAGCTAAACCCAATCACCTCCCAAAGGCCTCACCTCCAAATACCATCACACTGGGGATTTAGGCTTCACCATGTGAATTTTGGACACAAACATTCAGTCCATTACAGAAACTGCATTCATTTTTCTGACTTTGATTTAGTCATGTTTTGAATATTGTATTTTTATTTTCCCAGGTGATTCTGATATACCTCCAAGGTCCCCACTTTGAACATCTATGGTATTATGTAATAAATTGATGGGAAATCGGGCTGAACTGTTAATGGCTCTCAGATGCTACCTAACTTGGAAAGTTTGGGGGGATTGTGTTAATCCCCACACCCATTTGTTTTCTTAGGATTTACCCAAATCTCTTTAAAAAAACAATTAGCCAACTAATAAGAGTTTGGTCAACGTAGGTCTTAGAGTACTCTGCTATTTCTTACATCTGGTATACACCTCTTGTATCACCATCATTCTAAGTACTTTTTGCTGTACGTTGTAACAAACTTTGTGTCTCTGTTCCGTGTATATGGTAGCCCTTACGTGGATTAGTTGTCATGGGCTGCCTTCCAGAATTCATTTTTTCAGTCAGATGTTTGGGGTTCAACATATATTTTCCCATAGAAATGATGATAATATGGCAGTTAGGCTAAACCAAGTAGCTTGAAAAGGTGCACTAAAACCTTTCAAAATTCTGTCGTTGAGCGCAGTGGTCATGGTAAAGTTCTCATCAGGCTTTTTTTTTGGCCAAGTACTCCCTTCCGCTACCTCTCCCCCCAGCCCAGCATCATGGCTCTCTTTAAATGGGAAAATGCTGCGCTGAGAGAGAAGTGCTATGGTGTTGGGAGCCGTCTCTTGGCTGCCCCCTTTTTCTGCCTTTTTAATGGTGAGTGTCTGCCGACTGCAAAGACACAGCTAGGGTGGGCTGTGAATTCAGACAGCCAGCTCTCTTTTTACACTCTAAGTTTATCCATTAAAGAAGTTGTGTATTTATTTGGGGAATATAATAACAACTCTTGGTGCCACGTTAATTAACTTTCAGCGGGAGGAAGGGCTACTGAAGAGGAGTAAAGAGTTTGGCTGGGAGGCCACTGACCTGACTTAATTACAAAGCAGCCTTTCAAATAAATATTCTACGAATCGTCTCTATCCGCTGCTGCCGTGTGCTCACAGACTATGCAGTCAGAAGGGGCTTGGGTTAGCCTGAGAATTTGATGTCTGGCAATGGAAGAGAGTAGGTGCCTGTTGCGCGAACACTGAGTTAAAAAGCCCATTAGCTATTATGAGGAAGGAGATGGGGGAGAGTATTACAGATGGAGACCAGCATAGAAAAGATCATCTGCCCAGGCAAGGAATGCAGCGCTGGGCTGCTGTTTCCATTCTAGCAAGAATTTCTGACTTTGCACGCTGTAAATTTAACGTATACTGTCAGATTTGAGGGTTGTTTGATCTCAGGGCAATGCAAGCACTGAAAATCTACTTCTGTCCGAATTGACAGCACTGGTGTGGACTCTTTTTAGGCTGTGGGATTAGGTGGACAGGAGATGGAAGGGCAGCTCTGATAAAGAACTTCAGGGGGAATTAATCATGATCATAATTAGTACCGTTTCCTCTAACTTCTCTGGTCTTTAGTGTAAGAGCTCCTCAGCAATGCTGAAAAGTTAAGATTTTTTTAGCTGAAAAAACAAGACTGGAAGCCCTGTTCTTTCTAAGGCCAGAGAGAATATGGACTCCCATAGCACTGCCAGCCTGTGTAATGAAACACCCAAATCCAAGCTGCTGCGCTGGGCTTCCTGTGTTGCCTGCTTCATGGAAACAAATTAGTAGAGCAAACTGGTACAGCAAACCCAAGTTGCACCCCCAGGAGGCCTTGGTTCACTGAAGTGGGCAGCAAATTGATAGCTGGTAGCTCTACCAATAGATACCAAAAAGAAGCTGAGATTCATGTTTGTTTTCAGCTCCTGTTTTTCCTGCTCTCTTTTTTTGCTTCTGCATACTCTCGGACTCACTAAGCTACCCCTACTCGGCTACTCCCCAGTATTATTGGATAATTTACCCCAAATCCTACTTGCCCCTCAAGATGCTCTGAACTCACTGGTTGGGTGGGACCCAACTCTTTTGGTCACCATGATGACTGCTACCCATTCCTCTCCTGGCAGCATCCATCACTTTTCCTGAGTCACACCGTCTCCCAGGCCAGTGGTTTCCTCAGCTCTTAAATGAAAGGGTGGATTTAGATCATTTCTCTTGCTGTTTCTGGCTCTAAAAATCTCTTACGGAGCTAGTTCAGACTGAAGACAGCTGTCCTCTTGAGATTGACAGAGAATGATAGAGTGGGTGGCCCTGGAAGGGACGTCGGCCGTCATCAAGGCCAGCGTAGATGAGGGCAGGTGAGTACCTACTCAAAGCCACACGCCAAGTCAGTTATACGTGGGCAAAGAGAGCTTTGTCTTGACTTGGCTTTTCAGAGTTACTGATGAGCAGGGTGCATGATTACTCTAAAATTAAAAGTCGTTGGGCATAAGTTTCCACCAGGCATCTCTACTACGAAACGATGCCTCGCTTGAATTTTTTTCTCACCTACCAAGTACCCCCTATCGTGTCTTAGTTAAACCTGGGAGTAGAGTCCTTAAAGGGTAAATGCCATGGCATTTTGTTTCTTTAAGTGAATGGCTGTGAATTGTACTTCAGAGCTTGGCCCAGAATGTGGTCAGAGGATCGCCAAGGTTCTTAGGAGTTCTGCGAGGTGTTCCTGGGTTTCTCCCCTTCACTGCGGGTAGGAACTGTTTAGTATCTTGAAGAGCATTTGTGCATTAGGCGGCTCCAGGCTTCACCACAGAATGCTTCCGACTCAGTGTGACTCCTCTGCCTTTTCCCATGCAAAGAAAGTGTACCGAAGCTATGTTTCCAGCTGACTCTGTGTGATCTTGGCTCATTCGCTTGTGCAGTAAGGTCTGTCTGCTTTGGTTGCTTTAAAAGACTACCTTTTGTCCATGGAACTGGTCTCACTTTACTGTATATATAGGGATCTTTGATCAAAGAGAACTAACCTGCTAAAAAGATACGAACTCTGCTACTTCGACGTCTTTACAGCTGTGCAATCAAAAATAATTTGTTGAGCCTGTGATTGAAAAGGTAAATTGCTATTGGTTGAAGAGACAGCATGGGGCAGTAACACCACCTTTTCCCCCTTTTAAAAAAGATTCCTGTTAAAATTACTTAACATCTCAAGCATATAGACAAATACAAAGAATGATATCACACCTTCCCTCTACCCGGCTCTGTGAAGTCTGTTCATCGTGGCACTTTCTACCCCCCTCACTAGCCCTCTTTTTTCTTCCTCTCTCTCTCACCCTCTACCAAAGTCTATAATTTGTTTCGTTTACTGTCTTGGCCCCCACTACAATGTAAGGCCCCTGAGGGCAGACATTTCTGACTCCTTAGTTCCCTGTTATATCATCCCTATTAACCAGTGTCTGACATTGTTCTCTATATTTGCATATTGCTTTACATTAGTGGATTAAATTAACTGCTTCCACGTATTGCTTCTTTTTATGAAGTAGAATGCAGTTCGGGGTTCCCTCTGCAACCGCCCACCCCCCCACCACCAAATCAAATTTTCCTTCTTCCCTACCTCACCACAGGTAACCTGTATTGTGAATTCGGCGTTTATCCTCTTTGCCTATGCTTTTTATATCTTAGGACATATTTATGTGTACCAATTAACCACTACGTAGAATTGTCTTCAGGTATTTGAGTTATTTATGTAAATAGTACTGTAACCTTTCTGGTTTAATGTTGAACTACATGCAGGACTGGGGGGACAAACCCAGTTAAGTCCTGGGACAACTAGTAAGCAGAACTCCTCAAACCCTCTTTAAGGAAGACTTTTCATGTGCCTTGAATAAATGCTGAAGCAACCACTGTGATTCACGTACCAGATAGCAATTAAGCTTTAACATCAGAGAATGAACCTGTCTCGATGTTCTCAATTAAAGTTTAAGAACTAGATGCGCTTAATGTATCTGTGCCAGAAAATTGGCCATTCCTTTGCAGTTTTCTCCATGAAAAGGGGTCCTAATGGTCCAATCAAAAAGAATCTAATTAACCAAGTTTAAGTGGTCTGCAATTCTCAGCAAAACTGTTTTCCTTCCTTCAGCTGAGACGAGAGAAGATTGACCTTGAAAATACTTTGGAACAAGAACAGGAAGCACTAGTGAATCGTCTCTGGAAAAGGATGGATAAACTTGAAGCTGAAAAGCGGTTCGTTTAGTCTTGCTGTTCGGTGTTCTGTACGTATGTGTGTGTTGGAGGAGTGGGGTAGCTTGCTGGGTGTGACCGAGGACTGACAATGGGACATTTTAATTCCTTGATTGACGCACATCATTTTAATTTGACAAGTGGAAAAAAATGTTGATAGCCTGTCCTGTTGGTCACTTCTTTATACCTCTCCCTCACTGACCCGGTAGAATTTCTTTTCATTTGGTATTAAAGCCTGTGAAGAAATTCATTAAGGAGCCGTTGTTCACCTCTGTTGTTCTAGAGGATGGTTGCAGTTCCAGCTTTTTACCTAATTGAACTGGCTTCCCCATTCATTTTCTGAAGTGCTTCGGATATGTGCTGGGTACTGTGAATTATCACACATTTCTAGAAGGTACTTCATGAGGAAGGCTGGGATTTTGATAGAAAAATGATCATCTGTGTGTTTTAAGACTTGCTGTAAAGAAATACCGGTACATATTTAAGGTTAGGGTTCTTGGTGTTAAATGTATATACATGGATATGGAATACTCAGCCGCACATATCTCTTGAACCCCTGTGTGCAAGATCCGGTTGGGCCCTTAGATTTAAGTACCATGTGCTTTGGGGTGGGTGGAGCGGAGCTTGAATAATGGCAGGAGGTTCTGTGGGTGGGACGTGTGTCTGGGTGTAGAAAGGGAGCTCCTTGAAAATATTCATCTACTTCACCACGATCTTCTGTTTGCTAACCAGAGACATTTGCCATAAGTACTTGGTTTGGATAGACTTCCATAAATTGAGTTCATCTCAAGATTTGCAACATAGAGCCATACCACAGGCTTAAGAAAACTGACAATCTGAGGTATATCTATACGGAATTATGCAAGCAGTAGTCGAATCAGCTGTGTTTTGCCTTATTACAGTAGTGTTAATAAATTGAAGCTTGAAAAATTATTTCATATAATAGATAGAGGGACCATTACAATATTTAACCTACTAGTTTTCTCAACAAGGCCTGAAGGTAATTCACAGTTTGCACTTGGGTAAACTCAAAGGTAAAAAGGTGGGCTTCCCTGGTGGCGCAGTGGTTGAGAGCCTGCCTGCTGATGCAGGGACACGGGTTTGAGCCCTGGTCTGGGAAGATCCCACATGCCGTGGAGCAACTAGGCCCGTGAGCCACAACTACTGAGCCTGTGCGTCTGGAGCCTGTGCCCCGCAAAAAGAGAGGCCGCGATAGTGAGAGGCCCGCGCAATGCGATGAAGAGTAGCCCCCACTTGCCACAACTAGAGAAAGCCCTCGCACAGAAACGAAGACCCAATACAGCAAAATAAATTAATTAATTAATTAATAAACTCCTACCCCCAACATGTTTAAAAAAAAAAAAAAAAGGTAAAAAGGTGAAAACCAAACTAAACCAGAAACTTCCCAGCAGCTTATAAAAAGGGGCAGAGAGGTCTGTTGCCAGTCTGTCTTCCTTTTTAAAAAGCAGTGGGAGGTTTTATATATATAAGTACCAAATTATTGCATCGAACATTATGAAATTGTCACTTTGTAGAATATTCATGTTTTATGTGCTTCAAAATAATGATAATTGGTAGAGAAGGTGGCACCACCAGTTATTAACCCAGTACATTTTGTTTTTGTTTTTTACCTTTTTACCTTTGCTGTGGCCTGAAGCAAAGGGCCTTCAGTCCAGTTTGCCATACCTTCAGGATTGGTTTTTCAGGAGGGGAGTTGAGAAGTCAGTCTCTTTACATGATGTCACTCTCCAAGGAGAGTCATAGTCTGTAAGTTTCAACTGAAAGCCTTGAACGGAAATTCCTCCCGTGTCGCTGTTCCCTCCAACCCAAGCATGTGGACCATTTAGTCAGCGGATCATTCTGATTGCCCAGTGTATTCCGGCATGATAATGAGAAGCCAGGGTTACAGACTTGTTTTTCATTAAGGCTTAATTACCAGTGGCCGTTTGAAAGGAGAAAAAGGAAGGTGGCTCCTTCAGCTCTGCCCTCTGACTTGACTGTCAGGTAAGGGTGACCAGAAGTTGATGGAAAATGGGCACAGGAGTCAAACAATTCAGTGGATTTTGGCGATTCACATGGGCATGCTGTTAATGAACCTCCCGGCTAGAATTTGTTGTTTTTGTCTTTATTCATTTTTCTAATTGCTGAGAACTTATTCATGTATTTTTTAAATAGACGATGGTGAGCATCAAATCAACGTTTTGTGTTTTAAAGGCAAACTGTTTTTCATTGTTGGAATTTTCTTTTCAATGAAGAATCCTGCAGGAGAAATTAGACCAGCCGGTGTCCGCTCCCCCATCGCCTAGAGACATCTCCATGGAGATCGACTCTCCAGAAAACATGATGCGACACATCAGGTTTTTAAAGAATGAAGTGGAGAGGCTGAAGAAGCAACTGAGAGCTGCCCAGTTACAGCGTACGTAGCCTTGGTGTCACTGGTCATCTGTCCACAGAATTAATCCACTTACCAAGTATAGAGTTTTACCTATATTTACTATTGAATTTGTATAAATCAAATTCATATTGTGTTTCATTGCTAGTACATATTTATATGTCTGTCATCCTGGAATAGATTATTTAAAAAAAAATTACAGTAGGGCAGGGCAAATAGTTTAGAATACTTCTAGAAAATCACATAATTTCAGGATGGTCCAGAATCAGAGGTACTATTTCTTTCTTTTTTTTTAATAAATTTTTATTGGAGTATAGTTGATGTACAGTGTTGTGTTAGTTTCTGTGGTACAGCAAAGTGAAGCAGTTATTCATATACATATATCCACTCTTTTTTTTTTGGATTCTTTTCCTGTATAAGGTCGTTAAATAATATTGAGTAGAGTTCCCTGTGCTATATACAGTAGGTCCCCATTAGTTATCTATTTTATATCAGAGGTACTATTTCTAACCTTCTCCCTGGTGTTCACCTCTCGGATGGTGCTAAGAGAAGCAATGCAGGAGACCTCAGTGTACTTTGGGGGCATTAGGCAGAGAATAGTATTTATCTTCTTTACTACCGAAATTTGGCCTCAGCTAACGATTGCTCGTGGTGGTTGAGGAATAAATGCTTTTGAAATTTCTCCTTTTTATTTTTGGAAATCAAAGGAACTAATTTCTGGACACTTGATTACGTCACTTTGCATTCACTTGGGTTTCTTCTGTTTTGGTTTTTAGGCCGTTCAACTTATTTGAATAGATAATACAGTGAAAGGTATGCAGGGGAAAATGTCTCCCTTTCACCCCTGATCCCCAGCCGCCCAGTTCTCACAATTAACACATTTTTAATATATTCTTCAGGGGTGTGTGTGTATGGGCTTCTTTTTTTTTTTTTTTTTTTTTTTTTTGTGGTACGCGGGCCTCTCACTCTTGTGGCCTCTCCCATTGCGGAGCACAGGCTCCAGACACACAGGCTCAGTGGCCGTGGCTCACGGGCCCAGCCGCTCCGCGGCATGTGGGATCTTCCCAGACTGGGGCACAAGCCCGTGTCCCCTACATCGGCAGGCGGACTCTCAACCACTGCGCCACCAGGGAAGCCCTGTATAGACTTCTTTTATACAAATAGTAGCACAATGAACATACCCTTTTGCATTTTTCTTTTCACTCACTATGTATTACAGTTTTTTCCCTGCCAATATATACAGAGCTGCCTTACTCCCCCTGCCCCTTTTTTTTTTGAATCTTTTGGCCGCACCGTGCGGCACGTGGGATCCTAGTTCCCCGACCAGGAATTGAACCCGCTTTGGAAGCACGGAGTCTTAACCACTGGACCGCCAGGGGAGTCCGCTCCCCCTGTTAAAGGCTCTGTAGTATTTGAGTGTATGGATACACTGTAACTTATTTAACTCATCCCTTACCAACAGACCTCTTTGGGTGGTGATGCTACAACCATAGCGAACATCTCTGTACAAACAGTTGAAACCTGTGCACGAACACCTTCAGGGTAAATTCCACGGCATGGATTTGCTGAGTCAGATGAAATGTGCATTTAAAATTTCAGCGCTTCTTACCTTTATGTTTTCTTCTCCGAAGTTGATTTCAAGTTCTAGTGCAGTAGTGCATCTGGGATGGGTGCATCAAGGTTCTCCTGGGAGCCTTTAGGAAGTACAGTGTGGTCAGTTTCCTGTTGCCGCTGTTAACAGATGAGCACAAACTTAGTGATTTAAAACAACACAAATTTATTATATCACATTTTTTGGAGGCCTGGGTTCAAAACAGGTCTCACTGGGCTAAAATCAAGGTGTCAGCAGGGCTGGTTCCTTGTAAAAGGCTCTAAGGGAGAATCCGTGTCTTTGCTTGTTCCAGCTTCTGGAGGTTGTCTGCATTCTCTGGTTCATGACTCCTTTGCATTGGTACCACTCCCACCTCTGCTTCTTGTCACATCTTTTCCCTCTGACCCTCCTGCCTTCCCTGTGTAAGGACTCTTGATTGCATCGGGCCCAGACAGATAATCCAGGATGAGTTCCCATCTCCACGTCCTTAATTTAATCACACCTGCAAGTCTCTTTTGCCATGGAAGGCAACCTGGACACGGGCTCCAGGGATTAGGATGCAGACATCTTTGGGAGTCCACTGTCCTGTCTAACCCCATCCAGGGTTCTGGGCTTTTTTACTCCAGGGGTGGAGCCTGGTCCTCTGTATTTTTTTAAGTAGAGGTGATTCTGAATGTACCCTGGCTTGAGAACCATAATGGATGTGTATTCCGTGAAAACAAACCACAGGGTTCTCAAATATTAGTTGCTTTAGGTTAGGATATTTTTTGAGTTTTTGCCGTGTTGGACAGACACAGGTCTTGTGAGCCCCTTTCTGAGCTCTTTCCACTGCTGTCAGTTTATATTTTTCTTTCTTGTATAGACTTGCCTTGTTGTTCCCCAGACAACATTTTTAGAAGAAATTTGGGAAGAATATCTTACTTCCTCTGCTTCCTTCCTACTGTACTGTTCGGTCTCTGGAGAGAATGCGGATGTCAGCAGAGGCTTCTGCAAAGTGCTGTTTGGATTCTGTGAGGACAGGGAAGGCTGTGGCACTTAGCTGTACACAGTAGCTTTGGGTTGGGTGTAGAGTATGAGTTAATGGCTTTCCTCATCCACCTGCCTCTGCCTCCTTAGGTTGGATAACCTTGTCCACTTTGAAAGCTCCTGGGGCACTTGGTCCCTCTCCCCCAAGTCCAGCTGTGTCTGAACTTGAACCGCTCTCCCAGTAGCTCTCAACTGACAGAGTCCCCTGGGGAGTTTTCGGTAGACCAGTGGAGAGGCTTCATCCTCGGGGATTCTGATTTAAGTGGTTTGGATGGGGTCTGGGCACCCCATCCAATACGGCTAGTATTTTCTAGCCATAAACCTGAAAGGGAATTTAAAAGGTACAGGCCACCTTGGGATCAGGTAGGACTCGTCTCTTGGGAGACTGTCCGTAAGTCACCCTCAGTTGACACTATCTTGGACTAACTGCTATGAGATGGCTGAAGATTGGGGCAACATAACCTCTGGACCCTGAGTCCTAGGGAGCTCTTTGTGGGAGAAAGAAGACTCCTGAGAGTAAATCTATGGTCCTTTGAAGTCAGGTGTGCGGTAGCCAGCAGAGGGCACCCAAGGAATGCCACGGGGTCAGCCATCTGTGCCTGGGTCTCTCACTCCCAGAGGCTGTGGGCCTGGTGCCTTCTCGGTGCCTCCGGCTTCTGGGTTAATTGCCAGACTGCCAGGAGGTCTTTTCAGCCATCACCCCTGGTGACTGATGTTCTTGTCGGTAGCTTATTGTTGAAGGATCCCCCTGCTGGTTTCCCCAGATGCTACAGGATTGCCATTTTCTTTGAAAGACAGTGTTTCCTCTTAAGTAATTATTCTCAAAGCCTCATGAATCCTCAGTTCTGTGAAGCTTTCCTATTTATGGAAAAGAAAGGCAACCTCCTCCGACAACTGTCCCTCTCGTCTAGAAACAGTAGATACTCCAAGAGGTCAATGTAGCGATGCCTGTAGAGCAAGTGAAAAATTCCATCTGCTGACCTATTTGGGATGAAATAACTTAAATCATTTATATTAAAAGTGTACTTTGTAAATATTTTCCCAGCATGCCTTCCATTAAAGTGATTTTTGCATCTGGATTAGACAGCAGGGTTTCTGGTTAGATTGAAAACGGCCCAGGAATATAGTGTTTAATAATGTTGGTATTTCCATTTGAATTTATGAAATAAGGATATTCAAGATAACCAAGATAAGTATTCAAGATACTTAGTGACAACACAGGACAGCGGGGAGGGTCATGTTTTCCCTTTGCCTGAAAGGACACTAGAGGGCGCCACAGAGTCCTGCACAGGGTCACTCAGAAGGGCAGGGGTTATAGTGGGTCCAGGCAACTCAGCAGAACGAGATTCCAGAGCCCCAGGAGGGTATCAGTTCCACATTTCAGATTCACAGGAAGGATGATCTGGCCGGCTTAGCCTGGGTCCAGTGTCTCGCCCTGGGGCTGGTTAGCTCTGGCCGGCGCTGTAGCAGAGACCTCTCCGCATACGGGGCAGCTCCCAAGGAAGGGGTATTTGTCATAAGCATGGTGCCATCCCAAGATCCTGGCTGCATGTATGTCTTTACCTGCTGTTTGACTCCGAAAGACTGTGCGTAAGTCAGGAAATAGTAACACAAACACCAAAAACTAGACTGATTTGAAATATTGATCTAAAGTTGCTTGTTACGTCAGTTTCTAGTTTTATAAAAAGATTTATAACTGTTACCTAGCACGTTGAGTACACTGGTTCTCCGTGTGCAAACTGCTCCCCCCCCCCCGCACCTCCCAGTGCGCTGGGGGGTGTGCTAACAAGTGTGACCCATGGGTGTGCTCCCATAGGTGACCTACCCCGCTGTGTCTGGAGTTGACAGACAGCAGAACTGGTGCCTGGAGGGGAGCCCCGTGGGCTGAGTCTGTTTCCCCAGCTGGACCCCGTTCCCTCTCTGCTCCAGCAGTATAGAGGGAGCTCTGGGAGCTGCTCGGGCCACACGTAGCTCCAGCATTCCTTCCTCTACATAAAGCACTTTAGAAGGCAGGGAAGCAGGATGGAAGATGCCTAATCTGACAGCACTGCTTTTCATATGTTTTTCTAAATGCATATTGTGGGTCAACCTTGGTACCTGGGATAAACTTGAAATCCAGATCTCATCTGTGTGTGGGAGAGTGAGAATGGCTGTCTTTCAGCACTTCTTGGTCTGTGGCACAGGAGCTGGACCACCGTCTTTTTGAAGAGTGTACACTGGTTTAATTGAGAACTCTGGCCTTTCAGATTCCGAGAAAATGGCGCAGTATCTGGAGGAGGAACGCCACATGAGGGAAGAGAATCTGAGGCTGCAGAGGAAGCTGCAGAGGGAGATGGAGAGAAGAGAGGCCCTCTGTCGGCAGCTCTCCGAGAGCGAGTCCAGCTTAGAGATGGATGACGAAAGGTGCGTGCGTGTCTCACGAGCCTCGGGAAAGCAGCCAGCCCAGGCTCCGGCCCCTCTTCACCTCCTGTAAGATGAGGCAGCAGATGGCAGGAACGTTTATTTATTGTGATGATGAGTACCGTGGCCTCGGTGCGGATGCTGAGAATGGGATAAATGAAGAAGTTTGACCGTCCTCCTTAAACACAGAAAGACACACAAAAAATGGCCTTTCCCGAATTACTCAGTGGGACAGACACGGAGGCGGGTTTTGTGTCGGGAGGCAGCGTTTGCAGGTGTCGTTGAATTGTCCCATCCTGGAGCATGGGCGCATATCTTAATCCCTAGGTACTGGTGAGCAGGTGGTGTGCGGTGCAGCCTGAGGAAGCACATACACCCAGGGGGCGAAAGAGTCCACGGCGGGGTGGGTGGAAGTTGTTGAAAGCCAGAGGCTTTGGTTTACCACACTTGGTAACTTCAATCTTTTTGCAGCTGGTTTTCAAAAACAGAACTCACGCAGTGCGTTTATCTGCTCAGGTTGCAATGTCAAGTCCCCTCCCTGGCCCTCTGGGAAATGGGCCGGCATAAGAGAGGTATCCTTTGGTTAACTAGAGGACACGGCTCAGTTCTCCTTGCTCACCCAGATTTTCCTTTCCTTCCCCACCTGCCCTCCTCCTGTGTGCTTGGGAGTGAGGTGATCGTTAAGATAAGCAACATCCACCTGTGCTGGGCAGCCAGTGCCTCAGACCAGGGTCTGCCAACGGCTGTGAGGACTAGTACAGGCTGTCGATGCCAGAGCATGTTGTTTGAACACATGTGGGCAGTGTTAGCAGATCAGCACTCTGTTTCTCTTATTGAATAGATCCAGAGGGCTAACAAGGCTTTTTTTTTTTTTTTTTGCGGTACGCGGGCCTCTCACTGCTGTGGCCTCTCCCGTTGCGGAGCACAGTCTCCGGACGCGCAGGCTCAGCAGCCATGGCTCACAGGTCCAGACGCTCCGCGGCATGTGGGATCTTCCCGGACCGGGACATGAACCTGTGTCCCCTGCATCAGCAGGCGGACTCTCAACCACTGCGCCACCAGGGAGGGGCTTTTGATTAATTTGCTGTGGACAGTATTTGCTGTGGTATTATCGTTTCATGAAAAATGTAAATTTTTCTATAATGAAGATCTAGTCTTTTTTTTGGGCTGCACTGCACAGCTTGCAAGGTCTTAGTTCCCTGACCAGGGATGGAACCCAGGCCCTCAGCAGTGAGAGCACAGAGTCCTAACCATTTGGACCACCAGGGAATTCCCGATCTACTTTTATAATTTAAAAAACTTTATAAAAAACAGACTTAGAACTGTTTTTTTTAAAAAAATATCTTCCTCATTTGAAAAGAATAAAGAGGATTCTTTCTCGGAAGTTTCTATCATAAAACTATCAACCTTAACTCTGAATTTCACTGATCTGCTTCTGACAGTGTCTCATTCTTTCTGAAACTCTTATCCTCTGAAAACCATTTCATTGAAAACATAAGCTACAATAGTAGATAACTTATTAACTACTTTTTTAACTACCTTAAGACATGGAGCAGAGCATGTATTAACACACACAGTACCCTGTGCTTGATTTTGATTACGACATACTCTGAGGGACAGTTTCTTTGACTGTGGTGACAACACTGAAGCTTCTTCAGGCTTTCCAGATAAATTTTTTTTTTCCCAAGGATTGGTATTCACTCCAGAAGGTTTGCCTTACCTTTTTAGGTCAGATTATCCCAGGTAGAGTACAGCTGTTGAATAAAGACATCTGCTCTCTCTACTGGGAATGATGATGTCAGATTTGGGAGGAAGAAAATAGTCAGACACTTGAGACGTCTACAAGTGTGTTTAATTCCTTAAAGACCAAGAGGCGGTCTTAGCCACCCCACTGGCTGTAGAATACAAGAGGTCCAGCCTGGTGGCACTGTGGTGGGCCGTGCTAAAGAGAGTAGGAAGAATTGGTGGTAGGTAGCTCGTTGAAAGGTGCATGCCAAACTTGGGAGTCTAGCTTCCCTGGTGGCGCAGTGGTTGAGAGTCCGCCTGCTGATGCAGGGGACACGGGTTCGTGCCCCGGTCCGGGAAGATCCCACATGCCGCGGAGCAGCTGGGCCCGTGAGCCGTGGCTGCTGAGCCTGCGCGTCCAGAGCCTGTGCTCCGCAACGGGAGAGGCCACAACAGTGAGAGGCCCGCGTACAGCAAAGAAAAAAAAAACAAACCTTGGGAGTCTGGTTTTCTTCGAGTTGAATAAACTAGCATAGGAATACCTGTGTTAAAAGTTCCTCACGTGAACTGGTTGCGTATAAGGGCTGAGTTGTTTCCTGGGATAGAAACGCCTGCACATGTGGCCGTTCCTTCCTTTGGCCAGAAGGCCTGGGAAGGATCGCTTATTAGGGAGTCTCTCAAGCAGAAATTCCTCCTCCTCAGCTCTCTGTGCTTGTTCACAAAGTACGGCCTGATGTGACTCCCGAATCCAGTAATGAGTCAGACCCGGCACGGCGTGACCTGCAGAGGTGCTCAGCCCATGTGTCATTTATTATATTCCACGTTCTGCATTTGAACACATGACTGTTAGTTAAGCAAGCCCTGCCTTGTGGACAATTGACATCCATTTCACGGGATCACATTGTCTCCAATTCGATGATATGCGTCTCAGAGGGCTTGTTTGGTTTTGCCTTTCAAGTAACAGTTTACAGGTAGCCACTAGAACGTGGATTTGTCTAATTCTTGGGACAGTGGTGGTGAATGTCTGCATAGCTATAGTGTGATGGAGAAAAGCCTGGTCCTCTCTGTTGCATGACGCAGCTCTGTCACCAGGCCTCCATCCTGAGCGAAAACACCCCGGATTCCCTCACCTGTGGCCCTGGGGAGAGAGCTTTGCCAAGCAGTGGAACAGCATGGCTCTGGGGTCCATATTATACATGTCTCCCCACTGCAGCATTGATTTCTAAACATTCAGGAGTTTGACCTCAAGATGTGAACCCCAAACATTTTCTCATAGGAGCTTTCTTAGGAACTACTGCAACGCAGGTGGCTCTAACCATCTCCTTCACTCCTCTTAGGTATTTTAACGAGATGTCTGCACAAGGATTAAGACCTCGCACTGTGTCCAGCCCGATTCCTTACACACCTTCTCCCAGTTCTAGCCGGCCGATATCACCTGGTGAGTACGTGTTCTCAGCTACCTCTCTTTCTGCTGTATTTAACGTATCCCTGAATACATTCCCTTCTAGCATATGAAAAGCTTGTAAACAGAGGGTGGTCACGTGTTGTCCAAAAACACCAGAAATGATCAGTGCTATCACAACTGAGTCTTAGCTTGCAATTTTAAAACAGTGTCAGCTGGTGGTTTTCTGGAACCAAAAAAGTAACTTAACTCTGAAAAACCTTTTCAAAAAGACTATCTTTGACTATGATTTTAAGTGCCGGTGGTTTGACAAAAACCTCGGGCAGATTTCGGAGATGCACCATAGCATATCTTTTATGGGTTCTCTCATTATGGTCTACATACCTCATCTCCTTTTTATCCTCAGAATAATTAACGCAGGCGTCGTGTTAAAATTGAGGAAGCAGTCATTTGGTGGGTCTGTAGTTACTGGTCTCGTGGCCAGGAAGTGGCCGGGGCCAGGCAGGGCGTGTCTTGCTTCACACAAAGCCTGTGTTCTTTCGAGCACGAGCTGCGTCCTGCTATTTCCACTGATGGGTGAGTGGGCCTCGGCCCTAGTAGGCAGGCCGTGCAGGAAGGAACTGGTTGCGCTTCTGCCTCTGGCTTTGCCCCTCAGAAGCCTTTCCCTCAAAGGCGTGCTTGTGTTCATCTGACCCTGAAAAACTCTCTCCCCAGGGTCTCTGGCTCGGTACCCACACAGCATGGGGCTTTCGGGCCAGGAGGGCAAGTAAATGATCCAGCAGGGAAGAAAGAGGAAGCAGGGGGCCGGAGCGGGGGTGTGTGGGCAAGTGGGGTGGAGGGAGGAAAGCAAAGGTAGTCGGCCAAGGGATCGTGTCTTGTGACTGAAGTGTCCAGGCTGACGTTCTTGTGCGCGCTGGTAAACAGATTTTCAACAGAGTTGGGGAAAAACGTGTGTGTGGGGGGGGAAGGGCGGTGGCGGAGCACTTTCACACAGAATACAGTGACGTGACGGCTTAGAAGGGTGGCAGCAATAAAGGTTTTGTGGCTTCACACAGTAAAACAGCTTCAGGTTAGGGTGACATCTCATTTTGTCTGTTTGTAATCATTAGACACCAGGGACGCCCTTCAGGTTGACCAAGGGGAAATGCTGCAGCCTCGCAGGTGGCCGTGGATAGCGGCAGGCAGGAGGGGCCTGGTTTTGTGAGTTTAGGATCCAACCCAAGCACTGTGCCGCTGTGACTTCTTGTTTTTGTAAGAGGGGTGATTTTTAAAAAGTCCAACACGAAGTGTGGCAGCTTTTGTCCACTTGGGGCCGGCACGCTCTCTGGCATGTGACGGGGCGGGGGGAAGAGGGGCTGTGTGTGAACCAAAAGGACTTTCTGTTGTGGATCCACAGCACAGTCCTCAGCTGTTCTTGCCCAGAGGATGTTCCTGAATCTGTTTCTCCTGCTCTGCAGTGGCCTTGAGGTCTCTCCAGAAGCTTCTCTCCCTAGCCGCCTCTCAGTTTTCCCCAAATAGCACTTGGATTTCGTTACCATGATAAAGGTTGTCTTTGCTTTCTGATTTATTGGTGTAAAAGGAAGTCATGAGTTAGGAAGAAGCAAGGAGGGAGGCTTTTATAGTTGATCGTGATGCTGATTCATGCTAATATAAATTCATGTTCTCTTTGATTTATTTAAACCTACAGGCGTGTAACTTCCAGTTCATTAAATATAGTGTTGTGGTCATTGAAGAAAGAAAAAAACAAAAGTGAGGCCTTGGTTGGGAATATTAACTTCTATGGTAACAAATACTCTGCAGGAAGATTTTATTCCATGCACAGAATTTTGGCTTTCGCTGGCCCTGTTCCTGTAATGCGGGGCTTGCTTGTATAGACAAGCTAGGTGGTTTTCCCTTAAACTACATCATAATAAGTAACACCTAGATTTTTTTTTTTCTCTCAGCCAGCCTTAGTGAGGACATTTGTATCGTATTTTAAGTTCTACAATATCATCAAAGTAGATTATAATCTCCTATTTGGCGGTAGAATTACTCCTATTCTGATCTAGTCCATTGGGTACATAATACATTAGCAAAATCTGAATTTTCAAGTTTTCTTTTCACTTTATTTTTTATTGGAAGAATTTGTGCTTCTCAGTATTAAGAATATCTAATCACTTCTCTAGTGGAATTATGCTGTTTGTATAGTTTTCGTTTCCATTTGAAGCATTTTGGCTTTTCTTCTTCCCTTACCATTTCTGGTTAACATTGACATTGGCAGTCTTGCATTTTCACTGACTTGGAATATTTTGAGGGCTATCTCACAATTTGATTGAAAGGTACATTTCCCAGTACTTCTGAAAAATCTTCTTCTTGCTTATGTGTGGATTTATATATGTGGATTATATAGAGGGACAGTATTATTTTTTCAACAATTTTTTTCAGGTTGTTCACTATTTTATATAGCCTGAGAAAAAGACATTCCCAGTTAACATATTTTCATATGCCTGTATCAGCCATGGGGAATACTGAAGTTGTAAAAAGGATCTACATCCCACTAGCAACAGGCACACCCACCACCCAGATCTTGGTTTCTAATTCCATTCTCCAGTGAAGAGAACTAGGGCTCCTGGAAGAAATGGATGTTTCTAGGGCCTTGGACAGGGAACATACAAGATGAACGTGGACAGTCTGGTAATGCCAGAAAGTTAGGTCTGAAAATCGTATTTTAAGTTCTGTAATATCATCAAAGTAGATTATAATCTCTGAAAGATGAGGATAGGCCCAAGAGACGCAGGAGGAAACTGAAAGTGCTCCCAAAGGCCCAAACTGGAACAATTTGAGCAATGAAATAAATAATGTAATACTAGGTTATAACCCAAACATAAAACAAATATGCATTGGTTCACACTGATATAAACAAATGACTGACTGAGTAAATAAACACGGGAGAAGAGATAAATCACCTATACAGAAGAATTGCAAATAATTGACATAGAGACTCCATCTTCACGGAAGTGGAAATAGCTCCCTACTCTTTAAATGTGGGCTAAAGGTAGGGAATTCCTTGCAAAGAATACAGTGTAAAAGGGAGGGGGGAAAAAAGAGTACCTTGGGACTTCCCTGGTGGTCCAGTGGTAAAAAAATCCACCTTACAATGAAGGGAGCGCGAGTTCAATACCTGGTCAGGGAACTAAGATCCCACACGCCGGGGGCCAGCCAAGCCTGCGTGCCACAACTACTGAGCTCGCGCACCTCAGCTAGAGCCCACGTGCTGCAAACTACAGAGTCCACGCCCTCTGGAACCCGTGCACCACAGCTACAGAGCCCGTTCTCCCTGGGGCCTGTGTGCCACAACTAGAGAGAAGCCCACGCACCACAAGGAAGATCTCGCGTGCCGCAACTAAGACCCCACACAGCCAAAAATAAATAAAATAACTAAATAAATAATAATTTAAAAAAACTTCTTAGCTATTTAAAAAAAGAAAGTACCTTTACAGAGGAAAAACTTGACAGGCACTGCCTCATCTGGGAGATCAAGGTCAGCATCGACAGTGGTCAGTCATGTCAGTAGTACGTACCCTTGATACGATGTGATGAGAAGGGCCCTTTACCTCTGTAGTCTTCCTCCTCAAAACGAATCACCCCAGTCTAACCACGTGGAAAACATCAGACAGTAGAGGGACAGTCTGTCTATAAAATACCTGATCACCACACCTTAAAACTGACAAGGTCATCAAAAACAAGGAAGTTTGAGGAACTGTCTCAGCCAAGAGGTGCCTAAGGAGACATGAAAACCAAATAGCATGTGGTATCCTAAATGGGTTCCTGAAACAGGAAGAGGACATTAGGCAAAACCTCAGGAAATCCAGATAACGTGTGGACCTGAGTTAATAATAATGTGTCAACATTGGTTTATTAGTTGTGATGAAGGTACCACAGTGGCTTAAGAAGTTAATAATAGGGCATCTTTCAGAATTCCCCAGTGGTCCAGTAGTTAGGACTCTGCACTTTCACTCCCGAGGGCCTGGGTTCGATCCTGGTTGGGGAACTAAAATTCCACAAGCCTCGGGGCACGGCCCAAAAATAATAATAATAATAATAACGGGGAATCTGAGTGTGTGAGATGCAGGAACTCTGTACTATTTTTGCCACTTCTCCGTAAACCTAAAACTATTCTAAAATAAAAAAATTTATTTTAAAGAAAGCTACTAACATAGATGAAATCACCTGGTCGTGGAAGATGGAGGGAGAAGAGGAAAACCCTCCCATCTGATCCTGAAGGATGTAATATTTAGAGGTCAGGTACAGGAGGAAACCTGGTGAAGGAGATTGGGAAGTTGCTGCCAGGGAAGGGGAAGGGAAACTGGGATCCGATGTCACTGAGGTTAAGATAAAGCATTTCAGCAGGAAGGGAGGGGTCAGCTTTGTCTGTCGTTGCCCCAAGGTCAAGTGCAATGAGAGGTGGAGAGTAGCAGTGCACCTGGCAGCACGGAAACACTGCTGGCCTTGGCGAGAGCAGCCTTGATGGGGTGATGGGGACAGAGCCAGATCAGAGAGCGTTAAAGAGGAAGTCGTATCTCTAGCGTATGAACGTTAACAGAGACATGTCTGACTTGTGGAACTAAGATAAATTTCAAAGGAACAGAAGGTGTCTGCCTTTAGTTTGGTTCGACGATGCTTATTTTTTTTTCTTCCTTTAGCAAAGATTTATTAGAGGGAATTTGGGGGTAGTCGGAAGGGTATAAAGAAGCAGAAATAAAATCATCCAGAATCCTTTTATCCGAAGGCAGTGTTAATATTTTAGTGTTTTCAAGTGTCTCCTCTCCCTATCCCCCCGACCTCTTGCAGTTTTCCTTTAGGTAGTTGGTTTTCTATGGATTATACACTTTGGTATCTTGATGCATTTTGCTCAGTGGTTTTTGGTCATGAATTGCTTTTCATGAGTCATTTTTAAAATTTGTTGTCTTGAGCTTGTGGACAATGAAATAAGTCTTAAAATTTTTACTCTAGTTAATGCATTTGTATAGCACAGCAAGAGAAGTTTATTCCAGGAGTAGCTTTATAAAGCCACAGTATTCTGTTTAGGAGATATTTTCTACCTAGGTTTTTTGGGATTCTTATTGTTTATTGTATTCCTGGGCAAGAGGGTCAGATGCATGATGATTAAGGGAAAACAAAAACTACTAAGACATGGTCTCTGGCCTCTAAGAGCTTATAGGGCCTAGGGAAGTAGGGGGCAAAACACAAGAAATAAGATAATACAAGGCCAAGTATAATGAGTTTTATATTTTTTTTGTTTGCTTGTTTTTTAATAAGCAATGCCTTTTTTATAGGTTTTTTTAAAAATTTATTTAATTTATTTTTGGCTGTGTTGGGTCTTCATTGCTGCACGTGGGCTTTGTCTAGTTGCGGCAGGTGGGTGCTACTCTTCATTGCGGTGGCGCGGGCTTCTCATTGCGGTGGCTTCTCTTGTTGGCGGAGCACGGGCTGTAGAGCGCAGGCTCAGTAGTTGTGGCACACGGGCTCAGTAGTTGTGGCTCATGAGTTCTAGAATGCAGACTCGGTAGTTGTGGCACATGGGCTTAGTTGCTCCGTGGCATGCGGGATCTTCCTAGACCAGGGCTTGAACCCACGTTCCCTGCATTGGCAGGTGGATTCTTAACCACTGCGCCACCAGGGAAGCCCGCATTTTATGTATTTTATATCCCCTCAAAAGTTAAGTTGTGGTACACCCACTCAATGACATACTACCCAGAACTAAAAAGGAATTAACTTGATACACACAATAACTTGTATGGATCACAGGGGCATTGTGATAAATGAAAAACTAATCTCAAAGGGTTATATACTATATGATTTCATATCTATAACATTCTCAAAGTGACAAAATTACAGTGGTGGAGCACAGATCAGTCGTTGCCAGGGGTTAGGATTAGAGGGAAGGGGTGACTATAAAGGGACAACACAAGGAAGCTTGTTTGTGGTTTTGTAACAGTTCTTTATCCAGATTGTGGTGATAATTACTTGGATCTATACAGGTGATAAAAATTACACCTGTACCCACACACACACGAAGAACGCATTAAAAACTGATGAAATCCAAGTAAAGTCTGTACCTTAGTCACTTGTATAGGACCAGTGTCAATTTTCTGGTTTTGACAGTGTGCTCTGGTTATGTAAGATATCACTGGGGGGAGCTGGATGAAGGGTAGACAGGGACCCTGTAGTATTTTTGCAACTTCTTACGAATCACAAACTATTTCAAAATAAAAAGTTAGGATAAAATTAAAAGGTATAATAATAAAAAAAAAAAAGCACTAAATAGAGTTTCAAAGAAGAGAGAGCTACCAGCTTAGAGAGCTTTTGAGAAGAGCCCTGCAGGAGAGGTTAATGAGCTGAAACATGCTGAGCCCTTCCTTTGTGCCAGGCACTCATTTCATCCTCACAACAGCCTTATGCAGTCACTGTGATAATCTCATTTCACAGTCGAGGGATCTCAAGTCCAGTGTCGCTCAGCACCAAGTGGCAGAACTAGAGCCCCAGATAATATGGCAGTCGGCTCTGGAGTCTGGGCTCTTTGCCCCTCCAAAGGCTGAGTGAGGTCCTGATTGACAAGGGGAGAAGGAGAAACCAAGTCCTGCAGTAAAGAGAAGACATCCCAGGCAAAGGCCATGGTGGGAACTGAGACGTGGAGGTCAGAATCAAGAGTGATCAGGTCGGGCTTCCCTGGTGGCGCAGTGGTTGAGAGTCCGCCTGCCGATGCGGGGGACACGGGTTCGTGCCCCGGTCTGGGAGGATCCCGCATGCCGCGGAGCGGCTGGGCCCGTGAGCCATGGCCGCTGAGCCTGCGCGTCCGGCGCCTGTCCTCCGCGGCGGGAGAGGCCACAACAGTGAGAGGCCCGCGTAACGCATAAAAAAAAAAAAAAAAAAAAAAAAAAAAAAAAAAAAAGAGTGATCAGGTCACTGTGGTTCTTGTCACCGGCTGCCCTGGGGCCCTGCTCCCCATAGATTCGGATTCACTTGATTTGGGGTCGGACGAGGGCTTTGATTCTCGGTATTGAGAACCACTGACCTAGAACATCAGGAGATAGTTTGGAGCCAAATGCAGGCCTTTTTAATAGCCAGAGAAGGGACTTTTTTTTTAAATTTGGGCAGGCAATAGGCGGTCTTTGAAGATTCGTGATTAGCAGTTTAACATATCCATCGTTATTAACCTCGTCATACTGGGCAATGGGCTTGATCTTATTCATTTATTTTGTATTATGAATCGAACCCCCTGAGCTTCTCTATCTGGGGATAAGGACCTACATTCAAAGCTTTTCTCTTAAATTTCATCACTTTCATAAGAAATGGAATTAGGGTTGTATTTCCCAAAGTTGTTTAAAGAAAACCCCTTCTTCCCTCCCCAAGCTGAACGAAGTTCTTGTGATACAAATACAAGTCACAGTAAATGACCACTGAGCTCCCAAAGACTTGTGCTTTACCCCAGACCTCCATTTTGTACGTGTGAACCAAATCCACAATTGGAAATGGAAATACGTCAAATAGAAAGCAGCACACTAGTTCATAGTCACAGCAAGAAATAAAATCCTTAACAATAGGTGTTGAGGGCACAGACAAATTCTGGGACAGGACAACTAAAGATAGGCGTGGTGGCTGCATGTCTCAACCGTGGAAGTCAAAAGACACTATAGAAGAGCGTCTTTAAGGACTTCCCTGGTGGTCCAGTCGTTAAGACTGCTCGAGCACTGCAGGGGTACGGGTTCGATCCCTGGTCAGGGAACTAAGATCTGGGCATTAAACTTTGGAGCTGATTCTGGGGTCCTAGATGAAGACTATGCAGAAGGTTATAGTGGGCTGGGGGTGTTTCTTCCTTAAATATCAGTTTCTTTGGGGGGAACATTGGCATATGTAGGGCTTTTTGTTTTCTTCATTGACTATCCTGAAGTTGCCAAGTTCTCAGTGGTGAATTTTTTGTTTGCTTTGTGGCTGCTATACACACCCATTGGTTTTGTCTCGTCATTATTGGTATATCTTTTGACACTTACCCTTTCCTTGCATCTGATTTTTACCCCTTTGCTCTATTTTTTCCACTTTACTCTTGTTTCTTCTCATGTCTTCTACTTTTGTACATCTCAGTTGGACTCCTGTCAAGGCTGGACTTTGGTTTTTTTCAGTTGTCATAAGAACACTTTCCATGAGCTCTACCCTCTTAACACATTATTAACTGTACAGTACAGTATTGTTTAAAAAGCACAGTGGGGCTTCCCTGGTGGCGCAGCGGTTAAGAATCCACCTGCCAATGCAGGGGGCATGGGTTCGAGCCCTGTTCCGGGAAGATCCCACATGCCGCGGAGCAACTAAGCCCGTGCACCTCAATTACTGAGCCTGCCCTCTAGAGCCCACATGCCACAGCTAGTGAAGCCCGCACACCTAAAGCCCGTGTTCAGTGACAAGAGAAGCCACCGCAATGAGAAGGCCATGCACCACAATGAAGAGCCCGCTCGCCGCAACTAGAAAAAGCCCACAAGCCCAATGCAAACAAAAATAAAATAAATTAAAAAAAAAACAAACCACAGTGTTGTGCAGTAGATCTCTAGAACGTATTCTTTTTCTAAAATTGAAACTTTGTGCCCATCGAACAACAGTCCCCCATTTCCTTTACCCCCAGCCCCTGGCAGCCACTGTTGTGCTCTCTGCTTCTGTGAGTTTGACCTAGATCCCTCATGTATGTAGTATCATGCAGTATCTGTCCTTCTGTTATGGGCTTATATTAGCATAATGTCCTGCAGGTTCATCCATGTTCTTTTTTAAAGTAATTTTCTTCTTTTTAAGGGCTAAATAATATTCCATTGTATGTAATACCATGTTTTCTTTATCCACTCATCTGTTGATGAACTTTTAGGTTGTTTCCACATCTTGGCTACTGTGAATAGTGTTGTAATGAACACATGAGTACATATTTCTTTTCAAGATCCTGTTTTAAATCCTTTTGGATAATAGCCAGAAGTGGGATTGCTGGATCATATGGTAGTTCTATTGTTAATTTTTTGAGGTAGCTCCATACTGCTTTCCATAGTGGCTCTACCAATTTACATTGCCATTAGCAGTTCCCTTTTCTCCACATCCTTGCCAACACTTTAAAAATGTTTTTTATTTTTATTTTTTATAATAGCCATCCCAACAGGTGTAACATGATATCCTATTATGGTTTTGGTTTGCTTTTCCCTGATGATTAGTGAAGCTGAGAATCTTTTCATGTACCTATTAGCCATTTGTATGTTGTCTTTGGAAAAATGTCTATTCAAGTCATTTGCCCATTTTTAAATCAGGTTATTTGTTTGCTTTTGAGTTGTAGGAGTTCCTTATATATTTTGGATACTAACCCCTTATCTGATCTATGGTTTGTAAATATTTTCTCCCATTCCATAGGTGACCTTTCTGTTGATGATTTCCTTTGCTGAACAGAAGCGTTTTAGAATGCTGTAGTCCCACGTGGTTATGTGTGCTTCACTGCCCGTGCTTTTGGTGTCCTATCTAAGAAATCATTCCTAAGACCAATGTCATAAAGCTTTCCCCCTGTGTTTCCTTCTAGGAGTTTTATGGTTTCAGGTCTTATGTTTAGGTCTTTAATTCCTTTTGAGTTGATTTTTGTGTATGGTGTAAGATAGGGCTCCACTTTCATTCTTTTTGCCCATGAATCTCCAGTTTTCCCAGCACCGTTTGTTGAAGAGACTACCCTTTCCGCGTTGCATATTCCTGGCACGTTCACTGAAGGTGATCTGACCATTTACGTGTGCACTTATTTCTGGGCTGTCTAGTCTGTACCAGGGCTTGACTTTTATATCCCTTGTTATCCATCCAGCAGGCCACTTGGTGAGCCCACCACTCCTCTCATCTGTTTGCATTTTTGTGGGTGACTAAGAGCTTCTGCATTTTAAAGCCTCCTAGATGCTTAAAGACACCAGATAGTTGAGTTTGTAATAATACTTACAAGTTGTCGTTATATTTCAGGTCTCTCGTATGCGAGTCACACAGTTGGTTTCACGCCACCGACTTCACTGACTAGAGCCGGAATGTCTTATTACAATTCCCCAGGTCTTCATGTGCAGCATATGGGAGCCTCCCACGGTATCACAGTAAGTATCCATGGGGCGGGCAGGAAGCAGCGCTTTCCTCCTGGTGGTGGTAGCGACTGGTCCTCCGTGGGAGCCAACGTTGATGTCCTCGGACATTTACCCTTCTTCTTCCTTCCTTCCTTCAGTTCACCTTAAACTTCTAGAGACCTCCCAACAGTTTGATGCTACATTCTGGTGTTGAAACTAAAATCCTTCCCAGGAGGCAAAACTTCACCTTCATTTTCTATGAAATATTGCCCTTTGTGAAACGTAATTTGACCTCCGGCCTATGCCTCGTTTGAACTCTAGCCAGCTCCTTGCCATAGCAAATTATCGTTGGTTGCTAACAATGTCTAAAATATTTATTGTCCGCACCTTCACAGTTCACTGACCCTCAGTATTCTTCCTGGAATTAGACTTGTTTCTAGTTTCATCCAGAATTTTCTTTCCTGGAATTAGAAGGAACCTTAAGTGTATCCGGTTCAGACGCTACTCAGGGGAGTGTTTTCATTAGAGCTGACTATTTAGTTGACTAATAGACCGGTTAGAAATGTCGCTAATAGGGGTTTGAGAATAGGGTAGAACTGAGGGTATTCCCAATGAGGGAATCTTGAAAAGAAGAACCCCGTTCTCTAAAAAAAGCATGTAAGATATTTCTGAATCTGTTTTGCTGGTTTGATGAGCTTTACATTAAAGCAGGAACGTTTTTGGTTGAGCTGTAGCTTTCATGACACTGACAACTTGTTTGAGGGATGGAAGGAGCTGGAGACATACAATGAACAGAAAAGATTTAAGGGGAGGACGTGACAGCTGTTTTTTTAATTTTAGGACCGTCTCATCGAAGGGCGAAAGTCCAGTCGTTCGGTCGATGCACGTTTCATAGTGATTTTGCATAGCTTTTTCATAGATGTCGGTGTAAACTCTACCTTGTTGACGTTTTCCTGACGGGTTCAGAAGCCAGTAGGGATGGACAAGGACCTCGCTGCTGTTTGGTCTCTGTGGGTCCGCTTTGGGGCATCCTGGGCTCCGAGTCACACTGGGTTAGGGATGAGCCGTCTGTGCCTGCTCTGACCTGCTGTTCCTGTCCTGTCTACAGAGGCCTTCACCACGGAGGAGCAACAGCCCTGACAAATTCAAACGGCCCACGCCGCCTCCGTCTCCCAACACACAGACCCCCGTCCAGCCTCCGCCACCTCCACCTCCGCCGCCCATGCAGCCCGCGGTCCCCTCGGCAGCCACCTTGCAGCCCGCCCCCTCGCAACATTCGGTGCACCCCTCCTCCCAGCCTTAATGCATGTGCGCAGTCCGAACCTCACACTGGGACTCGTTCGTGCAGTGGAGCCGTCGACTCAAGACGCCACAGGCTTCCTTCCCTGGCATATTCGGATCTGACTTATTTGCACTGAGGTTATCTAGGCTTCACTATTCATTGTGTTGTAAACGTGTGTCGGAAACGCAGCCAGTGTTGTGGGTCTACAACACTAAACAGACGACTTTCTCCATCGGTGTTCTACTTGAATCTTCATGTGCGTCCATTCCCTGGTTGGGACGTCGGCTATTCGACTATTTGGTAGTTCAGCAGCGGTGTGCGGTTTTGTTGCTTGGCCCCAGAGCTTCATTTTCCTGGCTTTTAGGTTTGTAAAATAAAAAGGGGTATCTTTTTTATATTTTTTTTCCCATGAATTTGCAGAAAATAACTGAGCTGTTATTACCCACCTCTCCCCCAACCCCCATTAGAATAGTGTTTACCAAGCATACCAGTAATTCAGCACTACAATTCAGACCTTTGAAAATCTAGCTCTCACTATAGAATGGGAAGTTGGATGCATCAGTGCCCAAGACAATGTTTTAATAGAGCTTTCTACGGATACACTTTGTATGGGTCATTTTCAGTATATCTCAACATCCATGTCTCTTGTAAAACAGATCTCCTGAAGTATTGGATCACATGGCTGTACCTTTTCCACATACATGGGATAGATAATTATCGTATATCCGGGTGTGAGTCTTTCTTTATCCTTGATGTTACCCTACCCAAACTGGCCCTCCCACGTGAGTCGATAACTGTTGTCCTACCCGCCAGTGGTTGCGATGGCTGATTAGAACGTGCTGTGTGATTTCTGCTGCAGAAGGCAATGTGATGGTGACAGAAACAGCTCATTTCCCTTTACGTTCTTTACTCGCGTTCCCCTAAAATAGAGTTCGAACAGATATTTTAAAGGTGCAGAGTACTATGAGAAAATACTATGTGAAATGAACATTATAGGAACATCTTGGCACAATGGCCAAAATACTTTATTGCTGGCAGGAAAGAGGCGTAGAGGAAAGTAGCACATTAGCATTGAGGACTGCTTAGTTCGCCCAGTAAAAGCAAGCGCAGTGTACAAAGAAGTATATCCTGAATGCGTCATTTCCATTCATTTGGCACAAATACATCGTCTGGTTTCACTCTAAAGTGGAACGCCGTGAGTCAGTCTTTTCTTAACACTTGCAACACCTTTATTTTGGCTTTTCAGCAGTTACTGATTTGTACTTTGGTAGTAAAGTGATTTTTACCACCTGTGTTTGCATATTTATATATGCTGTGGACAAAATAACTTACTAGAGAATGTATATTTTATGACGAGAATGTGTATCTGTTGGATATAATCAGAGAACTGAACATTAATTTATCCGTAATTTTTAAGAGTCCATGTTTTGTGACAGCCATCTCTAATAGCTAGCTCTTTATTAAACACACTCCTAACCATAAGGAACCATGACATTGTAGATATTTAATATTGTACAGTAGAGAAACCTCCATTTTTGCCTTTGAATGCATATTTACAAGTTACAGAATGAGAAAAGGTCTCGTCTCACTGGCTCATAGTGTTTGACGAGCATCTTAAGAACTTGAGAGTAAAAGCAACAATAGGATTTTTTTTTTGACTCTTTCGGTTTCCACCTCCAAACTGAGAGTGTCACTCCTCAGTCATTTGAAAGAAATCGTAGGTCTCTATAAATTTTATTTATAATGTATAATATACCTAATCATAGTACAGTTTTCAAATATGGGGAAGAAGTTCGGCATTTAATTATTGAGGCTTGAGGTTTTTAATTCAGTCAGATGGGGTCCTGTCCAACCCGGGGATTTCACCAACGGCTCACCGTCCCTCCTGGCACCTGGCCGTTTTGAGGAACTCTGAGAGCAGGCGAACAAATGTTGCCTGCATCGTACAGTTATCGGTTTTTCTTATAGGAGAAATGGTATATGTTTACAAGAATCTTCTATGAGACTATAGATTTCAGTGCTGTTGAGTAGTGTCTTGCACTCAAACAAGAAAGTCTAAAATGTAATCATCTTCCCTCCACTTGCTAGCAATTTAGTGACCTCCTGAAAGCACAAAAGTCAGTACATTGCCCTGTGGTGACTGAAAAAAGCACTCGGAGTGAGCAGACAGTTCTGATAAATGCCTTTTGGAGACAGGTTCTTGACCTCCAGACTTCTACAGAAATGTAGCGCCGGTTTCCTTAGACTAGTCGTTTCACTGCAAAATAAAACACAGCTCCTTCAAACAGCACTTTCTCACCATAAATCTAGTTGCCTCTCCCGGTGGACATTCTGGATTGATAGAACAAACACTACTCTTTTGAAATGATGCTGTTTCATGTCCTGTTCGAGTGTTTTATGACCCCGTGTGGGGCCTGTCACACTTGGGCAGTACCTGCTAGGGCAGCTCCTTGGCCATGGTTTAGCCCCCAGGGACCCCGAAGATTCCAACCCCAAGGCCACGAGAAGCTGACTTATCTGGGGCACTTCTCGGGGGGGGGGGGGGGGGGCTGAACTTGGTTCCTGCTATTCCTGTTGCCCACCCACCCAGGGCAACTCCGGACTGACTCCCAGAGGCCCCAGAGGCCTTGGAAGGCAGGTGGGAGCCACAGCAGGTTCAGTAGCTTCATTTTCCTGTCTTGCTGACAGAGACCCTTGGCTACCACTGTGCTGCTAGTAGGATAAGTACTCTTCGCCAGATGACCATGCCTTTTATACAAAACCAAATTACTTTCCCTAACACCTGAGGCCTCTCTGGGCTCTGAACTGCTCTCTCTTTCATCCAGCATGCTGGCATTCTAGACAGACTTCTAGAGATTTGGCAGATGGTGGAAGTATTTCAGATTTGATTTAACTTGCTCCTTTGTTAATTGAAAGGAGTTTTAAACTCTGAGCTCCTGAGAGACTGACCACAACCATGGAGTGAATGTGTGACCAGAACATGGCTTTGACACCAAGTGCTTGCTGCCCCTTTGTCATCGGCTTCTAGCTGATTTGACCAGAAATAACGAATAATGTGAATTTTCGTTAACTGTTCAATTGTAGGAAGATAGAGTATGTATCGCCCTTTGTTAGGTAGACATGAACTTTTCCTGCACGAAGCCTTGCTTGTAGAGGAAGCCCAATAAGGCAAGAAAAAGCATAGTAACTTGTGCTTGGAGAGCTCACTATTTTTATCTTATCAGTATAGAAGAAATATTTCTGCGTAACTTTATCTTCTATCTAGTACTTGTCTTATAGGTAACCAACACTGAAAACTTTGTAGTGAGGACTACCAAAGAAATACATAGTAAAACAACCTTTTATTTCCAAATTACTAAAGATCCAGCCATCGACGCTGCTACGTGAGTTCCATGCTCAAGAGCCATTGTAAGAGATTAAGGGGTTTTTAGGTTTGGGGTTGGTTTGTTTTTTTTTTCTTGTTGTTTATTAGTTTCTTTTTTCCTTTTTCTCTTTTTATTTTTTTTTTTTTGTGATAAAACATACACACACAGCTGTTAGCATAAAATTATGGGGGGCATGCTTCAGTATGCTCAGCAGTTGTGGTTAACTGCCGAGCCCTGGTTGCCTCTCGCTAGGCAATGGAAGGAATCCTATGTTCATGATAGCGTGGGTGCTGTGTGTGTGCACATGTGTGTGCATTCATGCCTTAACTCGGGTTACTGCTCAACTTTAGTTCTTCACTTAGTCCGCACCGTCATCTAGATTGTATCGTACATCTCGATCTGAACTTCATCCTGGCAAAAACAAAGTTGCAGGTACAACAGTTTGAGAGTGCATTCCTCCAGCAGAGTGTTGGATCAGGTTGACCCTGAGCCTTCTTTGGACTTTATTTGGAACTAGGCATGGACAGCAAAAGTGGACTGTCCCATGGAAAGACATCAACAAGGAAGAGAGGACAGCCAAGTGCTAGCATGTCTCTGGCCTCTGTGTATGTGTGCACACTGTACGTCGTTCATGATAGCTTGTCTACAACTTGACTAGGTTGGAGTTCTGGTAATAGTGGCAATCTTGACATTCTTGGTCAGAGTTTAGAGAGATGTAAGACTTCCAATTAATGTCTTATTTACTTCTTTATGTTGATTAGTCTTTGATACATGTGCTGAATCGGAAACCTAAATAAAGATAATTTTTTAAAATGAATCTTTTGAGCTTTATACCCTATCTCTTTCTTTCTGGTCTTTGAGTCGGAAAATGAACCTTGTTTCCCTTTTGATTTCTGATAGATATCCAGCTTAGATTCTGAATACTAAAGGCTGCCTTAGAAAGTGAACTTAAGATGAGGACACAAAAGGGATTGGTACTGCTCTGTTTCTTAATCAGGATGCTGGTTACCTGGATGTATTGAGTTTTTGAAAATTCATTGAGCTGTGCGTTTATGATCTGCGCACTGTCCCGTATCTGTGTTGTATTTCACTTGAAAACCATACACCTAGGGGATTATGAAAAGGAAAGGAAAAGCACACTCATTCCCAAAATGTTATGTATAAACAATTAGATATAGGTATATACATGCACATATATCGTCAGGCTTTGGAAATTACACTCAGTATATTAGCTTATTCTTAAATTTTTAAGTCTGTTTTTATGGTTTTCTCTTCCTACGTATAAGAAGCATGGCTTTAGAATGAGTTCTAGGTTTGAGTACCAGTTCCTTCACTGGCTCAGTTACTTAACCTCCCTGGAACTCAAGTTTCTTACCTGTAAAATAACAATACTATATGCCTTGCGAAGATGAGAAAATCAAGACGAAGCCCTCTAGTACAGGCCTTCACATATACAATAAGACACAAGTCCTTTCCGTGTCCATTCCTTGAGGTAGAAAGGTAGAATGAATATTTGGGGTGATGTTTTATACACCTTGCATTTTAGGAAGCCCCTGGCAGTTAGTCCACGTTCTGTAGGGGAAAAGCAGAGACTTAGGATCCTGCCCTAGGAGCACGGTCTTCAAGAACACAGTTGTGATATCGTCTTAGGAGTGCGAACTGTTTAAACCTAGGTCCTTTTCCATATTAAAGAGCTAAATAAACCTTGAGTGAGTCTTGACTCACTCTGGCTTAAGCAAGATCTCAAATATTAACTATTCGTTAATGAAAAGAGTTTTTAATTTGATTTGTCATTTGGTGAATTGACCAAAATCTCAAAATGCCTCTGTTCTCATGGCAGCGAGGTTTCAGTTGTAACTTGACGAAAACATTGACCAAGAAATTACCCAGGACCTCTGAATTTAGGACTTGGCTGCATCTGCCGGCTTCAGTTTTCTAATCTATATAGTGGAGATAGCCATTCGTATTTTATGTAGAATTTGAAGAAAATGGGATTCAAAACAAAGTGCTTTAACAACATGTAAGTTATAAAGTTTAAGCTGTATGTACACTTTTTTTCTTTTAACACCTTTCAGAGGCTGTGTGTCCACGTGGTGCTTCTAAGATCGAAACGGTTGGTTTAGAAACTTTTTTTGTATTTACGTAAAACTGTAGGTAAATCTGGGTCCTGTTTTTAACGTATGGGCTATTTAAGTTAAAAAATACTTGGGGAAATTCAGTTGTATTCACTAATGTCTAATTCAGGCCCAAACTTTTAAACATTCTCTTTAGAAACAGGAAGACGCCAGTGCATGGTAAATATGGTTTGTGCCAAATGTTTCTGTCAACATGAGACGTTGAATTTCTGTCCTTTAAAGTTTTTTTTTTCTGTCCTTCACATCACCCCCATTTCCATATTACATTGAATCCTTTTGAACTAAATGTATTTAGATCTTTTTCTAAAGATCATATTTTCTGATACCCTACTCATGATTGAGTGCAACTTTCAAGATTACTAATTATCCCAGAGAGCTTAGTAATTAACCTGAATTTTTTCATCTTAAAATCAAGAAGGGGAAAAGCCAGACTCAGAAGTGAAGCAAGATGATAGGATTAGTAGACAAGGATGTGAAAACAGCCATTATAAACATTCTTCGTGCATTCTAGAAGGCAGAAGAATACATGAGCATAAGGAAAATGAAACGTAAAAAAGCCTCCAGTTGAACTTCTGGAGACAAAAAATACAGTATATGAAATACGTAAAGCAACAAAAAAGTCTTTTGTGGACTCGTATCTGTGTTCTTTAAATGTTCCTTTGAAAGGCAACTGCTGAAATTCAACTTAAGCCCCCTTAACCTACTTTTCTCCCACCGCATCTCCCCAGGGATAGCTTTGTCTGGGTCCTGGTGAAATGCTATTGGGAAATCATTAACCTGGGGAACTGACTGACTACTGCTATTTGTTACTTTAATGTTGGGCACGAAGCCTCAGATTTAAGGTACCCAGGTACAGTAGAAAGTGTCCTGTGGGTTCAGGTCTGACCTAAGTCCAGTTTTCTGGGCTTTGGTTTCCTCACCTACAAGATAAGAATGAGAATGTGTTACCGAGTCCAAGCTCGTACTGCTCACCAGGTGACAGGCCGGTACATCGAGAGATGAGTTGGAGCAAGGAACAGCGACTTTATTTGGAAAGCCAGCCAACTGAGAAGATGGTGGACTAGTGTCCCAAAGTACCATCTTACCAGGGATAGAATTCAGGCTTCTTTTATACTAAAAAGGGACGGGGGGGGTGGGCGGGATGGAGGTTGGTTGGTGCAGGCTTTGTGGCGCCGGGATGCTTTGTTCTTACAGCGGTCCACATAGATCTGGCCACTGTGTTCCCTATGCACCTCCAACCAGACAGATGTTATTCTCTGTTCTGCAACTTTGCATCTCTGAAGGTCAGAGCCTTGAGAGTCCTCCTGTGTATTTCAGGCTGTGGGCAACATTCTTTTCCAGAGGTGCAGAGCCAGCACAACTGAGTACAGGCCACAGAGCACAGGGGTTTAGAGCTAAAGGAATAGATCTAATATGCCGTACACGTTTGTTCTTCTCTGTTACGAATGGGGTGGTTGGGATCCAGTGAACATTGTTAAAACATGGGAGTGTATCATAGTGTCGCTTCTTAACTACTTCTAATATCATTTCATTCACTCTACAGCTGTTTTAAAAATGCTGCTCACAGCCAGCCGTCGTGTGTGGTGGCTGGGAATTCGGGGATGGGGCAGGGGGAGAGGGGAACATGAATACCGACTTCCTTCCCTTTTGCGTTTCCCAGTGCGGTGGGTGCTGTGAGCGGGGCAGCAGCGCAGTAGGGACCCGTGCATTAGAAGAGAGGGAGGGTCAGAGAGGATTTCCAGAGGGGTTGATCTCTAAGCACATTCTTGAAGAACAGGTGGAAATTGGGTGGAGTGTTTGGGACAGAGGGAATAGCGTGTGTGGAAACCTGCGGGTCTGAGCATGACACAAGTGGTGACTGTTTGGGTTCCCTGAAAGCAAACTGAGACAGGGACTTGGTGCAGGAAGCTTCCTTGGAAGGGGAGTCCAGAAAGCGGAATGAGAACGTGGAGAAGGTGAGGCCAACAAAGGGTGCGCGGACGAGGCCCGTTAGCATTGGGAGGCAACTGGAATTCAGTCCCACTGGGTGTCCCCGAGGAAGAACTGAGAACATGCCTCAGTACTATCCCACCAGAGGACAGGAATGCTGTCCAACGCACCTACTCCTTCCTCTAGGGGTTGAAGGTGACCCCGGGGAGAATGACTCCCACATTTGAATTTTCTCTGTTGTGTGTGAGGCTTCCTGGAAACCCTGAGACAACAAAGCCAAGAGTGGCTGCTCCATAGTTTTGTTTGTTCGTTTGTTTAGCACTTATCTGCAGCTTTGAAAATCCTGTGTCTGGGAATGGAGTATCGATACCATAGTTCTGAAATGGTCATGTTTTGAAACTCAGAAGTAATGTTATATCTGAGTGGAATGCATATTTACAAACTCCCATTGCTTAATATCAGGACACGGGGACATGCATATGTACGACACATATTCATGGGAGAAAATATACATCAACGATGACAGGTTTTTACAAAACATACACCAGCCCCAGAATAACCACGGATTCTGTTGACACCAATTATTTGGACCAAGCTTCTTCATCACATCACCTTGTAGACACTAATTCAGGTACCACTGTCCCGGATCTTGTGGTCAGAGTTGTCCCAGAATAGGCAGCTGCTTGTGTGATGTGGCTTAAGGTATTGGACAGGTCCCTTCA
Source organism: Phocoena sinus (assembly GCF_008692025.1). Lineage (NCBI taxonomy): Eukaryota > Metazoa > Chordata > Mammalia > Artiodactyla > Phocoenidae > Phocoena > Phocoena sinus. The sequence continues at coordinate 12,963,642 of NC_045778.1, read as the reverse complement.
ACCGAAGGTATCTGTTCCTCACTCTGCCCTGCCCATCGCCCTCCTTCTAGGTGCAGGGATTCCCGCAATTTTATTATAATCATTTACAGGCATGTTTGCTTGGGACCATGGTAAATAGTCAAGGATGTACTTCAATAAGAAGGATCCTTTATTGAGGCAAAATCTGTCAGTTACCAAACAAGTCATGGAAGACCACAGTACCCCCTCCTCCCTCCAAAAAGAACACTGAAAATGAACATACAGAACCCTCTGTAAAACACAGCAATGGCTTTCTTCTTAAGGAGAACCATATTTAATCTATTTAAGGCCTTTCACAGGTATTTAAGAACCAGAGTTCAGCTTACAGGGTGTTCTCAGTCTTCTGCGGAATCTTGTGTTTACCAGCTCCTTATGGGTGGTCTAAAGAACACAGAAATGAAATTAGTGCCGTTTGCCGAGCCAAAGCCTGAGCAGATGACCCTGTTTCTCAAGACAACAGAACCATACTCTATGCTTTTTTAAAAAAAATAAATTTATTTATTTTTGGCTGTGTTGGGTCTTCATTGCTGCATGCAGGCTTTCTCTAGTTGTGGTGAAGAGGGACTACTCTTGGTTGCGGTGCACGGGCTTCTCACTGTGGTGGCTTCTCTTGTTGCGGAGCACGGGCTCTAGGCATGCGGGCTTTCAGTAGTTGTGGCACACAGGCTCCGTAGTTGTGGCTCATGGGCTCTAGAGCACAGGCTCAGTAGTTGTGGCGCACAGGCTTAGTTGCTCCGCGGTATGTGGGATCTTCCCAGACCAGGGCTCGAACCCGTGTCCCCTGCATTGGCAGGTGGATCCTTAACCACTGCACCACCAGGGAAGTCCCAGAACCGTACTCTATGCTTAAAATGACCTTCCTGCAATGTCCTTTTGTCCCTTTCCACGCCATCACCAAGACCCAATAGTAGTTTTCTCTCTTAATCTGTAGATCATTTTCATCACCCCACAGATGTTTTCCTCATTCCCTTTTGTATCCAGTCACCTCCTTCCGCCACCACGGGGCAGCCACTGATGTGTTTTTGTGTCCCTATGATGGTCACTCCCTGTTTGATGAGGGATGCTGGCGAGGTGTATGAGTGTTTACAGTGAAATCAGGTGGGCGGGGGGCGGGGGTGGGATGGATTGCATCAGCTCTGCTACAGGTAGGCCTGGGGGCTAAACACCTCCCACCGTCATTTGGTTTGGCCTAAGTATGCAATGAAAAAACGGTTTTTCCCCAAAGGTGGAAAAATGTAATGTGTTTTATTTTCCATTCCCCCCCCCCGGATCTTATTGAGAAATAACTGGCATATAACATGGTGTAAGTTTAAGGTGTCATGTAATATTTGATACATAGATATTGCATAATGATGAACGCAATAAGGTTAGTGAACATATCTGTCGCTTCCCATAGTTACAATTTATGAAAAGTTGAAATGCCTTTTGATTTGAAATGAGGAGACTTTCATTTTTTAAAAAATCCAGATTTCTTATTATTCTTAAAAAATAAGAGCTCAGCAGGGCCTCGCCATCCATTGCTCAGTCAGCAGGGGCTGAGCAGTAGCTATGCCAGGGGAGCAGAGAAACACCTGCCCCTCCAGAGCCACGGTGGTCCCCCTGTCCACCACACAAGTTGTTACAGGTGTGGTCCCTGCGGGCTTTGAGTTCTTGGACCCCTGGTATAGGCTTCTTGAGAAGTGAAGGCTAGAGCTTGTGTGTGTGCATGAGAAAGAGAGAAGGGGGCAAAAGCAGGAGAGTGAGGGGTGAAAACTGAAGCCCTGTTTGGAAAGAGGCCTATACCAGAAGCTCCCAGCACAAATCCAGCTAATAAGAAAGTGGTTTGGGGACTTCCCTGGTGGTCCAGGGGGCTAAGACTCCGCACTCCCAATGCAGGGGGGCCAGGTTCCATCCCTGGTCAGGAAGCTAGGTCCCGCGTGCATGCCGCAACTGAGACCCGGTGCAGCCAATAAATAAATATTAAAAAAAAAAAAAAAAAAAAGGTGGCGTGTTGATGCGCGATGGACTTCGGGAAATCAGTCTTTCTTGTGAGCCTCGTAGGGATGGTTGGCCAAGGTTTGAGATGGGATTAAAGTGCTCCTGGATTCCCTTAGCTGTGATGCCATCTACTTTGCCCCTTGTTCTCCCCAAATTCGACAGACAGCGTGGTTTCAGCAGGCTGAGAGGAGGATGTACCCATGGGTGGAGAACTATAGAGGAGATGAGTCAGACAGGGTTGTTGTTAAGTGTCTGCCCTCTGGGAAAACAAACCTTGGTTTGTATTGCTTATGGATGTTCCTGGTGTAAATACTCCCCACCGTGGCTGATTTCAAGCCACCAATGTGAAGTCACTAGGAGAGAGAGGTGCAATAGTAACACCGTATATGGTATTTCTACCATACAGATATATTAGGTATAAATAACCGTAAATGCATAGTAATAGTAAAATGTAGTCAAATAATTAGGAAGCGGGGTGGTTTGAGTATTCTACGTGTTTTTTTTAAACCTGTGGGATTTTTTTGGCCCCACTGCGAGGCATGCGGGATCTTAGTTCTCCTTCCAGGGATCAAACCCGCGACCCCTGCAGTGGAAGCGTGGAGTCCTAACCAAGGAATTCCGTTCACCTGTATTTTCGATACAATCTTGTAAATTATCTTAAATAATTTAATTTTTAATAGTATCTGTGTTTAACAACCAGCTCACAGAATTCCTGGCAAGTTAACAGTCAGCTTTCTTGAGCCTTTTGAGCTTGTTCTAGGATACCTGTGGGCCAGAGGTCAGGGGAGGCTCCTCTGTCAGAGGCCTCTGGTGTTTATATGTCCCACTGCAAGGGCAGTGGTGATGGTAGGGAAAGTGATTTACTTGAGGGCGCTTAAACCCCAAGCACAGGTGCAGGCTCTGAGCAAGCCTGGGTCTGGACTTGGCAGAGGACAAAAGGTTGAGGGTGAGACTCCCTCAGGAATCTCAAGGCAGCTGAGGCAGCTGCCCTTGCGGGAAGGATCCCAGGACTGTTGCCTAGACCCAGGCACGCTCAGGCGGCACAGTTTCTGCAGTCACAGTGTTCCCCCTACTCTCCCTTTACCTCCCCTCCCCATCATCCTAGCTTTCAGCGGGACAGGAGGTTAGAGCTTCATTCTGCAGAAGCAAGGGCGTTACCAGCTCTGTGGGGTGATGGGTTCTCCCTCGGCTGTCCTCGAGACGGGCTGCCTCTCGTCCCGTTCCTCTTTGTCTCGGTTGGACTATCAACTGAGCAAGACACGTAAAGTTTAAATAACTTGCCCAGAATCACGCGGTAAGTGGCAAGGCCAGACCGTCTGGCTCCAGATCGTGCAATCTTAACCACTTGATGGAAAAGAAATGTGGTAACGGGGTGGGTGTATCACCATGAGGCAGGCAGGCCTCACAGACTTAAGGTGCGGTGGTCATTGGCAGCTGCCACAGAATCCTTAGGAAGATGTGTTGGGATATGGGAGCAGAGGAGTGGGGTTGGAGGCGTTGGTTCAGAGTGGAGGGAAGGGAAGCCTGTGAACGTTGTTTGGAGAGGTGCCCCATTCATGTGTGTTTAGGTGTGTGTTGGGGGACTGACTGGGCCCTCAGAAGCAAAGAGGCTTCCTCCCTCCGTGCCCAGTCGAGTACCTGAGAGACCAGGGCCACCTGGATCAAAGCAGAAATGGATCCAACACCCCCTGGATAGTTGGTATTAAAGAACTCTTGTTCATTTCTTTTCCAGCTGTGATAATGGTATTGTAACTGTTTCCTTTTTTTTTTTTTTTTTTTTTTAAGGTTTTTATTTTAGCCAATGACTATTTCCCCTAGAACCTGGGCCGCAGATCCATGAGAAATACCAGGACCATGGAATGAAGGTGCTGGGGAAGGCTACAGAGATGGAAATCCATCTGGGGAAGATTCCAGGTTTACCGTGAGACCTTTCTCATGGCTTTAGGCAGATTAGTTACTTGGGGGAGCTTTGTCCTTAAACATGAGTTCAAACACTTACTCAGCAGAGCCATCAGAGATAGGGTTGCCTGAGAGGTCACAGAGTATAACTGCAGAAGGACAGAATTCCAAGCAACAGAAGATGCAGATTACAGATAGACTCACTTTTGCCTGGCTCATGACTTTATGGAAGTTACTAAATCTCTCTAATTTTCCTTTTTTTTTTTCCTGTTTTTTATTGATGTGTAAGATGCATTCATCCTATCGTTTATCTGTAAATAAAAATAATATTTCTAGGGGCTTCCCTGGTAGCGCAGTGGTTGAGAGTCTGCCTGCCGATGCGGGGGACACGGGTTTGTGCCCCGGTCCGGGAGGATCCCACGTGCCGCGGAGCGGCTGGGCCCGTGAGCCATGGCCGCTGAGCCTGCGTGTCCGGACCTTGTGCTCCGCAGCGGGAGAGGCCACAGCAGTGAGAGGCCCGCGTACCGCAAAAAAAAAAAAAAAAAAAAAAAAAATAATATTTCTAAAAGATCTGTATCTTTTAGAAGTTCCTAAATAAAATACTTACTGATGCAATGATATGGTATTGTGGGTTCTCTTTGAAAAGGTTCACTGAGGGGGCAGGTGGTAGGCAGGTGGATGTAGGTATAGAGGAAACAGGAGAACAGGATGGGGAGCATGTCGATGCCCTAAATTCGGTGATAGACGCCTGAGAGTTTGTTATACTATCCTCTACACTTGTATGTTTAAGATTTTCTTAGTAGATTTTTCAGAAATGGAAGGGAGGAGATCAAGAGATTTTTAAGGATGGAAAGGGAGAAGGGAGTCTTGGGAAAGTGAGAGAGATGCCGCCATAGAAGATTCTAATTTTTGCAGGAAAGCGGGAGCGTTCTGTACACCACCCTCCAACCTGAGAAACCTGGGGATAAGTTGCTCTGAAATGAGCACGTGTATCTGGGTTTGGGAGTTGTGGACTCTGGGCAAATGGCTTGGAGTGACTGATAACCTGGTGAAGTTCATCACAAGAGAACGTCCTCTCCTTTTTTCTATTTTGTTCTCATATCTACATTTCTGCAGATAGCAGGGCTGGCTGGCATGGTGGGGCTTCCCTTTCACTTGGGAAAGGCCGCTGCTTGCAGGTGTCCCATGGGGTTCTCATTTTTGAGTCGAGACGTGATGTCACTGTCACTAAGTTTTGGGTTGGCCTTATGGAACTTTGGGACCACAAGAGACTTGGGGTGAATTCATACAGCTTGGGGTGAATTCATACAGCTTGGGAGTCCTGAAGAAGGTAATCAGTAACGAGGTTTCTGAAAAAATAGTCTATACTTAACTGAGTATTGAGTGAGGCTCCCATTAGTATACCTGAGCTAACAATGAGATTAGGGAAAGAAAATCACTTTGGCTTTTCAGTCTCTTTGTGGGACTCTGAGGTTCAACTTAGGGATGCTTTTTATTTTATTTTATTTTTTAAGAAATCCAAGAAGAGTTCATTTTATTTCTTTTTATTTTAATTCACACTTTCTTTTTTTGAATTTATTTATTTTTGGCTGTGTTGGGTCTTCGTTGCTTCTCACGGGCTTTCTTCTCTAGCTGCGGCAGGCGGGGCCTATTCTTCGTTGCGGTGCACAGGCTTCTCACTGTGGTGGCTTCTCTTGTTGCAGAGCACGGGCTCTAGGTGCACGGGCTTCAGTAGTTGTGGCACGTGGGCTCAGTAGTTGTGGCTCGCGGGCTCTAGAGCGCAGGCTCAGTAGTTGTGGTGCACGGGCTCAGTTGCTCCACGGCATGTGGGATCTTCCCGGACCAGGGCTTGAACCCATGTCCCCTGCATTGGCAAGCAGATTCTTAACCACTGCACCACCAGGGAAGTCCCTGGGGGTGCTTTTTAAATTGCTGGACTTTCCCTGCGGGGAGTGTTCATCACTCATTGTATTAGCCTTTTAGGTTATATAACATATATATAACCACAGGTCAGGTAGCACAATTGGGCATAAATCAAGGTGAGATGCAGAATAAGGGGTCAGTCCTCCAAGGGTCCAGCTCTGAAGTGTGCTTAATGTCCGGTTTGACCAATTTCAGACCTTGGGTGCAGCTTCTACCTGGCTTGTCTCACTAACCCTAGGTCAGTACTTAAGAATAGTAATTTTTAAAAAATTCAATGGCTACATGGGTGTGGACAGCGCATTTCTGATACTCTCAGCTTCTCTTAAAGGGATAATCACATATTTCGTGTTGGCTGTGAAAGCGAATGGTTAATAAAACTAAATGTAAAGAAATGTTGGCTGCGGCTTCCCTGGTGGCGCAGTGGTTGAGTCTGCCCACCAATGCAGGGGACATGGGTTCGATTCCCGGTCCGGGAAGATCCCACATGCCGCGGAGCGGCTGCGCCCGTGAGCCATGGCCGCTGAGCCTGCGCTTCCGGAGCCTGTGCTCCGCAACGGGAGAGGCCACAACAGTGAGAGGCCCGCGTACCGGAAAAAAAAAAAAAAAATGTTGGCTGGAGGAAAGCTCTTAAATTCTCTACTCTCCTCCTAGCTTCCCCCCAAGGGTAGAATTTGTTCATTTGACTGGGTGAGAGTTTGGGACAGTGACATCGTGAGCCATGGAACCAGCAAAAGTTTGATTAGATTCTTCCGGTCCCCAGATTCCCAGCCACCTTCCTCATCTGAAGAACCCTGTCTTCAAATTCCGTTCCCTCATCTGGAAAAGTTTGGTTTCAGATCCTTGGTTTCCTTGGTCCTAAAGAAAATACTTCAGAGACTAGTTCGGCTCAGCTCTCCAGAGCTGATTTACCAGATGGCAATTGTAGCAGCTTAAAGGGGAAAAGGAATGATTTTATTTGTAAAGCAATTAAAAACCAAGTGCTCTTTAATGTTACTTACTATCTGTGTTTTAGGAAAGCAAATGCCTTAAATTGGCATTAAGATCCTCAAATTGTTAAGTAAGTTTTATTACCATTTAGATAAAGTGCAGTTTATTCATGTTATTGGCTTTTTTTTATGCATTCAGAGTCCCTCCAAAGGTTAGGTGGGAAATACCCACATTTCAGACTCTGAGCCAGGTTTGAAATGAAATATCCATGAACCCATACCCTGAGTTGCATTTTTGTTTGTTTGTTTTTGCGTGATAAATGGAATTCTCTATAAGCTGGATCGGCCTATTTATGTCTCTGAAGGAAAGTTCAGTCTGTATCTAAAGAGGGTGCTGTGGACTTCCCTGGTGGCGCAGTGGTTAAGAATCCGCCTGCCAATGCAGGGGAGACGGGTTCGAGCCCTGGTCCGGGAAGATCCCACATGCTGCGGAGCAACTGAGCCCGTGCGCCACAACTACTGAGCCTGTGCTCTAGAGCCCGTGAGCCACAACTACTGAGCCTGCACACCTAGAACCTGTGCTGTGCGGCAAAAGAAGCCACTGCAGTGAGAAGTGCACCACAGTGAAGAGTAGCCCCTGCTCGCCACAACTAGAGAAAGCCCGCATGCAGCAACAAAGACCCAAGGCAGCCAATAAATAAATTAATTTTTTTTAATTAAGAAAAAAAGATAAAGAGGGTGCTAGCGCTCATCCGATTGACCTCTCTGATCAGCTGATATGAGGTGTGGCTCCCCCAACTTTTTTTCATTGCATCAAAACATATGCTTTTAGGGAATTCCCTGGCAGTCCAGTGGTTAGGATTCCAAGCTTTCACTATGGAGGGTGTAGTTTCAGTCCCTTGTCAGGGAACTAAGATCCCACAAGCTGCATGGCGTGGCCAAATTAAAAAACTAAAAAAATATATGCTCTTGTTGTAGCTACCCATGTATATTTTGAAAGCGTAGGAGAGAGACTGGACCTTGGGACCTGAGTGCCTGATTTTAGATATTGGCTCTGAAACTTAGATCCTTGGACAAACTGCATAAGCACTCAGAGTCTGTTTTCTCATCTTCCTCATAGAGTTGTGTGGAATAAGTATGTTCCTACAGTACAGATAAAGCTCTTAGGACAGGAACCTAGAACTTAGGACAAGTTAAACCCTCAATATACAAGAACTATTATTATACATTTCTGTATTCCCTGGGTTTACCATTCCAGAATTGTCATAATATTAAGTTCTAATGATAGATGCCACCTTAGTTTCTCATACCTCTAAGTTTTTCTTTTTTAATGTTTACTTTCTGAAAATGCAATTAAAAAAAAAAGACAGTTGCAGTCTTCAAAATTGACTTACTTTTCTTGCTGGTAGTGGTGTGTGAAAGATGCATCCAAATATGTAAGATTACCTTACTGATTTTTTCTGAGTTTTGTTTAGTCTCCTTTGTAGTGTCTTAAGAATTACTTATGTGCTTAATCCTTATCAACTTCCCACCTGGAAAATGTGATAATGTTACCGAACCAAACTTGGGTCCACTCACCCGTGTACAGCAAAGCCAGTCTACTGACACCGGCTTGTGGTAAAGGAAAGTGCAGGGTTTATTTCAGGCACCACGCAAGGAGTCCAGGGCAGCTAGTACTTAAAAGACCCAAACTCCCCAAAGGTTTCAGGGAAAGGTTGTTAAAGACAGGGCGAGGAAGGGGGTTATGGGATGTGTGATCAGCTCGTGGACATTCTTCTGATTGGTTGGTGGTGAGGTAATTGGGAGTCAGCGTTATCAACCTGCTTCCAACCTGTCTGGGGTCTAAGTGCTCGTGGGCAGCATCAGTTAACTTCTTCCACCCGGTGGGGCTTTCAGTATCTGCAAAACAGCTTAAAGGATGTGGCTCAGAATATTATCTATAGCCCTTGAGGAGGAACTAAATAAAGGTCCTTGGCTTTGCTTAATGGCTAAACTATTTTTATTTTGTCTTGCTTGACTGTTTTCCTTTATTTCTGCATTTTTTCACTTCTCTGATTAAATTTATTCTTTGACTAAAGTTTTTCTATGGACAAAAGGCAAGTGGAGGACATGATGGTGGGGAGGTCCTGCTCGGTTACAATGACTTGCCTGTCCGTCCTGAAAACTGAACAGAACTCTCTACCTCCGAGGTCCATGCCTGTATCAGCCACACAAGTTTCCCCACACTTGCCCAGAAATTGAAACTGGGCCAAAGTTGAGCCGGTCAGGGCAGAGACACTAGGCAACAGCTTTTGATGACTGTTCTCTATCACTTCCTCTCCACTGCCCCCTACCATGCCCAAGCTATTCTCATCTCTTTAACAAACAGTGGGCTGATTAAGGACAGGAAGTTAATTTCCTGATAACTATCAAGGACTGAAGGGCAGTCCTTTAGTTGCCGGTTGCCAATTACCTTCACTTGAATGAACCTTCCTGCCAGAAGCCAGTCCCCCTCCCGCAAACATCCTGTGCCTTCCACTAAGCGAAAACACCAGCAGGCTCTATCTGGTGTTACCAGTATTGTCGAGGGATGTTCAGAGCCCGGACTTGGATGTATGCTTCCTTCTGCTGCTCTGAGAGAGCTGGAAGGGGCCGTGGGCTTCTGAGAAGAGAGTGTTGCTTCTTGAATCTTATCGATTGAGGATTCGCTGAGTTTTCTTACTTGCTTCACGGACACCTTCATTCAACATACATTTATCAAGCCAGGTTCTGCTTCATAACAAAAACCCAGGGAACTCCCTGGCGTTCCAGTGGTTCGGACTTTGCGCTTCCATGGCTGGGGGCCTGGGTTCTATCCCTGGTCGAGGGAAAAAACCAAACCAGCTTCTTGAGTTGAAGTTGGGGAAAAATACTTGAGAAACAGCTTGCATACATAATCCCATAGGGTGTTTTTTTCATTTCTTATAATCACTGGCAGTTTTTAAACTACAGCCCTTTTCGAAATTTAAGAAATAAATGTGAGAGGTCTGGCTCCTGCAATAAGAATGGATGTTAGAGGCAAAGTATTTAAGTTTGTATAACATGGATTGCATCAAAATGAATGGAATAAAAGGAATTTGCCAAGGGGAGGTGGCTTGAGGTACACTTTTATTATATATATATATTTGGTGTGGAAAGACCTAGCAGTTCAAAAGTAGCCCCTCTCATCTCCCCCAGTGCCTGAATTTTCCTTGCTGGTTCTTCAGGGTTAAGAGCTGTGATGTGAGGCAGAAATCTTATCCCTGGAAAGGACCCAGTTCTTGGATTGGAGTGGGGTGTGTTGAAAAGTGCATAAACCGGGCGTCAGGTGACAGAGTTTCAAGTCTTATTTGGGTTTATTTTTAAGTTTATTTATTTATTTATTTATGGCTGCATTGGGTCTTCGTTGCTGCACGCGGGGCTTTCTGTAGTTGCGGCAAGTGGGGGCTACTCTTCGTTGCGGTGCACGGGCTTCTCATTGTGGTGGCTTCTCTTGTTGCAGAGCACGGGCTCTAGGTGCGTGGGCTCAGTAGTTGTAGCTCGTGGGCTCTAGAGCACAGGCTCAGCAGTTGTGGCACGTGGGCTCAGTAGTTGTGGCTCGCAGGCTCAGTAGTTGTGGCACATGGGTTCTGCTGCTCCACGGCATGTGGGATCTTCCCAGACCAGGGCTCGAACCCATGTCCCCTGCATCGGCAGGCGGATTCTTAACCACTGTGCCACCAAGGAAGTCCCTCAAGTCTTCTTTGGCCACTTGCTTGCTCTGGCCCTAGACCAGTTCCTCAGCATCTCTTGGCATCAAGCATCTAGCTGCGTGCCTGGCACATAGGAAGTGCTCACAAACTCCTTGTCCTTCTGTATCTTACCCACTCAATTTGCCTAAACCACAGATCTGGCGCTGTCCTGGGCTTCTTGCAGTCTCTCTCCCCCAGTTCTCAGCAGGCGGTAAGTCTGGCCAGTTTTACCCTCTAAATGCTGCCGAATCCTGCCCATCCTCTGCACTCCTGCCCCAGGTCAGTTCGTCCTTATTGTTCATTGGACCCTTGTAGGAAATACTTTCTCTGTTCTGGCCTCAGGTCCTGTTCCACCAACCACATCTCGCTCCTGATTAGAATAGAAGCATTAGCCCCATCTTGCCTGTAGAATGAAGTCTTCAACATAGTAAGAACAGCAAGCACTTCCATCGTTCCTACTGTGTGCTCTTCTAAATGTTCCATGCGTGTTAACTCACTTAATCCTTGCCACAACTTTATGTGAGGATGACTGTTCTGATCCTCAGTTGACAGATGAGGAACTACTACTGCGTAGGAGGTTAAATAACTTGATTGGAGTTAAACTGCTAGTAAGTGAGGAAGCAGAACATTAAAATTTTGTGGGGCTTCCCTGGTGGCGCAGTGGTTGAGAATCCACCTGCCGATGCAGGGGACACGGGTTTGTGCCCTGGTCTGGGAAGATCCCACATGCCGCAGAGCGGCTGGGCCTGTGAGCCATGGCCGCTGAGCCTGTGCGTCCAGAGCCTGTGCTCTGCAGCGGGAGAGGCCACAACAGTGAGAGGCCCGCGTACAGCTAAAAAGAAAAAAATGTATGTATCCCTGTTCAATCTCAGTCTTGTCTCTGGCCACTTCTGCCTTGTTTTTTTGGTGTTTTTAAAAAAATATTATTTAATTATTTGGCTGTGCCGGATCTTCGTTGTAGCATGCAGGATCCTTTCAGTTGCAGCATGCAAACTCCTAGTTGCAATCCCTGACTAGGGATCGAACCCGGGCCCCCTGTGTTGGGAGCTTGGAGCCGTAGCCACTGGGCCACCAGGGAAGTCCCTGCCTTGTTCTTTATTCTCCAGCAATGCAGGCTCCATGCTGTTCTCATCCCACCCATATCCATTCCTCGTCCTCCCATACTTTTGCTCCTGTTAATAGCTCTGCTTGGAAACGCCTTTCTGTTGACTCCTTGGCAAATTCCTACTTCTCCTTTCAGACTTGACCCTGCATCACCTCCTCCATCATTCAGTCTTCCTACCTGGTTGCCCTTGTGCTCCATGCACACCTCTGAGTATCTGAGGTGCTGCTTTGTGTTAGGGATGAGACAGACGATGGAAACCCGGATCGAGAGGTGTGGTCTTCAGGATCTTAGGGCCCTTTGGGGAAAAGAGGCAAAAACCTTGGAGCAGAACGGCATGAGCATCCCAGACAGATGGACACCCGGCGCTCTGAGAGGACTCCAGCCTGGAGTGTGGGGAAACTAGAAACACAGATGGGAAGAAACTCACAGATGGGAAGAAATTCACAGTGAGGAACTAGGGCGAGGAAAGGCTGTCTAGACAGAAGGGATGGCATTTGCAAGCTCAGAGCCAAGACAACCCCTGGTAGGTTTGGGGAAATAACTGAGCGTATTCATCTATTTACTTGTCTCTCCCACTTGGCTGAGCCCCTCAAGGATGTCAGATCCCTTCTGCCTTCCTCACAGAGGGCTCAGTGGACATTAGACTAGAACCCAGATACCGGAATCTCTGGGATCCTGTCTCCATCAGTTAAAGATAAGGGCCGTGTGAGGAGATAGCGAAAGTCCTTTAGATTTTCTGAGATTCTATGAACCCCCTAAGGAAAAGAAGGCAAGCAAGAAGGCCTCAGTTTGGATAGCCTGAGAGTCCCGGGAAGCTGGAGGTGATGCTCAGGCCCTGATTTTCACCTGTTGGTGAAAAAAGAGGGTTATGGGGGGATTGTAGTTGAGGCAAACTTAGCTGCTACATACTTTCCCTCCTACAGACGGGAAGCAGAAAGCGTTTTGCCAGCATCCCTGGCCTGAGTGTGGAATCATCTGCGGGGCTAGTCAGATGTCTGAGAGCCTCTTCTAAATGCAGGGTCCCTGTAGAGACTTGGAAGACCGAATACACAGTGTCCAGGATATAAATTAAAATGTAACCCTGGCCCACAGCTTGCTGCAATCCGCCCAGGAAGCCAGGCTACTGTATCCAGTAGTAGCAACAGTAATCAGTTGCTACAGTAACCAGTAACCAGTTGCTACAGTAACCAGCAACAGTAACCAGTCCAGGAAGTTAGATCATAACCCCTGTGGCAACTGGTCCCAAACATCCAGGACTTGATTAATAATTGACAGCTTTGCTAATATTTGCACCCGCTTCTAATTTAGGACAGACAGGAGAAAGCCAATATGTCCCCCCAACCAGTCACACAGGAGCCCCCGCGTCTAGCCGGCCTGTCTATTGCTTCCTGGTGCTAACAGCCTCCAGTCAGGGCATACCCGAAGCCTTTCCTTTTTCTTTCCAATAGAAAACTTTCACACCCTTCTGCCTGCTTTTGAGTTGTTGCCCAATGCAGGTGATGGTGGTCGACTCCTTTGCTAGAGCAAAAAGCTTTGAATCGGTAGCCTTTGCTTGTTCTCATCTGGATGGTCTTCATTCATTTCCACAAATTGGAAGAAGTTCCCTGAAGCTCTGGGTATTCTATTTATTTTTTTCACTCTTGGATCCAATTTCCCTTTCTTTGAACACTGGAGAACGGTTTTTGCCAAAGTTTTTCAATAATTTGCCCAGACCCACCCTAAACATTGACCAGGATTGGGCGTGTTTGTGCTGGAAAGAGCACTGTTTTCTCTGAGATGAGAGATAGCACCTGGATTCCCAACTCTGCCCTTGGTGCTGTGAGTCAGCAAGTCTCTTAGCCTTTTTATACCTCCATCTCCTTACCTGTAAAATGGGACTAAGAAATGATTGCTTGCTTAAGTGTTGGACCATACCCCATGGTCCTTAATGTTTACAACTAGAGGTGCACCCCTCAGCACTTTCTTACAGTCAAATAAAAACAAATGTAGATGAAGGTATGGAGAGCCATTATTTGGAAAGACTATTGCAGTGGGGCGGGGGGCACTGTTGCAATAGAGAGAGCACACAGAGCCCAAGATCTGTAAGAGTCTCAAACGTTGTGTCAGACAGGTTTGGTCAGGAAGGGCTATTCGGTATTCTGAGGCTGGCTTAGGTTGAAAGTGGGTCAAAGTTCAGGCGCCCATGGGGAAGGAAGAAGCCACAGTAAAGTTAGGTCAAGTCACATTAGCAGGTATTTTGTCCCTGTTGGTCAGTGGGGGTCAAACAATTCAGCTAATCATTGATGAGACAAAGAAGGGGAACTTGGAGCTTGTGTCTGGCTTGGTCCTAGGTAAATAAAGGGGTATCCATGAATCTTATCTAAGTTACACGAAGGATGTTTTTTTTCTTCTGATTTTATTGAGATATAATTGACATACAGCACTGTATGAAGTTTTAGATGTACAGCATAACGATTTTTAAAAAGTTTTTATGGGAGTATAGTTGCTTTACAATGTTGTGTTAGTTACTGCCATACAGCAAAGTGAATCAGCTATTATATACATATATCTCCTCTTTTTTGGATTTCCTTCCCATTTAGGTCACCACAGAGCATTGAGTAGAGTTCCATGTGCTGTACAGTAGGTTCTCATTAGTTATGTATTTTACACATAGTAGTGTATATATATGTCAATCCCAATCTCCCAGTTCATCCCACACCCCCCCCGTTCCCCCCTTGGTATCCATATGTTTGTTCTCTACATTGGTGTCTCTGTTTCTGTTTTGCAAATAAGTTCATCTGTACCATTTTATAGATTCCACAGATAAGAGATATTATATGATATTTGTTTTTCTCTTTCTGACTTACTTCACTCTGTATGACAGTCTCTAGGTCCATCCGCGTCTCTGCAAATGGCACAATTTCATTCCTTTTTGTGGCTGACAGCATAATGATTTGACTTACATACATCATGAGATGATTACCACAGTAAATTTTGTGACCACACATCATCTTATGTAGACATAAAATGAAAGAAATAGAAAAAAATGTTTTTTCTTATGATGAGAACTCTTTGGATTTATTCTCTTAACAACTTTCATATATAACATACAGCATGTTAATTATATTTACCGACGACATGTGGTATAGGTACTCAACAGAATATTATTCAGCCTTAAAAAAGGAAGGAAATTCTGACACACGCTGCAACATGGATGAATCCTTTTTTTTTTAACATCTTTATTGGAGTATAATTGCTTTACAATGTTGTGTAAAGAGCCAGGAGGTGGACCCTGGGGATATCCAGTCCAGTGGATACCAGGAGATAGGTGGATGGAAATCTTTTGTTAATGCAACGCTGCTCATTGAGTTTGTTGTAGCCAAGCTGTCAGTGCGCTTGGCAATGCTGTTCATGGTCTTGGTTACCTCTCTCATAAGGGCGTGCGTAACCTGAGTATTTTACTAGACGTTTTTTGGTAGCCAAGAGAGTGCCTTTTCCAGGGAGAAATCTGTCCCTTGCATGGGCTGCTGTAGGGATAAGTCCTTCAAGGTATATATCAAGTCAACAGGGCTTTAAACTGTAGTATTTCCTCAGATGCTGGCGGGGTTGGCGGGGGGTGGGGGTGGGGGCGGGAACGCCAGCTGCAAGGCAACCTAGAGTTCCAGTAAGAATCTGGGCAGTTGTATTTCAGTTTTTGGTGATGCCAAGACAACAGGGAGGGAGGAACATTGACAATGTTAGTTTGTATGGTTGTAGGCAGCTTCGGAAGGAAAATAAAGGAACTGAAAATTTAATAGGGTTTGACAATGCATGCAAGATGATAGGATCTAGTCTAGTTTACAGGTGCTCATATCTATCAGTTACCTGCAATTTACAAAGGCTTAAACTAGTTCAAAAACAATGACCAGGGCCAGAATTTGGTAATCCACAGGGTGTGCTATAGTTTTCCAATGAAACACAAAAATTCCCTCCATCGTTACCTGTTTTGATCAAAGATAATCTCAAAGGAAGATTATTCTTTTTTTTTTTAGAAAGATTATTCTTGATCATAAAATAAAGCTCATCTCATTAGATATGGCCTGATTATTTACCCAGGCATAGCAAGAGTGGTGCTTAATGTATAGACCTTTTAAAGTTTGCTTTGCTGGAGGTCTTCATAACGAGTCTTAGAATGGACCTTTAAAATCTTCTTGAGGCTGGGAAGCCAAGCCGAGAACTAACCATCAGGTTTCACCTGCATTACCCATAAATTTGGGTGTATTCCTCTTTTCTCAAGGTCCCTCAGATAGCCCAGCTTTCCTGGGCCCACCAGCAAGAGTTCATCTCACTCACTTGTAAGCTGGGAACCCTATAAGCCACATACCACACTGCTTTTCCCAAGAGAGCTTTGTAGGCACTACCCCCATAAAGTCAACCCTAGTTCCTTAAAACTGACTGGTCTTATCTAATTCATTCTCAAATATAACATTCTGGACAAAGCCTTTGTTGTATAATCAATGTTTTCTATCATATCCTGTTAATAAGCAGATAAAATTCTTATTGAACTGATGCAATTAATTATATTACCGTGAAAGTAAGAATATTCCATAGGAGTTTCTGAATTTTGGAGGAGTCAGACAGGGAGAAAAAGGTAAATGTTTCATTTCTAGTTTTCAAAAACGTAGTCACCAAAATTGTTACAGACAGTTTAAGGGTAAAGAGAAAGGAGCTCCCTATATACAGAGAATAGAATATTAAAGTATCAGCAACATTCCAAACCATCCCTCATTAGCTCATTCACTTTTCTGTGTGATTCTTTTTCTGCTCTGTCTTGGTTTAGCAGCCTCAGGAACCCATGATAGAATGCTGGGAATCCTGACTCAGTTCAGTGGTAGGGTCTGAAAGTTGTTGAAGCAATACCATCAGAAGCCTGTGTTCAAGGGTACTTGGCTTAGCCCTTTCCCACGTGGCTCTGAGACCATTCTTTGTTAAAGTCAAAACATTCTGGACTGTAGCTGACTGGCAAACATGTTCAGGAAACCAACAGCGTAAATTAAAAAAACTATCTGTAGATGGTAAAAGACAAAATGGCCATGGTTAGCTTATTAAAGATAATTTTCAAAACTGAAAGATCTGATAAAAGTTTATTACAAGTTTGGGATTAACATATATGAACGAGTATATGTAAAATGACTCTACTATTTATAAACTAGATAACCAACAAGGACCTATGGTATAGCACAGGAAACTATATTCAGTATTTTGTAATAACCTATAAGGGAAAATAATCTGAAAAAGAATATATTAATATATGTATATGTGTGTGTGTGTATGTGTAATGCCTTTGCTGTACACCTGAAACTAACACAACGTTGTAAGTCACCTATACTTCAACTAAAAAAAAGTTTATTATAAAAACAATGCAATTGACAAGGAAATTTGGTTGTTTCTGGGCATATGCAAAACAAAATAAAATCCATCTGAAATCAAAGTGACCAAAAATATTTTTAAAAATAGGAGATGGCATGATTGTTAAGAACCTTAGCTCTTCCAAAAGTGAGAAAACTTTGTTCCTTTAAGTCATCAAGGACATGATAAAGTAAAGCACAGAAAAGTATTCTGGTAAGACACAGGATCTTTGCCTTTTAGGCAGATCTCTCAGAAGGTAAACAGAAACCTTTTATAACCTCTTGAGAGGCAGATCAATAACCCAAGAAAATTTTGTCATTTAGCAAAGAGGAAATAAAATTTTAGTTTTGCATCAGTATAATATTTGATACTAACAATCTTTTAAAGAAAATCTTATAATAAGCCCATCAAACCTTAGCTAACATTGACCATGACAAATACAATTCCCTTTCTATAAACCTTCTACGACTTTCTATATCCATTCAGATTTTGTCCTCTGCATTCCTATTCCTTGTTCTGGAGCAACCAATCATTTTACTTTAGGACAAAGCCACTCTTCTTTCCCTTAACAAAAGCACATCCTGAAAACCTTGCATACAAAGTTATTTACTATGCAATTATTTCTCCCAGAGAGTCTCATTCACATATATTGATCATAACTTTTAACCACAGTAACTTTTATTTCACAGAAATAACTATGAGGTGGATAGTTGTGAACTGTGTGTCACACACCAATGTTTTGTAGCAGAGCTTATGACTCACAACTTTTTATAGCCATATACATCTTTACAGTACAACTTCTCAATGTGGCAAAAATGAACACATTCATTAACAGATCAAAATATATAGTCCTAAAATTATGCTCAGTAGTTAATATTTCAGTATTTTATCTTATTAGAAATTATGTCAATAATCTAGCATACGTTTTTAAGTTACCAAAAGACCTTAGAGAGTATCCTCAAGCTGACACATACTAGAAAACATAATTACTGTTAAAGTATGTCTGAATAATGATAAATTTGGTTAAACCCAAATTTACAGCTTTCATCATCTCAAACACCTGGTAGATATAATGCTATTCAATCAATACACCTGTGTAAGTTCAGGAAGAACATGCCCAAATAGAGTAAAAATGTATGCTTGTATTATACTTAACTCTGATAACTGAGAAGACATCTGTTTTTATTAAACCAATAATATTAAACTAGTCTTGTTTGTGAAAGATTAAACTTTGTGAACTTGAATTCTTAATGCATTTGGGTTAGTTTTTATAAGAATACTTTTTAAAGTATTAGAAGTTAAATTTTCTTAGTTTCTAGAAATTTTAGGAATCTTTAATTTATGTCAGGGCTTATTTAACTTCAATTAAAATAAAGCTCCTTTAGAGGTTTTTATAATCTAACTTGGTAATGTCATCTGAAGGTAGGAAAATTTTACACATATATAACGTACCTACATTACATACATGTAAACAGAGAGGCAGATCGAAATATGGGGGCTTATAGCTTCAATTTTAAAATTTCAATTCACTGGTTCATATGAAAATGTGGGCTCTTGTCCTTATCCCACCGTGATATTTTTACCAGGATTATGTTTCTGGCAGATAGGGTAAGTTGAGGTTATCTGCTCAACATGAGGGCTGAAGTGTCCGCCAATGTGGAGGAGATCCCTTAAGATTTCCTTTGCCTTAATGTGTGATCTTATGGAAGCTAAATTATGCACTAAATTTGGGGCAAGGGGCTGAGCAGGACCAAGTGGCTATCCAGGTGTCTCCAAAGCTCATCCTTGTGGATAAAATACCCAGCCTGCTTCCAGGTAGTTTTTTCAGCCTCAGATGATTGCTCCTGGGCTCCTTGAGCCCCTCCAGAACCCCTGACGGGGGACGGCCACCTAGACCTCTACTGGCTATAGGGAGTTGAGGGGCCAGAGTGGGAAAGGGAGGGGAGAGAGGGGTGGAGCAGGTAAAGGTTTTGAAGGGGAGGAGATCAAGCAGTTCAAGGGAGTTAAAGGGACGGTCAGATTTAGTTAAAAGGAGGAAGAAGGGGCTTCCCCGGTGGCGCAGTGGTTGGGAGTCCGCCTGCCGATGCAGGGGACACGGGTTCGTGTCCCGGTCCGGGAGGATCCCACATGCCGCGGAGCGGCTGGGCCCGTGAGCCATGGCTGCTGAGCCGCAACAGTGAGAGGCCCGCATACCACAAAAAAAAAAAAAAAAAAAAAAAAAAAAAAAAGGAGGAAGAAGGAGCAGCGAGGGCAGGGAGTGACTGGGAAGGAGGGGTTCTAGACGAGAGTCAGATGGGGGAGTTTCCTAGTTTCCAGAGAGGCCACTGAAGCTCCCAGCGGCCCTGAGTAAGATGTTGCCATTACTGAAGGTATCGAATTGAATTCATGCCATAAGGGCAAAGCATTTAGTGAGTGGCAGAAGAGGAGGGCAGGCGCCAGATAGGGAATTACTGTTACGGGTCAAATTGTATTCCCCCCAAAAGAGATGTTGATGTCCTGACTCTGGTACCCATGGATGTGGCCTTATTTGGAAATGGGGTCTTTGCAGATGTAATCAAATTAAGATGAGGTCATTAAGGTGGGCCCTAATCCAATATGTCTGGTGTCCTGATGAGAAGATAGAGACACACAGGGAGAAGCCAGGCATATGATGGCAGAGGCAGAGATCAAAGTGCTCTAACCCAGGACATGCCAAGGACTGCAGGCAAACGCCAGGACCAGGCAAGGAAGGATTTTCCCTTAGAGCCTACAGAGGGAGGATGGCCCTGCTGACACCTCGATTCCAGACTTCTAGCCTCCAGAACGCTGAGACAACAAATTTCTACTGTTTAGAGCCACCCAGTCTATGGTATTTTGTTATGACAGCCCTAGGAAACTAATACAGGTAGTAACCCATGGGGTTCGATAATTACATCAGACCTTAAAGAAGATGGGAAAGATCATCCTCCTTGTGTTACTGCTCTAATACTCCTTGCACAACCACAGTCCAAAGAATCCTCCCTCATTCAATTCTCAGTTGAGGAGCTGAGGGAACTGCCTCAAAAAATCTCCACTAGAGGAACAAAGGAGAGACAGAAGAGGCAGAGGAAAGTCACTTTGCCTGAAAGAATCATTGTGACTCAGCACGTTATGACAGACATATGTCCAGAGCCCTGGTTGAGGATCCTGTATTCCCAGGACGCAGAGGGTCAGAGAAGCCGGTGTAAACACCTGGGTGATCACGGCATGGTCCAAGGTATGGCTGGCACTCCGTGTGAGACACGGCACCAGAAAACTGTACAAGAAAACAAATCCAGATTTAGGTAAGGGGGCACTCTTTGAAAGGACTACTGTAGGTGGTTGCCAGAGGTTGTGGGGAAGAGGGGCAGTGGGCAGCGGCTCTCTAATGGGGATGAGAGTTTCAGTTTTGCGAGATGAAAAGGTTCTGGAGATCTGTTACAGAACAGTGTGAGTGTACTTAACACGACCGAACCGCACACTTAAAAATGCTCAAGGTGCTAACGTTTACGATAGGTGCTTTTTGCCACAACTTTAAAAAAATATTGCAAAAAAAGAGAAAAGACTTATAATATGGGCAAGGGGCCTATTGTAAAACATAAAACACATTGACCACAAGATCTGGAAGCATCTCAAAGATCAGGTGGAAAATGGCCTTTTCTTTTCTACAGGGGAGTAAACAAGGCCAGAAGGAACTGGGTGTTGGCTGTGGGGTGAACAGGTTGATGGCTGGACCACAGCTCAGGGAAGGTCTTTCTTCGTGGTCAGCTTGTTTTGGGGGGAGAAGTGCTATTCTGAATTCCGATACTGGCTCAGGTTGAAGGTGGGTCAAAGGTCAGGGGCCTGTCTGGAGAGGAAAAGCCCAAGTTGAGTTTGGTCAAGACAACTAGTGGGTATCTTGTCCAGATTGGTCAGTGGGGATGGACAGTTCAGTTTATGACACACAGAATGGAAACTGGAGAGTGTGTGTCTGGCCTTGTCCTCAGTAAACAAGGGAGCCTCCAGTGTCGTCTAAGTCATTTGAGGAAGGGTCGTTCTCGGCAGTGAGGCTTTTCCTGGAACATGGAGAGCAGGGAGCCTGGTGCAGGGCTGCTTTCCAGGAGCACAGGACTCAGGTGCTGTTCAACATCATCAGCCCCCTGCAGCCGCTCTCCCTCTCTCCCTCAGTCCTCACCCTGCCAGCGAGTTTCTGAGTTGTGAGGGTTTTTTGTTGTTTTTTTTTTTTCTTTTTTCGGTACGCGGGCCTCTCACTGTTGTGGCCTCTCCCGTTGCGGAGCACAGGCTCCGGACACGCAGGCTCAGCGGCCATGGCTCACGGGCGCAGCCGCTCCGTGGCATGTGGGATCTTCCCGGACCGGGGCACGAACCCGTGTCCCCTGCATCGGCAGGCGGACTCTCAACCACTTCGCCACCAGGGAAGCCCCGGATGCTGATTTCTTAACTTTGACAACTAGAAAGACAATGAATGTTAAAATTGTGAATATTTTTAATAGAAATACTTAAGATATAATAAAATAAAAAAAATAAAGCCCGGTACCTGCTCCACTGCCTCTCACCCATCTATTCAGCTGGTGTATTACTTTCTCTTTATAACAATGGCCTCCACGGAAAAACACTCACTGTGCGAGGTTTGCAGTGAGATGTTCTGGCCTCCCTACCGCCAGCAGTTAGTTGAAAAACAGTTTAATTTGGAAAAAGAATAGTTACCAGGCCTGAGCCAGGGTGAAAGGCAGCTGGATCCTTAAGAATCGGGCAATTCGACAAGCATTGTTCCCTTCAAGTTTGTATCTTTTTATATTCCAATAACTTTTGTGTGATCCTCAGTTTTCTTTTAACACTTCAGTCAGACACAGAGTCAGTGTTTAATATAATTTACGGCTGAAGACAGGCCGTTCCTGGTCTGAACAATATGATGGCAGTGCTTGGGGGAGGGGAGGCATAGACTTGGGTTTTTTGGAAATAAGGCTTTTCAAAAGGGAAGACCCACTGTAAACCAGTAGCCAGGTCACAGCTGCACTTCCACTCTTCGGACTTAAATTCTGCAGTTTCCCTCGTATGTATGATGCTGTCCCAAGACCCACTCCGCCTCCGCATTCCCGAGCACACACATACATACACTTTGCCAGGAACGGTTTTGAATCATTAAGGGAAGGAGGTAAACACACGCTCACAGGTAAACAAACCTCAACAAATTGCTCACGTGCATTTGAAAATCCATTTGTTTATGTTTGAAAAACGGAGGAAGTCAAAGTGAACAAGGCAAAAATGCATAGTTTGAGAAGATATTCAAATAGCCATGGAAAAGAATTACTCAGCAAAACAAAGGAAAGTATGACATTACAGGAGTCGTGACATTTTTCAAGAGAGTAAAGAGGTTTTGGTTAGTTGATTGTTGAACCCTGAGGGCCTTTGACATGAGAGTCTGTTGATTGTGGAGGGGCCCAGCCCCTCCTCATGGGTTATTTGCGCCTGTGTGGGCCTGAGGGTATTTTTGTCATAATTTATCCCACCTGTGTCTGTCACTTCCTCCCCACTCTCCTCCCGTGACAGCCTGGCTCAGGTTTCTCAGGAAAGTGCTAAGCCAGTTATTAATAACAGCCCAGCGAGCCTCGCAAGCCACCCAGGAGCAGATGGTGTTTGTCACAAAAGAGAGGGATCATCTCCTTGACTTTGGACTTCGCTTATCAAACTCCTGAACAGTAAGTTTTGGTTTTTGAAAAAACGTGGCTTTTAAAATGTTGATGGAGGAGGAGAGTTTAACGGTAATCTTGCTTCCTTCTGGTAGAGGGAATATAGTAAGCGCAAAGACGCCGAAAGCCTGTTTCCCCTCCCTGCATTTCAACGTCTTTCCAGTTTTTATAAGGCTGCTTATAGGATTGATCAAAGAATTAGAATTCGATTCCTTCCATTTCTTTCTGGCTCAGTAAAGGCAGGAGGAGAAGCAAGGGGTTAATAAGATCTCAGTGACTTGAGCCAGCCTTGTGGCCATGCTAGATATTTCTGCCTTTCTGTGTTTCCTCTCTAAAGAGAGGATTTCAGTGATTCCAAAGAGAAATTTCACATATGGAAAGTGTCTGCAGGGGAATGTTGGGTGGGAGACTTGGGCCCTGTCATTTTCCATGTTTGAGATTTGGTTCAGAGAGGGCACCTGTCACATTCCACTGCCTTCCTGAGATTTTAGCCAAAGGCTTTGTCTTTGCAGCCTTTTTGATAATGGTTGCTTCTGAGAGTCCTGCAAAGTAGGTCACTGTGTTTTCTGTCTGGAAAAGGAGGACCCTGAAGCTGGTGCCCTGCCTGGTCCTCTGAGGAAAGGTGAAAGCTGACACTCCGGTCCCTCCTCAGGACTACGGACTAAGACAGTTTTCTGCTTTGGTTACATACATTCAATTCTCCTGAACATGTGCATCAGGCTTCTAAATAAGGGAGGCATCACAGGGAAGTGGAAGGAGGCAGATGCCGGCTAGGTATTGAGCCCTGGCTCAACAAGCTGTGTGACTTAAGCAGGTACTCAACCTCTTTGAGTCTCAGTTTCCTTGTTTGTGAGATGAGAGTTATAACCTGTTTGACACGGTGGTGGGTTTTACTCATAACGTGTCTAAGTGGCCAAGTATGGTAATATTATTAATGAAATCCCTCATTTGAATTTTTCCTGAATCTTCTTAACCTGGAGCCTCCAATGTGGTCTTTGATGGGAAACTTTAAATTGCAGAGACGATAATTGGCTTTTACTGCTTTTAATAACTTCATCCTTAGGATGGTATCAGAAGTGGGAATGCTGAGGATGGGGGCATTGGAGGATGGCATATGGTTAGCTCAGGACATTAGGCTACGGCTAAGATCAATGATGACGGGGAACTTCATCAAAACAATTTCAAAGCATAAACTATTATTTTAATAAACTTATCTGCTCTGCTATAATCAGCATTCTAAAATTTTTCTGGGACTTGCCTGATGGTCCAGTGGTTAAGACTCCGCACTTCCAGTGCAGGGGGTACAGGTTTGATCCCTGGTCGGGGTCCTAAGAGCCTGCATGCCGCAAGGTACGGCCAAAAATCAGTAAATAAAAATAAACTTTTTCTTTTGCTTATGTGCTTCTGCGGTTCCAAAGGACTGCTTTCCCCCCTTGCTAGCTTCGATTCTGTGTCTGGATGGGACAGAAAGGATGGTTGTCTCAGAGAATAGCTGCTTCCCAAAGTGTTTCCTTGTACACTCCGGAGACAGGATGAGATTTTTGTTTTCCACCGCAAGCTGTCATTCTGCAAATGTTTATTTAATTCTCACTGTGTGAACACACAGTGCTAGATTAGCAAAGGGTCAGTAAACTCTAAATATGGTAGGAGAAAGAAGTCATTTTATGAGTAACTCTGTTACAAGTCAGAATGGGCTTGTTCCGTGGTACATTACAAGTACAGACAGGATCTGGCTGGCATTCCACAGGGCCATCGCGTCCAATACTTATCCACTGAAAGTGGGCATTATTGGTCAGACTTCCCCTTGGAGAGCTGTACATTCTTAGAAAATGATTCGGTGCTTTTCAGGGCTCCTCGTTGGGTTCACCTTCTAAGTAACAAGCTTCTGAGGCACAGAAAAATGCACCATAAAGTCGCATCTCATCCTCCCCGCCTCCAGTTTTTTTTTTTAACTGAGCGCCTGTTTTGTTCCAAGCCCTGTGCTAAATGATAGAAATATAATTTGGGGATTTCCCTGGTGGCTCACTGGTTAAGAGTCTGCCTGCCAATGCAGGGGACGCGCGCGAGTTCGAGCTCTGGTCCAGGAGGATCCCACGTGCTGTGGAGCAACTAAGCCCGTGGGCCACAACTTCTGAGCCTGCGCTCTAGAGCCCGTGAGCCACAACTGAGGAGCCCACGTGCCACGACTACTGAAGCCTGCGTGCCTAGAGCCCGTGCTCCGCAACAAGAGAAGCCATTGCAGTGAGAAGCCCACGCACCGCAACAAAGAGTAGCCCCCCTCGCCGCAACTAGAGAAAGCCCGCGCACAGCAACGAAGACCCAACGCAGCCAAAAATAAATAAACAAACTTATTCATTAATTTTAAAAAAGAAATATAATTTGGTCTTAGAAGAGGTCACAGTTTTTCATTGAACTTGAAATTCTGTCCTCCAACCTGGCCATCTACCTTCTCAGCTAAACTTGACTCCAGATAACACTTAGCTGGTTTCCGAAATCAAACCTGCACCTTAATAATTCACCAGTGAATTTAGGCAAAGGAGTGTATGTTGCAGGCTGAGAAGGTAGTTTAAAAGGTTTGGCCAAATGCTTTTACTAAAGTCAAACAGGTCCAGAGACCTCTCCTCCACCCCAAACCTGGAATGACACCCGTTTGGATATGTGAGTTCTGCAGATAAAAACCCCAAACGCAACGAATAAGCACCTGGCCTCGGCCCCACCCGTGCTTTGTCACAACGTGGAAGAACTGGTGGCGAGTGGCACTGCCCTGTGAGGTTCCCGGGCCACAGCTCTGGGCAGTTCATCTGGCCTCGTAAGAGTGCGCTACAGCTGTGATTCTTGGCAAGGGCTGGGGAACTTGGCAGGGAGAAGGTTGAAAACATTTTGATTATTTTGGTTCCAGAATCTTTCTTAATGTAAAGTACCTATAACTGAGTAATTTAGGTCTTCTTAGGGGCAATGCCATCTCCTATTTGGGGGCAGGAATGGGGTAGCGGGAAATCTCAGCCTTTGGGAGTCTTGGTAGTGGATGATTAAGAGGAGGTGCTTGTTCATATGTAGAAAAACAGTTCATTTAAGGGCCGGAATATTTACTCAAAACATTTGAGGCACAGTCATAGATGGCAGAAGGCCCAAACTGGACAGATATTGACATGCAGAGAAAGCATGAGAGATACAGTTGAAGAGGAGAAAAGTAGAGGGATTCCACACAGGTCTGGGACCCCCCTGTACCCCTGGGGGATCGGGTGGACCCTCATGGGCGCTGCCAGGGCAGACAGTGCCCTGTGGCCTACATGTCTGTGCATGCTCAGCTTCCTGGGCTTCCCATCGCTTAAGTCCATTTGTTTGCTCTCGTTCATTGAGTCCATGCTCACCCCTCTCCCTCCTTGTTGGGCTGCAGGAAGTGGCCCCCTTTCTGACTCCAGTGCTTTGTCATACCCTAACCATTATTTTACCAAGTGCCCGGCAGCATGCTGGGCTCTAGGCTCACCTCTTTTACCAATCCTGAGATGCTGCAGTGACTAAGGCTTTGGAGCCAAACACACTTCCATTCAAATCCCCGGTCATCCCCGGTGTGTGATCGCGAATAGCTCACTAAAGTCTCGGGTCATCCATCTCTCCAACTAAGGAAATAGGAGAATTAGTAACTCACCTCATAAGGCTTTATGAGATTAAAATCACAGTGTGTGTAGGCCCTTCTTAACTGTAGTTACGAATAAAAGCCTTTCAATCCCCTGCAAAACAGATTGTCTCTGTCTCCAGATGGGGTGGCAGGTGAGGTGAAATGCCCGATCCATGGCTCCAGCACTAATACCAGCCAGAACCAGGATCGCAAACCAGTTCCATCCGGCTCCCAAACCTTGCTGACCCACCATCTGTGACAAGGCACGTGGTTCTGTTTCCAGGCGAAGTCCACTTTGTCGAGTTTTGTGAGTCTGACCTGCCAAGTTTTCCAGTTTTCACTTGTGACTTATTCTCTTCTGGACGCCCTGGTCTTGCCTTGGCCTGAATCAAAGCAGTTGGGAGGTGATGAAGATCGAATATCTTCAAATAGCCAAGTCTGGTGAAACGCAGAATCCAATTTATCATAAATGTCAAAAAGTCGCTGAGGCGATTATTATAGTAGCTCAGAAGAAAAGTAGCTGTGTGACCTCAGGCAAGGTGCCTTCTCTCGTTTGTCAAATGAGAAGTTTTAAGAAATTTCAAATTTCTTTTCCAGTGCCAACATTTCTGTAATATTTCCGATTTTCCACTACTGTTGTTTTTTTTAGCTGGAGAGAGAAAGATCTCCTTGAAATCGTGTCTTAATCAGGAAACAAGGTATAACAATCATGCCTGTAATCATTTCAGCGTCAAGCCATATGCCCCTTACTATTATTCTCATTCAAGCTTCCTCACATACAATGCTCATATCACTGATGAGTTGATTTCTCAGATGTCTGTTAAATTCCCTTCCTCATGTAATTCCTCACATAATTAGTTCAGAAAATGCACCTTGAACTCCATTTTAGAAGCTTACAGAACACACAAAACCCACTTCGTGTTGAATATGCCTGAATTTCAGTTGACTTCTGAATGACTCATATTTGAGCAGTTTATGTCTCCTGTCCTACCACACCATCATCTATTTCTGGAATCTTAAGGGGACAAATCTCAATTATGCCAGAGAAACAGTAGCCATCCCAGCAGGACACTTTGAATCCTAAAACCCTGTAGGCCAGTGCCAAACTCTTGTTGCCTTCCAACAACTTGACTAGCTTCCCTAATTACAAGCAAACAAAAACAAAAGCAAAAACATCAACAAGATATAATTCCCATATGATTTCTCAAGTTTCTAAAAGATAACTTTATTAAACATAAATTTTATGGGAAAGAGACATTTTCCATATGGAGACAATACTGAAAATACCCAACTTCGTGATTTTATTTTTGAAGAATAAAAATTTGTGGGAAAAGTAGACTTAATATATGGTTTTTCTTGTCGTCATCGTCTTTGGAACAAAATGAACTTTTGGTCTTCCAAGAAAGCTTCTCCTTGAGGTGCAGTTATTAAATCAATATTTGTTGAAAACTGCTTAGCATCCAGTACCGTGAGGCAGTGGGATCCAGGATGGGTAAGGCCATCCCCACTTTCTAGGAAGACAGCCCTTCCAATGGGGGGTGGCATGCAAATAACCACAATACATGGTTGTCAGTTGCAATATGTTACAGCAAGTGGGCAATAGATTCTGCCTGAGGGTGTCAGGAAAGATCACAGAGGAGGTACCTTGGGTTTCAAAGGATGAGTAGATGTGTGACAGTTTTGCATGTTTGGGTGTCCAAAGAGAAACTGAGAAGACTGATTTATTCAAGGGGTACCATCTAGGAGGTAATACGGTAGAATATAATTAACAACGATAGTCACTCCTGCTTATTAAGAGCGACTTGTGCCTAGTAGGCACTCACTAGGCACTCACTTGGCACAAGTATTGATATTATCTCATTTTATTCTCACACCACCCTACTCTTACTATCATCTCCATTGTATAGAAGTGCTAACTGAGGCACAGAGCGTTAATGTAACTTGTCCAAGGTCTCACGGTAAGTGGCAGATCCAAGTCAAACCCTATCAGTCTTATGTCAGACCCGCCTCTCAACCACCAAGTCCTGGAAGCATTCTTGTTATTTCTCTGTCCAGCTAATGTCGATAAGATCAAGGGGAGGAATTCATTGGCAGTCTAGTGGTTAAGACTCGGTACTTCTACTGCTGGGGGCATGGGTTCTATCCCTGGTCGGGGAATTAAAATCCCACAAGCCACGTGCACAGCCACAAAAAAAAAAAAAATGTTCAAGGGGAGGAACTTGTCAGTCATAGGTTGATCAGTGGGTGGATAACAAACTAATAATAAAAGAAAAGAAAATTGCAGAGAGTAAAAGCTAGTAAAACACAGATTTAAAAAACTGAACTTTCACCTAATCGGGTTGCTAGACAGTAAGCTCGTAGTAGTGGCCTGTGAATGATCCATTTACAAAGAGCAGGTTGTTTTGATATGAATAAAACTGACTCCCGTAAAACTATTCAGGCAAATTTAGGGTTCTCAGGCCCAGAGGGATAACTGCAAGACTATCCATCCCATCGTTCAGCCAGCACTTCACATATACAGAAAGGAACCAGGACTGAGGAAGAAGAGTGGCCATCGATAATTACATGTGGATATTTCCATTTCAGTCTAGTCCATTTCCTTTTCATTTGAAAACATTAATAAATCCATGTAGTTGAAACAGAGTGGCATCTGGGGATGGGAGTCCTGGGTTAGTAGCATCAAGGCTCCAGCACAGAACCTTAGGCAGTTGCTCCATCGCCCCAGTAGTGCATAATCACAGCCCTGGCACACACTAGACCCTTAATAAATGGTAATTATTATACTTTACTTAAGTGACCTATTCAGCAAGAGTGTCTCATGTTTCAACATTTGTCTCTAGGGAACTTCTGTCAATATTATCTTGACCATTAGATATTGATGGAAACAAGGAGTAGAATTAGCAAATTCCTATCGAAAAAGGAAATATTTTTGAAGTGTGACTCATGTGTTTAAGACTATAATCTTGAATCCAGTGAAAAGTGTTTTCTTTGGATTTAAAAAGAGACTTTGCAAAGTATGTTCTGTTCTTTATCTTGACCAGGAATCCACGCCTAATCGGGAAATAGTAGAGGCTGAGAGAGATTGAGAAACAGGTGAAGTCTTAGTACCAGTAATAATTTTATATAATAGAGGGGTTTTTACTTGTTTGTTTTGCATTGTTTTATTTTTGCCAGGGGACCAAGCCGTTTAGCAAATGCACTATGGTCCCAGGAGTCAGAGTTGACTTGAGAAACTTTGTTTTGTATAAAATCAAGATTATAAAGGTTTGAAAGGCCAGAGGCTACAAACTGATGGCAGGGTGAAGAACAGAGAATGCAGTGAAGTTCAACCCCCAGAGACCAAAAGTTACTGCTACTCGCCATTAGTCTAACTTACCTTGTAGGATTCCACTATTCAACCATTCAATGAACAGGTCAGTTTGGATTTAGATTATTTGGACTCTTGATGGAATCAAAAGAAAATATAATAAAGACAAGTTTTTTAAACTAGATAAGAGAGTATTCATTCTATTTTAAGTATAACATTCTATAAATTAATTTCTACAAAATAAATTGATTCTCAGTGCCTTTTGGAAATAGGGAAAAGAAAGGAACGTAGAGGCATTTAAATGGGAGGGAAAATTATTTGCAGTCATCTGAAATTTCAACATGAAATATATTAGGCCCCAAATAACCTAGGATGTCTTAAATTTTATTTTATTTATTTTTTATACAGCAGGTTCTTATTAGTTATCTATTTTATACATATTAGTGTATATATGTCAATCCCAATCTCCCAATTCATCCCACCACCACCACCCCTGCCACTTTTCCCCCTTGGTGTCCATACGTTTGTTCTCTACATCTGTGTCTCAATTTCTGCCCTGCAACCGGTTCATCTGTACCATTTTTCTATAACCTAGGATGTCTTATATCAGAAATTGGAGGTGATGTTATTTTTAACTACGACTTTTAAATACTGCATTCAAGAGAAGACCACGGTCTTGAGATAGTCACACTCAATACATTCTAGCATACTTTTAGATGTGTCCTAGCTTGTTTCAAATTTATTAATTAATTTATTTTTTACATTTATTTAGTGCATGTTTTATCCGATAAGAAGAACACTACAAATCATTTTTTTTCCTGAAAATGCTGCTGTTAACTAGCCTTTCCTGTAAAAGAATGTCCCTACAAAGAAAAAACATGTGATTACCAAGCTTCTAGAAAAGTAAGTAAGAACTAATTAGGCAAAATGTAAATCAAACACTGCGACAATCATAATTTTAATCCACAGTAAAATCTCAGTGTGCTAGTAAACTTATGATGGTGCAGAGTCTTGTCCTTCCAATGATTTAAATCTAGAAACAGATCTAACACTGAGAAGAGCCAACAGAAACCACCAACATTCCTCTTTCTCCTGAACATTTTGAATGAGACTAGAACATGTTCTTTAGCCAAAGAGACAGTGTAAACTCAAGGAAAATGAAATGTCTCAGTGAAACGTTTTAATGAAAATATGTAATTTATTGGATAAAGTGTAAGTTAAATATTTTCATTAAAATCTTTGACTGACATTTAATTTTCCCGAATTCATATTTGTTAAAATGTTTGGTTTGACAAAAATAAAATCAGTATACATTACTTTTAAGTATATGGGAAAGAAAGAGGACTAGCCATTATGGGACTGCTTTCTTTCGTTTTCTGAAGTTATATAAGCAACATCCTTTTAAATGAAAATGTGAGAAGTGGAAAAAGCAAGGAAAAAAAATCACATACAGTCCTTCACCCAAACTCAACATTTGTAGATAGTCCTGTTTCCTTTTTTTAAATATTTCGATTGTGAAGTCTAACGTACCTACAGAAAAGCCTATAAAATTTCTATGTGCGGTTTAGCAAGTAGTTAAAAAGTGATTGCCAATGTAACCACCAACCAGGACAAGAAATGAAATAACTGCTGGAGGCTCCCCACACCCGTGCAGCCCTTCCCTTCCCCTCACTAACACCACCACTACCCTGATTTTATGGTAGCCAATCCTTTGCTTTTCTTGATCAATTCACCACCTACACCATTGCCTCCCACATATACACCCCTAAACCATGCACCTTTAACTCGGTTTTCCTACTTCACGTAAATATATTTACACTGTGCATTTTCTTTTGTGCCTTGCTTTTAAAAAATTCAATATTATGTTTATAAAATTCACCACTGTTTTTGTATGTAGCTGGAGCTTAATTTTCATTATTGTAAAAATTCAATATTGTGTTTGTAAAATTCATCGCTGTTTTTGTATGTAGCTGGAGCTTAATTTTCATTATTGTATAATATTCCATTATATGCATTTATCTACCTACTAATGGGTATTTGGTTTGTTTTTAAGTTGAGGATATTACAAATAATGTTTGGATATGTATCCTGGTGTGATTATCCATGCCTGTCCAGGAGTATAATAGGTGTTCATAAGGTATGGCTTTTAATCATAATTAAATATTTTAACATAATTTTCTAAGTAGTATTTTCTATTATTTCATAGTTGTAATAACGATCATTTTGTTGGATAATTTTCCATTTATGGCTGAATGTTACAGCCTGGTCTTTTGTAATAAATTCACTCCACTTTCTAATGCTTCTAGAGCTGGAAACAATTA
This sequence comes from Phocoena sinus, assembly GCF_008692025.1. Lineage (NCBI taxonomy): Eukaryota > Metazoa > Chordata > Mammalia > Artiodactyla > Phocoenidae > Phocoena > Phocoena sinus. The sequence continues at coordinate 12,931,765 of NC_045778.1, read as the reverse complement.
AAATCTAGTCTCTTAGCAAGTTTAATGTTTATAACACACTTTTATGTCTGTGCTCACTGTACTGTGTATTACAGTGGTCTCCGGGACTTATTTATCTACTTGTTGCACATGTGTAACCCTTACACATCTCTTCCATTCCCTCACCCCCTGAGACCTATTGTTTTAAAAGTGTGGTTTAGACTTCCTGCTTCCACTGCAGGGGGTGTGGATTCAATCCCTGGTGGGGGAACAAAGATCCCATATGCCCCGTGGCACGCCAAAAAATAAAATAAAATAATAAAAGCGTGGTAAGTGTTTGGCCTGCCAGGAAAATTATAGAGTTCAGTTTAAACTTTTTGTGAAAAGTTTAGTTTTCAGCTATACAATTCTGTGATATGTTGAAATCAACGTGTCACGTTTGCCGAACTCCACTCTTCAACATCTCCTTCCTGACTTCTTTGAGAGTCATTTTAGTGTTTCTCCAGGCAGGCTCCCTGCCCGGCCACTTCACAGACCTCCTCAGCATCCAATAAAAGCTTTCGCTGTGCTTTGACACAGGAACCAAGGTTGCTAAGAGACCACCTGTGCTGAATGCACTTTGTTCTAGCAAGAGCAGCTGGAGAGAAAACCCAGGAGCAGCATTATCAACCACTACCCCGGATTAAGTCAGGTGAGAAATGGGTTTCTGCGCGCTCTTCGACCCCCACTAGTTGTCTGGTCTTTCCCTCACTTCCTATTCAGTCTCTCTCTTTACCGCTGTTGGAGAAAATTGAAGGTACCCCTCAGAGCACAGACTGAAGAAACACAAGGTGGAGGTGGAGGCCATAGGAGGGAAGGAAAATCGCTTTGCGAACCCATGTGTTATTCTTACCCCTTCTTTCCCAAACATAGGCACAAGGAATTGTTGAACTTAAGGGAAATTCTAGGCGTTTACTTTGCCAGTGATTGCTGTGTAATTTGGGGCAAGTCATTCCCTCCTTTAGGAAGGGGGTTAGTTATTATAGAAAATAATCAAGATTGCTAAAAGTGGAAGAAGATACTTGTATAAATCTCATCTATCTCCCCGTCTCTCTTTCACCTTCTCTCTTAAAACTCAACCTGCCTTTTTGGGTTTGAGTGAAAAATAGCAGAAAATATTTTCCCACCCCGATCTTGCCACTTTCTAAAAATATTGATGCTCATTTTTTAAAATAAATTTTTTAAAGTTTATTTATTTTTGGCTGCATTGGGTCTTTGTTTGCTGTGCGCGCGCTTTCTCTAGTTGTGGAGAGCAGGGGTTACTCTTCGTTGCGGTGCGCGGGCTTCTCATTGTGGTGGCTTCTCTTGTTGCATGCAGGCTTCGGTAGTTGTGGCGCGTGCGCTCAGTAGTTGTGGCTTTCGGGCTCTAGAGTGCAGGCTCAGTAGTTGTGGTGCACGGGCTTAGTTGCTCTGTGGCATGGGGGATTTTCCCAGACCAGGGCTCGAACCTGTGTCCGTTGCATTGGCAGGCGGATTCTTAACCACTGCGCCACCAGGGAAGCCCTTGATGCTGATTTTAAGTTGAGTGTGTATAAGGGACTTGGATGTAAGGCCAAGTTTACATTCCTGGAAAAAGGAGTTAAGAATGGTTCTAAACTCCCTACCTGACAGGCATGTGAAATGTTCCGACAGTGCACTAAGCAGACCACAAATTAATATCTTTAAAAATTCCGTAATACTTTAAAAAATTAAGATGTTACAAAAACTGATTAACACAGAAGTGTGGAAGAAATTAAAATATTTAATGTCTGGTTAAGTGACCAAAATATGAGAAAGGATTTTGAGGAAAGATCAGGGAAATGAAAAAAACCTTGTGTTGTTTAATGTTTAAGAATTTTATCACATGCCTCTTTCCATGTCTTCAAATTCTCATTTCCTGGTGATACCCACTGTACAGGTTAGAAGAATGGCAATTTCACTGATGCCATAAGAATGATTGTAAATGACTTTGCAGATAAGACTTCCAAAATAAACTAATTATGGATATCATTGAAAAGAGAGGGGTAATTCTGGTAGTTCCTTGAGCTGTTTTTGTTTGTTTGTTTTACAAACTTATTTATTTATTTTTGGCTGCATTGGGTCTTCGTCGCTGCACGTGGGCTTTCTCTAGTTGTGGAGAGCGGGGGTTACTCTTCATTGTGGTGCAGGAGCTTCTCATTGCGGTGGCTTCTCGTGTTGTGGAGCACGGGCTCTAGGCACGCGGGCTCAGTTGTTGTGGCTCGCGGGGTCTAGAGCACAGGCTCAGTAGTTGTGGCGCTTGGGCGTAGTTGCTCCACGGCATGTGGGATCTTCCCGGACCAGGGCTCGAACTCGTGTCCCCTGCATTGGTAGGCGGATTCTCAACCACTGCGCCACTAGGGAAGCCTTGAAAGACATTTCTTGATCACTGTTTCTTTCCAGTGCAAATATGAGATTGATTTTAAAGAATCAGGGTTATAAATGTGTTCATTTAAGGACATTTTCTCTTTCTTTTCCCCCTAGGGAGCAGGAGCGTTTGGATATGACGTGTAAACACTGGATGTTAATTTCTACTACTAACCCCACAAGTCTGGAAGATGAAATTGTGGGAAGACTTCTAAAAATTCTGTTTTTTATCTTTGTTGACTTCCTGTCTATTATATATGTTGTTATAACTTCTTAGAAAGCTGACTTCCCTTACTTTACATGTGAATTTCATATTGAATTACAGTGAATAAAATTTTGTAATTTAGTATGTTGAGTGATTTTAATTTGATGACATCTCCAATTATTCTAGAAGCCAAAAGGACATTGCAATAAAAACAACATTGTATATTATTTAGTACTTTCTGGTTTATAAAACATTCACATAAATTAAAATGGAATTTTTTCCAAAAATCTACACTACTCTCGTAAAACTTCTTGATTTTTAACATGATCATTAGTTGATAGATTGACTAAAATTTGTAGGTGTAATTATGAGTGAAGTTGTTTCTTAAGGATGCGTACCTATTGAAATTTTATGTGGTTCTATTTTTTTAATTTATTTTAAAAATTTATTTTATTGAACTATAGTTGATTTACAATGTTATGTTAATTTCTGCTATACAGCAAAGTGATTCATTTATTCATATATACATTCTTTTTCATATTCATTTCTATTATGGGTTATCACAGGATATTGAATATAGTTCCCTGTGCTGTACAGTAGGACCTTGTTGTTTATTATATGGTTCTATTTTTAACACATCAAGCTTAATATGAGATGATCTTTCCATACTGTATACTAATAGTTTATTCTCATTTTCTTACGTACACATTTCATCTGTGTGTAGGTAGATTGTTTTTCTTAACCCTCCACAATTTTATGTTTCTACTAACAAAAACTTAAAGTTAGGAATAGAAGTGCTTAAACAACATTCTTTTAGGAAGATAGAACTTGTAAGAAAGGAGAGAAAACAAGGTGCAACCTGTGTTGATTTTCTGTTTGGGACTAAATGCTCACAGTATGTCATTTAATGTAAGGCTCCCAGTAACCCTAGGAGGCAGGAGTGAGTTGTCCCATTTCACAGATGAACACATTGAATCCTGGAAGAATTATGCTAGCTGGAGACCATACCTAGGAAGTGGCAGAACCAGATCTTGGGCCTTCACAATCCATCATATCATATTGCCTCCAAAGGTAAATAATAATTAAACAAGTGTGGTTAAGAAACAATCTGTAGAGCTCAACGTTTTTTCACAGTAATGTTTTATTCAAGACAATATTGTATATATTCAATACAATATTCAAGTATTTTATTCAATACTTTAGTATTGCCCTGATTTATTTTCTTATTCCACCTTTAAAAATCTTCTATCGAAAAGAGAGATTAAGTTTACCCTTTTCTCATATCCAAATGGACAATGCATTCTCTTCCACAGTTTTCTTGACTCCCTCATTTTCTGACAGTGCTAAAATATAACTGTTGAACTTCTGCCCTTTAAGCCTTTGAAAAACAAAGTTCTCTTGTCCTTTAGACTTTTTGACATTTGATGTTGGACACACATGTTTCATAAAATCCTGAACTCTTCCATGTGATGACCATCTTCTCAGATTTGGCCCAGACATTAATGCAAGGTTTCATAAGAGACCTAATGAAGTGTGAAAGGAATCTGGGACCTTTGAGACTTATTACTTCAGTGACTCTTACTTAACCTTTCAGCGGTGTTGTATATTTAACCATAAGCCAAACAGAGTCAAAACTATGTGAGCATTTGCTGTAACAGAATCTCTTTTTTCCCTACATAATATTGTCGAACACTTCCTTTTGGATATAATGTGGATGTGATGTGTTTCTCCCCAAGCCCCTCTATGTGGGATTTCTTGGAGCCTATTATTAATCAGGCTGTTGACAGGGAAGTCAAGTCACTCCCAGGCTCAAGCAATTGCTTCTTTTCTGTGTGCTTCCAGGCAGTCAACAATGTGGTTAGAAGCACGGATGCTGAAGCCAGGCTGCCTGGGTCCAGATCTTGGCTTCACCGCTTACAGTTTAATAACCTTACGTCTCTGCTTCCTTACATATAAAATAAGTGCCTGTGTCATAGGTGTGTCGAGAAGATGACATGAGATGACGGGTGCAACGTGCACAGCCGAGTGCTTGGCATATGGAAAACGCACAATCCGTGGAGGACTGCTGTCGTCAGCATCCTCAGGTGATGCTGAGTGTTAGCGAGCCTCCATCACCCTGCCTGTTCTACACCTCCCCCTTGCCCTTAGAATGACCTCATGTTATCCCATCCCGTTGGCCCGAGGATGTGATTCTGTCCCCCTGACCCCTGGCAGAGTTCTGCGGCAAGTGTAGGTATAAACTGGTTGAAACTGCGGGGCTTTTATTTGGTTATGTTATTTGGGGACCCGGCGATGACAACTGGATGTCATAGTGTGACCCCAGACAGCAGAGGGTACTTGATGAATAGCCTATTAAAAGAATGTTCATTGATTGATTGATCGATTGTTTTTTTTTTTAATTTTCTTTCAAATGGGGCTATAGTTGATTTACAGTGTTGTGTTTCAGGTGTACAGCAAAGTGATTCAGTTATACATATATCTATTCTTTTTCAAATTCTTTTCCCATTTAGGTTATTACAGAGTACTGAGCAGAGTTCCCTGTGCTATACAGTAGGTCCTTGTTGGTTATCTATTTTAAATATAGTGGTGTGTATATGGCAATCCCAAGCTCCCAGTTGATCCCTCCCTTCCCACCTTTCCCCTTTGGTAACCATAAGCTTGTTTTCTAAGTCTGTTTCTGTTTTGTATAAGAAATCAGACTCTTAATATGCAGTCGACGTGGCTTTGTCATTGGAAATAGGTCACTTTTCCTCCACTCTTCAAAAATATTTGTTCAGTTCCTTTTTGGCACGTGTGGTGCTGGGCGCCCAGGTCAAACCAGTGAATACAACATAGTTCATGCTCTCCTGGAGCTCATAGGTTAGTGGGGGAAATGAATGAATACCCAAATAGCGCAACGGCCACTGGGGGAAGTATTAGGATGGACATGCCTGGGGTGTTGTGAAGGGTGTGATGAAAAGTGTTCTGAGGGCCACCACAAGCAGCAACTCCTGGGAGCTTGGGAAACATGCAGAATCCTGGTCCCCCCGCCCCCCGCAATCCCCCAGAGCTGCTGAATTCAGAATCTGCACCGTAACCAGATTCCCCAGTGGTTCAGATGCATTGAGAAGTGCTGATGTGGAGGGAAGCTCACGGACTCAGTGTTCCTACTGTTTGGCACTGAACAGGTATGTGACCTCGGGGCAAGTTGCTTAACCTCTCTGGGTCTGCTACTCCTCCTGTTAAAACAGAACCAAGAAAAAAACAGAAGTGGCATTAACACCATCAGCTTCATGTATCACATAGAAACACTGTGACTCTTAAATGAACTGGACTGATACTTACAGGGAGATAGATAACAGAAAGGAGTCCTAGAACTCTAAGATGTTGTTATAAACATCAAGAAGACAGGAGTAGCTCTGTGAAGTAAGGGACCTGTGACTACCTTCCGCAGGATTGGAAAAGGATTGTTTTCCTAAATGGCAACAATGTCCACGGCGTATACGTATGTATGCAGCCTGGGTTAGGTAAACACGAGTTTTCTGGAATTGAGTGACAAGTACTCTACAGTTGATGAAGCATTAGTGATTCTTTAAGTGTTCACTCGAATGAAATAACTTACAAGAAAACTAAGCCAGATAGCCATTCTGAGTCAGAATGGACAGTTCCTAACTTTGGGGCGTGATTGGGACAAACTGCTTCTGTAGAAACCAGGTTCAAGGTTTTGGGGGATTTTTTTTTTTAATTTTTATTTTATATTGGAGTAGAGTTGATTAACAATGTTGTGTTAGTTTCAGGTGTACAGCAAAGGGATTGAGTTATACATATACATGTATCTATTCTTTTTCAGATTCTTTTCCCATGTAGGTTATTGCAGAATATTGAGCAGAGTTCCCTGTGCTCTACAGTAGGTCCTTTGAGAGAAGATCTGAAGCGCGTGGTGTGCACGTGACCACACAGATGCAGGCTGCTGTTCTGTGCCGCTTCTGCGTGGCTATTGTTTGCTGCCCTTCCTGCAAGCGGTCCTACTGAGCAAGCTGAAGGCAAGTTGCCACGTAGGCCACTCTGGGATCAGCAATGAGCCTAGACTTATTTATAAACCAACAGGAAAGGCCCCAGAGCTGCTCCGCCACCTGACCTGGGACCACGGTGAGGGAAGATTAGTGAAGGAGCACAGGAAGTCCTTGGTGGCCAACTGGGTTTTCAGTCTCAGCCCTTTGCCCTTTCAGCCTGGAGGTGGCTACAGACTGTTCTCTGAAGGGTCAGTGTCCCTGGACTCCTGTCTGAGGTGTGGCAGGTACAGAGGCTGACCTTTCAGATGTTGTTTACAAAGTTGATTATGACTTACCCTGTGGAGATCATTTACTCAATAAATCTTTATCAAGCGCTCACTGCCTATCTGCTAGCTTTGTAGGCACAGGGAAATATTTTGGTCCCTGTCCGTGAAGCCAAATCCGGCCTCTGTACCCCGACACCGAATTAATTTTCAGAGGCAGAGTTCTGGGTGAAGTAAAAAGAATAGCTTTATTGCTTTGCCAGGCAAAGGGGGCCACAGCGGGCTCATGCCCTCAAAATTGTGTGTCCTGACCTGGAGGGGCTAGTGAGGAGTTTTATAGTAATGGTTCACAGAGGAGGGCGTGATCAGCTCCTGGACGTTCTTCTCCTTGGTTGGTGGTGAGGTAATTGGGAGTCAGCATCATCAAACTTCTGGTTCCAACCAGTGTGGGGTCTATGTGCTTGTGGGCAGCCGACCGTTAACTTCTACCACCTGGTGAGGGCTTCAGTATCTGTAAAGAGCTCCAAGATATCATTCTGTGTATTCCTTGAGGGGGGAACCAGGACCCTGCCCCAAGGCGGCGCTATTGTTACTTGACTGCGCCTCCCTTGTCCGAATCCCCTCCCTTCCCTGATTAGCAACTCTTTGAAGCTGCTGGTTGGAACTCAGGGAAGTCGTGGAGGCTGAATGAAGCCTATTTCCTGTAATCAAGAAATGGGGGACACGGAAAGGCTTTTGTGCCCTTCTGCCGGGGGGGGGGGGGGGGGGGGGGGAGGCGGACAACAAACTGATAAGCACGTGAGAGTTTCAGATAGTCCCAAATGCTGTGCAGAAAATGAACTGGACCCATGGCAGAGAGGGTTTCTGTGGGGGAAGAATATTTTAATTAGGAGGAGCTAAGGCGCTTTTCCTGAGAAGGCGACAATGGAGCAGAGGCTTGACTGATGAGGAGCTAGCCAGGTGGAGATCTGGGGACAAGTGAGGACTTCCTGCAGGAAGAACAGCAGGTACAAAGGCACTGCGCTAGGTGGAGCTCAGCAAACCCTTAGGAAGGCCAGTGTGACTACAGCTTAGTGAAGAAGTGGGGAGTTAATTTTGTAGGATTGATAAAAATTTAGCTTCTACACAACTTCTCTGGTTTAGGGAAACTTTCTCACGGCAGAATAAGGAGAGAATGTGAGACTCTCTGATGTTCTGTGTCCTTTGTATGGTACACATCACAACTTTATTTAAACAAGGAATCCTCTCTCCAGGGGTTGCAATTTTTCCATGATTATTCCAGGCTGATCATGTCTGGCCCCTAACTTGTCATGATGCTAGGGACCTTCATGGCTCTACTAGATGAATGAAAAAGCTGTGTTTTTAGGACCGCTTTTTAAAAACTGTAAGCAGAGCTAAAACTGCATCTGCTGTAGCTTATTTTAACAGCAGCCTTATTGACATATAGTTCATATACCATACAATTAATCTATTTGAAATGTACAATTCAATGATTTTTTAGTATATTTACAGAGCTGTGCAACTATTACCACAATGAATTTGGAACAATTTTATCACCCTAAAAAGAAACCCCATACCCATTAATCCCCATGAGCAGTTACTCCCGATTTTCCCTCAACCTAACCTGCCCCCAACCACCCCTCCCGCCAGCCCTAGGCAATACTAATCTACTTTTCATGTGGGAATTTCATATAAAAAGAATCACACAATGTATAGCCTTTTGTGCCTGGCTTCTTAATGGCCAAATAATATTCCATTGCATGGATATACCATATATTATTTATCCATTGATCAGTAGATGGTTATTCACATTGTTTTTATTTTTTTAATTTATTATTTATTTATTTATTTATTTAATTCTGGTACACGGGCCTCTCACTGTCGTGGCCTCTCCCGTTGCAGAGCACAGGCTCTGACGTGCAGACCCAGCAGCCATGGCTCAGGGGCCCAGCCTGTCCACGGCACGTGGGATCCTCCCGGACCGGGGCATGAACCCCTGTTCCCGGCATCGGCAGGCGGACTCTCAACCACTGCGCCACCAGGGACGCCCCGCATTGTTTTTATTTCTGTCAATTATGAATAATGCTGCTACGAACACTCGTACCAATTCTTGCAAGGGCATATGTTTTCATTTCTTTTGTGTATACACCAACTTGTGGGATTATTGGGTCATATGGTGACTCTTCCTTTCAACTTCTGAGGAACTGCTAGACTATTTTACAAAGCAGATGACCCACATCTATAATCCTTGAAAAGGTTTCTCTTGATCTCTAAAGGAACAAGAACATTTTTGTCACCCTGATAATCCTCAGGATTTCAAATATTACACGGTAGGTCATGAAATAAAGGTTAAAATGAAAATATTTGCTCCTTTCCTCTTGAGTTTTAAAACTTCATCTGTTTTCTTTAAATCTCTATTTTACGCTATCGAGCAATCAGAGCTCATTCTTTGGGCTCCTTTTTACCCATTTCATATCAGAGTTAATTACATAAGAAATTCCTCACATTTCTTTCAAGTACCTTAGGTCCCATTAATAAAGATCCAAGTTAATATGAGATATTTTTTCATTGATGGCAATTAGATTTATTCAGCTAATTTTCACCGGATACCTACTCTAAGCCAGGCATGTTCAAGGGGCTGGATATTTTCTGTGCTGTCTCCGATTCTAGGAAGTTCACTCTATTTGTCATGTGCTAATGATCCTCATAGCTCATAAGCAGTCTCTTTGCAGATTGAGTTTTTGGCCTTTGGTATTCAGCAGCTGCAAACTTCTTATAAAATATACTCTTTTGCCACACTTAGTGAATCAAACACCTTGTAGATGATAATTATCAGTGTGGCAGGAGTTCCATTTGGTCTTTCTTTTCCCACCCACAGCAATATTCATTTCTTGATTTCTTTGGTGGTATACTGTAACACTGTGGGCTAAAGAACTTGTTGAAAAATCATCTTGACCAGCCAAAGAAAAGTTGAACTAACAGCCTTGCCAAGAATGACATCTAAGTCAAAATCCAGCCTTTCAGTTCGTTAAGACCATAGTTGACAGAAGATGGACCCAAGTTGTAGAAATACTGGTGTGGTGTGGGGTGCGGGCGACCCTGAGGAGAGATTCAGGTCTACTTGGTAAAAAGGTTAATTTTCAGACTTGGTGTGTCACTGAGCTTTGTGGATTTCCTGGGCTGGTTATCATACCTGCTTGTCACTATAGGAGCTCTTCTTGAGTGAATTTCAAGAACTCAGATGCAGGTTTTAATGAGACGTCCTTAAAGGATATTGTATATGACAGCTATTTGTAATCACTGTAAATTTGTCAGTGGGTAGAATTTTCTTCTTCTAATTGTGTAGAGGAAAGGTAGGATCAGATTCCCAGTTGTAGTGGGGTTCTTTGGTATATTCATGAATACAAGCACTTGTATAATGCTTATTATGTTAGGCTATTTGCAGCACTTTATGTGGTTTAATTCACTGATTCTTCTCAACTACCATATGAGATAGGTATCATTCTCCCACTTTTACAGATGAGGAAACGGGCACAGGGAGGAGAAGGAACCTCTTCAAGGTTACAGAGCTAATCAGTAGGCTTCAAGTTGTGTGTTTTTATCCTCTATTCTCTCCACCTCTTATTATTCAACCTCTTGGAGCCTCTGTTTCTTCATCGGAAAAATTAGTAGATTAAATGCTACAGCAAGTGTGAGGTTCTACCTGCTGATCTTCAAGGCCTCTTGACTAGTTCTAAGACTCTGATTCAAATTCAGTAGTCTCAAAAGAACATGCACGACCGCGTGTAACTAAGAGAAATAATCAGGACGCAAAGTATCTTGAGTGCTGAAATACTCAAAAAGCAGCCTCTCTGAGCCTCCAAGGATGTCTGGAGGACCAGGTTCATGGAAGGAAATGCCCACAATTATTGTTGTCCATGATGTTGAGAGTTAATTCAGCTTGCACTTGGTGGGTGCCAGCATCTGTGTGATCAATCCAAGTATTTATACTGTGGGTCATGCCACTCTAGATTTAGAAATGTAGTGGTTTCTCTTTACATACAGACTGATGGATTTGGTTGTGGATATTAGAGCTGTTGGCATGCCTCTGTCTGAGCCAGCTGTACATCTGGGGTTTGACTGATGTTTGCTTTTCGTTGCCAAAGGATGTGGCCCCTTCTTTCTAAGGTCACTTTTTTTTTTTTTTTTTTTTTTTTGTGCGGTACGCGGGCCCCTCACCGTCGCGGCCTCTCCCGTTGTGGAGCACAGGCTCTGGACGCGCAGGCTCAGCGGCCATGGCTCACGGACCCAGCCGCTCCGCGGCATGTGGGATCTTCGCGGACCGGGGCACGATCCCGTGTCCCCTGCATCGGTAGGCGGACTCTCAACCACTGCGCCACCAGGGAAGCCCCTAAGGTCACTTTAACCTAATAATCAACACTGACTCTTCTCGGTGAGGACAAGCCTTTTTCCAGTAAAACTTTGGCGTGTACTTTGCACGTACCACTACTCACTGTACTGGTATTGAATAGGTTTCTTGCTCTTTGTTTCTGTTGCATATGTTCACCTACCTATGATCATATTATCCAAACCATAGATCAGGAAATTTGAGTCAGACAAAAGAACTTGCCACCATATCCAACTGCAAAAGAAATCTTGGAAATATATTTTAAATTGGAGTTTCTTGGAATTGTTTTTATGTTTTATTACAAGAATGAGATTCAATATTTGAAATTTGGACTATTCTAGAGGATCCTGCAGTGGGAGGCACACTTCCCTTAATTTTACAGCAATTCTTTCTAAGCTCTTATGGGAAACCCGGAATCCATCCCCAACCTTTCTTTCCACTAATCCCCACACCCATCAGTTACATGGCACTTCTTAATCTCTCAGATTGGTCCCCTTATTTCAAAATTCTCTAGGTGTTAGATTTTCAAATACATATTTTTGCCTCAGCTGTTAAATCAGCCTCTGACCACTTTCTCTCCCAGTCCATCTTCCAACGTGGTTTCTAAGAGTGATGGTTTTGAAACACAAAGCCAACCATGTCATCCACTGTTTAGAATCCTTCAGTGGTTCCTCTTTGCTTCCTGGAGAATGCCTCCATATAAAGACACGGGGTCTAACCCACTGTAGAGGACATTTATTGTGTTTAGGCTAGTCAACATCCCAATTTGCTTTTGGAGAGTCCTCTCAAAAGTGTCTTGTCTTTCTCTGAGTGAGATGGTTACATTGCCCAAACCGGGCCAGTCACACTTTCTCTTCTGGGAATTTGAATCCTGAACAAAACCCTGCAAGGATGGAGAAAATAAGACAGAGCCCATTCATTTCCTGACGAAGCAGTGTAGCCCCTGCCAGTTAGATCTCCAAGTGGACCGGAGTCCTGGGTTCTCCGTTTATGCTGTCCTGCCAAGAGATGGGAGCTGTTGCTAACGATCAAAAGCCCTGTTCCTGTTTACTTCCCACTTCCTACAAGTACTCTGACCTTGAATCATTTGTAATTATCCACTGTAGTTCCCTAGCCTGGGAGTCTTTTACTCCATTAAGACTCTGCAAACGCTCTTCCCGCAGTCTTGGAATGCCCCCTTCTCAACCCAAGCAGTGTTTCTGCCTCTCTGTTCTCTTAAGGTAGCACAAGTACCCTGACGGAGGTACTTAGCACATTCTAGTGATTATTCACCTGACAGTCTCCTAGATTGCAAAACCCTTTGTTTTCATATAATGCCTGACACAGCATAAATGATTAAGAGCACAGAATCTAGAGTAAAGACAGTCTTGGTTGAAATTGCGTACCTCTGTTTTTTCGTCTGTAAAATGAGGGAAACGGTACCTCCCTCATAGGGATATATACAAGTATGCAAAGTAATCAGCACGGTGCCTGGTCATTCTCTCTTTGCCGCTGTCCCCAGCTCAATCCAATGTCTTCCTTCATTGCCCTGCTTTGTGCCCAGGAGGCTGACCCCTTGTGGGCAGCATTTCCTGGGCTCCCCCGGTGCCTGGTTTCTGCCTGGCTTTGACCAATGGTAGGTGCCACCAAGCGATTTGAGAGCAAAGAGAGAGGTAGGGGTATTCTCTCCACAGTCACTTTGACTCTTCGTCTCTGGCAATAAAATGATCTCTCTTCCCAATTCCTACTCCCTTTGGGTGGTCCCTCCTTTGCAGGTTCTGCTCTCCAGGCACTGGTAACACTAGGTCTTCCCTTTGTTACTCAAAGTCCAGGAGCAGTAATCACTTCCCACCGTCTAGTATGGGTGTCTCTTGTTTATTCCTTTAATGTTGTCCACATTGCATTAAATATCTAATTATAGATAATCCCAAGCACTTTGATGGGGAAGTATAAGAAGCTTTACACTGCGGTGGGTGGTAGGGATATAGGGGTGAGCATACCTTTCTGTGTGAGCACAGCCCTGGTGGGGAGGTGGATGGAGGAAATTCATTCATCAATTCATCAATTTCCATCTCTATTCAAATGTTCTTATGGAACATGTTTGACTTTACATTTTTTCTTTATAACTTTTGTCTCATGGGTTAGTCACCATCTTCTGAATTTTACCCAACAAACCAAAGTTGTAGCATATTGAATAGGTGACCCAAAAAATGTTTCCATGCCGAAACCATGGAGCAAAGTATTTGGACTGTCCACAGATTTTGGAGTGCAGAGACCCTGAACATGGAGTAGAGGTCATGCTCTTTCTCCCGTGTCATGTAATGAAGAAGACAAGAAGGCCAAAGCTTGCCATGTTGACCTGAAATATCGTTTGGAGCTGTCTGAAACTCTGTTATGTAGTGCACGTAAGTCAGACACTGAGGCAGAGGCATATTTAGAAAATTGGCACTGCTTCCTAAAAGATTCAATTCAATGGTCTTATGATAGTTTAAAATAACATTTATCAGTTGCACCTGTATTTTCACAAGAAGAAACTGGAACCACTGATACATTTGAACTGGGCAGCCTACCTCTGGAAGGAAACCCTTCCGCGGTCATCTATTATCTAGTATGATTACATCGTAGATCATACAAGTTGAAGTTGTAAGATACACGATGCCATGAGTGAATTCAGATGTGGGAAATGGCCTTAAAGTGTCCTGGACACATGAGGGAATTTCCTCCTTCTCTTCTTCAACACGTTTATGGAGGGTCTACTATGTGTCAAGCACGGCGGTCGATCCTGGGCTAGAGCTATGAACAAGCACAGTAAGGGGCCACACAGCCTAGCCTTACCAGTGGGCATGCTAGGCTCACACCGCCTGTATTTACCTCCTGTCTCTGCCGCTTTGGTGTCCCAACTTTGGGCGGCTCCCTTAACCTCAGGGGGTCTTAATTCCCCATCTATAGGATGAGTAAAAAGTAGTTGCTCTATGGGATTCCGTGAGATGATTGTAACTACTTAGAATAGAATAGAGCTTGGCTGAGTAAGGCAACTGAAGAATTTCAGTGATCTACTGTAGCAAAAATATTACTCAGAGGGACTTCCGGGTGGTCCAGTGGTTAAGACTCTGCCTTCCAATGCATGGGGCATGGGTTCGATCCCTGGTCCGGGAGCTAAGATCCCACATGCTATGCGGTGCAGCCGAGCATGCATTCATTCCTTTGATTGTTTGATCATTCATTTCTTCATTCCTTCAGTCAATGAAAGCTCACTAAACAAAGTTCTATTCTTGCTGCCACTGTGCTCTAGAGAATAGTGATGAACAGGACACATCTGGTACCTGCTGTTGGGAGTTTATAGTTTCGCTGTGCAGACAGACAACGAGCACTTTACAGATGCTGTCAGTCCAACACCTGGAGATAAACTGGGTGTTTCAGAAACAGTATTCGTGAAGACGTAGGGTGTTTTCGGCTATGGCCTTGAAACCAAGCAATGCAGGTCGGAAGGATGTAAAGTGGAAAGTGTGTATATGTGTCCACACACACACACAGACGGAGATGCATATTCCATGTAATTTTACATCTCTCATTTCCATTTTCATGAGACAGGGTGGTGGTTCAGAGCATGGCCCTCTGTAGCCTGGATGTCTGCATTTGAACCTAGCCTGCCCCTCATTAACTGTGTGACTGGGGTCAAATTATTTAACTTCCTCCTAGTCATTTTCATCACTGGCAAAACGTGGATGATAATAAGAGCACCTACTTTTTAGGTTTACTGTGAGCCTTAGATGAGTTAATACAAGTGAGAAGACAGTGCTCCATTAGCTTGTACCCGCCTTGACTCATTTTTCTAAGGTAGACTGGGAACAGCACAGGCTTAGCAATTAGCCAGACCAGGGCCTGAATCTCACTCCATCACTTACCAACTGAGTGACTCAGCAAGTAACTTAACCTCTCTAAATTCCAGTTTCCTCATCTATAAAATGAAGATAATGATACTTAACCACATGAGATTGCTTTGTGGTTATGAGACTGCATAGTTCTTGGCAATTACCAGGCACTCAAAGAATAGCATGTATTCCTCTTCCCCGCCTTCCTCTAAGATTAAAAATCGTTTAAGCCAGATAGCATGATGAAAGAAAAGGCAAGAAAAAGATGAAACAATATTCTGGAGAGTTGCAAGAAAAAAATTGATATAGTGTGTCTTTAAGGTCATTTTTGACATTTGAAAATTTGTCTTTTTCAACAAAAGCTCTGTAAGCACGAGGGGGAAGGATTAATCCACTTCTACTGTTTTCTGATCTTTTATCTGTTAGAGGATGAGTGAATGAAAGGGAATTAATAGCATGATCTTCAGATCTCTGAGCTAACTGCTGTAAAAACTCTAAAGTCTATTTTTTTAAGTTATTTTTATGTCAAAGTGTAGTGTCTGTGTAGCTGTGCTGCCATTCATCAACAGGGGAAGAACAAGACGTACAAAAGAGAAGGAACCTGCCCTGATGTCCTAAGTCAGGAAGGGAAGTCCGGTCAGCCGGGCAGGCACTGGACTGGCATCTCAGGGGCTGTGCAAATGTCCTCACTCTCCCCTACCAACCAGTGCCTGCCTCTGTCCTCCATGTTTCTGGCTCCCTTGCGGGGCTGAGGACCGCAGAGCGATTTTAGGTTAATTTCTGTCTTATTCTCTAAAAGCTTCAGGTAGCATATAGTCTAAGAAGGGGGGGACCTTAGAATATTTAACAAATCACAGACTTCTTAACAAATGCCCCAAATGATAACTAACAAGGCAAAAAAACAAGTGCCTTCCTTCAGGGTACCACCTCTGTATGCATTTTTCTTGAAATGCTTTCCCTTAGGTCTCTTGCCTCCCAAGGGAGGCTCATTTAAATCCGGTTTATTTCATGACCCACCTTTTCCTCTCACTCCACCTTGTTGAAAGTGCATCAACTTCTGGGTCCAAGAGAGACCCAGAAGGGCAGGGGCTGCACAGAGCTGTAGAGCCAGCAGTACTGAACTTCTCTGACCCTCGCCTCACAAACAGATCTTGCATCTTCATGTCACCGGGGATAAAACCTCTGGGTGGTTGAGAGGTCATTCTGGTCTTTACCGATTGAGAGATTTAGCGAGTAACAACCCTCTCAACTCCAGTTTCCTTCTCTGTGAAATGGAGCTAACAACACTCAGCCACTTGAGATTGCTTTGAGAGGTACTGGTGTAGCACAGTCTCTCTCTGCCAAAACCCGCTCCCCAGCCCCGCTCTGTCCTGGGGCAGGGGTTGATCAGGAACTCATCCGTGGCTTCTCTGGGTCAAATTCCATTCATAGGTAAAGTGTCGAGGTTGGACTAGATTTCTGAGTTCTCTCGTGTGTCTAAATGCTCTGCTGAGGTGTGACTGAACAAAAAACCTTCACAGGAAGGTGGAGGCAATTTTCACATTCCAGGCAGGCAATAATTTCCTAAGCCAACGGGCGCCTCCCCCCCTGCCCCCCCTCCAGCAGCCAGCCAGCTTCCACGCTCCCTGCCTTCTCCAGGCTGCATTCTGCCCACATCATTCACGACATTATGAGTCTGGACCCCCAGCCATTTTGAGTTTTTGACCCCGGAATTCAGTCTTACACTAAAGTTGGAACCATGCTGTGTGTAAGAATGAGCTAATTTTCAGTTCTCAGTTGATAGGCGTGGACTGTCTGAGCAAACATGGGAATGCTGGTCATACATTCTCTTTATAAGAAATCTGGGAAAACTCGGTGGAGATGAGAACAGGGACATGGCAACTTCAGAAACCCACTGGTGAACACAGAAATATTTTTCAAGCAGGGTTTCCCTGTCCCCCAAATGTAATTTCATATACATTGATTGGTTCGACCAACTATCAAGATATTTGCTCAGGTGGTTAGGGGGTATCTGAATCAAAGAAAAAGCTTTCTAAAAATATCTTTTATCAAAACAAGTAGAGAAAAGTACACAAATGATCAGTGTACAGGTCAATGCATTATTACAAAGTGAACACACTTGAGTAACCGCAAACCAGGTCAGAAATAGAAGAGGATGAGAAGCCCCCATTGTATCCCCTCTCCATTTTTCCTTCCAGAAACTATTTCTGGGACCACCTTCCTCTGATTCTTACTGTTACTTTTTTCCCTCTGAGGACAAAACAAAATAGTATCAACTAGCACTGGCCATTCTTTTCCCCATAACCTGAATGGAAGGCGGTAAATTGACTGGAAAGGAATGATGTGAGACGAATAGATGAACTGCTATTTTCCTACCTGTAAGAACACTCGCCGGCGTGGCCAGGGTCCACAGGTGTTTTGGGAACTTTCATCTCACATAGACTTCTGGACACGTGCAAGATGAAAAACCGCGGCTCAGGAAGCTTATGCAGCTTCATTTGGACTTCAGAAACCAACCCTTTGCAAGGTGTAGGGTCTCTGTCTAGGTCAGAATTAGAGGAGGTTCAGTGTCTAAAGGAAATGTTCATTTCGGTGATGGGTGGTCCCAGCCCCCTCTGAGAAGCTGGTAGAAGATATGGTGTCCCTTCTCAGAAAGACCTATATATGCAGGAACACAAAAAGTGCACATCACTTTACGGGGTTGCCACACCTGGTAAGCCCTAGGTACCCACCTATGGACTGTCCCCAGTCTGCCGCAGTGACTGTGGGAATCTCAGCACTCACGCTCATTACCTTTCAGCTAAAGATAGGAGTGTACTGTTAGTACAGCTCACCTGCCATACAGACTAAACGTCCTCAGATGCAGCCTCTCTCCCTCAGCACACTAAGTGCACTTCAGGGGCGCCCCCCTTTCCCACAGAGCTGTCACAAAGGGCAGCACTTGACATCCTCACTCCTCACTGCCCAGGAGCACCGACTCCACAAAGTTCTGGTGCCCGTCTCTCTGGGATCACTGCCATCTGGGGATACAGCTCCGGCCAGGAGGGCGCCCTGCCGTCCAGGAACTTGGGAGACCCGGGGAGACTCGCACTCATCCTCAGACCCGGGCTCCCTCCAAATGCACACTATCCTGGGCGGGCCGGCGCGGGCACGCGGTGGGCGGCGGGGCGCAGCGGCGCTGGGGGACGCGCTCGTGCGCGCACCGAGAGGGCCCGTGGACGGCGGTGCCCCGCTCTCCCGCGGCCTTGGTGGCTCCGGGCCGGACCTGGGCCCGGGCAGCGGCCCCCGCAGTGCCCTCCCTCCTCCTGGCCGGCCCAGCATGGCCGGGAGCCGCGAGAGCGGGAGCAGCGCCCCTACCGCCCGCCTTTCCACCTCCATCTCCTCCGCCTCCTTCTCCTTCCCTGCTCACTCAGTCACAACCGGTTCAGACTGGCCGGGGTGCCCCGCAAAGAAGAGAGACGGGGCGGGGTGGGGGGGGGGGGAAACACAGGGAATAACTTCCCGAGGAGGAGGACCACGACGAGAAGGTGGAGCCCACAGGAGGGGCCGGCTCCCTCCCTCCACGTGGCCCCCGCCGCCGCCGCCGCCGCGGGGCTAGGCGGGGGCAGAGGGCGGCGGCTCGCGGGGCAGCGCGTAGCGGGACCGATTGCCCAATACTCCGGCAGGGGCCGGGGCCGGGCCCCCGGATAAATAGCCGCCCGGCAGGACTGGAGCTCCAGGGGAGAGCGGCGGCCGCGGTCCTCTGCGCACCACCCGCCCGGGGCACTGCGCCCTGTGCTGCGCCCCGGAGACCCGCCGAGGCCGGTACCCAGGTAAAGGGCTGGAGCTCGCGGGGAGGGTGCCAGTGGTCGGCGGCCGCCCGTCTGCCTAGCCTCCCGGAGGCGAGAAGTACCTCCTCCGTCTCGGAGCCGTAGGAGGCGACCCTGCCATCCACGGCCGAGCAGCTCGCAACCGGTTCCTTGTTGGGAGTGTGTGTCTCGGGGGCTGAGAGTGTCCTCGGTGCGTTTGCGCCCACCCCATGACCCCCGCCACCCTTTTCTCCGCGGTGGGCCAGTTTTCCCGGGGCTCCGAGGGCGGCATTTGGCACGGAGTTGGAAGAGGGGAGAAAGGGAGTCCTGGAGGGAGGCCGGTGCCCTCGGATTGGGCTCAGGGAAGACATCTGCTCCGGGACTCCCGAGACAGCTTCTGGGACTGCTGGTGGCAGAGCAGGGGGTGGGGGGAAGCGACCCAGGTGAGCCCCAGTTTCCCAGAGGGCAGCGAGGCCTCGCTGGTGCGCGCAGGTGTCCCCGGGAGGGTCGCGTTGGGGGCGCCCGCGGGGGGCTCCTGAGCTGGGAGGAAAGCAGAGCGCAGCTCGGGCGAGCGCTGGAGGCACGGGCGCCTCGGCCACCTGGACACAGAGCGGGAACTTGGGAGGACTTGGTGCTTCACGCTCCATCTGTGGCTCTCCCTAGTCAACCTGCTCCAGCTTCAACAGCTGCCAGAGGCTTTGGAGGGAACTACCAACCACTTAAAACCTTGGTCATCAAAAACAGATCAGTGTTTCCTAGGATGCCTCGTCTAATCTAGCCCAAGGCCATCCATCCCGGAGGTTTAGGTAGGATTTACACTAAATATGCATATTACTTACATAGTAAGTTATTTAATATAATATTTTTTGGATCAATCTCCTGGGTCACAGTTAGTTTGGGTGTAATCCTGAATTACCTGGATTCTAGTTCAGATTGCAGTTGGGTGCCTCCCCCTCCCCTCAGTAGGATTTTCAGTTGTTCCATCAAATCCTGTTCATTTGGTTATGTCCTAAGTGTCTTAGATTTGAATTGGCTTCAGCTGTGAGAAATTGTTCTGGCTCGTTCAGAACAGCTGAGGAAGATAGAGAAGATTCTGAAGTGAAAGCACCAATTATTCATGATAGGATTACACCTTCTTTTAAATACCTCCTGGATCCAGATAACAGGGTTACCCATATCATTGCTAGGAAAAAAAAAATTCTTTTAAGGCCCTGGGAAGTGGAAATGACATGATAAAATAGCTTAACCTGCAATTTTGCAACAACTCTGCACTGACTGCCTAAGAACGTCCTTCTCTGTTTCTTCTCTTCTGTGAGTAGGCAAGAGGGGTAACAAGGACCCTTCCTGTCAGTGGGCTGAATATAGAAAAGGACAAAAGATATGCAGGGGTAGATCAGGACACTAGGAAATCTTTTCTGATTTCTGAAAAAGATGGTGGTGATGGGTGTCTGAATCTGTATCAGGGCAGATGGTGGTGCTTTGGGGGTGGACCTGGTCATGAAACTAGTGCTAGAGGATGACAGTTAGATGTAGTCAGATTGTCAAGCTTTATTTTCTCACCTCAATCTTTTGAACCCCTAGGTTTTGTAGTCTTTTTTCGAAGCGGGCTATCTCTTGAACTTAATTCATACCATGCAGTTGGGTATAGAAAGCCAGTGGGAAAGTACAAAAGAGACAATGTCTTGCGGGTTTAACTATAGCTTTACAGGAAAGTATCACCTAGTGACTTTAATTTTCATGAAAGATTGCAAGAATGCGTATACTTTGAGCTAGTTGGCCTTTGGGAGGTTCTTTGCAGACATCAGCGTATTCCCTGCAGGTAATGAGATTGAACTGTGACTTAAAACTGAGTTCAAGGAAAGAACACATGACCCGTGCTTTCAAAGAGTTTAGTCCGGTGGGAAAGATAGGCATGTTTACAAATATCTATAATACAAGATAGTAAAAATGGAATCACATGGCAGTGACATCAATAGTGTGCTACTGAATGGCAGAGAAAAGGAGAGGTTTATTCAAGGCTAAGAACTGAGAAAAGTTGCGTGGTGAGTGTAGCATTTGAGCCGGCACTTGAAGAAGGAAGAGGATTTTCTTGATGGAAATGAGGGCTGCTGGAAGTCTGGTGTGTTCCAAGGTAGCAGAGCAGTCTGGAGCGGCTGGAGCCTGGAATTTAAGATAGATAAGGCTGGGAGGTCGGATGGGGCTAGATTATGGAGGGCATGACAAGCCATGCTAAGAAATTAAAATACGATCGAACATTATTATTGTATTTATACCAACATCGTTAACGTCCTTAACTGTAGTTTATTCCCTGAAGTTCAATTTTGTGAGCTTTCCCTAAAGAAGTAAATGAATAAAATCTTAATGGTATTTGCTTCCTATAAATGTAAAAGAGTAATAATGTGTTTCAAATAGCCTTCAATGCTTTATTCAAATCCAACAGTTATTTTCCCTCTGAATCTGTAATCTTATGGTATAACAACTTTTAGTTTGATTAAAACTTTGGCTAGGAAAACACCTCCACTTTCCTGAGCCACTATGCAGGGTAAAGCCACTTTCTGTTCACTGTTTCAATTACAGATAGTAACAATGATTATTATTATTCATCTTGATTAAACACGGTATGTCAACTGAACCACATACCTTATTTTATCTAGGGAGGCATAATTTTTATCTTAATCTGAGAATTTTAATAAGGTCACTCGGCTAAGTAAATGGCATGGCCAGGATTTGAACCCAAAAAGTATGTCTCGAGAGCCTATCCTTTGGGCAGGGGCATACTATATGATACCTGTTATTAATAGTAGTTAGCAGGTGGGCCTGCTACCTGTAGGAGAAGTGGTTCTCTGTTTTTTCTTTGCATCCACATTCCCAGCATTCTGATTTTATTTTAGTTTATTTTTTTAATTGAGATACAATTGCCATATAACATATTACTTTTAGGTGTACAACACAATGATTCTAAATATGTGTATATTGCAAAATGATCACCACAGTAAGTTTAATTAACATGTATCACCACACATAGTTACAGTTTTTTCGTGTGTGTGATGAGAACTTTTAAGGTCTACTCTCTTGGCAACTTCCAAATATTTAATACAGTGTGTTAACTGTAGTCACCATTATCCATTACATTAGCCATCATTCTGATTAATTTTATTTTACAGATTCAATGATGGCACATATTTCAACATTTTAACACATCTTCAAACTGTTACATGATCTTGTACTTTTATGACCCACTCAAAGGAAACTCTTAAGCTCTTTGAGAAGAGATGGCATATGAGATGAGAAAAACATTAGTGAATGTAGCAGCCTTAAATACAAAGACCAGACCTGGCAGATTCCCTGGAAGAGTGTCAATCTCATATATTCTTTTCACTATTCCCAGCAGATCCCCCCAAATGCACCAGATCTTTTTGTGTTTCAGCACCCCATATATAATACCATGTGTCTTGATTTTTTTTTTACTCTGAAAGTGGTATAGCAAATCTACTCGTTTGTACACGACATGCTAAAGTGTATATTCAGACAACAGATTGGATTCTATATAATCATGTGCAAGTTATGCAAAACACACACTAAGCAAAGGGACACACCAGTGTATATAGCATCATCAGAGATTTCTTCACCAGAACTTCGCCACTACTACTTGGACCGAGCTTTGTGGGCTGTGGGTTGTGTGGAATCAAGATGAGCTGAAACAAGAGCCTGGTAGCATGGCATGATATGAGGGTGGGATAAAGGGAAATGATGGTACCAACTTGCGTCTAAGTGTCTGGCCCTCATTTTGCCTGTAATGACTCTGTTAAATCTCTAGATCTTTTCATCTTTTCTCAGACTCTGAATGATTTACGAATTCCACTATTTTCTGAGCCTGAGAGCAGGATTGGAAATAGGTGGCCATTCGCTGGGTGGGTCAGTAAGGGCTCTTGAGACTGATCTCTCCCCTAATAAGACATCTCTAAACCTCAGGCTCCTTGTACAGAGGAGGAAATTGAGGAGTTCTTAAAATCGAGGATAGCATATTCACAAGGTTCACCCAGGGCAGACGGGCATCACAGAGGAGCAAAGCAGACCGGCGTGGGAGGTAGGGAGAGCACAGGTGAGACTCTCAACACAAGTCGACCTACGTCCTGTGTCAGGGAGATGAGAGGGAGTGGAAGGCACTGGAGAGAACATGCCCATTCAACGAGGGCCAGAGCTACTCAGTTCCAGCCAATTGTTACATAAGAACAAGGGCCCAGTGTTGCCAGATCTTCTGAGTTTTCGAAAAAATCCGGGAATTCAGATTTTTGATGTGCAAACATTGGCAATTCATTCAAAATGGCTAAACATAAAAAATAAAATAGATTAAAATAAATAGAATAGAATAAAATAAAATATTGGGCAGGCCAAACAAAACACCTCTAGAGATCTAGAGATCAGATTTGGCCCGTATGTTGTGAATGTGCTATATGACTTCCAGGCTTCCTTCTGGCTTCAGGGTTCCATGATCCTACGCTCAGTCCATCAGATCTCTAACTCCTTTCTCCTTTGCTGAAACACGTTCCAGTACGCACCATACCTAAAGTGTGATAGCTTTGGAAGAGCTCTTTGGCAAATGCTGGACTATGATAGATTTACAAGGCCTTTAAGGTCAAAGAATGCCCTTTTCCGATGGCCATGCTGTTGACATAATTCAGAGGCCCCAGCAGTTAACTGCTTGTGTTAATTATCCCTTTCAGGGACAATTAGTGCGGTTTAATTCGAGGACTCAGAGCTGATCTCTAAATATTTTCCTTCCTGCTCCTTCCTTCTCACCCCAATGTGAGATAATAATCAGCTGGAAAATCGATCCGGGTTTCCACTTGGACAAGGTGTATTTACAGGCTTGTCTTATGGTGTTTAGACAAAGAAATCTTCATTATCTTTACCCTGGAAAGATTTCACCATGTAGTCTGTCTCTCTTCTTAAAAGAGAGCTACCTGGGGATGTCCTTGAATTGCAACAAGGTGAGTAAGTTAAGGGTTTGACTTTTGTGAGATGTGTTAATACGGAAGTTTAGTTTAGGTTTTTTTTTTTAATTCCCTCTTTTTTTTTTTTTTTTTTTGGCCAAGTCACGCAGCCTGCAGGATCCTAGCTCTTCTACCAGGGATCAAACCTGGGCCCTCAAGAGTGAAAGCTCAGCGTCCTAATCACTGGACTGCCAGGGAATTCCCTTTTTAAAAAAATTTTATTGGAGTATAGTTATTTACAATGTTGTGTTAGTTTCAGGTATACAGCAAAGTGAATCACTTATTACATATACAGTATATCCCCTAGGGTCTTTTTTTTTTTTAAAGCATATTTATATGGATCCAAAAAAATAAAATGAGAACAAAACTAGTGGACTTGCATGTGATTGCAATCCCAAATTCTTTTTAATAACTGGTTCTTAGGAGAACTATGCAGTTAAATTCTTTAATATACTATTTTTAAAGCTGAGTTTCTTGGATGTGATGTGTTCTTCGCTTTAGGCCAGGGAGCTGTTTTACAAACAAGTGGGCCTGACTCTACCTGAAAAGTTCAGAGCAGACATTGACGATGGGAAGGAAGCATCTGAGTAAATAAAAGAAGCATGGCATGTTCAGAGAAACCACATACCTTATTGTGACTGAGCTGACTGACAGAGGACCGGCAGAAGGCTCTCGATGACAGTTCTGAGCCACAGTTTGTCCTTGTCGTGGCTCCAGTGATGAGTCAACCCTCCCTTGCACTTCCAAGAGTGTGTCAACCAACTCTGGATGTCTAACATTTAATCTGAACCTAGAGACTGTCATACAGAGTGAAGTAAGTCAGAAAGAGAAAAACAAATATCGTGTAATATTGCTTATATGTGGAATCTAGAAAAATGGTACAGAGGAACTTATTTACAAAGCAGAAACAGAGACACAGATGTTGAGAACAAACTTACGAACACCGAGGAGGGAAGGGGGTGGGATGAACTGGGAGATTGGGATTGACGTATGTACACTACTGTGTGTGAAATAGATAACTAGTGAGAGCCCTGTAGAGCACCGGGAACTCTATGCAACGCTCTGTGGTGACCTAAGTGGGAAGGAAATCTAAAAAAGAGGGGATATGTGTATACAGCTGACTCACTTCGCTGTACAGCAGAAACTCACACAAATTGTGAAGCAACTGTAGTCCAATAAAAATTAATTTAAAAACCCCAAACCTGAAAGAATCGGGTAATTATCTGATCATTGAAGACATACCACCTGATATTATATTGGTAAAAACTTTGAATTAAAAAAATCAACTTTATGTTTACCCGTGTATTTAGCTAGCCTTTCAGATTCAACGGTGGGAGCGGGCTCTAAGTGCCAAGGAAGCAGAGACCACACCGCCTTCACTCCACAGTACCTTCCAAATGCATTCAATTCATTTTCTTCGAAATACACAAATGCCTTCCAAATGTACTCATTCTTTTTGTTGAATGAAAGCTGTTTGATGAATCATTTTGATATACAGGAGATTTAGGTCAGTAGCTTTTCTACACATTCATTCATTTATTCATTCTATAAAGATTTGTTGAGCTTTCACTGTATGCCAAGTACAGTTCTCAGTGCTAGGGACGTAGTGCTAGAGCTTGTGGGCTACATACCGTAACAAATAATAACATGTTGTGATAAAAGTAGTAAGAGCGGGCTTCCCTGGTGGCGCAGTGGTTGAGAGTCCGCCTGCCGATGCGGGGGACGCGGGTTCGTATCCCGATCCGGGAAGATCCCACATGCCGCGGAGCGGCTGGGCCCGTGAGCCATGGCAGCTAAGCCTGCGTGTCCGGAGCCTGTGCTCCGCAGCGGGAGAGGCCACAGCAGTGAGAGGCCCGCATAACGCAAAAAAAAAAAAAAAAAAAAAAAGTAGTAAGAGCAAAGATTGCCCAAAGTATCGTGAGACCTTCGAGGAGGAATGAGTAACTGTTGGAGGGTCTGGATGGCATCGAGTAGGAGGAGACATTTAGGCTAAGTCTTGAAGGAAGAGGCGGAGTTTGCCAGTAGGCGAGCTGGAGAAAGGATTACAGCCCTGCAGCAGCTGGGCGGGGACCCGAAGAGTCAAAGGCACACAGGAGGGAAGGAGCCCAGCTTAAGGGCTGAATTGTGACAGTGGCTTGGGAAGCACAGGTTTGGGGACATCCTGGAGGGGTGGTTAGGGCTGAATCGTTGCAGATCTTTAGAGGAAAACGGAAAGAATTAGGTAGCTAGCTGGGTATTGAAAGATCTAAATTCCTAATATATGAACAAAACATGGATTTGTAAAATCATGTTTTCATTTTCATTTATAATTTTTGAATCACATTATTCATTTGTGGCAGGCCAGAAGCTCCAAGAGGGCAGGAATAATCATCTTTGGTTGTCTTTTGCACTTAGAAATTAAACAAAAACCACAGTAAGGACATTTTTCTTGTCTGGATGCGTGCAAGCCAGAAAATATTGAGTTGAGGAACGATTGGGAAGGGAGAAATTGGAGCGGGGGAAAAACTCTTTCAAGTTTTTCTAAGCAAGCCTTTAAAAGATGCCACAACAGTAACAATACCTGTAAACATTTACTCTGTGTCAAGTACCACACCTAGTGCTTCACAGTTTATTTCCTATATTCCTCATAAAAATCCTAAGAGGAAGAAGTTCTTCCTATTCTATTCTCATTTTATAGATGAAGAAACTGAGAAGGTTTTTAACTTGCTGAAAGTCACATGACTAATAGTCTGCTATTAATTATGGTCTAACCTCAACTAGGAACTCAGGAAAAATGACTCCAGGGTCCATGCTCTAGACGAGGGGCTTTCAGTGTTTTTGACTGTGATGTGTTTTACAACCCAACCCTGCCTGCATACACAGGCACGCGTATAAACACTGAAGCCAAGTCTCAAAGTAGCGCTTAACCCTTACCATGATGCAGGAGGTGTGCTTGTATTTTCTGCTTTCATCGATTTCATTTGAGTCTGAATTTCAGTTTTCTTTCTTTGTTTTTTTTTTTTTTTTGTTTTTTTTTTTTTTTTTTTTTTTTGCTGTACGTGGGCCTCTCACTGCTGTGGCCTCTCCCGTTGCGGCGCACAGGCTCCGGATGTGCAGGCTCAGCGGCCATGGGTCACGGGCCCAGCCGCTCCGCGGCATGTGGGATTTTCCCAGACCAGGGCACGAACTCATGTCCCCTGCATTGGCAGGCAGTCTCTCAACCACTGCACCACTAGGGAAGCCCCTGAATTTCAGTTTTAAACAGTGCTGCTCACAATTCACAATTGATCTGACGACCCACGATACATTACAGAGTTTGGACAACACTCCTCTAGCCCTCTACTTTGCACTGCTTCCCAAACTATAGCTTAATACCCTTTTCTGTTAAATTCAGCAAACATTTATTCAGTGCCGACTACATGCAGGAATGTGGAAAGAACATAAAGAATATAAGGTATGGCCTGACCCTGAGGAATTTTCAGCATAGTGAAGAGAAAGACAAGTAATGGCTAATAATAATGCAGGCCAGGAAAAAGAGAAAAGAGAGGCACAAGCCACATGTAGTAGGAACATAGAAGAAGGAGTGATGAATACTGGCTCTCAGTGTATATACTGATTTAACTAGTAGTGTTTAGTGGTGTGTGTGTGTGTGTGTGTGTGTGTGTGTGTGTCTGTCTGTCTGTCTGCTACAAGAACATTAAAAGACTTTTATGGGGCTTCCCTGGTGGTGCAGTGGTTGAGAGTCCGCCTGCCGATGCAGGGGACATGGGTTCGTGCCCTGGTCTGGGAAGATCCCACATGCCGCAGAGCGGCTGGGCCCGTGAGCCATGGCCGCTCAGCGTGCGTGTCCGGAGCCTGTGCTCCGCAACAGGAGAGGCCACAACTGTGAGAGGCCCACGTAACGCAAAAAAAAAAAAAAGACTTTTATGAATAAATAGAAATGTCTTTGGTAAAGACTTTTGGGACTTAGGGCCAAAGAAGATCTGAAGACCACAGTACTCTGTGTATTATTCTCAAAGTTTCTTGAAATGGTCAAGTTATCATTGTTATTATTTAGACATTAGTTTGTCCAGTGTAAGCTCTTGAAAGATGTTAGCATGTTCAGTTATGTTAAAGAGTATCCATTAAAAAAAGGTTTCCAATCAAATTCCCAAAGTAAAAGAATGCAAACCTACGGACCAGTTATGAACCTGCATTCGGTAATAAATGCTAGGGTTAAATGGAGAGAGCCTTAAGTAGAGGCTAGCAAAAATCCTGTGGTTATACTGGAGGTAGAAGGAGGGTTATTAATATCTTCCTAATATATCTTATGTAGATTAAAAAGATAACGTTTGAAAATCCTGGCACTGTGTCTGATACATAGAAAGTGTTAATAGAAAATGGCAATTAAAAGTTATACCTTGATATGGCTAAGTAAGAGTACATTTAATTCTTGGAAATTTTCTTAGTTCCACTGTTTAGAGAATTCCTAAGAAAGGATAGTATTATGATACCCTTGGGATTTCAGGATATTTGAAATCTTTTTCCATAGCCATGTTTGATGTGGGTAAAAAAAAAAAAAATATCAAATAACTAAAAGCAGTCAGGTCTTTCATTTTAGGCTTGTCCACCAAGAAGAACAATCACGTAAGTTAGGGCGGTGGTGCACTCCTTTCGGTCAGGAACTTGACATGGAGATAACCTGGGCCTCAACCCCAGAGATCCTGTCTTCATGGGTCAAGAGAAGGCTCAGACATTGGTCATTTTTAAGCCCTCAAGGTGATTCCACGGTGCAGCCAGGTTTGGAATCCCCTGCAAAATGTATGTTTTGATGATTAGAAACGTGCTTCTGTGGAGATGCAACCTTAAAATGGGGTCCCGTGTTTGCTTTTGTGATGCCCATAGAGTCACCATTTTTTCTTGAGAACTAGTTTAGAAAACAAGATCTTAGGTATCTTTTTTTTTTTTTTTTTTGGCCATGCTGTGCCGCTTGTGGAATCTCAGCTCCCCTACCAGGGATCGCACCCCAGCCCATGGCAATGAAAGCACAGAGTCTTAACCACTGGACCGCCACGGGATTCCCAGAAACTGTAACTATTGATATAACAGAAAAGTGGAATTCTAACCATCCTTTGGGACCACATAATACCATTACTAAAAGATCCCAGCCTCTCTCCCACTCTGTTCCCCTAACTTGAGATGTTTTGCTGATTTGACCACATTGATAGGTGACATCATAGTCACGCTGACAGCTTTATTGTAACTGTCATCATCACCATTAACAATATCATCATCGTTAGAATCTTCTCAAAGTTTCCCCTCCCGCCCTCATGCCTGCTCGGCTGGAGACTACAGAGGCTGGCCGGGGCACGTGGCTTGGACCCAGAGCAGTGGGGCGACTGTCTCGGCACAGGCTGCCTGCAGATTCTTGAAGCTGCTCCTCCTGGGGCTTTTCTTGGGCTGCTGTGCAGCAGCCGGATGGCATGATGGGAGGTTGCGTGATGCTCTAGAAGCAGTGCACCCAGGCGTGGCCATTTGGGACAATGGGAAGAGACTGGAAAAGACTTCTTTCTCTCCTGGCTGGCAATGGTGTTCATGTTTGCGCTCTTTGGAGCTGCAAAGGTGAAAGTGCTCATTCCCTTGCCAGAAACCAGCCAGCAGATTTTGAGGACTTGCCACATCAAAGGATGGGGTTAATAGCATTGCCGCCACCATTGGGGACAGAACCAAATGTCACAAATGAAGAGGGAGCAGGCGACTGTCCATTCCTTTGTTTTTGCCTCTGCACTCCAGGGTGCTTAGAAAAATAAAAGTCATGCTCTCCTGAGAGAGTCCAATTATTCTGCTCTTTTGTTTTGTAAACTTCTGATTCTTTGGAGAGAGATGCTTACCTTCCTGTAACCTTTCAGTTCACTTAGGTGTGTTAGCATGGTGGAGGTATTTTATTTTTTTTTACTTGTTTGATATACTGTTTTATACCACTTTCTTCTGTTTTCATTAAAAAAAACAGATAAATGGATGTAATCATCTTCTAATTTTTGTATCATGATCTCCTTCTGCGTTGATCCCCTCCTGCATTTTTCCCCTTTTATAGAAAAGCAGGAAATTAACTTTCACCATGGTCATCACTCCTATAAGAATTTTTGCTTTTGCTTCCATTTGAAACCTAGAAGTGATGATCAGTAGAGAGGGTGGCGGGTAAGTAAGCTTTGTCCTTGACAGTATAGATGACAGGGTAGAGCTAAAAGGACAGCCAGGTGCTGGGTGCTGCGTTGGAGTGGATGGGCCCCAGGCAGAGAGTTCCCACTTGGTCCATTCACTCCCTGCTGCCAGCTGCTTTTTATCTTCTTCCCTCCCTCACCTGTGTCCTTCCCCCACTGGGATGAATATGGGACAGTTGGTCAGAAGGTGCCCTATCCTATAGGGCAGTGATTCTCACCCCGGCTACACATTAGACTGGCAGGAAGGGTTAGGCTCCACCCCGGAGCAGGTAGGTGGTAGGACCTGGCATCAGGGATGTTTAAAAGCTTCCTAGATGATTCTGGTGCCCACTGTGGTTGGGCGACAGTTTTCGGAGTGTATCTATAGATGACCTGGGTCAGAATCATAGGGTCATTTTGGTTTTTGTTTGGCTGCGCCGCTCGGCATATGGGATCTTAGTTCCCTGAGCAGGGATCGAACTTGGGGCCACAGCAGTGAAAGCGTCGAGTCCTAACCACTGGTTCGCCAGGGAATTCCCCATAGGGTGACTTTTTAAAAATGCACATTCTGGGATTCCTAAACTTGAAACCAAAATCCTAGTAGTAAACCCCAGTTTTGAATCATTCCAAATTACAGTCTGCCAATATCCAGATCTTGGTTTAAATGTTCTAAGTATTAACTAAAGATCAAAAAGTCTTAGGAGCCCTAGATTGATAAATGATTCAGTAACCAGTTGCTGTCGAGCTCTGGTTTAAGTAACCAGGAGCTACTTCTTAGAAAACGGCTATCAGGTCCCTAGAAATCCCTTATAGTTACAAAATCAGAGGTAATGTTTAATAAAGTGCTATGTGCTAGGCACTGAGCTTTGCACTTTATTTTTTTAATTAAAAAAATTTTATTGGAGTATAGTTGATTTATAGTGTTGTGTTTCTGCTGTATAGCAAAGTGAATCAGTTATACATATACATACACTCATTCTTTTTTAGATTCTTTTCCCATATAGGCCATTGTAGAGTATGGAGTAGAGTTCCCTGTGCTATACAGTAGGTCCTTATTAGTTATCTATTTTATATATAGTAGTGTGTATATGTCAATCCCAATCTCCCAATTTATCCCTCCCCCCTCCCTTACCCCTTGGGAGCTATAAGTTTGTTTTCTACATCTGTGACTCTTTCTGTTTTGAAGATAAGTTCATTTGTACCCTTTTTAAGATTCCACATATAAGTGAGCTTTGCACTTTAAACTATTATCCCATTTTACAGATGGGAAGCCTGAGGCACAGAAACATTAAGTAATTGGCTCAAAAACACATGGTAAGTAGTGTCGACTGGATCAGAACCCAGATATACATGTAATAGCAAAGCTCATGATCTTAACCATTACTCAGTTCCTACCTCTGTGGAACCAGGTACTAGAAAAACTTCTCTTCCTCTTTACCCTGTCTTTATGGTGAAACTAAGAGGAATAAAGGGAAACCATCAAGCAATTGAAACTGTTGTTAACTTGCTCCATATCACTTTCTTTCCTTCTTTCTTTCTTTCTGCGTTGCTGTGCGCGGGCTTTTCTCTAGTTGCGGTGAGCGGGGGCTACTCTTTGTTGCAGTGCACGGGCTTCTCATTGCAGTGGCTTCTCTTGTTGCAGAGCACGGGCTCTAGGTGCACGGGCTTCAGTAGTTGTGGCACGTGGGCTCTAGAGCGCACGCTCAGTAGTTGCGGTGCATGGGCTCAGTTGTTCCGCCGCATGTGGGATATTCCCGGACAAGGGCTCGAACCCATGTCTCCTGCATTGGCAGGCGGATTATTAACCACTGCGCCACCAGGGAATACCTCCATATCATTTTCTATACGTCCTTGTATATGTACACAAAGCAGCCAAAGATCCCTGACCTTTTCTTCAGAAACCTGGAATTTATGTTTTATTTTCATTGCTTAGATTCTTTTACGATGTGTAGTTGTTCCTGCACTTAAACAGAAGCTCTGTTACTGCTTTCTTTGAGGAGATACAATACAACAGAATAAGCAAAACATAATCTGATTTTATTGCCCTTGTTTAAACCTGTTTCTGGGTTAAAAATCTGGGTGTGATCATGAGCTAACTTGATGTTCTGACTCGGGAGGTGACCGTGTCTGCATCAGTTAAGTTACATGAAAGAATCATGAAGTGGAGGGGTCATTAAGGAAACTGTCAGGCCAAAAAGAAACAAAAATCTGGGTGTGTGTGTTGGGAGGTGTGTGGACATCGGTGGGGAGGACCGCCATTGGCCTCGGGGAGGGGTCTTACATTTATGAAAGGCCTCAAACACATATTGTTGATCTTATCTCCAAATCAGGCCATATATACGGTCACTGGAACTGTGTGTGTGTTCATAACATTAACTATTTTTCTTTATAAAATCAGCTTCATTGAGGTGTAATTTACATACAATAAAATCCAATAGTTATGTGTACAATATGATGAATTTTGACAAACGTATTCAGTTGGGGTTTGCATTAATTTTTAAATGACAGCTTTATTAAAATATAATTCACAAACTTTATAATTCATCTATTTAAAGTGTACAATTTGATGATTTTTAGTATATTTACAGACCTGTGCAGCCATCACCATCATCAACTCTAAAACATTTTCATCATCCCCAAAAGAAACCTCCTACCCCTCAGCATTCACTTCTCATTTTCTCCCAACCCTCCTAGCCCTAGGCAACTGCTATTCTACTTTCTGTTTCTGTAGACTTGCCTATTCTGGAAGTTTCATATAAATGGGAACCATACAATATGTAGTCTTCTGTGATTGGCTGCTTTCACTTAGCATAGTGTTTTTAAGGTTCATCCATGTTGTAGCATGTGTCAGTACTTCATTCCTTTTTATTGCTGAACAGTATTCCATTGTGTACAGAAACAGACTCACAGACATAGAGAACAGACTTGTGGTTGCCAAGGGGGAGATGGGGTGGGGGGAGGGATGGAGTGGGAGTTTGGGATGAGAAGATGCTAACTATTACATATAGACTGGATAAACGACAAGGTCCTATTTTATAGCACAGGGAAGTATATTCAATATCCTATAATAAACCATAATGGAAAAGAGTATAAAAAAGAATATCTATCTATCTATCTATCTATCTATCTATATATAACTGAATCACTTTGCTGTATACCAGAAACTAACACAACATTGTAAATCAACTTTACTTCAATAAAATAAATTTTAAAAAATTAAAAAATACAAAAAATAAAACTACCTACCACCTCAGTTAATTTGGAGAGCAAAAGGTAAATATAGTTTATAATAAAGGAAAAAATATTCCATTGTGTAGATATACCACATTTTATTTATCCATTTATCAGTTGTTGGATACTTGGGTTGTTTCTACTTCTTTGGCTGATAGCATTAATTTTTTTTTGGCCACGCCTCATAGCATGCGGGATCTTAATTCTCTGACCGGGAATCAAACCTGTGTCCCTGCAGTGGAAGCATGGAGTCTTAACCACTGGACCATCACGGAAGTCCCTGATAGCATTAATTTTTAAATTAAATTAAACAGATATCTTGATTTTTATATCCTCATTTAGGCTTTTTTTTCCCTACACTATTTAATATGCCGGGAGTCTGAAGTGGCTTAGTCCTTTCTTGACTTCTGAGACAATTTGATTAGGTCACCACAGTGGGATTTACAGTTGTACTAAAATTATATTTGGAGTTCATTCTCTTTTATAGCTATTTAATATTGTAGAAAATGCTTATAGAATTGTAGGTATAGAAATATATATGTGCATGTGTATATATAAAATAAGGATGACAATATGATTTTACAAAGAGTTTTAATAGGTAATTTAGAAGGACAATAGGGTGGGTTCTCTTTCTTTTCCTTTAAAAAATAATACTGGGGACTTTCCTGGTGGTCCAGTGATAAAGAATCCACCTTCCAATGCAGGGGACACAGGTTCGATCCCTGGTCGGGGAACTAAGATCCCACATGCTGCCGGGCAACTAAGCCCGCGTGCCGCAACTACTGCGCCCATGCACTCTGGAGCCTGCACACCACAACTAGAGAGAAGTCCGTGTGCCGCAACAAAGAGCCCACGTGCCGCAATGAAAGATCCCGCATGCCGCAAGAAAGATCCCTAGTGTCGCAACTAAGACCTGACACAGCCAAAAATAAATAAATTTAAAAATATATATATTGATATATAACTAAAATTGTTTTACTTTAGAGGAGAAATCATAAACTGCACTGATTATGAAATGTCATTGGAAAGTGACAAAATTGATCCAGTGACTATAACTTTTGAAGGACTAATGTGCTAATGTGACTTTGTTCACTAATATATGAATCAACAAATAGATTCACTTGAAAGTTTACGTTTTTGACCCGGAGGGAATTTATATATTATTTTAAAGCTTTATATTACTCATAAATTATCAAAAATCAGTCATAACAGTGCTGACACTTTTGCTGCTGATAACTGCAGATGCTGCGCTTTTCATCCCTCAGACACATGGTAGAATGGAAGTGCTTAAGAAATAGGAAAGTGAAAGTAGAAGTGGAATAATAGCTGTGATAAAAAGAGGACTCAAGAACTAGGAACAGGCATCATTACTTATACATGCTTCTTTTTGGTAATAAGTCCATTTTGTATATAAGTTCATTTGTATCACTTCTTTTTTTAGATTCCACATATAGGTGATATATGATATACCTCTTAACTACCTTGCTTATACTGTCTCCCAGTAAATGAAATTTAATTAATTTATGTTCAACTATGAGCTTTAGTATGTATTAGTGTATGTTTGTTTATATTTTAATAGAATTCACAAAGAATTATTTGCTTACCTTCATTTTTATTACAACACCCAAAGAATGATTTGTTTACCTCCATTTTTGTTAGAATTCCCAAATAATTGTTCCTCTCAATTCCCAGAATACCTTTTTCCCAAACTGTGGTGGTGGAGAATAAATGATGCATGGCTGGCTGGGCAAAAGGCACAATAGGGGAAGAGCAATACTAACACTAGAACAGTTCTGGCCGAGCAGGTCTGCTCTTTAGTTTGAGCAGAAACTTGTTACCTGTACTGGAGTCAGAACTGAAACATAATTTCTAGGCACTTTTGTGGTTTTCTAAAAAAAATTTTTTTAATATTTAAAAAATATTTTAAATATTTATTTATTTATTTGATTGCACTGGGTCTTCATTGCGGCATGCGGGATCTTTAGTTGCGGCACGCGGGATCTAGTTCCCTAACCAGGGATGGAACCCGGGCCCCCTGCATCGGGAGTGCAGGGTCTTAACCACTGGACCGCCAGGGAAGCCCCTGTAGGAGCTTTTGAATGTGTTTTCTTTTGACAGCTTTATCGAGATAAAATTCACATATGATAAAATGCCCCGACTTACTGTGTGCTGTTGAGTGGATTTTATTCAAGAGTTGTGCAAACTGTACCACAATCTACTTTTTTTTTGCGGTACGCGGGCCTCTCACTGTTGTGGCCTCTCCCGTTGCAGAGCACAGGGTCCGGACGCGCAGGCTCAGCAGCCATGGCTCACAGGCTTAGCTGCTCCGTGGCATGTGGGATCTTCCCGGACCGGGGCACGAACCCGTGTCCCCTGCATCGGCAGGCGGACTCTCAACCGCTGTGCCACCAGGGAAGCCCCACAATCTACTTTTAAAACATTTAAAAATCATTGTAAAATATTTTTATCACCCCAAAGAAACCTTGTCCCTCTAGCAGTCATTCCCCATGCCCACTCCTCAAACTGTTTTCCAAAGTGGAGTCAGCCTTTTCATCCCCACCAGCAGCATGGAAACGTTTCTATTCTCCACCTCCTGGTGTATGGTTTAGAGCTTCCCACATAATAAAAGTGGCATTAATGTAACTGAAGGAAGGTCATGAAACTCAGGATGATTCAGACTTTTGACACTCCTCACAGATGCCTAGATCAAGACAAAATCAACTCGGAATCAACCATTTTTTCCCAGGATGTAGTCCATGATCCTAGGCTCTCAATTAAAGTGACAATTCAGCCCTAGGTAATTTGGTAGTGTCTAAGATTCAAATAAAAATTTGCTGTTTTTACCTACTTCTGTAATTCAAGTAGAAAATATATCTGGAACTCTTTAATGAGATATTTAAAGGTAACATTCAGAAAGAAGTTATTAGAGAAAAATAATTATGGGGGGAACAAAGGCAAGACGCAGCTATTAACTGAAAATAAGATCAGACAGTTGTAAATCACTCTGTATTTGGCAAAAAATAGTACAGAACATTTGCATACATTTCAGGGACAGGAAGCTTCTGTGTCAACATTAAATGTTCATAAATGTCAAATACGCAATTCTGACATCCTATATCTGGGAGAATAGAAATTTTCAGCCAGTGTAGAGTTAGGGAAATAACAAAGACTTGGCATCGTTTGAACCGAACTGAATGCCATACTAGACATTGGAGCTTAAAATTTTATCATGAGTGAAAAGTAGACTTTCAACAGTCCTTTTCATTTTCCGAAGGAAATGTCTTGGAATTTACCTAACTCTTCTTTCCCTTTAACAAAACAAATTCTAGCTTTAAGAGACATGCTATCCTTTATACTTATGATAATAGAACTTTGTTGAATAATGATATTTTATTATGGTTTGTTTTACTTCATGTTCTCCTTTCTTGTCCACGGGAGGTTTATAATATGTGGAATATATTTAATTTTTTTAAAAAAGATCAATTATTTTTTTTACTTCGTTAGGGATTTTATTTTTTTTTAAATTTTAAAATTTTTATACAATTTTTAAAGGTTACTTTCCATTTACAGTTATTACAAAATATTGGCTGTATTACCCCTGTTCTGCAATACATTCTTGAGCCTATCTTACACCCAGTAGTGTGTACCTCCCACTCCCCTACCCCTGTATTGCTCCCCCCTCGCCACTGGTAACCACTAGTTTGTTTCCTGTATCTGTGAGTGTGCTTTTTTGTTGTGTTCGCTAGTTATATTTTTTAGAGTCCACAAATAAGTGATATCATACAGTATTTGTCTTTTTCTGTCTGACTTATTTCACTTAGCCTAATGCCCTCCAAGTCTATTCATGTTGCAGCAAATGGCAAAATTTCATTCTTCTGGCTGAATAGTATTCCATTGTATGCACACACCACACCTTCTTTATTCGTTCATCTGTTGATGGACCCTTAATTAGGTAGCTTTCCTACCTTGGCAATTATAAATAATGCTGCTATGAACATTGGGGTGCATGTATCTTTTCCATTAGTGTTTTTGTTTTGGGGGGGATATATACCCAAGATTGGAACTGCTGGGTCATATGGTAGTTTTATTTTTATTTCTTTGAGAAACATCCATACTGTTTTCCACACTGGCTGCACCAACTTACGTTTCCACCAACAGTGTATGACGGTTCCCTTTTCTCCACATCCTCACCAACATTGTTATTTATGTTCTTTTTGATGATAGCCATTCTGAAAGGTGTGAGGTGATATCTCATTGTGGTTTTGATCTGCATTTCGTTGATATTAGCGATGTTGGGCTTCCCTGGTGGCGCAGTGGTTGAGAGTCCACCTGCCGATGCAGGGGACACGGGTTCGTGCCCCAGTCTGGGAAGATCCCACATGCCGCGGAGCGGCTGGGCCCGTGAGCCATGGCCGGTGAAAGATATTAGCGATGTTGAGCACCTTTTCATATGCCTGTTGGCCATCTGTATTTCCTCTTTGGAAAAATGTCTGTTCAGTTCTTCTGCCCATTTTAATTAATTTATTTATTTATTCATTTTGGCTCTGTTGGGTCTTCGTTTCTGTGCGTGGGCTTTCTCTAGTTGCGGCGAGTGGGGGCCGCTCTTCATCACAGTGCACGGGCCTCTCACTGTCATGGCCTCTCTTGTTGCGAAGCACAAGCTCCAGACGCGCAGGCTCAGTAGTTGTGGCTCACGGGCCTAGTTGCTCCGCGGCATGTGGGATCTTCCCAGGCCAGGGCTTGAACCCGTGTCCCCTACATTGGCAGGCAGATTCTCAACCACTGTGCCACCAGGGAAGCCCTTCTGCCCATTTTTTCTTTTTTTTTTTTTGTGGTACGTGGGCCTCTCACTGTTGTGGCCTCTCCCCTTGCGGAGCACAGGCTCCGGACGCGCAGGCTCAGCAGCCATGGCTCACGGGCCCAGCCGCTCTGCGGCATGTGGGATCTTCCCGGACCGGGGCACGTCCCCTGCATCGGCAGGCGGAGTCTCAACCACTGCGCCACCAGGGAAGCCCCTGCCCATATTTATATCAGGTTGTTTTGTATTTTTGGTGTTGAGTTGTATGAGCTGTTTATATATGTTGGATAGTAATCCCTTGTCAGTCATATCATTTGCAAATATCTTCTCCCATTCAGTAGGTCGTCTTTTCATTTTGTTTATTGTTTCCTTTGCTGTGCAAAAGCTTTTATTATTTTTTTAAATAAATTTATTTATTTTATTTATTTATTTTTGGCTGTGTTGGGTCTCTGTTGCTGCGTGTGGGCTTTCTCTGGTTGCAATGAGTGGAGGCTGCTCTTTGTTGTGGTGCGCAGGCTTCTCGTGGTGGCTTCTCTTGTTGTGGAGCACAGGCTGTGGGCGCATGGGCTTCAGTAGTTGTGGCTCACGGGCTCTAGAGCACAGGCTCAGTAGTTGCGGCGCATGGGCTTCATTGCTCTGCGGTATGTGGGATCTTCCCGGTCCAGGGCTTGGACCTGTGTTCCCTGCATTGGCAGGCGGATTCTTAACCACTGTGCCACCAGGAGAGTCCTTGCTATGCAAAAGCTTTTAAATTTAATTAGGTTCCATTTGTTTAGTTTTGCTTTTATTTCCTTGACTTTAGGAAACGGATCCAAAAAATATTGCTGCAATGTATGTCAAAGAGTGTTCTGCCTTTGTTTTCCTATAGGAGTTTTATAGTATCCAGTCTTAGCTTTAGGCCTTTAATCCATTTTGAGTTTATTTTTGTATATGGTGTTAGAGAATGTCCTAATTTTATCCTTTTCCATGTAGCTGTCCAGTTTTCCCAGCACTGCTTATTGAAGAAACCATCTTTTCTCCATTGTATATTTTTGCCTCCTTTGTTGTAGGTTAATTGACAATAAGTATATGGGTTTATTTTGGGGCTTTCTATTGTGTTCCTTTGAAATATATGTCTATTTTTGTGCCAGTACCATACTGTTTTGATTACTGTAGCTTTGTAGTATAGTCTGAAGTCAAGGAATTTGATTCCTCCAGCTCTGTTCTTCTTTCTCAAGATTGTTTTTAGCTCTTTGGGGTCTTTTGTATTTTCATACAAATTTTAAAATTATTTGTTCTAGTTCTGTGGAAAATGCCATGGGTATTTTGATAGGGATTGTACTGAATCTGTAGATTGCTTTGGGTAGTATGGTCATTTTAACAATACTGATTCTTCCAATCCAAGAGCATGGTATATCTTTCCATTTATTTGTGTTGTCTTCAATTTCTTTCATTAGCATCTTATAGTTTTCAGAGCACAAGTCTTTTACCTCCTGAGGTAGATTTATTCCTAGGTATTTTATTCTTTTTGATGCAATAGTAAGTGGGATTATTTCCTTAATTTCTCTTTCTGATATTTCTGTGTTAGTGTACGGAAATGCAGCAGATTTCTGTATATTAGTTTTGTATTTTGCAAGTTTACTGAATTCATTGATGAGCTCTAGTAGTTTTCTAGTGGCTTCTTTAGGATCTTCTGTATATAGTATCATGCCATCTGCAAGTAGTGACAGTTTTACTTATTCCTTTCCAATTTGGATTCTTTTTATTTATTTTTCTTCTCTGATTGCTGTGGCTAGGACTTCCAAAACTATGCTGAATAAAAGTGGTAAGAGTGGGCATCCTTGTCTTGTCTCTGATCTTAGAGGAAATGCTTTCAGCTTTTCACCATTGAGTATGATTTTAGCTGTGGGTTTGTCATGTATGGCCTTTATTATGTTGAGGTATGTTTCCTCTGTACTGGCTTTATGGAGAGTTTTTATCATAAAATGGATGTTGAATTTTATCAAAAGCTTTTTCTGCATATACTGAGATGATTATATTGTTTTTATTCTTGTATTTTTTAATGTGGTGTACGACTTTAATTGATTTGCAGATATTGAAAAATCTTTGCATCCCTGGGATAAATCCCACTTAATCATGGTGTATGATCCTTTTAATGTATTGTTGGATTGGGTTTGCAAGTATTTTGTTGAGGATTTTTGCATCTGTGTTCATCAGTGATAGTGGCCTGTAATTTTCTGTTTTGGGGATATTTTTGTCTGGTTTTGGTATCAGGGTGATGCTGGCCTCATAGAATGAGTACTGAAGTGTTCCTTCCTCTGCAGTATTTTGGAATAGTTTCAGAAGGATAGGTGTTAACTCTTCTTTAAATGTTTGGTAGAATTCACCTTGTGAGGCCATTTGGTCCTGGACTTTGGTTTGCTGGGAGTTTTTTTTTTTTTTTCTTTTTGCGGTACACGGGCCTCCCACCGCTGTGGCCTCTCCCGCCGCAGAGCACAGGCTCCAGACGTGCAGGCCCAGCGGCCATGGCCCACGGGCCCAGCCACTCCACGGCACGCGGGATCCCCCCAGACAGGGGCACGAACCCGTATCCCCTGCATTGGCAGGCGGACTCTCAACCACTGCACCACCAGGGAAGCCCTGCTGGGAGTTTTTAAATTACTGCTTCAATTTTAGTATATGTGCTGCTGAAGTGAGCACTAAATTACTGCTTCAGTTTCATTACTGCTAATTGGTCTGTTCATATTTTCTGTTTCTTCCTGGTTCAGTCTTGGGAGATTGTACCTTTCTAAGAATTTGTCATTTCTTCTAGGTTGTCCATTTTATTGGTATAGAGTTGTTCATAGTAGTCTCTTATGATCCTTTGTATTTCTGTGGTGTTGGTTGTAACTTCTCCTTTTTGTTTCTAATTTCATTGATTTGAGCACTTGCCCTCTTTTTCTTGATGAGTCTGCTAAAGGTTTATCAATTTTGTTTACTTAATTTTTTATTTTATTTTACTTTTTCTTGGCCATGCCACGTGGCATGCGGGATCTTAGTTCCCCATCCAGGGATCGATCCCATCCCCCCTTCAGTGGAAGGGTGGAATGCTAACCACTGGATCACCAGGGAATTACCATCATAATATATATATTTGTTTTTGTTGTTTATTTTTTCAAAGAATCAGATTTTAGTATCATTTTATGATATTTTCTGTTGTTTTTTAAATGTCTATTTCATTTGTCTCTGCTCTGATCGTTATGATTTCTTTCCTTCCACTAACATTGGGTTTTGTTTGTTCTTCTTTCTTCAATTCCTTTAGGTATAAGTTTAGGTTGTTTATTTGTAATTTTTCTTGTTTCCTGCGGTAAGCTTGTATTGCTATAAACTTCCCTCTTAAAACTGCTTTTGCTGTTTCATAGGTTTTGGATCATCACGTTTTTGTTTTCATTTGTCTTTAGGTATTTTAAAATTTCCTCTTTGATTTCTTCAGTGATCCATTAGCTGTTTAGTACCATGTTGTTTAGCCAACATATGTTTATGTTTTTTGCAGTTTTTTTCTTGTAGTTGATTTCTAGCCTCAAAGTGTTGTGGTTGGAAAAGATGCTTTATATGATTTTAGTTTTCATAAATTTACCGAGAATTGTTTTGTGGCCTAAGATGTGATTTATCTTGGAGAATGTTCCATGTGCACTTGAAAAGAATATATATTCTAATGCTTTCAGATGGAATGCTCTCTCTATATATGAATTAAGTCCATTTGGTCTAAAGTGTTATTTAAGGCCTGTGTTTTCTTACTGATTTTCTGTCTGGATGATCTGTCCATTGGTGTAAGTGGGGTGTTAAAATCCCCTAGTATTGTGTCATGGTTGATTTCTCCTTTTATGTCTGTTAACATTTGCCTTATATATTGAGGTGCTCGTATGTTGGGTGCATACCTATTTACCCTTCAAGACTAGCTGGTTAGGCCTGGCCCAGGCTCTTATCAAATTACAGCTTTTTCCCAGGATCCCAGTGCCTGTGAGATTCTGTGTTCACCTTTTAAGGGTGAAGTCTTTATTTCTGCTAGTCCTGTGGGGCTGTCAAAATTAAACCCTGGTGGCCTTCAAAGCCAAATGCTCTGGGGGCTCATCTTCCCAGTGCAAAACCCTCGGGTAGGGAGCCCGATGTGGGGCTCAGAACCTCACTCCTGTGGGAGAGCCTCTGCAGTACAGTTATTCTCCAGTTTGTGGGTCACCCACCTGGAGGTATGGGATTTGATTACATCACAAGTCTGCCCCTCCCACCCGTGTCACTGTGGTTCTTTCTTTATGTCTTTAGTTGTAGTGATGCTGAAAGCTCGACCTCTGTGCACCAGTGTCAGATCGAATCTCAGAGACAGGGTTTTGGGTGAAGTAGGAAAGAATAGCTTTATTGCTTTGCCAGGCAAAAGGGGACACAGTGGCGTCCCACCCTCGAAAACTGTGTGTCCCAACCCAGGGAGATTTGGTGAGGAGTTTTATAGCAAGGGTTCAAGGGTGTGGGGTTGCTGATAAGACTAGGATGTGTACAGGGCCTGCACTCCTTTAATCTGGTCTCAGGTAATCTTTTAATGAGCTTCTCTGGTTCCTTTAATCTGGTCCCAGGTGGTCTTCTCTGGAATGAAGAATGCTGACATCTTCCATTTGTTGGGGGCTTTAGTTCTATAAATTGCTCAAAGATATTGTTATGTGTATCCCTTCAGGCTGAACCAGGACCCTGCCCCAAGGCTGCACTGTTGTTTCTTAGCAGCTCCTCCTTTGTCTCTGCATCCCCTCCCTTCCTCCTGATTAGCAACTGTTTGAACCTGCCCTCTGGGGCTCAGGGAAGGTCATGGAGGTCATTCCCTACAAGGAATGGGGGAGAGAAAGGGTCCGTGCCCAGGAGCCGCACAGGGTCCTGCTCGGTTTCAGTAGAAGATCTTTTCTGATGGGTTCCAGTCATTTTCATCCATAGCTGTTCTGCAGAGCTTGTGATATTGGTGTGCTCATGAGAGGAGGTGAGCTCAGGGTCTTTCTACTCTGTCATCTTGGCTGCTCTCCAGAATACATTTAATTTTTAAGTTAAAGTTAAGAAATACACTTAAATTATAAGTTAAAGTTAATTTTGTGATATCCCATCAGACTCTGTCGTGTGACAAAACTACCCCTAAATTACAGCGCTGTTCAAATTGTCTTTCAAAATGGCTTCTAATTTTGAAATTTATAAGATATCTTGTCATGCAGAGTCTGAATTTGTTAACACAGGTTAAAAGATTCCAAATTCTCAAAGGATGTACTAGAATATACTACAATGCCTGTGTTTCCTAGAAGCATATTTTTATACAGTCATATGAATA
Organism: Phocoena sinus; assembly: GCF_008692025.1. Taxonomy (NCBI): domain Eukaryota; kingdom Metazoa; phylum Chordata; class Mammalia; order Artiodactyla; family Phocoenidae; genus Phocoena; species Phocoena sinus. Next base: position 12,888,423 of record NC_045778.1, on the reverse strand, counting down.
CATTCCCAAACCTTTGAATATACTCATGGAATAAAACAACATGTTCTGGTACTTATTGATCTTGCTATTTTCTAGGGAAAAAACACACCACTTAGATAATATAAATGGGTTATTATTAGTGCCAGGATTTATTACAAAAAGTGTGAAAAGAATCCTATCTTGGGGCTATAAACACAGGCTTCTTGAGACACTTTCCTGTTAAGTTTCAGGAATTTCTAATTTTCCTTTGGGAGCCTTGTAAGGTCTGCCCTCTTCACTTTACACGAAACCTATTAAGCCTTTTCCTGATTCCACACCCATATTAATCTTGATCCTCTTGTCTGAGCCCCCCTTTCATGAGTCTCTACATTATTCTTTAGAACGAACCTGCTTTGTGAGGGCTTCCACTCCTGCTCCTGCCTTGATTGCTTTCATTCCCTCTGACTCCTGAAGGTTTACTATCTACCCACCTTTGTGTCACTTAACTATATACTCTCTTGTGAGCGTATCTTACCTTCCTAATGGGGTTATAAGCTCCTAGATGGCAAGGGCGATGCCTTATCTTCCTTCTGATTTCCTTTGGTATTGAGTGCAATGTAATTTAAATTGAAAGTGATCAAAAAGCTTTTTCAATGAAGATTCCATTTTTATAAATAACACTGCATTTCTGTAAATATTACGATAAGTGGGCTTAGTGGAAATTTCAGTTAATTTAGACTTTTTATGTACAAGGATGCCAGGGAAGGCATTTTATCATATTGGATCATAAGTTGTCAAGAAGGAGGATTAATAAGATGAAATTTTCAGAAAAAAAGGTATGGCGTATCTATATTTCCTGTATTTGTGGTCAGAGACTATACTCTTAAGCTTAACCTTTTGCCCAAATAGGATCAAGCAGGGTATGGATGGTTAAAGTCATCAACTTGAAATTACTGCATACTCACATGTTTATTCTGTTGCACTTAAAAGAAACAAATACCAGCTAACTTAACAAAATAATTTACTATGTTAGCTCATAGAATGAAATGGAAGGCTGGAGAAACCAGGCTTGGGTATCCCTAGGGAGCAAAGGTAGTAGGATCTGACAGAGGGTTTCTTTAATGCACCACCACTGGGATCAATAAACTCCAAATATTTTTCTTTTATTAGAGGATTTCACTTGAGATTCAGGATCCTGGGAGAGAGGTCCTACTGGCCTTGTTTGGATCAGGTTCTACTCTATAGGTCAAGATCAAGGAACCTTGATTAATAGTCCCACCAACCATCTACCCATGAGGAAGATCCACGTGCTCCAAAGGAAACTGAGTACCATTACAGCAGGGAGGAAAGGCTAGTCTATTTGTGAAATCCCCTTACAGAACATAGAATATCAGAGAACTAGCAGGTGGGCGACATCTAAGGAATAGCAGAAAGTACAGGAGAAATGTGTTGCCCTGACAGAAAACCAGAAATCACTAAATGGTATTTTTCACCATGTTCTCTTCAGGCTACAAGTATCTCAAACTACGTGACAATTAAAGGTCAGAAGCTCTTAGCCAACTCTTTATAAAAAGTCGTCTTTCTAGTCTAAGTTGATATATATGGAAGCTTTGTATTTCAAAGGTTTGCTCTCCCAAATATTTACTGTGAGAAGAATTTCTCTGGCTTCTGTCCTATGTGTTGAAATGTCACCCGAGGCAAGGCAAAAGCAAAACAAAGCAAGGCAAAGGTACTTGGTGTATAAAGGCATTTCTGTCTACTTCAGTTTGCAAACTGGCAAGGGAGATGTTCCTCACCCTTTCACTGCCTTCCCCCCTGCCCTCCAGAAAATACTGGCTTTATTTATGATTGTGGTGCTTTGCTTTGTAAACGTGTACTTTTCCTGGGGTGCTGTAATTTGAAGATTTAAATGAAGGACAGTGTCTTATGCATTTGTTTTTATACAGTCTTTTAGTCTCATTAGGTGTTTGGCTATTGCTATCATATATTATCTAGTTTAGGAAATTAAGGCTGTCTTTTCTTTAAAAGGTATTCTAAACAGGAATTTCAGAGTACTACATTGTCATTAGGAGGAACAGAATTTTATTATTTACTTTTACAATAGAGTAGGTACTGGAGAGAGTAAACTTCTGATGAAGGGGCATATCTGAACACTTCAGAGGGTTTCGATATTTGGAAGTTTAGAGTATTCTGTCTGCTAACACAATCATGTGTTCTGGGAGACTGGATTTTATACTCCACACTTTTGTGCACAGATTGTAATATCTTTCAGTTTTCAGTTATGAAATATTGAAAGTAAATTCGTACAAAATCCTATGGCAGGTGGTGACGTGATTTTTGCCCAGGGCTTTGAATGTCAAAATAGAGAAATTCACTGAGGCTCAGGTAAATTGATGGGTGTAACTATGACTCTCTTAAGGTAGCCACATGCCTCACCATCTAATTAGGGATATGCACGAATGGATGAATGATATTCCTACTCTCTTTACCTATTATCTGATGAAACTACAGCCAAGGGGATGGTTTGGCAAAAATCTGTGCACAAAGAAGGCTGTTGAACCTGACTGTAAACCTGGCATGGTGAAGAGAGACGGGAGGTGAGGATTAAGTGGGAGGCCCTGTTGGGGGCAGGAAGTTCAGGCCTGGGCCTCCAAATCCATTGCCATGTAAACTGTTTCAGAACTTATAAAGAATGAATGTTTCAAATTCCTTTAAAATATCATTTTGATACCAAAACCTAGTCAAAAGTAAAAACAAAAAGAGACAAATCTCACTTATGAATTTAACCCTCCCTCAAATAGACTGACATAATCAAAGTAGGGCATGAACCAGGGAGGATTTAGTCTACTGATTCAAGTATCATTCACTAGTAGAAAATACAGATTTTGTTATATTGAAAATTAAAAGGAGCAAATCATAATTATCTCCCTATGCACTGGAAATGCATTTCAGAAAAGTTTAATAAACATTCTTTATAATAGGGCTTCCCTGGTGGCACAGTGGTTGAGAGTCCGCCTGCCGATGCAGCGGACACGGGTTCGTGCCCCGGGCCGGGAAGATCCCACATGCCGCGGAGCGGCTGCGCCCTTGAGCCATGGCCTCTGAGCCTGCGCGTCCGGAGCCTGTTGCTCCGCAACGGGAGAGGCCACAACAGTGAGAGGCCCGCGTACCGCAAAAAAAAAAAAAAAAAAAAAAAAACCCAAAACTTTATTATAACGCTCAAAAGTAGAGACTTTTTTCCTTAACTTTGTGAAATATATCTATCGCAGCCTCGGAAGCAGCACCATGACACTTGAAGGCTTTCCCATTGAATTTAGGAACTAGACAACGATGTGTACTCTTATTATTTAACGTTATTCTAGATGCTTGTCCCAGGCAAAGGCAAAAGAAGGAAGTTAGATAGACGCGTACAAATCCAAAGTTGGGGGTAAAACTACCACTGTTTGTAGATGGTTATATAACTGTATTGTATTAAAGATTGTATGTGTCCAAGAGAATCATGCAAAAATCTACTTCAAACAAGAGATTTTATAGTAAGGTAGTGGAGTCCAAAATTAACATACAGATATTAATAGCTTTTACATATACAAACAGAAAACAAATCAAAGAAATAAGCCCAATTATAATATTAGCAAAAAGGATAAGATATATAAAAATAAAATAAAAAGAAATGTTGGGGAAAATTTTAAACACTAAGAACACAAAAATAGACTTGAACAAATGGAAAGATATGAAATGGAAGGTAGAAAGATTCAACATCATCAAAGGAGTATTTTTCCTTAAATCAATTTATAATTTAACTCAGTCCTAATGAAAACACCATCAGATTTCTTTTAGAAGCAGACAAACGGATTCTGAAGTTCATATAAAAAGTAAACAAACAAGAGGAACCAAGAAAATATTGAAAAGGTGTGCAATGATGGAGAGAGAGGGAAGGAACTATTTCCACTGGGACTTAAAATATATTTAAAAGACTTAGGGCATTCCCTGGTGGTCCAGTGGTTAGGACTCTGCGCTCTCACTGCCGAGGGCGCGGCTTCAATCTCTGCTCGGGGAGCTAGGACCCTACAAGCCTCGTGGCGCGGCCGGAAAGAAAAAAGACTTAGTAGTTAAACAAATGTGGTATGGTGAGTGAATAGACAGATCAGTGGAACAGAAAGAAAAATCCAGAAACACCCATATATTCCCAAGAATTAGATACGAATTACAAATGGCTTTTCACCTATGGAACGACACACATCATTCAGAGAATGTTGAGAAATGCAAATTAAAACTATAATGAAATACTGTTTTAAAGCGAACATATTGGCAAAAATCGAGAAGTTTCACAACACACCGTTTAATCCCTTGAACTCAATTTGCTAATGCTAAATCCCTTTAATCCGTTTAATCCCTTGAACTCAATTTGCTAATGCTAATTACAGCTACAAATGTATATTTGTAATTGACTCAGCAATTCCTGACAGGTATGTAGGAAGATAAATGTGTATGTAAGGTTATTCACTGCGGCATTGTTTTTCATTGGAAGCCATGGGGACTGGTTAAACAATTAAGAATTACTGGAACACAATGTAGCAGAAAGAAAGGATGAGGAAGGTTACTATGTATGCATTGCAAGGTATTTGTCAAGTGAAAAAAAGCAAGACACACACCAATGTATATAATGTGCTATTTTTTTGTGTGTAAAAAATTAGAGGAAGTCTTCCCTGGTGGCGCAGTGGTTGAGGGTCCGCCTGCCGATGCAGGGGACACGGGTTCGTGCCCCGGTCAGGGAGGATCCCGTGTGCCGCGGAGCGCCTGGGCCCGTGGGCCATGGCTGCTGGGCCTGCGCGTCCGGAGCCTGTGCTCCGCGGCGGGAGAGGCCACAACGGTGAGAGGCCCGCATACCGCCAAAAAAAAAAAAAAAAAATTAGGGGAAATCTGTATATGAGTTAACTTATGTACTCATAAATTAATTCTGGAAGGATATAAAAGAAACAAGAAGCATTGGTTACTGGTGGAGAGAATGGAAGTTAGGTAGGAACTAGGTAGATGGAGACTGTATATTCGTTGTCATTTTTTTTCATTTTTGAACCATGTGAATGTTTTGCCTATTCAATAAGGAAAACAAACAAACAAGTATACAGCCATATGTGTGTATTTAAGAAAGAAGACTAAGGATGCTCTCTATGTGTTGATAGGGAAGCGTTCCCGAGGATGTTAAGCAAATAAAACAAGGCATGGAATAGAATGTACAATATCCACTTTTTGTTGAAATAGGAAATCTAAGACTATTTTCTTGGTTTTGCTTGCATATTCATAAAGAAACTCTGGAAGGATAATCGAGTGTGAACATTGTGATGTGCTGCCTCCAGACCCCCTTAGGAATGAAAGATTTCTTGCTGAAGCAGCTGAAGGGCTGCTGACAGTTGTCCTTCAGGGAACAAACCCCATGGGTAATGATTGCCTCTTTTGAAGAGAGTCACCTCACCTGAGGTCATGCCCCCTTCTGGGGTGGCCTGCAATCAGTGAATTAGCAACATGGGCGTGTGAAGGGCCAGCTTCCCACCCCCAACTCAGGGCAACTCTGAAGTGTCAACCAGCTTTAGAAATCCCCTTCCTTAAGCTGCATGGTAATTTACCTTCTCCTGCTGCTGTCTGGTGTCTTCCATAGAAAGAGAACACTTTTAGTAAACCTCCTCTTGCTCATAAGTAAGAGTGTGTCCTGGGGAACTCAACGTGCCACAGGAAACCAAAAACAGTGATTTCCTGTGCTTGGGTTGGGGTGGGAACCTGGTGAACGGGGGCAAGTTTGGGAAGAAGACTTTACACTCTACACTCTATGCCTTTTTAAAAAATTGAAGTATAGTTGATTTACAATGTCGTGTGAGTTTCAGGTGTACGGCAGTGATTCCGAGTCTTTTCCCTTCTAGGTTATTACAGAAATATTGAATAGAGTTCCCTGTGCTATACAGTAGGTCCCCGTTGGTTATCTATTTTATATATGGTAGTATGTATATGTTAATCCCAAACTCCGAATTTATCCTTTTTATGATATAAAAAACATCTTTTTGGAAACATGTGGATGTATTACTTATTCAAATCAGAAATCAAAATTTTAAAGTTAACTTGGTATATCGATGATATTTTATCCTTTTCCTCTTATATTTTGAGAGAACTTATTTTATGTTTCAATTTGGGAGGAGATATTTTTAATCTAAAATACCATGCCTCGCTACACTCTAAATATGCTCTTCTTTTTTTCTTTTTGTTTTTGCTTAGGACCTACAGAGAAACACCGCCTTGATCTCACATTACAATGGAATTTAAGAAGCCACCTGACGGTGGCTGGGGCTGGGTGATTGTACTGGCCTCCCTCTTTACTCAGTTTTTGTGTTACGGATCTCCGCTAGCTGTTGGCGTCTTGTACATAGAATGGCTGGATGCCTTTGGTGAAGGGAAGGGAAAAACAGCCTGGGTCGGATCCCTTGCAAGTGGAGTTGGCTTGCTTGCAAGTAAGTGGAGAAACTTATGCTTCTCCTCACTCATTAATCATTTAATTACATTTGCTGCATTATTCACATTGTGCAAGACATAGGAGGCTGTTTTCTTTTTTTAAAGTATAGCACCTACTTTGCTGCCTTCACTGAGATTATAAACCACTCTTTCACTGTCATAAATCTATGTGACAATACAGGAATTCCATCAGAGATTCAATTGTCCATTCATTCATTCCTTTATATATTTATTTGCTACTGTGTGCCAGGCAGTGTGCTGGATGCTGGATATGAAAGGGTGAATGGCAAACACATCATTTCTGCCTTTAAGAGGCTCAGTCTAGTGAGACACACATTTCCACAAATAAGAAAGATACAAGGGTATGAGGGCAGTGATCCAGGTATGTGTGATGAACGCTGGTGACCAAAGGACCAAATATTTTTCAGCAGTCCTGAGAACAGTTCCTCTATGATTCATAATTACTCCTCTCTGATTCGGATACACCGTGATCAGGTCGCATGTCCTACATTTGTGTCACTTTCTTAAGAAAAATTTGATATGACAAAGAGTAGTCCCTTCTCAACAATGATAATGACATTAAGGATTTAAATATAGTGTTATGTGTAAGATGTATGTGATGTATTTTGTGTGACCTTCATAAAATGTCTCCAAAAGTAATATTCTTTTTTTTAATTTATTTAATTTATTTATTTATATTTGGCTGCGTTGGGTCTTCGTTGCTGTGCGTGGGCTTTCTCTAGTTGCAGCGAGCGGGGTCTACTCTTAGTTGTGGTGCGAGGGCTTCTCATCGTGGTGGCTTCTCTTGTTGTGGCTCACGGGCTCTAGGCGCATGGGCTTCAGTAGTTCTGGCTCGCGGGCTTAGTAGTTGTGGCTTGCAGACTCTAGAGCGCAGGCTTAGTAGTTGTGGCGCATGGGCTTAGTTGCTCCGTGGCATGTAGGATCTTCCCGGACCAGGGATCGAACCCGTGTCCCCTGCATTGGCAGGCTGATTCTTAACCACTGTGCCACCAGGGAAGCCCCAAAAATAATATTCTTGATAAACATTTATCAAGTATGATATAATAGTGATTCTTAACATCTTTAGACAGCACAGTAGAGCGGCTTTTTTTTTAAGGACAAAATCATATGCACTTCAGTTTCTGGAGTCATAGTTTGAGCTCTGCAGTAGTATTTAGTGATCATCAGTCTAACGTACTTGGAACTAGTGAAGAACAGACATGCTGTATACACACTACTATATATAAAATAGATAACTAATAAGTACCTACTGTACAGCACATGGAACTCTGTTCAATACTCTGTAATGGCCTATATGGGAATAGGATCTAAAAAAGAGTGGATATATGAATATGTATAACTGATTCAGTTTGTTGTACAGCAGAAAGTAACACAACATTGTAAGTGAACTACACCCCAATAAAAATTTTTTAAAAAGAACAGATATGCTAAGACGTAGCCCTGGAGTCTTATCTTGAGCTATGACCTTTACATGATTCATTGAGCAAATCACAATCTCTATTCTTATGGGGAAAATAAGGACAGTGAGTGTGGTGATTTATAAGGTATTTTTCAACTCTAAAATGATTTACAAAGAAAATGCATTGGCCATTCCTTCTTTTAAATCTGTTATCTTTCCTGATCACTAAAGGGGACTTCTTAAAACAAAACAAAACAAAAATAGTTGCTTCCAATTGATGAATTACTTGTTAAATTAAAAACAAGACTTGAAAAACAATGCTGGATCATGTGGCCACGTCAGATAAGAGAACTAAACATAACTAAACAAACGAAAATAACACTGTCATTATAAGCGTCAGAAAAGCAGGAAACATTTGCCAAGATTTGTTTGAAAGAGTTTTTCAAAATGTGGATTGTTTGTAAAGCTGTCAAAGTACAAGTGGATGATGATTGATATGTTTGAGAATATAATTTTTAGAAAATGATCTGGTGAGAAGAGAATTTTTAAATGTTCTCCAATTAGTCATTTCTTTTTTGGCTGTGTCGGGTCTTAGTTGCGGCATGCGGGATCTTTGTTGAGGCATGCAGGATCTTTCACTGTGGTGCAGGCTCTTCTTTGTGGCACGGGCTTCTCTCTAGTTGTAGCAGCAGGTTTTCTCTCTCTAGTTGTAGTGGGCAGGCTCCAGGGCGCGTGGGCTCTCTAGTTGTGGTGTGCGGGTTCCAGAGCACATGGGCTCGGTAGTTTGCGGCACGCAGGCTCTCTCCTTGAGGCGCAAGAGCTCAGTAGTTGCAGTGCGCGGGCTTAGTTGCCCCGTGGCATGTGGGATCTTAGTTCCCCGACCAGGGATTGAACCCTGAGTCCCCTGCATTGGAAGGCAGATTCTTTACCACTGGACCACCAGGGAAGTCCCAATTAGTCATCGTTTCTATTAGCAAATACAAAGTTAAACAGAAGTTCAATTACCTTGCCTTCCAGCACAGGTCAAAGGGTAATTGAAATGCTTTCTCTGTTAGCACATACTTGGAGAACAAAGCTGTTTTTCAGGAAGTCTGTCCAGGTAAGACTTGAGGGTTTGAGGTGTTCAGGGAAGCTGAGATCTTCTTAGGGATGGATGGGGTATTGGTGGTCAGAGCCGATGCTGAGGCTCTGAAAACTGAACTGCAGCTCTCCACTTTCTGCAGGTTCCTAAGTGGATGGACCAGTCTGTCTCAGGGGCCACAAGCAGCTCCCTTCACTTGTAGGCGGGACCAGCTACATAATTTGCAATACCACGTGCAAAATGAAAATGCAAGGACTCCAGTTACAGAAGTTAAGAATTTCAAGACAGCAGCAGCAGGGCAGCAGACCAAGTGCACGGCCCTTCTCAGAGCTGAGTCCGGGCAGCGGCATTGGTTGCGTGCCTACGAGGCCAGCCCCGCTTGATGGGCTGGAGAGAGAGAGCATCCCAGCAAACGTCCAGGGAATGAACAAGTACTGGAGGAGTGTTGGGCTGAAGTCAGAGCTAATCTGAGTCCTGGCTGTACCACCCTGTAGCTGAGGGACCTCGTGCAAGTAACTTATCTTCAGTGTCTTCAGCTAGATGAGAAGACCCTCGAAGCAGCTAATCAGAGCTTTTGCAGATAAACATAGAATACGGAGACCAAAGGGTTCCAGAATGAGGAAGCAGTGAGAAAAAAATGATGACTGGAGAGCTAAGACTTACGGGTGTGTGTTTGTGTACATGCCTGTGTGCACTTAAGTTAGTGGCCACTGAGTATCTGTGTTGTCGGCTTCCCTTGGCTCTTCATAGCATAAATGAAGGGACAAATCCTGAAAGCTATGTAATACAGTATTAGCAAGAGGGCGTCTAGCGGTGTTTGAGCCACATTCATCATGTACTTTGTGGACAACTTTCTTCTACACGAAAACAAACGGATCGGATCCGGTCCTACCTTGGAAATAGGAAAAGTACATCTCATCATGATTGTCAGTGATTCTTAACCAGGGAGATAATCAGAATCATCTGTAGAAAGATTTCAGCATGTAAATGCTTGGATTTGACCCTCAGACATTCTAATTCAGTCAGTCTGCAGTGGGGCCCACATACGTGAATCTTTTTCAAGCCCCCAAAGTGATTTTCAGTTGGGAGCTACCACTGGCTTAAGCCCTCTCTGCTTAGATGGCAGTCTTGCACTCCTTGATGATTCTCAAATGTATATTGGTGCTGACATATTTATAAAGGGAACTCTTGTAGGTTTCTGTCTGCTTGAATGTGTCACTGTGTATGCCATGTAAACCGTGACAAATTGTGTCCAGTGGCCCCAATTCTGGGGAATAAACACATAAACGGACATCTTTGCATCCTTTTTGATTTATATATATATGTATTATATATTTACATAAATACATCTTTGATAGTTGCTCTTAAAATCAGGAGTATATATGAATTACTTGAGCTTGTCTAAAAAGCCAGTTTCTTACTCATCGGTGCTGTGAGGTGGGGACGGAGGGTGGTCCCAGGAATCTTCTTTTTAACTAGTTACCCAGGTGATTCTGATGCAGCAAGCCATATCGTAGCTGTGAGGAACATGACTTGTTTTCTTTACCCAGTTTTGTCCAGAGAAGGCCTGGTAGGTGTCGTCCTTGACTAGTTCTGTGATCCGACCTCTGGAGATTTATAATTGAGTAAGCACAGCAGAGGTACATTTGCTAAGCAACATACAAAGTCTGCTTTTCATGTACTTGTCCCTTTAGTTCAAAAAGTGCCCCTTGGGCTTCCCTGGTGGTGCAGTGGTTGAGAGTCCGCCTGCCGAAGCAGGGGATGCGGGTTCGTGCCCCGGTCCGGGAGGATCCCACGTGCCGCCGAGCGGCTGGGCCCGTGAGCCATGGCCGCTGAGCGTGCGCGTCCGGAGCCTGTGCTCCGCAACGGGAGAGGCCCGCGTACCGCAAAAAAAAAAAAAAAAAAAAAAAACCCAAAAACCCAAAAAGTGCCCCTTGTGTGCCTGGCTCAATACCAGCCACCTTTACTTACTTGATCTTGGTCGATCCTCATAATAACACACTGAAATAGGCATTATTGTCCTTAAGGTTTAGTGACCTGCCCAAGATGAACACATTGTCTAAGAGGAAGATTGGAAAAAAAAGGAGACAAAGATTGACACCCAAGCAATGGTTTTTCTAACCTGTTAAGTCTGTTTCTTCATCTTTAAATTGGAGATAATAAAAGTACCTACCTGGGACTTCCCTGGTTGTCCAGTGGTTAAGACTCCACATCTTCCACTGCAGGGAGCATGGGTTCCATCCTTGGTTGGGGAATTAAGATTCTGCATGCTGCGCGGCACAGCCAAAAATATAAACAAATAAAAAATAAAAGTACCTACCTTATATGATTGCCATGTAGAATACTTGAGATGGTGCTCGGCATATGGTAGGTACTCAACAAATATTAGTTATTAAAGAACAACGATCCCCCACAAATAAAATTACTCTCCCAGGCAGTCCCAGCCAAACTGTGGAATCTGCAAAAGAAAGGGACCGGGCTTCCCTGGTGGCGCAGTGGTTGAGAGTCCACCTGCCGATGCAGGGGACACGGGTTCGTGGCCTGGTCCGGGAAGATCCCACATGCTGCGGAGCCTGCGCGTCCGGAGCCTGTGCTCCGCAGCGGGAGAGGCCACAGCAGTGAGAGGCCCGCGTACCGCAAAGAAAAAAAAAAAAGAAAGGGACCCTTCAGCCTGAAAGACAAAGACATTTCTAGGGGGATGGGCAGGAGGGAGAGCTGTCAAGATTGTATCTAAGCATCTGGAATTTAAAGGCCCACCCATTGTCTTTAACAAACCCAGATTTGGACAGTAGCTAAGAATAGCGGAAAGACATGCAATTCTTAACTTTATACTCTTTATAACCTTAATTCTTTCTCTTTGAAACTTGAGTAATTGAGAAAATACTAAGAAGTAGACCTCTCATCTGAATTGTTTTTCCAGATGATCCTTAGGATGAAGAAAGCTGAATATCAAGGATTCGGCCTCCCTCAGTTATACACCGTCATCACGCACACTCAGAGAATCTCTTCTCCTGTGTGTTAGGGAGGCCCAGACATCATCTCTGCTATAAGGGATTTAGAGTCTCAGGGCAGAGACAAAAAAAAAGGGTAGTAATGCCTTGAGACTTCACCACAAATACCAAGAACAGCAAGAACAAGGCAGTCTCTGGAGTTTTATAGAGATAGGCTGTGAAGTGGTCCAGAGGGGAGGGTGGGCTGGGCCAGAGGCATGGGCATGGAGAGGGCAGTCCACGCGGAGTCCCCGTATGCAAAGCCCTGGCATCGCGCTGCAGGTGATGCAGTCTGGTAGAGTACATTTGGCTGCAGGAGGAGTGATGTGTTAGGAGCTGTGATAGTCTGTGTCTACTTGGCTAGGGCTGCATTCCACGGTTAGTCAAACACTCATGGAGGTATCACTGTGAAGGTATCTTATAGATGCGCTCCAAGTCCATAATCAATTGACTTGAAGTAAGCGAGATTATATTAAATAATCTAGGTGGATCTGATTCAATTCACTGAAAGTCTTTATGAGTAGAAATGAGCTTTTCCAGAAGAAGAAATTCAGCCTACGGCTATAGCTTCATCCTGTGGGAGAGAGTTCCAATCGGCCCTTCCTGAGGCCTAGTCCTGTGGATGCTGTCCTTGCCTAGCCAGGTCCCAAAACCACGTAAGCCAGTTCCTTACAATAAATCTCTTAATGGAAGTCTTCTTCTGGTTCAGTTTCTCTGGTAGAAACCTGAAGGATTCAGAAGGAATGGAAGGTAACTGAACTAAAGGGCGATCATGGCCTTATATTGTTTTAAGTTGGGAGAAGGCACGCTTTGGTTGGTATTATGCTTCACATTCAAGGAGAAGGGTGGGACCATTTTTCTGACCACAGAGGTGCTGATACAGCAGGGAGATCTTTTGTTCTGTAGTTTTGTACTCCAGATAGATTTAACAGTCCCCTCCCTCTCTCTTTTTTTTGTCTTTAATTCCTCCAAAGATCTTCAAATCCCTAATGAGTCAGTACCTCTATCTCCGGGTTAATATAATGAGTCAGTAGCCAACAGGCTTGCCGCATGAGTTGTGAGTGTTGGCAGAGCTGGCTTTCAGCATTGTCTGTACGGTTTTACCCCCTGTTAACTCATTGCGTAGGACTGAATTCCTGCCTCCTACAAGGATGCTGTTACATTGGCCCATTCCCAGTGTGCTAGGCAGGTCTAGGGTTTGGTGAGAATCTTGGCAGGTTTTGCTGACTTGAAGAAGGCAAATGTACATGATACACCAAAGCAACCGATAAGCAAGGTGATCGGTATACTTGAGAGCAAGGATTTGAGTGGGTGTGGTTCTGTAGTAGTGCCTTTTTCTTCCCCAGGAAGATGAACTTAAAATTCCTGGTCTCAGGGACTTCCCTGGCGGTCCAGTGGTTAAGACTCCACCTTCCAGTGCGGGGCGCGGGTTCCCTCCCTGGTCGGGGAACTAAGGTCCCACATGCTGCGGGGTGTGGCCAAAAATTAAAAAAAAAAAAAGGGGGGGGGAGTAAGAAGTGAGAAACCTGCCAGTTTGTTGGGCTCCCCGCCTTGTAAGTAGAGGGATAGGACTCGTGGGCCTAATCAATCTGCTGTCTTAGGAAATCCTTGCAGTGCTACAAGCACACAGCCTGGTTACTGCTATAATTTATTTCTCATTGTACCGTCAGCATACTTATGACAGTAGGCCTGGCCATCCTACCACTCTGGGAACTCTCTGAAACTTTCTGGGAGAGAGAAGTGCATGGAAGTTGATTTCTTTCCCAAAGGGAATAATTTCTTTTCCAAAGCTGTCTTATAAAAATTACAACTTGGAGAACCACATTATAATTCTCTTCTCTCCATTGAGAATGTATTTTCATCTCTTTTGACAATACTTCACAGCCCAGTTCAAGGCTCAGTTCTTTGGCCCATGGTGATCTCCCTTTTCTGAAATCCCCAAACACATGATCTGAACCTTTCTTTTGTGCTTATTGCCCATGGCCTTAGGTTTTGATATGTGTTTGTTTTGCATTTTGGTCTAGGTCAGAAATTTTGCGTCTTCTTCTCTGTGTCCTTATCTACCATGATATGGGACTCCAGTGCTGTGTGGTCCAGTACAGTAAGCACTGGCCACATGTGGCTGTTGGGCACTTGAAATGTGGCTAGTCCAAGATGAGATGTGCTATAAGTGTAACAAATACACAGTGAATTTCAAAGACTTAGTACAAAACAAAGGAGTGTAAAATATCTCTTTAATCATGTTGAAATGATGATGTTTTCGATGTATTTGGTTAGATAAAATATATTATTGAAATCAATTTTACCTCTTATTTATCTAATGTAGCTAGTAGAAAGTTTAAAATTCCATGTGTGCCTCCTTAACTTTCTGTTTTGCAGCAGTGCTGCTCTAATGGATGCTTGGTAAATAGTGAAGGAATGGTAATGGTCAAATATTTACTCTTTTGTTTGATTAATGCAGACCTAAATTTATGTTACTAACAAACTTTTAAAGATGTGTATTCTTCCTATTAATTTTAATAGCCAGCAAAAATTTAACTCCATTTCTTCCCACATTACCCTGAAGGGCTAAAGGAAACAATTTCATCCCTTAACGTGTACATCATTCTGACTTCCTTAGAACAGCTCATCCTTCTCATTTTCTTTCTTTTTTTAAAAAATAATTTTTTGGGGGGTATAGTTGATTTTCAGTGTTGTGTTAGTTTCTGCTGTACAGCAAAGTGAATCAGTTATACATATGCATATGCATATATCCACTTTTTTTAGATTCTTTTCCCATATAGGTCATTACAGAACACCGAGTAGTGTTCCCTGTGCTATACAGTAGGTTCTTATTAGTTATCTATTTTATATATAGTAGTGTATATATGTCAATCCCAGTTTCCCAATTTATCCCTCCCCTCCTTTCCCCCTTGGTAACCATAAGTTTGTTTTCTACATCTGTGACTCTGTTTCTGTTTTGTAAATAAGTTCATTTGTACCATTTTTTAGATTCCACGAAAAGCAGTATCATATGATATTTGTCTTTGTCTGACTTACTTCACTTAGTATGATCAGCTCTAGGTCCATCCATGTCACTGCAAATGGCATTATTTTGTTCTCTTTTATGGCTGAGTAATATTCTGTTGTATATATGTACCACATCTTCTCATCCTTCTCATTTTCTAATTCACCCTTGATCATAACAAAACACTTTTTCCGCAAGAGTTTTCATTTTCATTTCCTTCATTTAATTCCCCTCATTGGCTGAGAATGATATCAATCAGTCTGATTTGCAGATGACCATTAACAAATGATTTTATGTTTTTGTTTCGTTTTGTATTTAAGAGGTTGTAAGGCTTGAAAGTCCGACCGCATCCTCCTTTCGTTCCTCATTCATCACTTGGGTTTATAGCAACAGTCCCTGACCTTTTTGGCACCAGGGACTGGTTTCGTGGAAGACAATTTTTCCATGGGGTGGGAGATGGTTCAGGCAGTAATGTGAGGGTGGGGAGCGGCAGATGAAGCTGTGCTCGCTCGCCCACCACTCACCTGGTTCCTAACAGGCCTCAGGACCAGTACTGGTCTGTGGCCCAGAGGTTGGAGACCCTTGGTTTATAGAGTTACTCCCTAATATATAGGTTCTTACCTTTTTTGAGGGAACGTGTCAGCATTGTGCCAAAGATGTTGCCAGGCTACTATGCAGGAGAATGGAATATCTTTTAAGAGCCCTGCATACGTCTTAGCGCCCCACCTGCCACCTGCCATCCTCAGACCCGTCTTCTGTTCTGATTGCTAGCTCTGCTACTTAGCATTTTCAGTTCATCCAACCAATCAAGATTAATCACCCAGGCAGAAGGTAGTAATAATGGCCCCTAAACCCCAATACACATACAACCGTGAGTTCAAGAAGACTTTTTATGAAAGGCAAAATGAATATAAAGGCAGTGATATGTAGTGTGTGTGTGTAACTATCTTCTTTTTTTTTTTTTTAGGAAATTTCTTCACCTATTTATAAAAATCCTCAAATAGAAAAAAACACAAGGAAAATTAGGCAATCTTTTGAACTGATTGATAATGAAAATAATATATTATTTTTTTCATTAAGCCAAAGTTGTGATTAGTGGGCAATGTAAGCTTTAAATTTGTATACTAAGGAAAAATTATAATTTCTATAACCGTTTTCCAGGACAGAAGTCTGGCAGACTTGGCTGGGTACGCTGCTTAGGGTCTCAGAAGGCCAAAATCAGTGTGTCAGCTGTTCTCGGCCCTTATCCGGAGACTGAGGGAAAGTCCATTTTAAGGCTCACTAGGTTGTTAGCTAAATTCAATTCTGTGTGGCTGTAGGACTGAAGTCCTCATTTCTTCACTAGCCTTTGCCCAGAGGTCATTCTCAGTTTCTAGAAAGGAACACTGTTCAAACTCGTTTATAAGGTTAAAATTATCCTGACTCTAAAACCAGACTGATACATTACAAAACAAACAAATAAACAAACAAAATGAATATAAAGGCAGTGATATGTAGTGTGTGTGTGTGTGTGTGTGTGTGTGTGTGTGTGTGTAACTTCTTACTGGCTTCCGTTTTACGCTGAAATTGTATCCTTCTCACTATTTCCTTATTAAAATATTCCTTCTTCCTCTTTAATGAAATGACAGTGATAATAGATAGTTATTACATTAAAAAATGTCTTTACTTGTCAAAATAGGAAAATTGGCAACCCAGTGATGACGTTCCTCTCTCCCTTTTTTTCTAAAATTTTATAGATTCCAAGGAGTGGAGTTACTGGTTCATATTACAAGTTAAGTACCTTTTGTTCCAAAGGTCCCTTCTGCAAAGTAAAAGACCTGAAGCCTCATAAGAAATCTCCCCTGAGAGTAGTCCTTTGATTTAATGAATCTGAGTAATTCAGATGAGGAGTGCTGAGGAGTAATCTATGGTTTATCATCTTGGAGAACTTGCCTGTTACTAGGAAGAGCTAAACACATAAATGTGTCAGTTTTGTCGATGTGACTCACTGGTCACTTCCAGTTATACTTTGCCCTAATTGTTATTGATGAAACCTGGGGCTATTGTGGTTTAAATCTGTGTAAATCAAGTCTAGAAATACCCTGGTTCTGAGGATGAGAATAAAATAGTTTGCTCTAAACTTTTAAACACCAAAATGAACATAAATCTCATGTTTTCATCTTCTGTAAATTCATAAAATTACTTGGGCTGTAAGATATTAACAAAAGTACATAGGTGTTTTTTAAATTGATATTTCTAGAAAAACATTAAGGTGCCAATGGAAATACATCTCAATTGGGAAGAATGCTGGGCTGACTTTGGCCTTAGCCCTGTCATTGATTAGCTATGGATTCTTGGTCAAATCACATGATCCTTCTAAACTACAGTTTCATCATTTTTTAAATGAGGTCTTTGGACCCTTTCCAAGGCCCCATTCAGCTCTAAAATTCTTTGTCTTTAACCTCTGACATGAAGATTTTTTCCTCTAAGTAAGCAGCAGGTGGTGGTGTGAAAGTAGAGAATTTTTTTTCTTCTAGTTTTGTTGAGATATAATGGACATACAGCACTGTATAAGGTTAAGGTGTACAGCACAGTGATTTGACTTACATCGATCATGAATTGATTACCACAATAAGTTTAGTGAACCTCCATCATTTCATATAGGTACAAGATTAAAGCGATAGAAAAAAATATGTTTTCCCTTGTGATGAGAGCTCTCAGGATTTACCCTCTTAACAACTTTCATATGTAACACACAACAGTGTTAATTATATTTATCATGTTGTCCATTTCATCACTAGTACTTACTTATCTTTTTTTTTTTTTTTTTTTTTTTTGCGGTACGCGGGCCTCTCACTGTTGTGGCCTCTCTCGTTGCGGAGCACAGGCTCCGGACGCGCAGGCTCAGCGGCCATGGCTCACAGGCCCAGCTGCTCCGTGGCATGCGGGATCCTCCCGGACCGGGGCACAAACCCGTGTCGGCAGGCGGACTCTCAACCACTGGGCCACCAGGGAAGCCCGTACTTATTTATCTTATAACTGGAAATTTATACCTTTTGACCACTATCATCCAAGTCCCCCTCCCCCATCCCCTACCTTTGGTAACCACAAATTTGATCTCTTTTTCTATGAGCCTTTTTGTTGGCTTGTTTGTTTTTGAAGTATAACTGACTTACAACACTATATTAGTTCCAGTACACAACATAGTGATTTGATATTTCTACACATCTTAAAATGATCACCACAATGAGTGTAATTACAGTATGTTACCATACTAAGATATTACATAACTTTTGACTATATTCCCCACACAGTACATTTCATACCTGTGACTCATTTATTTTGTAACTGGAAGTTCTAACCTCTTAATTTCCCTCATCTATTTCTCTTTCCCCCTATGCCCCTCCCCTCTGGCAACCACGTGTTTGTTCTCTGACTCTGTGTATCTATGACTCTGTTTCTGTGTAAATATGTTTTTTCATTTGTTTTGTTTTTTAGATTACACATACGAGTGAAATCATACAGTATTTGTCTTTCTCTGTCTGACTTATTTCACTTAGTATAATATTCTCTAGGTCCATCCATGCTGTCACAAATGACAAGATTTCATTCTTTTTTTATAGCTGAGTAATATTCCATTGTATATATATACCACATCCATTCATCTATTGATGGGCACTTAAGTTGGTTTCATATCCTGGCTGTTGTATATAATGCTGCAGTGAAGATAGGGATGCATATATCTTTTCAAATTAGTGTTCTTGTTTTCTTTGGATAAATACCCGGGAGTAGAATTGCTGGATCGTATGGTAGTTCTATTTTTAAGTTTTTGAGGAATCTCCATATTGTTTTCCGTTGGGACTGTACCAGTTTACCTTCCCACCAACAGTGCATGAGGGTTCCCTTTTATCCACATCCTTATCAACACTTGTTATTTGTTATCTTTTTGATAAAGGCCAGACAGGTGTGAGGTGAGAAGTTTTTTAAAAATAGTTTTCAGGGCTTCCCTGGTGGCGCAGTGGTTGAGAGTCCGCCTGCCGATGCAGGGGACATGGGTTCGTGCCCCGGGTCCGGGAGGATCCCACATGCCGCGGCAGCGGCTGGGCCCGTGAGCCATGGCCGCTGGGCCTGCGCGTCCGGAGCCTGTGCTCCGCAGCGGGAGAGGCCACAGCGGTGAGAGGCCCGCGTATCGCAAAAAAAAAAAAAAAAAAAAAATAGTTTTCAATTTGCTGTTTTCATCTGTCAAAGAATTTCTGCTCATTTCTTCCTTAGGCTTAATTTTATTCAAAGAATCATGTATTAGGCAAACATGATTTAAGAATTTATCACAAAATTTATGATAATGTTATACATTTTATAAAATAGTTGTTTTGGTTGTACATGCTGTGAAAATTATTACCCTTCACCCCACCCCCATCTTCCCAAACTTTGAGTTTCCTTGTAGGGTTAACATGCCTTAAGGAGCATAAATTTAAAGTCCTGCTTTGAGAATGAAACTTGAAACTTTTCAAGTATGCCAGTAACAATCTCTATTTCAATTCCATGTGCCTGTTAAATTTGTAAACACTGACTGTCAATGTCAATACAATTTGGTAAACAACATAGAAGGGTCATGACTTTATGATGTCAACATCCTTTTATGAAACTTAAAATCATTTCTATTTTTGAAGTATCTAAGTGTTTCTCGTTGGGTATACACATAGCTCAACTGTCAGATAAGTTTGGTCTTTCAAATGGATTTTCCTCCTAAAACACTGGAGTAGACTATTCCCCTCTGTCATGTAAATATATCAGTCTGCTCTTCCATATTGGCTCACACAAGAGGGCTTGAAATGACAGGGGCCAGTTCATGACCAGGGAGGAATGTGGGATGGCTCTAGGCATTGAAAGCTGGTGGTATCTCAGTGGTCATAACCTGGTCTTAAATACGTGCTTAGGAGACTCTCTGTTATTGGTAAGAACGGGCTTGGGATCATCAGATCCTGGCTCCACCACTTGCTAACAGTGAGACTGTGGATGGATGACACTATCTCTCCATTTGAGGTTTCCTAAAATGTTTTAAGATATGTACAGAAAAGTGTGCATATCATGAGAGTATAGCTCAGTGAATTGTTTTTACAAACCAGACACACCCATGTAATGAGCACATTCACATCCAGGAACAGGACGTTAGCAGTACCTAGAGGTTGGGCTGTGTTTCCTTCTGGTTATAGCTTCCTACCCCCTACCAAAGACCCCCTATCCTGACTTCTGACTGTAGATTAATTTTGTCTGTTTTTGTACTTCTTATGATTGGTATTACACAATGTGTACTTTTTCTTGTCGTATCTTTCACTCCACATACATTTGTGAGATACACCTGCATTACTGTGTATAGCTGTAGGTCATTCATTCTCATGGCCATATGGTAGTCCATTGTATGAATACACCAGAATCTACTTATACCTTCCACTACTGAGGAACATCTGGATCTGTGGGTGCTGGCTACTATGACTAGTTCTGCTATGACCGTTTATGTCCATGACGTTTGGTGTAGGTGTACATAGAAGTAGAACTTCAGAGTCATACAGCGCTGTGTTCCGCTTTGGGAGATCACGCTAGCAGTTTATGGGAGTTGTGATTGCTGCACATCCTTGCTCACACTTATTGTTGCCTGCCTTTTGCCATTCTGGTGAGCATGCTTTTTAAAAATTGGGAATAATGATTTGTACCTTGAAAGGTTGTTGTGAACTCAATTAAGATGTTTCTCTTTGCTTTTAAATGTTGGGCTCTTTCTTCTAACCATGGCATGGACAACCCTTCTGAGCTTCGGTTTCCTTCCATGTAAATAAGACTACTGGGCTGAGTAACCCTTCATGTCCTTTTATTTCTAATATGCTAAGCTCCGTAGTTGTAGATACTGTCAAGGTAACAGTGGTAGTGAGAGAGAATTTCACTATCACTTAAATCCCAGTACATGAGCAGTTGCCCACTTCCACATAGAACTGGTCCAGGTAATGGTCCCTTTTACCTGTCAGTCAACAGTGCACTTCCTTCCCCAAATTCCAGGTTACATGTAGTATGTAGGACAGTGATACTGACAAAGTCGTGCCCGGGTGGGTAGGGTAGAGGCATTTGCCCCACCTGCCAAAATCTTCTCTAGGAAGGGAGTAACTACCCTCGCTTCATCCCTTTATAAGGATGCTGTGGATAGCATTGAGTCAATCTTAGTTTATTTTTACCATCAATTATATGACTGGCCTTGTGCTGGATAGGAGCTCTGGGTAGAAAAGTTGCATGGCAAGTACAGGAGACCAAAATCCTCAGAAAAGTGTGGCGGTTAAGGTGATGCACTCAACAGCCAGATGGCCTGGGTTTTTACTTCATAATTGTTACTCTGAGGGTGGCTGCCGCTGTTACTCTCATTGAAAATTTAATAAAATCTGACTCCAGAACCCCGATTTCTTAGCTATGTGACCTTCCTCTTCTGACACTTTAATTTCCTTATCAGAAAAGCGAGGATAACGAAAGCACCTACCTCCCAGGAAAGCAGTGAGATTATAATGAAGGGAGATTGTTTATGTGAAGTAGCAGGGTGTCCAACCCATAGTGAACACACAGTAGCTTATTATTGCTGTTGTTGTTTTACAATGGAATTATTTTAAATTTCGGATGGATGATAGGATGTGGAGAGGAGGTTACTGTTAAATAAGTGAAGGTTTCATTTATGATTTTAGGTCCTGTGTGCAGCCTGTGTGTCTCATCTTTTGGAGCAAGAGCCGTGACAATCTTCAGTGGCTTCATGGTGGCAGGAGGCCTCATGTTGAGCAGTTTTGCCCCCAATATCTACTTTCTGTTTTTTTCCTATGGCATTGTTGTAGGTAAGAAACTTGGTCCCCGTGACGCTTTTCTGAGCTTTGAGAGTTAAATGTTTTACCCGTGTGACGTTTCTTATTCAGTTAATGTAAGGAGTGAAAATGCTCAGGAATAATTCACTTTCGGCAACCACTTTACCAAAAATTGTTGCTTTAGTAAAACGTCCACTCAGTGAATCAAAATACTTCAAAGGATAAATGTGGGGTTTTTTTGGTTTTTTTTTTTGGTGGTACGCGAGCCTCTCACTGTTGTGGCCTCTCCCATTGCGGGGCACAGGCTCTGGATGCGCAGGCTCAGTGGCCATGGCTCACGGGCCCAGCCGCTCCGCGGCATGTGGGATCTTCCCGGACCGGGGCACGAGCCCGCGTCCCCTGCATCGGCAGGTGGACTCTCAACCACTGCGCCACCAGGGAAGCTCGATAAATGTGTTTTAACAATGCCCATTTTGTTTCCTTGCAAGGCATGGGGAGTTTTTTTTTTTTTATTTCAGCACTTGTCTCTCTAGCACAAAAAAGGAAAAGAGGGAGAGAAGCATGCAACTTAGATGTCACTGACACCTGCCACTTCTCACTGATGTAGGAAATGCTCCCTTTCCTATTGGGCGGTTAAGCTAGGGCTCTGTTGAACTGTTGGTGTTCTAAACATCCTTGCTGTTCCACAGCACCTGTCACCAGGGCCCCAACCACAAGGTGATAGCAGAAGTACAAAGCAGAGTTTAAAGCACGTAATAATAATGATTATTTTTGTTAAAGGTGAGGCATGAGTGAAGAGAACTGAGTGGTGGGGATGATTAATGATGATCTTGGTTACAGAAGAGGAAAGGGTCCAGGGCTCAGGGCCTGAGAGCACTGGCAGTTTTGGGGGGAATGCTTTTGTGATGTATTGTACTCATCGTATTCAATGTCAAACATCACCAGACTCAGGATCCCTAGGCGCTGTTGGTGGGGAATTTTTAAAAGACTCCGACTTTCAAAGTTTCTTCTTAATGTCTGAAAGAACTGAATTCTTTTTTCTTTTAAATAATAAAAATTTATTTTGTAAATCAAATAATCACTTTCAAATGTATCCTCTATGTAAGTCCTCTATGTTTAGGAATTAGAATTTTTTTAGTAATACACCAATGTTATCATATACAATTGGAGGGAATAACAGTTGAAATACAGTGTAGGCAGAAGTTGTCCTAGTTTTTCATATTCAATTTTGAACAAAGAGAAAAGTATATTAGTCGCATAGAGAGAATGAAATATTTTATTTTAGATCATAAAACTATTATGCCCACTCTATTATACAGTGAAATGTAATTGAATATTTGCTTAAAAAGGGTTAAGAAATGATTTGGGTTATAATCAGAGGAACATAAGTTATAAATCTGTAGAAAGATTGCTATTTTCCAAATGAAATCCCGATAAAAGGCTAAACAGTTTCAAACATTTTATATAAAGAATGAATTAGGGCTTCCCTGGTGGTGCAGAGGTTGAGAGTCCGCCTGCCGATGCAGGGGACGCGGGTTTGTGCCCCAGCCTGGGAAGATCCCACATGCCGCGAAGCGGCTGGGCCCGTGAGCCATGGCCGCTGAGCGTGCGCGTCCGGAGTCTGTGCTCCGCAACGGGAGACGCCACAACAGTGAGAGGCCTGCGTACCACAAAAATAAATAAATAAATAAAAGAATGAATTATTCCTGATCAACATGTTTTTTTTGCTTTAGTGTCAGAAAAGTCACAACACATTTGATAAACGTATGTTAAGAGCCAGTTTTCTAGACATGAGCTCCATAGTACCACCTATATGACGTTTGTTCAGAAATGATGGCAAAATTCTTAGAACACAGCATATTAGGGTGGAGGAAGAGCTGCCTGCCAGCGCTGACACAGCTAATTAACAGGAGGAGAAGCTGCAGAGGAAAAGACTGGAACAGAGCAGATCTCATTGCTACATGTGGCAGCGAAGGGAAAAGCACAGCTGAGTCGGACACAACCCAGGCAGGGACACAGACACTGCGGCTCAGGATTTTGGTGTTTAAATACTTCAGAGACAAATTCCAGCAAGATGGTTGGTTTGAGTCAAGTCTGAAAGAATTTAATTTTTTTGACTACCAATATTCGTTTTTTTCACATGGGGATATTTCCCCAATAATAAATAATAGAAATTATAGCCGCTAATATTCCAGTAGGCAGTGTGTGCTAGGCTCTGCTTTATATGATCTCATCCTGTCTTCATGTGAGCCCATTTTACAGAGAGGGAAAGTGAAGCTCAAGCAAAGTGAAATTACTAACTAAAGCCACATAGGTAGGAGATTTGGGGTTGAATCCATTCAGTCTGACACCAGATCCTGACCTCTTTTACATATTTGTAATTATTTGTAGTGCTTTTAGAACTCTTGAAGTTTATTTTAAATTTAACTACATACCCAAATTCTACTCAGATCATAATCTAAATACGCAGGTCACTTGTTAGTTCTTTGAGAACAGGTTATATGTTTGATATTTTATATTACTTATTCCGTGTAGTGCTTAATACAGTTTAAACGTATACATGCGAATATGTTAATCTCTGGTGTAGAATTTGAAGGTATTCATTGACTAGTCATCTTGCATTCTTGTCTAAAATCATGAAAATAAAAATGTAGATATCTGTGCTTGTGCATGAGCATGGGATTATTCCTTTTAGGTCAAACCCCTTTTTACATAGAAAGTTGAATCATTATGCCATTGACATGATTTGGGCATTTCCCCAAAAATTTGGACTAAGCATTTAAAATTTCATGGGGTTTTACTCCCTCACATGGTTTCAAGGTTAAGGTATAGCCTTTGTGAGTACATATCCAGAGTTGTCACTGACTTAAAAATTGACCCAAAGTGAGTGATACCATAGTTATTTGTATTCCCCATAGATAAAAATGAATTTTTTTTTTTTTTTTTTTTTTTTTTGCGGTACGCGGGCCTCTCACTGTTGTGGCCTCTCCCGTTACGGAGCACAGGCTCCGGACACGCAGGCCCAGCGGCCATGGCTCACGGGCCCAGCCGTTCCGCGACATGTGGGATCTTCCCAGACCGGGGCATGAACCCATGTCCCCTGCATCGGCAGGCAGACTCTCAACCACTGCGCCACCAGGGAAGCCCAAAAATGAATTTTTAAAAAGAAAAAAAAATTAATGTACATTGTTTAAGATTTTATGTACATTTGATTGTGTTGGAAGCATATCTAAGGGTATATAGAAAGAAAAAGACAAAATTAGGTAACTGCCATAACGAAATTTCAAAATTTCTATAGCAATGGAGAGAGCTTTACCAGCCTGTGAAACTGACTTTGATTTGGCTTATGGTGTTGGAACCTTTCAGTAGCTAACCCTGTCCCTTCTCCCCATGAACCCATGATCTTCTGTTAATGAGATAGGATTTGATATTGGTCTTGACTTACTTTACTGGCTGCTGCTGGAGGTGGGGGGCGTACAGGGCTTCCACTTGGCTTTCCCCAGTATGGTAACTTTTACTTCACTGGCCAGAAACAATGCAGATAGAAGGTTATACCAACTACTATGTACATGTGCTCCAGTTAATTATCAGGAACTGGGGAAATGACTAGGATGGGCCCATGGACTCAGTGGACCTACTGTGAGCCAGACCTGGGCCATGACCCCGTATATTACCTGGCCCTCCTGTGACCCCCCTCTAAGGGTAGGCCACGTAAGTGCCTCAGGCCCCTAGTTAACAGTGCCAGTTCATTTTCTGTGTCCTACAGTGCTCAAAAGGCATCCCACTGTCCCTTGCGTATGATACCTAAATAAGTGACCGTAGTTCTCTCTGGGGCAAGATTCAGGATATTACTGTCTATATATTTGCCATAGTGTTTTTTGCAACGTCCTTCCTTCTGGAATCCTGGCCTTTCCTTCACTTAATGGAATCTGGGTCAGAAAACAGGCTCACGTCTGAAGGTTGTATATGACTCTGATTTGGCAACAGGTTCTGAATCCCTGTGGCTAGGAGGAGGCTGTCAGCTCATGGAGAGAGCCCTGGGCTTCGGGTCAGGAGACATAGGTCCTGTGAGCTCTAGCAAGCCCCTCGGTCTCCAAGAATGACTGTCGCCTCATCTGTGAAGGCGGACTCAGAAGCCTACCTCACGTAGCTCTTGTAAGGATTAAGTGAAGTCGAGCAAAATAAAGATAAGGTAAATGAAAGAGTTGAGTTGGATTTCCATAGTAAAAAATCAATTTAATTTTAATTTCAATAATAATTTTACAGGTTCCAGTAATTTTAAAGAATTTTTTAAAAGTTTAAAGTTTTAATTTCAATACTTAAAAAGTCACACACTGTAGTAATTATTGGGCCCCTGTGAGCTACTTCTTGCTAGGAGATTATTAACACTTATTATCATGGTTGACTTCTTTGTGGTTTTATTTTGTCAGTAGGCTCAGAATGTAGGGCTCGTGGAATATTTGTAGGGTAAATAAATGGGAATTTAATGAACAATGACACTTCCATTCTGTCGCCATTGGAAGTAGAGTATCCAGTTGAAAAGGAAGTGACAGGAAATTATTACACCGTCTAAACTCCTCCCTTCTGTATTATGAATTCCTTAGAAAAAACAAGAACGATTCAGTCTAACGGTAGCATATATTGAGCACGCATTCTGTGCAGTGTTCTAAGCATTCTCCTCTGTCTGGAATGAACTAGATGGTCTCTTAAGATACTATGGCACAGGCAGGGGCAAGCACTGACAGTCCAACTCTGGGGTTGGGCCGTGTGGGTTAATCTTATCTTACTCACTTGCCAGCTGTGGACTGTAGACATGTTACTTACCTACTGTTTTCTCGTTTTTTAAACTGAACATAATAATAGTAACTACCTTCTAGGGTTTTGTGGATGGATGAGTTAAAGCAATAAATATTCACCAGCATCACCATCATTATCAGTTTTGTGACCTTGGGAAATTATCCAACCTCTCTGAGCTTCCATTTGTATTTCTTCTGAAATGAGACTAACACGACTTCACAGAGATATTGTGACTATTCATGAGATAATGTATATAGAGAGGCACACGGGTGTTTAATGAATGTTTGTTCCCTTCCCCTTAAATTCCTTTCTGATCTCTTAGTTCAAGAGCACAAGCAGCAGCTTTTTGTAACTGAAGAAGCACTATTGAACTATTTGTGTAACAGATTAAATAATATAGAGAAAGAAAATTAAAGTTATATGGTATGTTTATAATAGAAAACATCAAAAAGAATAGTGAAGTGTATTAGGTGGCATAATTCTGTTTTACCATTTTTTTTTAAATACTGTCTTGAAAATGTGATGTTATCTTGTTTGGGTTTTGTAGCTAGAATGAAATGGCAGCTTGCTGATTTTCAAGTGACTGTATGTCCTACTGCCAAACCTGGTAATTCAGGCTCCTGTGTTCCCAATAACTTTACTAAAATCGGGAAAAAGAAAATGTGGTGGGAGACTGGGAGGAATGGGAAGAGGGGCCGCAGGAAATATGCCCTTAATGATTTGCTCAAGCTTCTTCCCAATCATTTCCCATTGCTTTTCTGAAAAGCACAACTCAAAACCAATTTCTTGCTTTCTCTTTTCTTCAGATTATATTGTTCCTTAGCTACCTGATTACTGTTTTCTTAATAATCTCTTCTTGATTTTGGAAAAATTCAATTTTCTCTTCCTTCATTTTCTTGTTAGTATCTGCATATCCATTGAGCTTGAGGAGGGCATAACCCACTTTCATAGACAATCTGATTCTCCTTCTCTAGTGATGGCAAATTAGATAAAGGTTGTTTTCTGATATTCGCTTTAGCAGTTTTATAAGCCCTTGTTTTTTATTGTGCCATTAAAGATCGCCTTTTGTCTCTCATGGGTATTCAGTTATAAAAAGGAACTACGATTTTCTAATTAGTCTGAGGCTAGAGCTATATAATACCATAATACTCAGGTGGAAAAGTGGGAAAATATTTCAGCATAAGGACTATTTTTGGTACTTCATTATATTCCAAGCACAGATACTGAAATCTTTTACATTTTTTCTGTCTCTTAATCTTTACAACTATCTTATGAGATTGTTTTAAAGATAAGGAAACTGAAAGTTACACAGCCAATAAGTGATAGAGTTGGGACTTGAATCCACACCTGCCTGATCCCAAGCCTGTGCTCTTGACCAGCCAGTGTCAGGTTCAAGGTACTCATGCTAAGCATATAAAGTTTGTGCTTTAATCAAGCCAGTGTCAAAGCTATATGCTTTTGTAAAGTCATGTCAATCAAAAAGCTAGCCAGTTGCTTAAACTTTTTCTTTTTTAATTAATTTTATTTATTTTTGGCTGCGTTGGGTCTTCGTTGCTGCACATGGGCTTTCTCTAGTTGTGGCGAGCTGGGGCTACTCTTCATTGTAGTGCATGGGCTACTCTTCGTTGTAGTGTGTGGGCTTCTCATTGTGGTGGCTTCTCTTGCTGCGGAGCATGGGCTTAGTTGCTCCATGGCATGTGGGATCTTCCCGGACCAGGGATTGAACCCGTGTTCCCTGCACTGGCAGGCGGATTCTTAATCACTGCGCCACCAGCGAAGTCCCTGCTTAAACTTTTAAACTTTTTCCATGCAGATGTTTTAGGCTAGAAACATAAACAGTAATTGCATTTGGATGCTCTAAACTTATCTTTTTCAGCATCCAAATTTCCATTCTCACAATTTTATTTCTAGAAGTAGGTACTTCTGGAACATTATAGGCTACTGCTTACCTTAACCTTTGGTCAAGATGATAAATCCTACTGGCTCAACTATTCTAAGAGGTGATCAAATACTTGTTTCAGACCATAGAAAAGGGAAATTCTCCCAGATGACCAAGAGGCAGGCCCAAGAGGCACACCCAGTGACCAGCTGTTCTGGTTTGCCCAGGACGAAGGGGTTTTCCAGGATATGAGACTTGCGGTGGCCAAAGCAAGAAAGTCCTAGGTGCTACACCTAACCCCTATTTTACACATAGAGTCTGGATTCTGTAAGTTTACTCTCATCACTTTTTAAGATTGCCATATTAGAATGCACTATTACGAAAATATTCCCTTTTCATAGAGATAATACTGCAGGGGGAAATGTTCATATATAAAAGTAGGGGCTTGATAGATGTCTGTTTAGTTATATACACAAAAATATGTATATGATAAAAGAATATTTAAAGACAATTCATAGACAATTTTCAAAATATGTACACAATTTCCAGTGTTTACTGCTTGTCCATTTTGTGTGATTTTATTCATATGCTGTTTCCTTAGAGATGCTTGCTTTATATTTCTGAATTAGATGCCTTTTATCATATTAGAGTGTTTTACTTCAGTTATATTTTCTTCGTATATCGCTCTTATCAGTTTAATTGATCTGGGTGTTCTTTAGTTACAGATAGAGATTAAGAAAAATGAGGAAATGAGGCTGTTAAGTGTGATTTGCCCAAACCATCATCCTGTAATACATACAAGTTGTAAATTAGTTGTATCTTTTTTTTTCAAACCATATAATTCTAATTCTGTATTCTAATGAGGCCATCCTGTTACATGAATTATTGTGAAAGTAAAAAAATCTTATTTTTACAGCTAAGATTTATTTTCTGGCCTAAGTGAAAAAAATCAGCATCATTTAATTGTAAAGCAGATGTAAAGATATATTTTTTAAAATATATATTCACAAGCATACATACATACCGTGTGTGTGTGTTTGTTATATGAATAGAGGAAATGAGACACAGAGAGGAAGAGAGACATGCAAGAGAGAGTGACAGCCAGAGTAAGAATAGATAGAAATGGTTGAAATTAGCCAATATGACTTAACATTGGGGAATTCAAATGAGGTTTATGGGAAAAAGTAGTAGAATAACTTTAACACTCTGTGCCAGGCTCAGACCTGGAACCAGGATACTCAGATGAATAAGACACAGCCTGCCCTCAGGTAGCTCATTGTCTAGTTGGGGGAGGAGACTTGTACATATGTAACTTGTAACACAGTAAAATAAGTGCAATTATAAAATGAAAGCAGCATTCAGTGTGGGTATAGTATGTATTTGTGGGAGAGGGGTTGCAGAAGAAGACTTCATGCAGGAATTGGTGCTTGAGCTGAGTCTTGAAGGGCGGGTGGGATGTGATCAGGTGGGCATGGGTTGGAAAAGGAGTGAGGGTGGTAGGAGAAGGACATTCCAGGAGCTCAAATGCTCAGAAGCATGAGATACAGTGGATAATAGGGGTCTTTTCAGAGATATCTGTTTAAGGAGTGCACACGTCACGAGGGGACTTGCAAATATGTAAAAGCTTGGTTTGCAACAGAGACCGGATGATGGAGGGTTTATCTGGACGTTATTGCAGGAGAGTAATGTGATGAGAACTGTATAACAGTGGGTTAGACAGTACATTGGTGGAAAAAGTACTGGAGGCTGAGACGGTGATTAGGAGGCCGTTGTTCAGAACAGAAAATATCTGGAGGAGGTAAAGTGAGGCAGTGGTAGTTCACACGGTGGAAGGTTGATGATTGAGGCAGTGGGAGTGATAAAGAGCGTGATGTATGGTTTGATGGGAAGAGATCAGGGAAAAGAGGCCTCTGAGGTTGTGGTCTCACCCAGAGTATGTGGAATGAAACACAGGGTATGGAAAGGAAATGCTAGAACAGGTAAATATGTTTAGTTTCACCTATGTAAGTAAAGGAAAACAATTATATTTTGCTAATGATTATGCTTTGAATCGTTAGTAGTTTAGGTATTTCATTTTAAAAATGATTATGCTTATACTGGAGGTCGATTCTCAAAATTTTTTCACTGATAAGAGTCTGATCAAAAATGACTGGAGGGGCTTCCATGGTGGCGCAGTGGTTAAGAATCCGCCTACCTATGCAGGGGACACAGGTTTGAGCCGTGGTCAGGAAGATCCCACATGCCATGGAGCAACTAAGCCCCTGCACCACAGCTACTGAGCCCGCGAGCCACAACTACTGAAGACTGCACGCCTAGAGCCCGTGCTCCACAACAAGAGAAGCCACCCCAATGAGAAGCCTGTGCACCGCAACGAAGAGTAGCCCCGCTCGCCACAGCTAGAGAAAAGCTTGCGCGCAGCAACGAAGACCCAACGCAGCCAAAAATAAATAAATAAAATAAATTAAAAAAAAAAAAAGATTGGAGACCAGGGAAGTCCCTGGCGGTCCAGGGGTTAGGACTCAGTGCTTTCATGACCGTGGCCCAGGTTCAATCCCTGGTCAGGGCACTAAGATCCCACAAGCTGCGTGGTGTGGCCAAATTAATTAATTAATTTTTTTAAATGATTGGAGACCAAAGAAGGCTTTAAGGCCGTGGTTTCCAAACTTTATATTCCTGGAACCCTTTACACTCTTTTATTTAGGACCCCAAGGAACTTTTAATTATGTGGAAATATTTATTCTGTTAAAATTTACTGTATTAAAAGGTGAGAAATTTAAAAATATTTGTTTAGTAATTCATTTAAAGATAATAATAACAAACTCAGTACATGTTAGCATAAATAACATACTTATTATGAAAAACAGTTCTATTTTCCAAAAGAAAAAGTTTAGTGAGAAGGACGGCCTTGTTTTACATTTTTGCAAATCTCCTTAATGCCTGGCTTCATGGAAGACATCTGGATTCTCATATCTTCTCTGTACTCAGTCTATTGCAATGTGCTTTTTTGGTTGAAGTTTATGAAGGAAATCTGGTCTCACACAAAGGAAAAGGGAGGGGTTTTCAATAGTCTTTTCAGGTAACTGTAGAAACTCTTCTTTGATAGTATCCCAAAACTTGATGTATGATAGTTTTCCAAGGGTTAATTGCAATATGGAACCTGAAACCACATGAATATACTTTTCGTGCTCTGTAATATTAAATCAATTTGTTTATTCTGTACTTTGAATAGGTCAGCATTCAAGTCTGATTTTGTAACATCATGAATTGGTTATGTGAAAAATATTGGTTCTCTGAGTTATGCAAGAACTTTAAAATGTTGACACATTTTATTAAACAACAGCTAAAAAATCACTTTTGTTAGTATCACCAATAGGCTTATCAGAAAATCTTTATGTGTTGGGAATCTGTCAAATCATGGTGTTGGATAAAAGTTTCCAAAAATTATAATTTTTGCCGGAAAGCTCAAATTTTATCATTGGTAACAGTTATTGTCAGTTATTTTCCTTGTTTGTTTTCAAGAAAATGTCTGCCAAATACTCAAGTCTGAGTAACCATAGTTTGTGTCTGTCAGACATTCTTTCAAATACATACAGGGTTACATGGAAAAAGTGGCTACTTTAGCTGGCTACTAAAACGATTGCATACGTGCTTTTTCTCGGCAACAATTGTAATTCAGATGAAGCATTTTTAAAAATTTTGTTTGCTTTTACTGTGAGTGAGTGGTGATGAAACATATAAGGTATGAAGTTGGATACCAATATCTTGATTTGTACTAAGGCTCTTGAAGTTTTTCCCACCATGTCTTTTGCACCAATAGCATAAATGGGAACACAGTGAAAAAAGCAGGAAACATGTCAGTATCGTGAAAATAGTTTTGACTTCATGGACTCCATTGAAAGACCTTGAGGACCATCTCTTTAATAACTGGTGGTTTAAGGTCATCCTAATACAGATGTGGGAAAGCATCATGTCACCTTCTGCTTTTTGAAAAGTTTAGAGAAAAAGCATTTCAAATTTCTGCTACTTAAAAAAAAATGAGATGATCTTATCTGAAACCCATGGCCTTGAAATAGTTTTTTAAAATTTCTTTCTTTTTAGTCTAAGGTAAAATGTTTAAAAGTTACTGTTTTAACTTTTCTAGCATTGGTATTTATTAATCAGAAATGCCTTTTTTTTTCTTGTCCCTAATGCCTACCATTTGACAGAGCCCTGACAACCAAATCACACAAAAGTAAATTCATTCCCTCTCCAAAGGCTTTCCGAAATATAGTTTTAGTTAAGGGTGACATTTTTTGGCTTCACAAAATTGATTGTTCAGGAACAGGTCTTATTTCATCGAAGTATATTATATGTAATAATGATAAATGTATAAATCAATCCAACTCATGTTTTAATGAGATAGTATCTCTTCCCTTAAATCATACAAAAGTGTGCTATATTTTAAAAGGTTTAATTAAAGTGTAATTATTTTCATCTATCTCATTTCTTTAAGAATACTTTTTTTTTTTTTTTTTTTTGCGGTACGCGGGCCTCTCCCGTTGCGGAGCATAGGCTCCGGATGCGCAGGCTCAGCGGCTATGGCTCACGGGCCCAGCCGCTCCGCAGCATGTGGGATCCTCCCGGACCGGGGCACGAACCTGCGTTCCCTGCATCGGCGGGCGGACTCTCAACCAATGCGCCACCAGGGAAGCCAAGAATACTTTTTAATGCAATCACAGATGATCATCTGGGTCCTGAGTTAAATGCTAATTTCCTAAAATGTTTATGCGTTGTATTTGTTAAACCCATGTATTCTTTCTAATCACAGTCCAGGTCGCAATTTGAAAGTAATGAAAATGACCTTAATAACTCACCTAATGAGTCATAGTTAAAATTAGTTTTTAGATGACAGCTTTTGTGTTGTTTATAGGGTGATCCCCAAGAACAGACGATGTTGCAGAAGAAAGGCAAATGTTATGAGTTAGAAGCCAGAGGAAATTTTTATGAAAAACAAAACTGGGGTTATTAGATACTTAATAGGGAGAAAAAGATTAAGCCAACAAACAGCCTTAAATATTGCCCTGTGATCTCAAGAAGGGGATAGTGAGTAGTAAGGGTTTTTCTTTCTAACTGTAAAAGAATTTCAAATTTACAGAAAAGTGGCGAATAGTATAGCAAGCAACCATATGGTCATCACTTAAATGTAACCATTGTTAATATTTTATTGCATCTTCTTCCTCTTCTTTTTCCAAAGATATTGTAAACTAAAGACATGACATTTTACTCCTAAATGAGGTAGTTTGCACCTCTAAAAGATAAAAACTTACAAATATACATTTTGCGATGATGGGATGATCTGAGAGCGCCAGAGGGCCTTTGTTTTGCAGACTGGGGTGTACCAGGCTATGAAGTCTAGCAAAATACCTTGGCATGATGAAGGGGATTTTATAAAATTGTTTAGAGGACCCAGAGGAGGAAGAACACTGAACCAAGGGTAAAGGTGTGGAAGAGAGACAGAGATATTTTAATGGGCAAGTTTGATTAAATTTTGCTATTTGGTGTGTGGTTTAACCATTTTCTCTATCTCTCCATAATGTCTTAATTTAAATTTACATTATTCATTCATGCTTTAGAAATTGGATTATATTTTTGACCTGGCCCTGACCTTAGGGTGGGTGTGGAGTGAAAACCAAGGCTGCCCAATGTGTTCATTGGAACTGTACAACTAACATCAGAGGGATCTAGGAACCCATACTTTGAAGAGTTTTAGCCAGTTAGTAACAGAATGTCCTATTAGAGTTATTTAATTACACGTCTTTTTTTTCTTGCATTGAAGTAATACTGTCTGGCTTAATTTGTGCAATGTCTTCTTGTGTTTAGGTCTTGGATGTGGTTTATTATACACTGCAACAGTGACCATTACGTGCCAGTATTTCGACAGCCGCCGAGGCCTTGCACTTGGCCTGATTTCAACAGGTACATTTTCAATATAAGTACAGCATTGCTACTCTTCAGCCTTCTAATCAAAGTTAGAAGTTACAAAGCACAGACATGTTTAACCAACCATGCCCCCACTGCCATTCACGTAGCACAATTTATTTTACTCTAGTCCTAGAAGGAAATTTTATTTTCCCCTGTAAATATGGGTGTAGCTTTCAAAAAACCCTAAAGATACATGTATGAAAAAGCTGGGGCATTAGATGTCCAGTATAATATAGGAAAAGAAAACTTATGGGTCCAGTAAATTGAGAGTCACATGCTGGTGAGAGCCTTGCTAAAAGAAGCAGAGAGCACTTAAGTAAAGCACATGATCCCTGGGAAAGAGAGGAGAAATGGAAGGAAAGTGGGTCCCTTCAGACCACTGTCAGGAAGAACAATGCTGACACCTCTCCAGCTCCATTTATTGTGGAACTTAGGGTTTTTCCAAAATACTGGTTTGTGAATACATCTCGTTGGTCTATTTGCATATCCAAACAACAGACTGTTTACACTTGTTATTCTTTTAATAATCAAGAGATGAATCACTGTTGACGGGGTGGGGAGGGAGCAGCTGTGTGTGTGTGTGTCAGTGTGTAAGTGTAAAAGCCTTCTTGCTCTGATATTGTAAAGTGGTATTTTCCTTTTCCGATGGATTTTTTTTCTAAGCTATTTAGAGAACTTATCAAAATTTCTGTGGCCAATGCTTTAGGAGTTTGCTTAGGAGATAAAGCTGCCAAGCTTACTAAAACTTGTATTTAAGTTTACATTGCTACTTGTTCGTGCGTAGATATTCCTGGGAGGTCAGACTTTCAGATAAGCTGAAGTACTTCAGTAGTGTATCTGGCAGCGGGATCCAAACTAATGTTTTGTTCCTGAGGCCAATGCAGTGGCAACAGAGTGCTTCCACATCAAATTAAATCGAGCTGGGTATTTCCCCAAGGTGGTTTAAGGAAGCATTGCCAGGAAAGAAATGTGAATCATGGCCTAGGAGGAAACAGGACCGGAGTCTGAGGGCATGGCTAAGGCAGAACTGGGAGAAGAAAGAGAAAAAACAAAAGATGGAGAACCCAGAGCAGTTGGAAGGCAGTTTAAAGAACCTGACAGCCGCATAGCACAGGGAGATCAGCTAGGTGCTTTGTGACCGCCTGGAGGGGTGGGATAGGGAGGGTGGGAGGGTGGAGACGCAAGAGGGAAGAGATATGGGAACATATGCATATGTATAACTCATTCACTTTGTTATAAAGCAGAAACTAACACACTATTGTAAAGCAATTGTACTCCAATAAAGATGTAAAAAAAATAATAATTAAAAAAAAAAGTAAAGAACCTGACAGCATCTCCCACAAGTGTGGGAGAGGGTGTGAGAGCAGGGCTGGCAGCTTAACGGATAATAGGTCTTACCTATACTGTATTTTTTGTAGAGGCACTATAACGTAGTGACAAGCCCAGATCCTGGAGCCAGTCTGCTTGGTTATGAATCCTGTGTCACTCAGTAGCTGTCTGGTGATGGACAAGTTACCTGTTCTGTGAAATTAACTGTTAAGCCTCAGTTTTCTGAACTGTAAAATGGGGATAATAATAGCACCCATCTGTTGGGCTGCACCCTGTAAGGCCTGTGCTTGCCCAGCTTCAAGACAGAAGAAAGAGCCTGGAGTCAGCGACAGAGACATCAGTGGCTTAATGGAAGGGGGAAGCTTACAAATCCAAAGCAAGATCCTGGAGTGATGCCCCACCATGTGTGGTAGAGGGTGGGCAAGACATGGATGCAGGTTTTCGCTCCCGGGGTGGGGAGGGGAGATTGCCAGTTATAGGGGAATTGACATCAGGTTGGCTTATTGGTTACCAGGAAACTAGCAGAGAGGCACACACCTCCCCACCCCTTGGATAAGAGCAATCACTAGGTGGGGCCTGGGGCCAGTATATAGGAAGGTCAGTCATGCGAGTAGGTGTAGGTAAAGCAGGCACTGGTCAGGCAGGGGATGTACAGAGAGCAAGAGAACAGCCATCTTGGGTGGTCTGACCATACACCATCACATTGGGTCATTGGGAATATTAAAGGAACATATGTGTAAGGCACATGGCAGGGGCTCTAAAAGTGTTAGTCACTATAAGTATGACCTAGGTTTCCTTTAACGTCTGAATTTATTTGTGTTGAAGATGTTGGAAATTGTATGCTGAGAGAGCTGCTCTTGCTTTCACTCAGTCTAAAGAGGAGAGCATAAGAGACTGGGCTATGGCACACTGAGCCAAAATGGATAGACTGTGGACAATCTAGATTTGGTAGAATTGGGGAGTTTTTAGTTGTAGCACATAGGAAGTTAGATGAGGCAAAATTAAGGAGCAGCATGGATCCACTGTCTTCGTCTATTCAGACTGCTGTAAAGCAGCATAGATTGAGTGGCTTATTCATAATAGAAATTTATTTCTCACAGTTCTGGAGGCTGGAAGTCTGAGATCAGGGTATCAAGGTCAGCGTGGTTAGATTCTGCTGAGAGCCCTCTGCTGGGTTACAGACTGCCAGCTTCTCCCTTTGTCCTCATGTGGCAGAAGGGAAGAGGAAGCTCTCTGAGGTTCTCTTTTATAAGGACACTAATCCCATTCAGGAGGGTTCTACCCTATGACCTAATCACCTCTCAAAGGAGAAACCTCCTAATTCCATCACACTGGGGGTTAAGGTTTCAATTTACAAATTTTGGAGAGACACAAACCTTCACACTGTCGTATCCACCTTCAGTGAAAGTGGTGACAGGAAAAACAAAACTCATAGTAGAGTTTTTCTTTAATTGAAAAAAAACCCCAAAAGCAAAATATAGTTGAAATAATGTGACCTGGGACTTCCCTGGGGGTCCAGGGGTTAAGACTTCGCCTTCCAGTGCAGGGGGTGCGGGTTCGATCCCTGGTTGGGGAGCTAAGATCCCACAGGCCTCAGGGCAAAAAAACCAAAGCATAAAGCAGAAGCAGTATTGTAACAAATTCAATAAAGACTTTAAAAATGGTCCATGTCAAGAAAAAAATCTAAAAAAAAAAAAAAAAAAGAAATAATGAGACCTAGTTGAAATATTGTGATCCAGTTGAAAGAAAGAAACATGGGCATGAAATGGAGGTTTTGGGGAAACGATCTTAATCCCTGGTGAACAGGGATTGAGAAACTAATGCTCGTGGACCAAAACTGGTCTATTACCTGTTTTTGGACAGCTCGTGAGCTAAAAATGGTTTTTACATTTTTGTTTCGTTGAAAAAAAATCGAAAGAAGAATATTTCATGGCACATGAAAATTAGGTAAAATTAAAGTTTCAGTGTCCATAAATAAAGCTTTATTGAAACACAACCATATTCGTTCCTTCATGATTCTTCTCTGGCTGCTTTCACGCTTCAAGGGCCGAGTTGAGCATTTGTGACAGAGATTGTATGGCCCACTATGCCTTAATTATTTACTCTCTAGCCCCTTATAGAAAAAGTCTGTTGACCCCTGGTCTTAATCAAAGCATGAGTGTATCTCTTATTGTTTCAGGTTCCCTGAACATCAATTCATATTCTCCCTCTTTGTGATAATGCATACTTTAGGCATGCATGGAAGCATAA
This sequence comes from Phocoena sinus, assembly GCF_008692025.1. NCBI lineage: Eukaryota > Metazoa > Chordata > Mammalia > Artiodactyla > Phocoenidae > Phocoena > Phocoena sinus. The sequence goes on along the minus strand of NC_045778.1, from coordinate 12,850,450 downwards.
TTAGTGTTTTATTTCACTTTTTCCTTTATCGTGTTGATTTTTAAATTGGGATTTTATTTTTGAAGATTAAAAATTATGGTTTTACAGTTTACACAGTTCCACAAGAGAGCTCTAATTACTCTTCACTGCCCTGAAAGAATCCTGCATCTTTTTTTTTTCTCTTCTTTTTGGCCAAGCATCGTGGCTTGTGGGATCTTAGTTCCCCCACCAGGGATCGAACCTGGGCCCTCTTCAGTGAGAGTGCAGAGTCCTAACCCCTGACCCACCTGGGAATTCCCTCCTGCATCGTTCTAAGCCATAACTACATTCTCATGGGCTGTGGGCTGAAGAAACTAGTGTCCAAAGTGGAATTTTATTTTGATGCCCTGTCGTACACTTAGCATATCATAGGTGTTTGATAAAACCTATTGAATTGATTTTATATGTTTCCCTTATATTTCATGATGTTGACAGATAAAGTTAGTTGGTGAGCAAAGGGGAATTATTTATTTTCTCAGCTTAAGGTCAAAATACAGAACTTTCAAAATATCAAGAATATTTTTAAGTGTCTAATTATATGGCACTTTGTTAGAACTTCTACAAAGAAATGGTGTTAGAGAAAAATATGAATTAATAATGAATGGATGCTAATGCAGTATGGAATTATATGAAAGGTCCTCTTTTCAATTCTTTCAGTTTGTTTTCTGAAATGCTTTCAACTTTTGAAGTATGTGCCACTTTTAAAAAGATAAGGCAGAATTCAATTCATCTACTTTTATAACTTCTCAGTAGTCAGCAAAGAGACTCTTTTTTGGTAGCCACAAAAAGATACTATTTTAGCTGTCATTACATTAATGTGAGCTATTAATTAACGTTTGCAAGCGAAGTTTTTTTTCTTTGGGGATGAAGGAGTTAACTTTAAATATATTAGGAAGGGACAACTGTGGTACCAAAAAAAAAAAAAGTTTTCTTATAACTCTAAGACAAAGCCATTTGGTTATTTGTAAGAATTTTTGATGGGTTTTTACCATAAGCTTGGCATCCTATTGGGGTTTTGATATAATTTGGTATAGACCGTTTAAAAAGTATGATCAACCTATTTAGACTATTTTTTTTATTACAGATCTACTTATTTCTTTCCTGTGTTTTCACGTGACATTTCTCAATGGTATTTAAATTTTAAAACAATCAAAAACTTGAAATCAGAGCCATATAAGAACACTGCAAATTAATTGCGCTAATGTAACTTTCCATTCCAGTGTGGTTAGTGTGATCTGTGCTTAAAAAATGGAGTATTTACAGTGTTGCCCAAATGTGCAAACCAGGCATATTTTGTAATTTTAATACCCTATCAGAGTTCACTTTACTCTTCTCATAGTTTATTAATATCAAGCATCCATTCTGATGATTAACAATGGATTTGAGCTATCAAACCACTATAAATATCCTAAAACTAAAATATATCCTTCATCTCAAAAAATAAAACGTGAGAACTTTTCTTTTCCGAAAGGAATGCATACATAACATGGAGCCAGAAAAGTACTTTTTTGGTTCTTTTTTAAGTACCCAAAAAGGAGTTGCATAGGTATTTGTTAAGGACGTTGGGCTCCTGGTGTCAAGACTGGGTGTGAATCCTTCTTATGGCATTTACAGCTCTCTGATGTGTGGCAAATTTCTCAAACTTTCTAGCCCTAGGTCACTTCAAGTGTAGACTGGGAATAATAATAGGACCTACCCAATAGGGTTATTGTACGGATGAAACAAGATGGTGCGAAGTAATGTGTTTAACGCAGTGTCTGACATACAAATGCGAATTCTTAAAATAAATTGTCACTATTGTTGTTACTATCTTCAGCATTCTTGCTGTGATTTTAATATGAAGGCACACACATGAATGCCAGTGTAAAAAAAGAAATCAAATTGTAATACTAATAATGCTTGTCCCGAGAGGCCCAAATGATAAGAGATTAAACAGTTACCATTTCCTTTTTAGGTTCAAGCATTGGACTTTTTATATACGCCGCTCTGCAGAGACTGCTGATTGAGTTCTATGGACTGGATGGATGCCTGCTGATTGTAGGTGCTTTAGCTTTAAATATATTAGCCTGTGGCAGTCTGATGAGACCCCTTCAGTCCTCTGATTGCACTTTGCCTGAAAAAATAGCTCTGGAAAATGTACCAGGTAGATACTCGATTTACAATGAAAAAGAAGAGAACCTGGAAGAAAACATAAACATTCTTGAAAAGACCTACCGTGGTGAGGAAACATGTAAGAGCACTTTAGCCAGTGGTGACTGGAAACCAGAGAGTCTACTTCCTAAAAACCCAACAACAATGGCACACACAAAAGAGACTGAAACGTACAAAAAGAAAGTTGCAGAACGGACATATTTTTGCAAACAGCTTGCCAAGAGGAAATGGCAGTTATATAAAAACTACTGTGAAGAAACTGTGGCTCTTTTTAAAAACAAAGTATTTTCAGCCCTCTTCATCGCCATCTTTCTTTTCGACATCGGAGGGTTTCCTCCTTCATTACTTATGGAAGATGTAGCAAGAAGTTCAAATGTGAAAGAAGAAGAGTTTCCTATGCCACTTATTTCCATTATTGGCATTATGACAGCAGTTGGTAAACTCATTTTAGGGATACTGGCTGACTTCAAGTGGATTAATACCTTATATCTTTACGTAGCTACCTTAATAATTATGAGCCTGGCCTTGTGTGCAATTCCATTTGCCAAAAGTTATGTCACTTTGGCACTACTTTCTGGGATCCTAGGGTTTCTTACTGGTAATTGGTCCATCTTTCCTTATGTGACCACGAAGACTGTGGGAATTGAAAAATTAGCCCATGCCTACGGGATATTAATGTTCTTTGCTGGACTTGGAAATAGCCTTGGACCACCAATTGTTGGTAAGAGATTTATCTTAAAGTCAATCCACTTTACTGTTCTTCTTTGTAACATCTCTGGATACAGAAATTCATAGTGTAATAATAGCACAGATTTATACAACATAAATCTGCGTGGAATGTCTCCTGATCGTGATTTATTCAAAATCACTTTGATGTAGTTGGAAAAGCCAGTACACTTGCTCAGGAATCTGTGTTTGTTCTTCATCTGGGAGAAACCCAAAATGCCTGCTTATTCTTGTCCAACTATTTGAGAAATTCTCCTCCTCTAACTCCCATTAGGCCACTTTGGGAGTAGATTGGGTAATATATATCCTAATCTGCATTGTATATAAATTTTTTTAATTAATTTTTTTATTGGAGTAGAGTTGGTTTACAATGTTCTGTTAGTTTCTGCTATACAGCAAAGTGAGTCAGTTATACATAAACATATATCCACTCTTCTTTAGATTCTATTCCCATATATAGATCATTAGAGAGCACTGAGTAGAGTTCCCTGTGCTATTCAGTAGGTCTTTATTAGTTATCTATTCTATATATAGTAGTGTGTATATGTCAATCCCACGAACTGTATATAAATTGATGAAATTAGAGTATTCCTATTCACACTATGTCTGTCAAACTCACTTTTTTCTTCCTCCCTTTTCAGGTTGGTTTTATGACTGGACCCACACCTATGACACTGCATTTTATTTTAGTGGCTTCTGCGTCCTGCTGGGAGGTTTTATTCTGCTGCTGGCAGCCTTGCCTTCCTGGGATACGTGCAACAAGCAACTCCCCAAGCCAGCTCCAACAACCTTTTTGTACAAAGTCGCCTCTAATTCCTCTAATGTTTAGAGGAATATTGGAAGGCACTGAGGACTGTTTTCTCATAGCAAAATTGCACTGTGCCTGATATGGATGAATTTTTTTTTTTTTTACATATCCTATTCTCTATGTACTGTATATGTAGCCTCTATCTCCTGTATTTTTTTTTTTCTCTTTTTTCCTTTTTCCAAGAAGTGGGACTATTCTGTTTTACTATTATCGATGAGTTCTGGACATTGTGGTCATTTTGGCCAGCCTCAGAAGGCTTTCTCTGTGTAAAGAAATATGATTTCTCTGCAGACTCCATTAGTTCCATTGCAAGGCAGCCAGAGGAGACTCTAGCTATTTCAAAACTGGTGCAAGCAGCGTGACGAGATATGTGTGTAGCCTGCCAGGGACTAAATCACTCTCTCCTCTCTGCTAGCCTCGCTAGTAAATAGAAGACTTCGAGCCAGTCAGGAAATGAAAGGGGTTCCTAAGACAGCGTTAAGAATTGCGGTGGCACAAAATTGATCACTTTTTAAAAATGATATTTTAAACTACCGTCACCAGTTTTCATTACAGTAAGTCCCTTACCCGTGAACCTTCAAGTTGCGAACTTTCAAAGATATGGAGTGCGTTCGCATGTCTAATCACGTAAGTTAGTTCACGTGTCTGGCGTAGATTGTCACGTGCGCGCGTCCTCTGCGAGTGGTTGCGCTTTTGTGTACTTCACAGTACTGTATAGAGTACAGTGGTACAGTATCTTTATTTCAAGCCCAGGATGTCCAGAAGCAAGCGTAAAAGCAGTCATGATGTAGCTGGTACTACTGTACTTTTCAAGGTTCTATACTGTAAGATTAAAAGTGTTTATTTCTTGTGTTTGTTTTTTATGTATTATTTGTGTGAAAAAGTATTTTAAACCTATTACAGTACAGGACTATAGAGCCGATTGTGTTAGTTGGGTATGTAGGCTAACTTTGTTGAACTTACAAACAAATTGGACTGCGAATGCACTCTCAGAATGGAACTCATTTGTATGTAGGGGACTTATTGTACTCTGTTTACCTTGATGAACCACCCACATGTTTGGTGCCCACTGAGGATACATCCTTTCAATTCCTAAGGTGTTTGCTGAGTTGCAGGCAATCTCCAAACAGAGGAGTAGAGTCACTGTAGCCTTTCTTCATGGTTGGCCTCTGGAACCTCGCTCACTTTTGTTTGTCAGCATCCACTCGGCTGTAGTTTCCCAAGAAGTGCTGATTTTACCTGTTTCCAAATTGGAAGTGCATATTTCAACCATTCCGTTCTGGCAAATGGGAAACATCCATTTGCTTTGGGCACAGTGGGGATGAGTTGCAAGTCCTTGCATGTCTTGTCAGTGAAGCATTTATTTGCTGCTATCAGATTTTATCACTATCCAATTTTAATTCAAGGGCAGAACTAAAAATTTGTGTGTGTGTGGATGTGCACACGTTGTGCTCCGAGCCTGTGTGCTATTCAGTACGTGGGAAGGGAAAAAGGCAGTAAGAAATTGATACCCTCCTCCAACTTTATTCACTCTTAAGCAAAATGTTCTAGGAAGAAAATCAACATTTAATATGTTGACATTTTTCTAAAGAAATGTTTTAAAAACTTTGCTATGCATCAGAATCTTCTATAGATCCTTTTTAAAATGTAGTTGCCTGCGTACCACTGGTAGAGACTTTGATTATGTAGTTCCAGGTTGTGGGCTAAGCATCTGTATTTTTAATGAACTCTTTAAGTGATTCTGAGAGCACAACCTGAGTTGAGAATGACTGTTTTAAGATTGACAGCAGAGAAACATTTTTTTTCTCTTAAACAAAGAAACAAACCAAAAACCCATGGAGGTGAGGGGTTTTTAATAAATAGACAAGTTTGGTTCTTTAAATAGGAGTCACTCTTCCCACTGTGCCAAAATCGTCTTTTCATTTCTTTTGAAATATGTAAGGTTATTTTATACTTCTATGTTGCCTTTCTTCAAAGGCACGTGAAGCACTTTATAAGCATGAATCCCCACAGCACCTCAGTGAGGTCGGTAAATAGTGTTTTTCCAGGCAGTAAACCTGGAGTGCGGGGAATTTCATAACTGAGTGAATCCTATTCAATAACCCAATAATGGGGCTCCAAAGCACTTGGACTTCTGCTCCATATTCAGACTTCTGGAAACTTTTCTATGCCTCACTCTTTAGTCACTGTCAAGGTTAGTAAGTAAAATAAATAGCATTCAAAAAAAATTAAAGGAAATGTTTTTGTGGCAAAAGTTTCTTTTTGCCAATATCATGTTCGGGAAATCCATAACCTTTTCTTAACTTTTTTTTTTTTTTTGCGGTACGCGGGCCTCTCACTGTTGCGGCCTCTCCCGTTGCGGAGCACAGGCTCCGGACGCACAGGCCCAGCGGCCATGGCTCACGGGCCCAGCCGCTCCGCGGCATGTGGGATCCTCCCGGATCGGGGAACGAACCCCTGTCCCCTGCATCGGCAGGCGGACTCTCAACCACTGCGCCGCCAGGGAAGCGCTTTTCTTAACTTGTATGCCATCCCCACATTCATCAATGTTGATACTTGTCCAAGTGCGTCTTTACCATGTCTACTAATGTCTTCCAGCGTGTGCATTATCCATTGTCTAGGGAATGAATTTTAAGTTACAATAAAATACTTTTTGTTTGTTTTGCCTCAGTGTGGTTGCCTTTTTCCTTAGCCCCCTGAATTACAGTCATACTTTACTTGAATGTAAAAATATGAATTCTCTGATTTCACTTCAGATCCAGAATCTGGTGATATAGATATTAGCATATTCAAAAGTCAATTTGCTAAACCATTTTGACCTTTGCCTTCCAAAAAGCTAAAATATCAGTCCTACAGAATCCTTTTGAGGAAAGGGAGACAGACGCCCCTTTGGAATTATTAGTGTTGATCTTGCTACTCATTAATGGAATTCTTGGTCTGTTCCAATCACATTATATTATTCATCCTTCATAATAGCCCTGTGAGATGGGGTTTATGACCCTCTTTGTATGGTATGAAACATGATTGCCACGACATAAACAACATACACAAGTAATTTCCAAAAGCAAAATGAGAAAGGTGTCTAGCAAACCCTTTGATTTCTAACACGGCTAGAAAATGGGGCCTAGCTGGGAGGGTTGCTATAAAGCCAGTCCTTTAGGGAATAGAAGAGTCATGTTTATGTAAATAATTATTCTTAACTTGCCTATTTCCTAAGCATTAAAAAATCCCGTTTAATAATGAAATTTTATTGATTAGAATACGATCTTTCTTTTGTGACTCAAGATATTTCTTGACATTCCAAGTGCCTGGGGCTGATTTGGGGAGATATATGAAATAAGAAAGTCTTCACTGACTCTAACATCTCCTCACTTCTGCTTTCTGCTTTCTCTCCTCTCTCTCCTTCTCTCTCTCTCTCTCTCTCTCTTTCTCTCTCTCTCTCTCTCTCTCTCTCTGATGGGCCTCCTAGAAGCCGGTTGGTGATCTAGTTTTCTCTAGGTTGACCGTGTCTTCAGGGGAGAAGATTCAGCCACCAACTTTTAAAGTCCCCATGAGAAACAGTCCCAAGAATCAGGAGTTCCTGCTCTGGGAGGTCATGACCGAGCAGGATGGCAGTTGTCTTGTACTGGCCAGAAAGGCCCATGACCTCAGACAGCCTCAACTTCTAGTAATCACTGTAGGATTATCTCAACTCAGGACGTTACAGGAAATGAAGAGCTCTGGGTTTTTTTTATTTTTTATTTTTTTTAATTTTTTTTTTTTTTGCGGTACGCGGACCTCCCACTGCTGTGGCCTCTCCTGCTGTGGAGCACAGGCTCCGGACGCGCAGGCTTAGCGGCCATGGCTCACGGGCCCAGCCGCTCCGCAGCACGTGGGTTCCTTCCGGACCGGGGCACGAACCTGCGTCCCCTGCATCGGCAGGCGGACTCCCAACCACTGTGCCACGAGGGAAGCCAAAGAGCTCTGTTTTTCATAAAAGAATGTCTCCTTTTTACTTTGACTTGGAGGGAGTGTTATATTAAACACATAAATACACAACTTATATGAGCAGTGCCATACCATTTCTCCTTCATTAATATTAACAATCTTGGGACCTTTTGTTCTATAGTTGATTGTGTCTGAAGAATGCCAGTTAGTAAGATGCCTCTGAGTAAGGAGTTTCACTACAGTCAGTTAAAATGATCCGAGATCTGTGAATAATACATGGATAATACTTGGAGAGACAATTATGTACTTATTAGGGTTGATTTCTGGGTTCAAATCCCAGCCCAGTTCCTGTGGCTGGGTGATTGTCAGCAAATTATTTAGCCTCTCAAAGCCTGTCTTCTCATTTGTCATACACGTCATAGGGCTATTGTGGGAATTGAATAAGATAACCCATATGTATACCTGGCACATGTTCAGTAAATATTAGCTATTATTATTTTTGTTGTGGTCATTATTCTTTAGTGAGTGTGTGGCTTCTCAGTAGCAGGGGAAGTATCCAGTGTTCCTGGGCCCAGGTGTGGGGTATTTGCCCTGAAGAGTCTCATTTAGAAGAAGGAGAATGAGCCTTCTGTCACAGCTCTTGCCCTCCCCCATGCATGTTCTTGTCAAAATCTTGCATCCTTAGGGATTCATGACTCAGCACATTTTTCTGAAATTGCCATTCAGAAGCCCTGACACAAAACAAAACAAAACACGCTGTTCCTCCACAAATCACATAGAATCCACTTTGCAAACTGAATTACTATGGGAATTTGAACTTTTATTTTTTTCCTTAAGAACTCATCACACAAGCTGCTAGGAAGGCGGAACTGAAATTGGGCAGAAAGCAAAACGCTCCCGTTTGTTTACTGAGCACTAATTAGCTTCAGCTCAGGGCCCTTACCTCACTGCCTGCCAGTGTGCCTTTGAGATTTACCCTTGAGGGAGTGGAATTCCTTGCCAGGTCCTCTGGGATTCTATTCCTAACAGTCGTGTTAGTTGCTTTTTACTATATACATTCCTTGTCCCACCGAGTCATTTACTTTTATTTTCCCTTCAAAAATAAAAAGATATATATCTTTAAAAATTTCATCAGTTTTCTCTATGTGATAGTCTAAAATCTTTGCTAAGCAGCATGTTTTCGGAAAAGAATAATGAACTGCTGTCAAGGTGCTGAACTGCTGTAGGTCACCTTAAAACTACATAGCCACAGAGATAAGCCTGGTTTTTCTTCCTGGGAACGTCCCTAATGTGATAAGGCAAGTTGTCATTCATCCAGCTTACATCTGAAAACTCCGGAACATTACAGCGTTAAGAGGGCATTTCTAGGACTAGCCCAGATGACTCTAGCACCATAACAACAAAGGAGACCAGGTGGGACTGGTTAGATCAACCTCTAGGGAGTGATGGACCAGGGTCAGCAGCTCATTTGCATACAGTCGCCAAGGCTGCTGGGAGGGTGCCATTTTGAAAAGTCCTGGGAAATGTATCTCCCTAAAGGTCAAAGGTGAACAAGAACCAGGTGCAGGAATCATTTGAGGCGGTGAGAGGGCCATGGTAAACAAAGAGTCGGAATGAGCTCAGGCCCCTGGACAGAACTGTATGTAGAGTGCAGGTTTGTTCCATTAAATGGGACCATCCATTGTCCAAGGGTAAAAACGACTGTAACTTTCAAGGGGCATTTAGCAGTCACCAGGTGAGAGGCATAAGCGGATACAAGAGTTCTGTCTGTGCCTAATTCCCAAAGCTCTGGGAAGTGGTGTGAACCAAAGAAAGGTGACAACAGAAGCACCAAGGAACCCAAGCAGTCAGTTCTGAAGGGACTGTGAACGGATGTGCCAAAGAAATCTGAAAGTGTGTGTGTCCGTGCATGCATACGTGCGTGCGCGCGTGTGTGAAAGAGGTTGAGAGAAAGATGTGGAGAGATGTGTCTTCATTATCTCAACCCACAGCCCACTATGAAACATCTCAGGAAGCTCTTGTTTCAGAACCTGGGGCATCTCAGTCTTTCCAGAAAGACCTGAAAATTGAAAACCTCTGGGTTTTTAGGCAAGAGGAAGATTCTTTTCAGCTGGGCTACTTCAGGAAGTTCGAGGTAGATTTCCTCTGTGGGTTATTGGCTTTGCCTTAAAGGGGTTTGCCTAACCCCGCCCTCCTCAAAGGAACTTCGGGAAGGGCGTGGGCTCTCCGTAATGAGACAGCAGGTCAGCGCCTAGTTTGCTGGGCCGCGTCTGTGAGTGCGAGCGTACTTCTAGGAAATCCGGTGGAACGCCAAGGGCTGCTGTAACTACCTGGTAAGCTGGACATAAAAGATAGGTGGTAATGGGCTTCCCTGGTGGCGCAGTGGTTGAGGGTCCGCCTGCCGATGCAGGGAGCGCGGGTTTGTGCCCCGGTCCGGGAGGATCCCGCGTGCCGCGGAGCGGCTGGGCCCGTGGGTCGTGGCCGCTGGGCCTGCGCGTCTGGGGCCTGTGCTCCGCGGCGGGAGAGGCCACAACGGTGAGAGGCCCGCGTAACGCAAAAAAAAAAAAAAAAAAGATAGGTGGTAATAAGAAAATAGCCTGGCAGGGGGGAGGAAGCATGGGCTCTGGAGTCCAGCAGAGCAGGTGTTGATTTCCTAGCCCCTCCAGTTACCACCTCACTTGATAGGTAATCTTTTGGTTTGTTAAACTCTCTGAGCTCCGTTTTTGTTATTGCTGAATGTGTTGTTGGAACGTTTAGAAATAATAAATGTAAAATGTCCAGTGTGTAGTTGTTTCTAAAAAAATAGAAATTGGGCCTCCCTGGTGACGCAGTGGTTGAGAGTCCGCCTGCCGATGCAGGGGACGTGGGTTCCTGCCTCCGTCCGGGAGAATCCCACATGCCGCGGAGCGGCTGGGCCCGTGAGCCATGGTCGCTGAGCCTGCGCGTCCGGAGCCTGTGCTCCGCAATGGGAGAGGCCACAAGAGTGAGAGGCCCGCGTACCGCAAAAAAAAAAAAAAAAAAAAAAAAAAATATATATTTTTAACCCCTGCTCCCAAAAGGGGCATCTTAGAAAGTGAACCCCAATATCATAAAAGGAGGAAGTATATGGTAAAATAGTAGATACACAATATGTGGTAGATTGAATTCTAGTCTCACTGGGCATAGTATCAAGCTGTTGTTCTGCAAACAATTTTGTGTGTGTGCTGGTGGTGGTGGGGGACAGTGTATCACTACTAGGACTTGTCCTAGATGCTAGAAATACAGGAATAATTAAGAAAGCCTCTTGCCCTGAGTAGTTCATGATTTAACAGGAGCAACTAATATCCAATTAAGTATAAATGCATCAGCTGCTATTAAAAACTTACTTGTTAACCAGTTTAGGTGTCCATTCAACACATTTTGATTTAGCATACACCATGAGCCAAGTACACAAGCGTTGAAGTAATGCTGATGAACAAGACGGACATAGTCCTTGTGTTCACAATGATTTCTTAAAACGAAAGGTAGATCCCATGGTACTCTAACTAGTATTTGGGGTTTAAGGGCAGTTGTGTCTATGAGGTTGTCCTGGGGGAGAAAAAGATATCCATGTTTGCTGCTGTAGTGGATGCTGTGGTTTGTCACCCTAATATCCCTGCAGCACTTCGGCACTCCTTCCCTCAGGGGCTGCGACTGGCCGCTGAGGGCTCACAGCTGAGCTGTGCTCCGGGCACTGCCTTCAGCTGAAGGGATTATACTCCCTCCTCAGGGGAAACCAGACTCCAATAACCCTGGCCTCAATACTAATGAATGGCCTCCTTGACTCGCTTGGGACAGCTCTGAAATGCTGTTCTCTCTCTAGAGTTTACTGTAGGAACTGAGGCCTCTTGCAGTTGCATCACAGCTCAACTTTTCCTACTGCCCAGTGCTGCTTCCCCTGCTCTCTTCAAGATGCTTTTCTGGAAAGCACACTCTAATCAACTTCATGTGTGTCAACTCCCTTGCATAGTCAGCTTTTCATAAGGAAACCTGACTGAAGACACCTGTGATCCCAATACAGTGGGTTAATGGTCTGCTCATCAGAGCAGAGGGGGAAGGGAGACATCTTTCTTGAGGGCCTCTATGTGCCCAGGATTGTTCTAGATACTTCACAACCAAATCTTGTCCTGTTTAAGTTCCAAAGACTTTGGCAGAGATTGGGTGTCATCAGGCAATACTGGCTATTTATCAAGATGCCACAGAGATGCCTTTTAACCTGGTACATTTAGGGCCCATCTTTCTTGTGGCAGATCCAGATTCTTCATTTCTTATTCACCCAACGCGTATTAATTGAGCATCTACTAGGTGTCAGGCGCTCGCCCAGGGACCAAGGATGTAATTGTGAGCAAGATGGGCAAGGTGCTCGACCTCTGTGAGCTTGTCAGGGCCCCAGAGCTAGTTTCAGCCAGAAGCCTCAGATCTTATGGGAAGCTCTGGATATGAGATGGCCCTTCAGCATTGTCCCAATTTAGTTAAGTCACCTCTGACTCACACGAAGATTCCCAAAAGAATGGATATGGGGCCAAAATGCCAATTCATTTATTTGCATGAGAACTTAACAGTTCACTTGCTAGTCACCCTTTCCTGGTAGGTAAGTCCAGTGGGAAGCCATATACTAATCAGAAGGTGTTTGAGGTTCTTGGGATCAGGGCCATGGTGGCTCGTTGAGTGACCTGAGTGTTTAATAGCATCACGAGAAGATAGCCAGGTTCAACTTCGGCCTCTCTAAGGCACTGCCTCTGGACTATGCATAGTTGAGCACAGAGACTGTTTGCCTCCATGGCAGTCCGCACCATGGCTGACCAACCCCTGTTCTCTCCCCTGATGTGTTCATACCTTTAATCAGGCTACAGCCAAGTGCTGCTGGTCAGAGCCACTGTGCAAATGTCTGTTCAGAGGCATGATGTTTGATTCATACTGCTCAGAGAGGAGTCTACTTAGGCAATACATAACTTTTGCTGAGGGAGCCACCATCACCACGAGACAGGTGGGGAAACCGAGGAATCAAGGGAATCAAGCCACATGTTCCAGGTCAGCCTGCCACTGCTCAGGCCCAGCTCCTGTCCAATGATGGAGGTGGGGAGGTGAGAGCACATTCAGAAATGATCTGATCCACCCCTCTGAGCTCACAGAAGAACACACCGTGGGCCAGAAAGAGACAGGTCCAGAACAGAACTCTTCTGCCTCACTCTTTACACCTGGAAATTCATGACATCACTTCCTCCCCTTGAAAACATTTACTAGGTAACCAGAGGCATTTACTAGGTCACCAGAACTTTATGATTAGTAAGAACCTTCTTCTATGTTGTCCAATGGCGTAGCCACTGGAAACATAGCTACTGAGTGCTTGAAACGAGATTTACCTATTGATAAATTGAGATGTGTTGTATGAAGTACCCGCCAGATTTCAAAGACTTAGGACACACAAGAAAAGTAAAATACCTTTTAATAATTTAAAATATTGAGTATATGTTTAATGATTATTTTATAATTAGGTAAGATTTTGGCTATATTAGGTTAAATACATTATTAAAATTAAGTTCACCTGTTTCTTCTTCCTTCAATGTGGCTATGAGAAAATTTAAGATTACACATACGGTTCATATTATATATTTATTGGGCAGTACTATTCTAGATATTATCATCCAAAAGCATATTTAAGCAATCTTAACACACATATTTGGTTGATATGAATCTTAAGTCTTTTAAGATTTTTCTTCGATTTATTTGTTAAAGAAATCAGATCTTTTTGGCCTGTAGTGTTTCCCACATTCTGGATCTTGTTGATTGCACACTCCTGGTGTCATTAAAAAAATATATATTTATTTATTTATTTGGCTGCGCAGGGTCTTCATTGCAGCCTGAGGGGTCTTTAAGTTGTGGCATGTGGGATCTAGTTCCCTGACCAGGGTTCGAACCTGGGTCCCCAGTGTTGGGAGCTCAGAGTCTTAGCCACTGGACCACCAGGGTAGTCCCCTGGTGTCATTTAACATATTCCTTTGTAGCCTGTATTACCTGGAAGCTGGGAGTTATATCTAGAGGCTTGGTCACATTGAGGTTTGATTATTTGGGGAAGAAAAATTCATTGGTGGGTATGTACTTCCATCGAGGTGCACTAAATATCTGTCTGGTTGTATCTCTTTTTTGGTGTTAAGATTGAGCAGTGAGTTCAGCGTGATTATCCATTATCCATTTTCCCATAATACTTTCTTCACGTAATGGTTTTTGTAGCTGTTTATGATCATTGCTTATGCTCATTATGTCATTAGAGGCTGCAAAATGGTGATATTCTGTCATTCCTTCATTTATTAGCTGACATCCCTCTATAAAGAGATGATCTCCTTGTCAACTACCAATTTCCCCAAGGAACAGCAGATACAAGAAAAGTAAGGTACATATTTGATTCTTTCTCTTTATCAGTTTCAGAAAAATAGGTTGGTTTTCTGATATCCTCCAAATGTCACCAGTGAGTCCCCCTGCCCCGCCTTGAGGGAAGACCTCATTATGAACTCATGTATTTCATATTTTGCGGGGTGGTAAGTTTACAGTAATTGCAGTTTTTTCTTTTTTGATGCTCAAAACTTCCCATCAAGTTGACTCCTGAGTCCTAAGGACACAAACTCGGTAGTCTTTGCTAGTTTCTTTACTTTTTGAGATGCCACGATATTTTAGGCTCATCTTGTACGTTTTCTGTCCCAGATCTGGAATTAGTCATTCCTCCAAGGAGCCCTGCAGGATGGTTTTTAGACCACAGTCTGGGCACTAGGGTTGTTCATCACTAGTGGGTTGGAGATCATTTCTGCAAAATAGATATTTTGTTTTTCAACAGAAAATGCATCATGAGTTAATACCAGTAATTCTAATTTAAATTGAGAATCACATATTTTTACCTGACTTAATTTTCTTTGATGCTTTAAATCCTGATTTTCTTTTCTTTTTTTTTTAAAATGAAGTATAGTTGATTTCCAATGTTGTGCTAATTTCTGCTGTACAGGAAAGTGATTCAGTTATACGTATACATGTATACACACATATATATACACACACATTCTTTTTTAATGTTCTTTTCCATTATGGTTTATCATAGGATATTAAATAGACTTCTCTGTGCTGTACAGTAGGACCTTGTTGTTTAACCATCTTATATGTAATAGTTTGCCTCTGCTAATCCCCAAAACTCCCAACCCATCCCTCCCCACTCCCCTTCCCCCTTGGCAACCACAGGTCTCTTCTCTATGGGTCTGTTTCATGGATAAGTTCATTTATGTCACGTTTTAGATTCCACATATAAGTGATATATGCTATTTGTCTTTTTCTGACTTGACTTCACTTAATATGATAATCTCTAGTTGCATCCATGTTGCCACAAATGGCATCATTTTGCTCTTTTTTATGGCTGAGTAGTGAAAATCCTAATTTTCTAATGGCAGTACTTGTTCTATCCTACCATGTATATAACATTTTCAAAATAATGATATAACTATTATGAATAACATGATTACTGAAAATACTTTAAAACTGCTTTGCAGCTCTTTTTGTCCTTAGGGTAACCTATTCAGGATGTGAAATCAGATTGTTATGTTTTAGTCCCTTGAAATAATTCCTCTCCATGTGATTAAGTCACAACTTGATACTAGGTTTACTTGTGCAATACTAATTTGCATTTCTCCTATCATGAACGAGGTTGAGCATCTTTTCATATGTGTAAGACACATTTTAATTTCTTTCTTTGTAAACTCTGTTTTTCTGTAGGGTTATTGGCCTTTTCATTCTCTATGTTTAGAAACTCTTTATATGTTAAGGATATTTGCCCTTTGTGATCTTTCCGGTTTGTCATTGTCTCTTTACTTTGTTCGTGATGTCTTTTGCCATGGCGAAGCTTTAAAATTTTTATGCGTGGCTCATTTTTTATTGTATGTTTTCAAATTGATTTTAATTAAGAATTTGTATATTTTAGATATAGCTATGTGCATGTTTTAAGTTTTTTATTTAGTTATTTTTGTAATTATAAAGTTTATGAGTTATGGAGTGAACATTATGAATACTTCCACTTATGCCTTATGAGTTTTGTGTCATGCTTAGGAAGGCCTTCTCATTTCAAGATGATAAAAAAAAAGAATGAGAATATTTTTGGCTACAAGCTATAGAATATCAAATTAAAGGTTGTGAGTATATTAAGAATATGTATTATCTTGCATAGCAAAAAATCTGGAGCTAGGAAAATCACAGCATTGATTAATTTTGTAGCCCAACAGTGTCATCAAGGACCCAGTCTCTTTTCATCTTTTTGTTTTGCCATCGTAAGCATAACAGTTTATCCTCTTAGGCGGAGTCTTCTCCTGGCCTCAGACAGCCACCACTTTTCCAGGTATCACATGCAAACAACTACAGACATAGGAAAAGGAGGTACCTCCTCAGATTTCAGGTTTTGAGAATACAGAAAATCGGTCTGAAGAAGCCCTGTGGCAAGTCTTAATTCTGAATTGTGTCCTGTGCTCATTTCCAATGTAGTCACTGGCATTGGTGGTAAAACTGGCAAGAACGACTAATGAAGATTTAACCCTGGGACTTGAGAAAAGCCTAAAGCAAACGATCATCACGTATTTGAGCCTGATCTGGATTTTGTGAGCAAGGAAAAAGGAAGGAATCACCCCTGTGTAGTTCTGCAGATTTATTTCTTACATATAAATCTTCGATCCACCTGAAATATATGTTGGTATAAGCAGTAAGCTAGGGATCAAGCTTATTATTTTATCCTTGAACAACTAGTTAAGTGTCCTACTTATTAAATCATTTATCTTTTTAATCGGCTATCTTGTGACAGTTTCCAAGAGGAAACATTGAGGAAAATCTGCTGACACCATGGGAATTTTGGGTCAAGCTTTTTCAGTTCACAGTCTTATATAAAACTCCGTGAGACAGCACTTTCAAATCACATTCTGACACATACCAAATCCATAATGTAGGAACTTGATCACTGATGTTCTCTCTCCTTCTAAAATCTGGACAGACAGTATGGAGCATAACTTAAAAATCTTGACTCCTCTGCTGAGAAGTCACATGATATGCTGGCTTTTAAAAATATCAAATCTTTAAATGTACCTGTATCTTATTTATTATAAAAATAACTAAATGCCCAGTATGTGCCAGCCACCTGGTGTCCTTAAAAAGCTTAGACTTTAGATAAGGAAGAGAGACGAGAGCAAATATATTCCGTGTGTGTGTGTATGTGTGTACATTGTACATATACAATGGAAGAAAAGCAGAGTTAAAAAAAGAGGGATGAGAATGCTAGAGGATGGGGAGTGTTTTAAAATATGATTGTTAGGGAAGTTTCCACTAGGAGGTGACATTTGAATAGAGGTGTGATGCAGAACAAGTTATATGGCTATTTAGGGAGAAAGCAGTCTGGGTGGAGGAGCCAGGTGCCAAGGCCCTTAGGCAGGAGTGTTCTTTGGACTGGTGGGTGGAGTAGCGTGAATTGAAGAGAGGTGAAGGAGCTTATAGGCTTTCACTCAGGGCCTTATAGGCTGTTGGAAGGATGTTGGCTTCTCCTCAAAATGAGGCTGAGACAACTCAAGTGATGAGGGGAAGGAAGGAGAGAAGGATGGAGGGAAGGAAGGAGAGAAGGATGGAGGGAAGGAAAGAAGGGATAGATCTGAATAATGTTTTAAGAGGATCTATCTGGTTTTTGAGTTGAAAATGGACTATAGGGAAGGCAAGGGTGAGAAGCCGAAAGATGAGGTAGGAAGCCTGTTGTAGTCATTCAATTGAGAAGTGACTTGGAACAGATGAGAGGTTGGGAGAAGGAACAAGATTCTGGTTTTAGTTTGAAGGTAGAGCTAAGAATAAATGTTGACAGGCTTGGTGTGGGATACGGGAGAGCGAGAGAGAGAGAGCGAGAGCGAGAGAGAGAGAGAGAGAGAGAGAGAGAGAGAGAGCGAGAGCGAGAGAGAGCGAGAGAGAGCGAGAGCGAGAGAGAGCGAGAGAGAGGGAGAGAGGGAGAGAGGGAGAGAGGGAGAGAGGGAGAGAGGGAGAGAGGGAGAGAGGGAGAGAGGGAGGAGGGAGGAGGGGGAGGGGGAGGGATGATTCCAAGGCTTTTGGCTTCAGCAGCAGGAAGGATGGAGTTGCCATTTGCAGAGATGTTTTGCAGGCTGTAAAATAAGAGTTCTGCTCTGCACATGTCAAGATTGAGACAGCTACTGTACATTTGTGTGGAGCTGCTGTCTGTGCAGTTGGAGTAAAGCCAGGAGTCAGGGTGAGATCTCTAGGGAGTGGATGTAGTTAGAAAAGAGGGTAAAGGACTGGGTCTGGATATTCCATCCCTTAAAAATTTGGAAGATAAGATGAAACCCACAAAAGAGGCTGAAAAGGAGCAAGTCTGTAAGACAGGAGGAGAAAGAGAATAGTGTCCCTGAACCTAAGTGAAGGAAATGATTCAAGGAGGAGGGAGTAATCAGCTGGGTTACTGATGCTAATGGGTCAGGCAAGGTGAGCACTGCAGGCACGTTGTTGGCTTGATCAGTGTGGAGATCCTTTGGTGGTCTTCTTAAAAAATTTTTTTTTATTGAAGTGTAGTTGATTTACAATGTTGTGTTAGTTTCTTGTGTACAGCAAAGTGATTCAGTTATAGATATTCTTTTTTTTTTTTTTTTTTTTTTTGCGTTACGCGGGCCTCTCACTGTTGTGGCCTCTCCCGTTGCGGAGCACAGGCTCCGGATGCGCAGGCTCAGCGGCCATGGCTCACGGGCCCAGCCGCTCCGCAGCATGTGGGATCTTCCCGGACCGGGGCACAAACCCATGTCCCCTGCATCGGCAGGCGGACTCTCAACCACTGCGCCACCAGGGAAGCCCCATATTCTTTTCCATTATGGTTTATCACAGGTTATTGAATATAGTTCCCTGTGCTATACAATAGGACCTTGTTGTTTATCCACTCTATATACAGTAGTTTGCATCTGCTAATCCCAAACTCCCAACCCATCCCTCCCCCACGGCAACCACAAGTCTGTTCTCTATGTCTGTGAGTCTGTTTCTTTTTCATGGATAAGTTCATTTATGTCACGTTTTAGATTCCACATATAAGTGATATCAAATGCTATTTGTCTTTCTCTTTCTGACTTACTTCACTTAGTATGATAATCTCTAGGTCCATCCAATGTTGCTGCAAATGGCATTATTTCATTCTCTTTTATGGCTGAGTAGTATTCCATTGTATGTATATACCACATCTTCTTTATCCATTCATGGACACTTAGGTTGTTTCCATGTTTTGGCTATTGTGAATAATGCTGCTGTGAACATTGGGGTGCATGTTTTGAATTATGGTTTTCTCCAGATATATGCCCAGGAGTGGGATTACTGGATAATATGGTAGCTCTGTTTTTAATTTTCTGAGGAACCTCCATACGGTTTTCCATAGTGGCTGCACCAGTTTACATTCCCAGATCCTTTGGTGGTCTTGATAAGTTATTTGGAGAAGCAGTCAGCATACAAGGGTATTATTAGAGTAGGTTCAAAAGAGAATGGAGAAAAGTGATGGGAGACCATGAATATAAATGACTCTTAAGGAGGTTTATTCTTATGTAGGATGAAAATATGTTAACTCTGTTGAGTGACTTGGGCCTGGTGCTAATTAGCCCCGAATTACTGTTTCTGTCCCTCTGTGAGCCTTAAAGACAGGGCCAATGTGTTTTGCTTTGTTTCATGGCCAAAAATAAATTCTTGACCTTGATCATGCATGTTAATCACCTCTGGGGATGATCTGAGAGAGTGTGGACAAATCACTACAAACTCACCCACAATCCTAGAGAAACAACTGAAATGTCTGTCTGACACGTGACTCCTGGCCTTCTTTGCTGTGAAGGTTATCTCTGCTAGGTGAAATAAACTGGGACAAGGCATTCACGCTGGGCCTGCTGGACAGCAGGTGCTCTGGATGAGTGTGGAAAATAATGACCCCCTTTGATTGTACAGCACTGCCTCATTTACAAAGTGCTTTCTTATCTAGTATCTCCTTTGATCCTCATAAAAACCACGTGATGTTGGCCAGGCAGATGATGCTCTGACCATTTTACAGAGGAGGAAACTGAAGACTTCGGTGGCTGAGGCATTGCTTTAGAGCTGGGATGAGCACCTAGGACTTCTGACCATCTTATTCAGTCAGATTCCCCTGGCTAAGTCAGCTCTATTCCACTTAGCTCGAGTGATCAGCAACCTAGATCTGCTTCCCTGTGTCATGTGTTCCTGCTAACAGGCAGGGAAAGAAGGGCAGCATTTAGCTCTCACCGTCATCCTTGAACAGCCTGAGGCCGCCCTGTCCTGCCTCAGTGTCTGAAAGTCATCAACTCTAAACTCTGCTCTCTTCTCTTGGGCCCTTCCAGATTGTTTTTCATGGGTTATGTCTCAACGTTTGATGGGCTGTAACAAGCCTATCAGGTTGTGCTGGATGACATCCACTTCTATTAAAATCAAGTGTAGCTCCTTCTAAAACCAAGAGATTAAAGCATTAGGTGAAATGACCTATTAGATGAAATGACAGGGGGCCCTTCATTTTGTGTTCCTGAAATTATGTAACTTCTCCTCCATTTCCAAGAATGTTCCAGAACTAATTTTAGAGCGTGTAATTCACTTATTAATGTTCCTAGTCAAAACAAATGAAATGCATCTATATGTGATGCTTGGATAGGGGGGCATTAAGGGGCAGTTTGGAACTGAGGTGGTGGAATTGATGAAGCTGAACTTTTTTCTGAAATGGATCATGCCTCCTTTGAGATGTTAGTTAAAAAGGCCTCAAGGTGACATCGCTAGTATCCTGAAGTGGAAAACCCATGTAGAGTGTCTGAGAGTCTGTAGAATGTGGGGCCCTGGTCTGATTACTAATTACACAGTAAGTAAGGTGCATTTACACATGCCAGCTTTCATTATTCCAGGTTAACTTCCAGTTTTCTAGCTCTAGACACCTGGTGGAATTACTAAGGCCATCCTGAACTCTGAGAGGAGAGAGAACAGATGGAAATTCCTTCACTAAACACACTTGACACTGTAGCCCTGAGGGCCAAGCATCATAGGTCAGTCTACCAGAATGAAAGGTGAAACGACGGTGGGAAAATGGGTGGTGAAGCCATGCTTGTCTAACAGTGGTCGCTCTCCAGCCCAGCAATGAGCATGTATCCAAAGAGGCATGTTGGCTGGGGGTGGAAGAGAAGGGTCTTAGGATGCATGCACTTGGGAGACTTCCGATCCAACAGGCTGCCTTGAAAATAGTGAACACACATTTGATGAATAAGTGCTGATATAGCCACTCTCATATGCTTATGATAACAGATAACGAAGTAAACTCTTCGTGGACAATTTGGCAATATCTATTAAAATTAAAATGGACATAATCTTTGATCCAGCAAGTTCACTATGGAGAATTTATCCTTGTTGACGTGTGCAGAGATTTACACAAGTACTCATTGCACCATTTTTTGCAAGAGCGAAGCTGGAAATAACCTCAGTGTCTAAGAGAAGTTGATAATTGCATTATATTCTACTGATGCAGTGAATCATAGTGTAGCCATTGGATAATTATAGACTTAGATATGGAATGTGTTTCAAGACATACTAAGTGAAAGTGTAGGTGTATGTGTGTGTGAGTGGGTCGGGGCTTGCATGTATTTTGTGTGTATCAGTCAGGATCCCACTGGGAAACAAAATTTGCCTCTGATGTTTCAAATATTGAGACTGTAATGAACGGACTGTTTACAGAAGTGTGGGCAGAGACACTTAGACACCAGCACCAGTGGAAGAAGCCACTACCTCCCTACAATGGAAACTGAGGTTCTCCATCCAGATCTCCTTTCCAGGGCTGATGTACCCATTCCCAGGGACTGGGAATATCAACTGTTGTTGACTCACAGCTGACCCTTCACTGGGTTGCCCTCAGCCACCACAAGGGACAGCTTCATTCAGGTTACACTCCCTCCTGGGGGTGGCCGCGGCCAATGACTATCTGATGCAGGAACACAAAAACCCAACCCCCTTTTCTCAATTTGGGACATTTCTGAAGGGCCACCCCAGCTCCAGAGCTCCCTGTAGCGTCATCTGAGGCCTCACTGAACTGTATTTCATGTTAGCCTCTCCTTCTGGCCAGTCCTGCTTTCCTCCTTTCCTTACAGGTATGTCTCCCAAGACATTCCTATTAGCTATGTGCATGCACCTCTCCATCTCAGTCTGTTTCCAGGAAGCCTAGATTAAGGTACATCCTTGGAGCTGAAGGGGCTGAAGCGCTGGAGCCTGGAGTAGGGGCTGTGTGCAGCAGCTTTAGGTGTGGAGGCGTGCAGCTACCATCAGGGACATGGGGCCAAAGCAGAGGAAGAAGAGATACCCAAACCTCTCTCTCTCCCCATCCTCCAACCCCCTTCCTTCCATGTCATTCACTGGACAGACCCAATTGGAAGCCAGCCAGCAAGGGAGTCTGGGTAATGAAGTATGCAGGGGCCACCTCTTGGGGACAAATAGGGCATAAAATGGATTGAGAATAGGAGTGGCAAGTGGAGAATAAGTAGCACAGTATCCTCCATTAATATTAACAGGAGGAGGGCTTCCCTGGTGGCGCAGTGGTTAAGAATCCGCCTACCAATGCAGGGGACATGGGTTCGAGCCCTGGTCTGGGAAGATCCCACATGCCGTGGAGCAGCTAAGCCCGTGCGCCACAGCTACTGATCCTGCACTCTAGAGCCCGTGAGGCACGGGCATGGGCGCTCCTAGAGCCCATGCTTCGCAACAAGAGAAGCCACCCAGAGAGAAGCCTGAGCATTGCAACAAAGAGTAGCTCCCACTCCCCTCAACTAGAGAAAGCCCGCGTGCAGCAACAAAGACCCGATGCAGCCATAAATAAATTAATTAAAAAAATATTAACAGGAGGATATGTAGATATATGCACATATGCAGAAATATATGTTCATAATATATATGCATATAATTCATATATATACATAAAATATGCTTATGCATACGTTTGTAGAATGATCTAGAATAAAATGTAGTGACTGTTTCTGAAAGTTAGGGCAACTGTGCCACTAGGGTATGAAGGAGCCTTGCCCTTCATTAATTCTTTTCTGAGCATTTGAAAATCTTTTATGTATGTGCGTATGTGTTTAATATTGTATTTGAAAAAAGTTTAAAATGAAAGTAGGAATTTCCTCTTGGTAGGAAATTAAGAAGAGAGGTTGGAGTAAATGTTTGGTTCCTTCATTTGTGGATGGTTACTAGGTGCTTTATATTTATTGTATTGCGTGAATTCAAAGAGGGAAGGTCTCCGCCCTCCAGGAATTTACAGCTTAGTGTGGTGTATACGATGACAATAAAGCAGTGGTGTTGCCAGAAGGGAGACCTCTTCCAGGGCCCGAGAGTGGGCTCTTGTCTAACACTGGAAAATGAATTGTCCGAGGAGGCATATGTGCTGACAAAGCAAAAGACTTTATTGGGAAGGGGCGCCCGGGTGGAGAGCAGGAGGGTAAGGGAACCCAGGAGGACTGCTCTGCCTCGTGGCTTGAAGTCTCATGGTTTATGGTGGTGGGGTTAGCCTTCTGGGTTGTTTCTGGCCAATCATCTTACTTGTGCCCATATTTGGTCTGACTCAGGGCCCTTTCTGGTGGCATGTGCACCTCTCAGTCAAGATGGAGTCCAGCACAGGGGTTTCTGGGAGGTTGGCAGGACATATTATGGGCTGGTGTTTCCTCCTTCCTTTTGTCCCCTCCCAAATTCTTCCAGCTGGCAGTAGCTTGTCAGTTCTGTGTTCCTTACCGGGACCTCCTGTTGTGAGATTACTCTTGAATTCGGTTATTATGGTGCCTGGCCAGGGTGGGTGGTTTCAGTCAGTGATTCCCTAACAATGGGACAGGACTGTAAATGGAGGTGGACTGCAAGGTACAATGGACCAGAAAAGAAAGTGGGTCTAAATCTCTCTTACTTAGCAAGTCTTCATCTTAAAGGAGGTAGAGCCAAAGCTGAAACGATGGATACCAGTGTCATCACACTTGGCCAGTAGAACTCATTAAGGATAAGGGGAGGGTAGTGGATAAGTAATGGCAAGAGGAAGAAGAAACCTGTGTGGTATAATCAAGAGTTTAGGTATTGAGAATCCTTGGAAAATGGTTTTTTTTTTAAATTTTTTTATTATTAATGTATTGGCTGCACTGGGCAGCACGCAGGATCCTAGTTCCCCAACCAGGGATTGAACGCGTGCCCCCTGCAGTGGAAGCGCAGTCTTAACCACTGGACTGCCAGGGAATTCCCCAGTTTTTGTTTTTTTTAATTGAGGTAAAATTAAGTGTACAAGTTAATGGGTTTTGCTAAATGTATACACCTGCCTAATTTCCATCCCAATCTACATTTCTATTACCCTGGAAATTTCCTGAGCCTCCCCTCCACTCAAGCCTCACTACCCAGAAGCAACCACTGTTCTAATTTCTATCACCAAATAGTAATTTCACCTCTTCATGAACTTCATATGAAAAGAATCATTTAGGATCTATGCTTTTGTGTCAGACTTCATTTGTTTAACATAATGTTTTTGAGATTAAGCCATGTTAAGTTTGTGAGATAAAGTATGGGATGCTCAGTTAAATTTGAATTTCAGGTAATAAATAATTTGTAGTAAAAGTATGTCCAATGCAGTATTTGTAATTTGATACAAATTGTATATTTGTAATCCATATCATTTTGTTTTTAGTAGTTCATTTTTTGAAAAATGATGAGTAATACTCTATAGTATGAATGTACCACAATTATAGCTAATTTTTCTCCTGTCAGTGATTGTTTAAGTTGCTTTTGGTTCACGTGAATTAAGATGCCGTGAACATTCTTGTACAAGTCTTTTTGTGGTTACATGTTTTTATTTCTCTTGGGAGAAACATCTAGAAGTAGAATTGCTGGGTTGTGAGGTAGAAACGCATTCTTTTTGGTTATAACAAACTCCCAGTTTTTCATTTTATTCTCCATGGAAGAATTTTGAGCATTGGAGTGATGTCAAATTTGCATTTTAGAAATATCCCTCTGGTAGCAATCTCAAGCAGGTGGTAGAAGGCAGGGGCAGTACTGGAAGCAGGGAGGCTGTCTGAGACCATTTCAAGAGTCCAGATGAAGATGATGGGTGCTTGCATTGTGGTGGAGGAGAGGATGAAAGGAGAGATATTTAAGAAGCTGACGCAATAGGTTTCTTTCTTTTTTTTTTCAATCCCAAAGTCCCCACCCCTCGCTATCCCCTTTGGTAACCATAAGTTTGTTTTCAAAGTCTGTGAGTCTATTTCTGTTTTGTAAATAAGTTCATTTGTATCACTTTTTAAAAATATTCCACATATAAGCGATATCATATGATACTTGTCTTTCTCTGTCTGACTTATTTCACTTAATATGGCAATCTCTAGGTCCATCCATGTTGCTGCAAATGGCATTGTTTTATTTTTTTATGGCTGAGTAATATTTCAGTAGGTTTCTTTTATTAAAAAATATTTATTTACTTTTGGCTGCGTTGGGTCTTCGTTGCTGTGTGCGGGCTTTCTCTAGTTGCGGCGAGCGGGGGCTACTCTTCGTTGTGGTGTATGGGCTTCTCACTGCGGTGGCTTCTCTTGTCACGGAGCATGGGTTCTAAGCACACAGGCTTCAGTAGTCATGGCTCGCGGGCTCTAGAGCGCAGGCTCAGTAGCTGTGGCCCCACGGGCTTAGTTGCTCCGCAGCATGTGGGATCTTCCCGAACCAGGGCTTGAACCCGTGTCCCCTTCATTGGCAGGCGGATTCTTAACCACTGTGCCACCAGGGAAGCCCCATGGACTTCGAATTTAGAAAGACCACAGCACCGATTTGCTGTGTGATATTAAGCAAGTTGTTTAACCCCTCTGAGTGTCAGTTTCCTCCTTTGTAAAGTAGGAATAAATAGTCGTACTCATCTCTTTGTTTGGAATGATGATTAAGATAAGGTCTGGAAACACCTTAGCATAGAGCTTGGGACATCATGAGCATGTAGTAAAGGGTAACTGTGAGGCTGGCCACAGCCAGGGGCTGTACTCTTGGAAGGCACCATGTTCCTCTTTAGTCAAGTCCATACTACTTTTGTCACTATGGGCTTGTATCTGCTGCTTCTGCCTCCTCATCTAGCGGAAGCCCTGGGAGTCTGGGGGATCATTCTAAGTGCTGTGCATTTAGCTGGGCAAGACGTTTCCTCTGCAGCCTCCTTCAGCTCCAGAGCAGCTGTGACTAGAGGGCTGAGAGAAAGCCCTGGAGCAGAGTTCTTGTTCTCCACAGTAATGAAAGCCTTGCTGCGCTTGCCAGGTGTAGGGCCATGGGTGTGATTCCTTAAGATGTGCAGACAAGTTTCCATGTACCCCAGGGGGCGCAGTAATCCAATGCCTTGTCCTCTCAAGCTGACAAGGGATTCATCACTGGTGAGCCAGGGCATAAATATCTGCTCTTCCTCCAAAGATCTAGGTAAAAATGGCTTCATTTCCAAGGTCTGTCGTTGCAAGGATTATGTAAGAGCTACAATCCAAGAGATGAAAACTTAACTATCCTCTACGCAGGAATTTTTGAGCCCAGTAACAGCTTGGAGATGTCACCAAACCGGACTTGGGTCTGCTCGCCTGACATGCAGCAAAGCCAATCTGCTGACACCAGGTTGTGGTGAAGAAAAGTACAGTGTTGATTGCAGGGCAGCAAGCAAGGGAGTGAAAGACAAGCTTCAGATCCAGGCCACTTGTTCTTTGAGTGAAGGGTTTTTAAACAGGGAAGAACAAAGAGGCTGGGATTAATCACTGTCTTGTGACATTTCTTCATTGTCATTTCCGGAGTCAGGATGTCTCTGATTTAGGATTCTCTGGCCAGGTAGTCTATGGCTTGGGGGCCTGTTAGCTCATCTTGCCCTGGAGAAACAACCTGAGTTTGTGCATTAATGATATCTATAATAATAATTTTAATACGTTAACGGTGTTATCACCAACAGCAATTTCGTTCATACGATTCTGATTGATTAGTGCTCAGCACAGGATTGAGGACCAGAAAGGGAATAAAGTTTTGGATAGGGAGGTTAATCATAAACACAGTGAGGGAACTCGGTTTTAGGGGGACTTGGGTTCGGAGAGACAAAGACATCTATAGGTGAGAAACAATGAATGGGGATTTGCAGAATCAGATTGAGACCTTGAAGTACAGACTGAAAGTGACTTGGTCATTTTACACCATGAGGATTTCTGACAAAATGAACTCTAGATTCTGGCTTTCTTCACCTTGCAGACCCCTCAGAGATTTCCTGCTCCTCGTTTTTCCCAAGTAGCTTAACCCCCAGGGGGAAACTGTCCTCAGAATCTCTTTGGGAGAAGTCAGCCTCCTTTCTGGATGTGGAGGCTGGTCTGAGGGCCACTATGTGGCCTCCTGACACTGCCCAAGAGTCTTTCCATTTCTTACCTTCAACCAACATATATACAAAGGAAATACGTGCAACATACATCTGTGCATTTTCTCACAGTGCTGCGAGCAGGGAATAAAGGTCTGGTTAAGACTTACCCTGCCACCCATGACCTCACAGTGTCCTTGGGGAAACCATCATACAGATACGTAGAACACAAATTGAAGAATATCACTGATACAGAAAATGCAAGCTTTATAGGCGTGGGTGAGATGCAAAATATTTGACAAGTAGAGTCACTGCAAAGGCGGCATTTCTTACCAACAACCAAGGCAGGGCGACTAAGTGGAGGCCAGGTGCGCATGGGGCATTTGTCTGCAGGGGGCCAGCACTCCCGCCAAGAGTGTCAACTCTCCTGTGGGTCCAGGCCCATTCTGGGGGTGGTGGGGTGGACACAGGAGATGAGTTTACCATGAGCTGGCTGGGGTGTGGACACTGCAAGGCTGAGGGACTTGAACACCCAAGTCTGTGAGGACACAAGGAGGGGTTGGGGGACCAGGGCGGTGTTATCGTCCTGCTGGTATGAAAGTGTTTCAGTATTTTACAAACGACATGCGTATCAGTGCTTTGCTCCTAGAGTGGTAATATCCAACAGAAATGAGAGCCGCATATGTAATTTACAGTTTTTTAGGAACCCAATTAAAAGGGGAAATTAATTTTAATATTTGATTTTACTCAGTAGATCCAAAATGTTACCATTTCAACATGTAATCAATATACAACATGATTAATGAGATAGTTTACATTTTTTTGAAATCTAGTGTGTGTATATATTTTTTTTGTTAAATTATTTATTTTTGGCTGCTTTGGGTCTTTGTTGCTGCACGTGGACTTTCTCTAGTTGCGGCGAGCAGGGGCTACTCTTTGTTGTGGTGCGTGGGCTTCTCATTAAGGTAGTTTCTCTTGTTGCAGAGCACAGGTTCTAGGCATGCTGGCTCAGTAGTTGTGGCTCGCGGGCTCAAGAGTGCAGGCTCAGTAGTTGTGGTGCACGGGCTTAGTTGCTCTGTGGCACGTGGGATCTTCCTGGACCAGGGCTCAAACCTGCGTCCCCTCCACCGGCAGGAGGATTCCTAACCACTGAGCCACCAGGGAGATCTCTCTAGTGTATATTTTAAAACTATAGCCCATCTCAATTCAGAAAGTACCCAGTGGGCACATAAGGATACTGTATCGCACAGCACAGGTCTAGAAATATTGTGGGGAAGGCTCTTCTCTCTCTCTCTCTCTGCTCCCTGGATTTTAGGAGAGGTGACCTCCCAGTTGTCTAGAATTTCCTGCGGGATGTTTCTGGGGTTTCCTTCACTGTTCAGCCCACCTATAAATGCACACAGACCTTAACAGCTGTAGAATTTACAACAGAGACACGGTGGCTTTTTCAGCTCTGAGCTCAATTACATTTTACCTGCCCCGTTGGTTAGTGCTGGCTTCATTAACAAGCCAAAGCATGACTTAATTGCTCTTTAAGCTCCTTTGAATTTTCAGACCTAATTTACGTGTAGCCTGAAACTCGGACACCTGTGGATTTACAAGGCTAACTGGGAATTCGCTGCGTGCTGCCTTCCTTGCTAGGCCCTTCCTAGGCCTGCATCTTCCTCGTTAATTCAGCCACCTGAGATGAGGGATCTTTGCTTTCCTTTTTTCCCTCCTCCTAGCAGGTGACGCCCTCAGCTTCAGAAGCATTTCCTGTGCTTCAGTGCCACCTTGTGGTTTAGGCGGAAAAGTCCAGAAGTAGGCCGCATCCATCTTGGGGTCATTGAGCGTAATTAACAGCCTTGAAGGACCATCTGGCTTTTGTTGTCTCCTTGAGGCTGAGAGGAAATGAGATTTGTTACTGGATATGGAAGGTCTCCTACAGGCTAACTGCCTGCTGAGAAATCAGGCGGTGTAGTGGGTCCAGCTTGAGCTAAGCAGAGTCATGCAGAAACATAAATCCGCGCTGCTACTGTTCTATTATTTAAATTGAATTGTGTCCACATTTCACAGATGACTCAGCTCAGCCAGAGAAACTGACATTTCTAGCTGCTGTTACTGTACAATGATGAGCTCACGTTTTGAGTTGCTCCAAGTTAGGAATGAGCTCCTGGCTGTCGGTGATACACCCTGAAAACTGCATTCGCTCAACCTGCAGATGAATTTCACTAAGATATGTGGGTTTGGCCAGCGCTGGTTGAAAATAAATAGCATTAGAAAATGGATGGATGGGGCAGAAGCTTAACCCATATCTATAACCTCACCTACTTCCCTATTATCTCGCACCCATACTCCTTTATCCCTTTATCATTTGCTTCTGGCAGAAAGGTTACAATTTCCGTACTGGTCCAGAGAGGGCAGTTGATGGCCTGTGGTCACACCCTTAGTCACTGGCAGACTCTCGCTGAGTAACTTACCACTCATAATAATTGACTTCTGCTTCGTCCCACAGATTTCCTATTAAAAATAAGTCGTCAGATTTTTTTTTTTTTTTGCAGAGATATGCTTATACTCAGAGTGATAAATAGAGGCCCCCGTCTCCAAACACCAGAACCTTAGGGGATGTGTTTAACTGTTGTCACCCATTCAAATCCAAACTCTCTCCTTCATTAGCTGTGTAACTTTGGCAGAATGTTTACTGGTGAGATTTCTGCGCCTCAGCTTCCTCTTCTCATTAATAACATTTAAAGGCCTTACAACAGGGCCTGGGACTTGCTAGGGATTCATTGACATTGAGAATCACGGCTAAGAGGAGGCAAGTGAGGGTGCAAAATGACTCTGAAAGTGAGTGCCTGACTCCTGTCCTGGCCCTGATGATAATGATGATGATGAAGCTGATCCTGACATGGCGTTCACCTTTGTCAGTCTGGGCTGCTATATCAAAGGACCACAGACTGCGTGGTTTATAAACAACAAAAATTTATTTCTCGTAGTTCTGGAGACTGGAAGTCTGAGATCGGGGTGCCAGCACAATTGAGTTCTGGCGAGGACCATCTGGTTTGTGGATGGCCATCTTCTCATTGTATCTTTTCATGACAGAGAGCAGAGAGGGAGAGATGGCTCTCTTCCTTTCTTATAAGGACACTAATCCCAACATGGGGGCTCCACCCTCATGACCTCATCACCTCCCAAAGGCCCCTACCTCCTAATACCATCACATTAGGGGTTAGGATTTCAACACAACATTTGATCCATAACAACATTATTCGGAGTGTTAATGTTATTGTTGGGTCCAAAGTGAACCAAGGAGACATTCTGAGGGGCAGCTGGACAGCCCTGTTCTCATCCTCTTTCTCTCGTTCTGAGATTTTACTGTAAGGGCTTCAGTCCTAGCGTGAGGCATGAGAAGATCTCAGGAGAACAACACATTAAGCTCTTATCCTGTCCTTAACATTTTCCAAAGATTTATCTTGAGAGGAAGTTTTAGCAGGGACTACTGAGGGAAGAATAGCAGAGGACAAGAGACTTGGAACTGATTAGAGAGGAAAGAATGCAAAAAAAAAATGTGGAAGGGGCAGTTTCCTCTTCTGCACTCCTTTTTATGAGGATGGACACCTTTCTCAGAAGCTCCTCGAAGATGCCTCCTTTTTTAAAAATTTTTTTAAAATTTAATTTATTTTTTATACAGCAGGTTCTTATTAGTTATCTATTTTATACATATTAGTGTATATATGTCCATCCTAATCTCCCAATTCATCCCCCCGCAACACACACTTTCCCCCCTTGGTTGAGGACCACTGATCTGGATGGGTCCCATGCTCTTGCCCCGGCTGTGACATTTTTGGCCTCTAGTGTGGGAAGTGGACTCTGCCAGCAGGGAAGGAATAGGGGTCATGTGGTCAGAGAGATGACTAAGTGACTGAAACACAGGGCAAGAACCTTAATATCTCTATCCTCAGTTTCTTCGTCCATAAGTCGGTGTTTCAGAATTATGTTCTGCTATAGAGTGAATATTTGCATCTTCCCAAAATTTGTAGGTTGAAATCTTAAGGTCCAATGTGATGATATTTGGAAGTGGGGCCTTTTGATGGTGATTAGGTCGTGAGGGCAGAGCTCTCATGAATGGGATTAGTGCCGTTATAAAAGATGCTCTGGAGATCTCCCTTGACCCTTCCGCCAATGTGAGGTCACAGTGAGAAGACAGCCATCTATATAAACTAGGAAGAGGGTCCTCACCAGGCACCAAGTCTGCTGGTGTTTTGTTCTCAGAATTCCCAGCCTCCAGAACCATGAGAAATTTCTGTTGTTTATAAGCCGCTCTGTCTATGGTTTTTTGTTACAGCAGCCTGAGCTAAGACACGTTCCTAGCAGAATTCCTGATACACGAGTTGAGCTCATAAAAGTGTACTCTTTTGCTTCCAGCATCCACAGCTCAAGAGTTTCAGAACTGTGTCATCCCAGTGGTCAGGTGTTCTTTGGTCATGAGGGCCAGACAGGACAAATGATGGGGACAAGTGAACTTGACAGATAGGGTTTGCTTCTTCCTACTAGACCTCACAGCAAAGCATGGTGGGATGGTGATGAGGAAGAGGGAGTGGGAGAGGGGGTAAACTCTACAAGGAAAAAAGAACAGCTTTGAATACTTTCTATTACTATATACAAAGTTCTTCAGAATGTGCCCATTTCCAAGACTTATTTCATGATCCGACTTAGGAAGTTGACAACCCCTTCCTAGCTGCCCTACGTGGGTGCCCTACATGGGTGTCATTTCAAATAGTGTGGCTGTAAAGCAGAAAGGCATTGGGCATTATTTCATAAAGATGTGACAAGGTTGACACCCCACCTCACACCGTGCTTAACACAGAAGGCAGATGTGGGTACTTACACATTCACATGTGGCCATCGTGGCAGGAAAGTTAAAAGGGGCCGTTGACATGGTTTAAACCACAAGTGACTAGGACATCTGTGATGCTCAAAGGAGCGTAGACTACACAGAGAAGGAAACAAATAGGAAAATGTCATTTGGGAAACTATAATGAGAGTATTGACCCAGGTAGGCACGATCAGCCTGTGTAAAAGGTCGCTAGATGGATGGGCAAGGAACAACTGAACACTCCTATGGTGTCCAAGTAATACCACACAGGTACATGCTCAGAGGCAAGGTGCAACCTTTACAGTAATGCGA
Source organism: Phocoena sinus (assembly GCF_008692025.1). Lineage (NCBI taxonomy): Eukaryota > Metazoa > Chordata > Mammalia > Artiodactyla > Phocoenidae > Phocoena > Phocoena sinus. The sequence continues at coordinate 12,818,263 of NC_045778.1, read as the reverse complement.
TACCAGACCATCAGTACCTTAATCCAGGGGTCAGGCTTAGCGCCACCAGTGGTGTATGGAGATATTACAAGTCTTCTGATGTGACACACCTTGCATCCATTCAAGCCTTCAGATTGAACTTCTGTTGTACAGGGACAGCTAAACAACACTGTAAGATAACAACAAAGACAAATCCAAGTCCAGAAGGTGGGGCATTTTCCAGGATATTTGGGGCTATCTATTTCATGCCAGAACTAAGTTAAAAGAGATTGAGGGAAAAAAGAAAAAGGTGCAATGCCATCATCGTCCTGGATTAGATATTGGTTTGAACAAACCGGCTAAACGGCTTTTGGAGTCAATTGGGGAAACTTGAATATTGTCTGGATGTTAGCTGATGTAATAATGTAGAGATCATTCATTGAAAAAATAGATAATAGTGTATGATCTTATGTCAAACATAAGTAGATATATATGTAGAAAATGACCCAGAATGACATGCAGTAAGGTATTAACAGGGGTGGTCTCTGCATGGTTAAAAGATGTTTTTATTTTTTAAGTTGTTTGCATTTTATTTTCTACAATGCATAGGTCCTGTTTCTATAACTAACAGCTTATTTAAAAAGGTTGTTTTAAAAATTATTAAACCAAACATACACAGAGGGGAGAGAATGGAAAAGCCTTGCCTGGTTAATTCTCAATTTTGCTGAAATCTGTCTCGATCTAGAAAAACAGCTCTGAAAACTAGCTGTGTTGTTTATTCTCACTCCCCCTTTTCCCTTCAGGAGCAATTGTTGAAGCTGCTGGAAGTGGCCGCCTTAAATATTTTCTGTGACTGTCACGCAATTGTAATCAATCTGGCTACTTCCACCCAGCAAAGGCATTTTCTCAGTAGGATTCTTGGAACATATGTTAAAGCTTAAGAACTTCCAGGACAAGGTATGTTGAATGCTTTTGCTTCTTAATAGTTGGGAAGAATTGCCTCTCCATATCCCTGCCCAAGAAAACCTGAGACCCAGAGTCAGGAAGTGATTACTCTAGGACGGACAGCTGGTTAGAGGACAGAAACACAGGCCTCCTGATGCCTGATCCTTGGTTTCTTTCTTCCAATAATTTGTTCATCGCATATCGTCATCCCTTCTGTGTGGGTGTGAGGGGTACACTGAAGCAGGTACCGCCCCGGCCCGCAGTCCTGGGTCCCTCTTAGTGCTTTGTTTCTCGGGGAATGCCCTCCCCTAGTTCAAACGATCCTTGTCTTTTGGGTAATGAACTACAAATCCAAATGTGCTTATATAAATTATCATGTGAGAAATAAGAGATTCTGAGTTCAGCACCACAGTTCAATGACAGAGGCAATCGTGTGTCTTCGCCCGTTGGTTGGGAAAGTCAACAATCCAGCGGTTATATGTGGGAAAATAAATGAGAAAGATTGTTTTTTGCAAAATCAAGCCTTCTCTCTGAACCACATGGTATCCGGGGGAAAATGTTCTTTACTGCATTCTCTTACTCAGACAGAGCTCTGAAGAGATTTAGGGACTCATTCTTCCGCTGACTGGTCATTTTGCAAGTATTTCTTAAATGACCTTTGCAGGCAGAAGCCACAAGTCAGGTGTGGCTGGAAGGAGAAAGGCCGGGCTCAGCATTTAAGTTTGAATCCTTTCTATTTTCCATAGCGGAAGAACTATCCCCAGAGGGATGGAGCTGGACATGGAAACAGATTGTTCCAATAACCAGTATTGATTGTTTCAGCAGTACAGGCAGGGCCTGAATTCTTCTTTGGGAAGACTGCATTTTATAACTCTGTAAGAGTGCATTTCCTTATATAGCACAGAACATACGATAAATATCCATGAGCTCGTACTGATGAGTAAAGGATAGAATAAATTAAAATATGGTGGCAAAGAGGCAAATGTCCTATGCAGAAGGATTCCAAATAATTTATGGATCTGTTCCCCCCCGCAGTGAGGTGGAGCCTAGCACCCCTTAACTGCGGGCTGTGTGTGGCGACTTCCTTCCAAAGAGAACAGTATGGAAAGGGAGAGGGGAAGAAAAGAGTAACCGTATGATGGAGAAACCTGACAAATACTACTTTATCCAGTTGATCAAGGTCAACATCAATAGTTATATATCATGTTAATACAATATACCCTTGATACAGTGTAATGAAAATGTTACTTTACTTCTGCGATGCTCCTCCCCCAAAAGCCTGTAGCTGTAGTCAAATCATGAGAAAAACATTATACAAATTCTGATAGTGGGACATCCTACAGTACACCCGACCATTACTCCTCAAAACTGTCGAGGTCATCAAAAATAAGGAAATTCTAAAAAACTGTCACATCCTAGAGGAGCCTAAGGAGATATAATATAACATATTCTGGTTGGGATCCTGGAGCAGAGAAAGGGCATTAGATAAAAAACTAAGGAAGTCTGAATACACTGTTGACTTTAGTTAATAATGTATCGGTACTGGTTTATTAATTATAACAAACGTAACTGTCCTAATGTAAAACCTTAGTAGAAGAAACTAGGTCTGGGTTGGGTATGTGGGAGCTCTTTGTATTATCTTCTCAATTTGGGGGAGGAGTAAAATTTAGAACTATTCTAAAAGAAAACTCTATTTTTAAAAAATACGTTCTCTACCAAGGAGGTTTGGGGAGATCTTGTATTAGATCTTATAGGTGAACAATTGTTCTGGGATAGGCACTAAATACTCAAGTGGCTGTAGAACAGTGTATATGGCGAAACAGTCACTTATTTATTTATTTTTTATGGGGGTAGAGTTGTTTCACAATGTTGTGTTTCTACTGTACAACGAAGTGGAGTTCCCTGTGCTGTACGGCAGGTTCTCATTAGTTACCTGTTTTATACATAGTAGTGTATATATATCAATCCCAATCTCCCAGTTCATCCCACCCACCTTTTCCCCACTTGGTGTCCATACGTTTGTTCTCTACGTCAACACACTCACTTCTTTTTTATTTATTTATTTATTTTTTGCGGTACGCGGGCCTCTCACTGTTGTGGCCTCTCCCGTTGCGGAGCACAGGCTCCGGACGCGCAGGCTCAGCGGCCATGGCTCACGGGCCCAGCCGCTCCGCGGCATGTGGGATCTTCCCGGACCGGGGCACGAACCCGTGTCCCCTGCATCGGCAGGCAGACTCTCAACCACTGCACCACCAGGGAAGCCCAACACACTCACTTTTTAATGGCTCTTTTTTTTTAATAAGATTAGGTTTACAGATGATGTATACATAATCTAGATAGTGCATATGAAAACAGTATGCTTTTGTGTAATTGATTCTTAAATAGCTTTTTTTTCTGATTACAAAGTTATATTTATCTTAGAAAATTTGAAAAATATCAAAAAGCTCAAAGAAGAAAAATTTAAAGCCATCTCAAAGCAAGAGGTCTCAGTGTACAAGGCATTAAAGATACTTGATATCTTGAAGCGCTGCAGCGCTTTCCATGGGTGATTTCCAACTGAAGTAGCTTGTACATGTGTCTTTTCTCAAAGGTCAGAGCTGAAAGGACATCCTGCAGAGAAGGTCCCAGTTCCCTCTGTCGTCCTGTTCTCATTGCTGTATCCCTAGGTCAGAGGGGGGAATTGCTCATTAAATTGTCTGCAGTTAATTTTACTCCACACCTGAGAAGGTCAGGAATTAACAACATGATTGCATTTGCCCTTTCTAGAAAGTGGAGTGTGTGAAAATTATAGTAAGTAGATTATTATCACACATTGTACAAGAGCTCTGTGCTTATTTGGATATTTTTTGAAAAGGTAGTTTTTCTCATTCAGGGTTATTGTGGGAAAGCCAGAGAGTGTACTGAGAGATTAAAATAGGGTTATGTATATGAAAGGAGCTTTAAAAAGTTCAATATGAAGAATGCATTTCTTTTTATTTTCCCTTTTTTTTTTTTTTTTTTTACTACCTATACCGGGGTCAGCAACATTTTTCTATAAAGATCAGATGGTAGATATTTTAGGCTTTGGGAGGCATGTGGTCTTTGTTACAACTACTGAACTCTGTAGCACAAGATCAGTCATAGACAATACAAGTGGACGTGACAGGTTTCCAATAAAAGTTTATTGATAAAAACAGGTGGTGGGCCAGATTTGACCAAGGGGTCATAGTTTGCCTGGCCCTGATGGGCACACTTAGGGCCTGATCTATATCCAGCTTTGCATGTTCTTCTGGACGAATTGGCTTTGGTGACTATGCATGGGGTGAAGCCTGAGGCAGTGAATGGGCTCAGTAGTGTTACAAGAGGGGAGAGAGGGGAGATGGGGAATGCCATTATCACCAGAGTGACTGAGGAAACAAACCCAGAGACTCAAGACTGACTTGTAAGAGGATGTCTTTGTGGGTTGGCTGCTAGGAGCACAAGACCCCACATCTTCCCATCTTCTTCTTAGAATTCCAGCCCACCATGGACAACTGACTCTTTTTTTTCAAAGTTTATTTATTTATTTTTTTTTACGGTATGCGGGCCTCTCACTGTTGTGGCCTCTCCCGTTGCGGAGCACAGGCTCAGCGGCCATGGCTCACGGGCCCAGCCGCTCCGCGGCATGTGGGATCTTCCCAGACCGGGGCACGAACCCGTGTCCCCTGCATCGGCAGGCAGACTTGCAACCACTGCGCCACCAGGGAAGCCCCGGACAACTGACTCTTCCCTTTTTTTCCCACAATACCTGTGAGATGCAGCTGGGACAGTCAGAAGAAGACTTTGCCAAAGCCTAGGGGGTAACAAAAGGGAAGCATGCTGCAGAGAGCACTGTGAAATGTGGACCCTGCAGCACGCGACTGGTGCTTAGCTGCCGGCGTTTCTGCACAGTTGCAACTGTGGGGCTCCAGAAAAAGAGGGAAATCCAGAGAATGATTTTCTTTGACTTATTCACTGATTTCCTCCCCTGGTTTTATTTGTTTCAGAATTATTATTTTGACATAGCGGTAGGGGGAGTGGTGGCTGCAGTGATGAGAGGAAGATTAGGCAAGAATCACCGGAAATGTCTGTAGACCCCCAGATCTCCCCCATTACCACCATCATGTCTGCCTTCACCCTATAAAGCCCTAGCGCTGAGACCCTCAGGAAGCCGGTGCCAACGAAGGAATGATCCCAAACAGGCCTTGACTTACTTGGGCGGGGGGCAGCAGGGGTCAGTGGCATAGAAACGCATATGTATTTGTTTATTTGCTTATTTATTTTTAGGGGCGAATAACCTTTTAATATGGTGATAACTATTTGCTACTTATTGTTTGACAAAGATCCATTAGTCTTTGAAGTTAAGTTCTTTTTCTTTGTACCAGCTGCTTCAAAGTTTTAGACCCATTACAGGCCAGTGCATTATCCAGAAAAAAAAAAAATTCTAGATCTTCAGACCCTATATGGTGACTTAAAGGTTTGATTCCCTTTATGATAGTAGCTTTAAATGTTGCCTATTTATATGGTCCCACGAATCTTTGTCCTGTTTTGCCCGTCTGAATTTATTTTGAAGATCACTTTGTATCTACCATCTCTTAGCTTATACGTTTCAAATGTATTCACCCAAGTTCAAAGCTTTTCTTACCTTACAGAATATTTGCTACAAACTCTTTTAATCAAAACCTTCGCTTGCAACAATAATCTAAAGGGATTTCTACCAGATTCTCTTTCTATTGTCTATTTACTGAGATGGCCATCTCTTTCTCCAAAGTTCCTTTAAAACCTACCTGACTTAAAGTCATAAGCAAGATGTATTGGGGATAGGGGTCCCCGCACTATAATGTGTCCCCCCAGGATTCCAAACATTGTGACTGATTGTTCAAGAGAGAAAAAAATAGTATCAGTCAGCTATGGATTAGAAGGTGAACGCAGCAACGTTAATTGTAATACAAAGTCGTGGCTTGGCGTTTTTAAGGCTCATAACCTTTTTGTCCAGGTATAAACCAAAGGTGAAGAAAAACCCTGAGACCACGTCAGCATGTGCCTCCTCGACTTTATAAATCATGCTATGTTCTTACTGAAAGTAGAGTTAGATCAGTGCCCCCAGCTAGCGAAACGTTCCTCTAATATCACAGTTATTTGGAATGAATTGAAGTTTTATTTTGGCTGAAGAGGGAGTTACTGGGAAAAGTCTGCTCTCCTAGGATATCAGCATTGTGTGTAAGGGATGAAGGCTGCTAGGAGATCTGAAAGGTTATGGCTTGGGGACATTTTGCTATTTAAACAGATGTCTGAAGTTTCATAAATACGATTGAGGTCCTCCAACCATTTGCTAAAAAAAAAAAAAGGTGGGCTTCCCTGGTGGTGCAGTGGTTGAGAGTCCGCCTGCCGATGCAGGGGACACGGGTTCGTGCCCCGGTCCGGGAAGATCCCACATGCCGCGGAGCGGCTGGGCCCGTGAGCCATGGCTGCTGAGCCTGTGCGTCCGGAGCCTGTGCTCCGCAACGGGAGAGGCCACAGCAGTGAGAGGCCCGCGTACCGCCAAAAAAAAGGTTTTATCATGGCATATGAGTTCAGTAGGAGAAATATGAGAAAAATTTTTCTTGCCTGCTGTAAGTTAAATAACATACTTCAAGAATATTCAGTAAGGAGGGACATTCTAAATACTGATGTTTTAAAGGAAATTATATTTGTGTTGTGTTACTACTAGAGATGAAATCTGGCCTAAGCTAGAAAGAGGCCAAACCAGACTTAGAACATAGGGTTTCTAACTACCATGTAAGGTCATTTGCACTATCCTCTGTGGACTCATGAACTCAGAGTTACATGTGGACACGAAAAACTAAAAGTTCTTGCTGAGATCCAAAAATACTTTAATTTACTGCTGGGTCTCATTGCTCTATTTATGTTGAAGAAATGAGTGATCAACTTTGGCATCGAAATATAAATAAACTGCCCATCCATCATGTTGTGAAGGTAAAACTACATTTTATGCGATGTAAGCAAACATAAAATTTGCTACATTACATAATGCAATTCCACTGTATTAAAAATTATTTTTAACTTTTTATTTTGAGATAATTGTAGACTCACATATGCTCATAAGAAATAGAGAGTCCATATACCCATCACTCAGCTTCTCCCAATGGTAACATCTGGCATAATTTATAGTACAATATCACAACCAGGAAATTAACATTGATATAAACCATTGACCTTATTCAGATTTCAACAGTTTTACATGCACTCACGTGTGTATGTATTTAGTTCCATGCAGTTTTATCACACGTGTAGAATAGTGAGACTACTGCCACATTGAAGATACAGGATAGTTTCATCACAAGGAACCCTCGCGCTCCTCTTTTATAGCCATGACCACTTTTTTTCCTGCCCTGCTCTCTAACTCCTGGCAACCACCAATCTGTTCTTCATCTCTATACTTTTATCATTTCAAGAATGTTATGTAGGGCTTTCCTGGTGGCGCAGTGGTTGAGAGTCCGCCTGCCGATGCAGGGGACACGGGTTCGTGTCCCGGTCTGGGAAGATCCCACATGCTGCGGAGCGGTTGGGCCCGTGAGCCATGGCCGCTGAGCCTGCGTGTCCAGAGCCTGTGCTCCGCAACGGGAGAGGCCACAGCAGTGAGAGGCCCGCGTACCGGAAAAAAAAAAAAAAAAAAAAAAAAAAAGAATGCTATGTAGATGGACTCCTACAGTATATAAATTTTTGAGATTTTTTTTTGCTTGGCATAGTTCCCTTGAGATCCATTCAGGTTGTTAGGTGTGGTAATAGCTCATTCCTTTTTACTGCTGAGTATTACTCCGTCATCTGGATGTACTGCTGCTTGTTTAACCATTTACTGGTTGAAAAGCATTTGGATTGCTTGCAGTTTGGGGATATTATGAGTAAAGTTGCCGTGGACATTTGTGTATGGGTTCCTATGTGAATTTAACTTTTCATTACTCTGGGGTAAATGCCCAAGAATAACTGCTGGATCACATGGTAAGCACATGCTTATTTTTATAAGAAAATGCCTGCAGAATGGCTGTACTATTTTACATTCGGACCAGCAATGTATGAGTGATGTACTTTCTCCACATTCTTGTAAGCATTTTAGGTTATCATTATTATTATTATTTTTTTTTGCGGTACGCGTGCCTCTCACTGTTGTGGCCTCTCCCGTTGCGGAGCACAGGCTCCGGACGCTCAGGCTCAGCAGCCATGGCTCACGGGCCCAGCGGCACGTGGGATCCTCCCGGACCGGGGCACGAACCCATGTCCCCTGAATCGGCAGGCGGACTCTCAACCACTGCGCCACCAGGGAAGCCCACTATTTTTTATTTTAGCCCTTTTGATAGGTATATAATGATAGCTCACTGGGGTTTTAATGTGCATTTCCCTAGTGGCTAATGGGGCTGAACCCTGTTTTATGTGCTTATTTGCCATCTGTTTATCCTCCTCAGTGAAATATCTGTTCTTGTCTTTTGCCCACTTTCTAAATGTTTATTACTAATTGTTTAAACTGTTGAGTTTTGAGTGTTCTTTATATATTCTAGATACAACTCCTTTGTCAAATATGTGGTTTGCAAATATTTTCTTCTAGTTTGTAGCTTATCTTCTCATTCTCTTCAGAGGATATTTCACAGAGCAAAAAAAATTTTTTTTCTTTTGATGAAGTCTATTTTTCAGTTCTTTATCAATGTTTCCCCTTACGGATCATGTTTTTGGTATTACACTTTATTTTTATCCCTGTCTATTTTCTTGAGCTACACATATTCGCAGCTAAGAGGAAAACTTTGAGTAGGGCACTGTTGTGAGTTCCCTATGTTTTCATACTCAGCAATTTACTCATGTTGGATGAACGTTGATTACTTGCTTTCTAGCTAGCTGAGCAGTGCAGGCGGTGACTGGAGTCCTGGGAAGTGCCGACTGCATTTATTAAGACATTTTCCTCCTTGTTCTCACAATTGAGATTCTTTCTGAGGCTTTTTTAGTGGTTCTGGTTTTGGGGATTGCACTAGTTGGTCTGTGCTCCAAGCTACAAACCTAAGAGATGTACAAAGGCTGTTTTACTTTATTGCAAGGAGTCTCTGTAGCACAGGGGAAAGTGCATACATGGAATTCCAAGGCAGCCATTCCCAAACTTGAATCTTCCGAGCTGTATGAACTCTCCATGCTTCCATTTTCTCACCAGGAAAGTGGGGATAATAATCCTCGCTACTTCATAAAGCTGCTGTGAGAATAAAAGGAAATAGTAATGCATGCAAGGTATGTTACAGAGGATCTGGTGTACAGATGTGCTGAATAAATTACCTGTTTTGATCATAACCTTTCCTTTCTGCCTGCATTCACATTGAGATTATTTTTACCTAAAGTGAAGAATTTCAGAGTTCCATAGCTGCTCCCACCCCCTCATCAAGGAGAACAGGAAAAAGCACTAGTTGTACCTGGTCCCTTATTAAGGAGGGGATGAACACAATGGGTTTACACAAGGGAGAGGAGTGAATTTACTTTGCTTATTTACAAAAGAGATGTTATCCAGTAAATACCTCTTCCTTTGCAATTGTTTAACAGAATATACATCCCTAATAAGTTGTGTGCCCTCAAAAACAAACCCGAGATAAGAATTGAGGTTTATTTAGAATATGATCAGAGAAAACACCCTGGAGGAGTAGGCAAATGAAACAAGGAAGGAAAGGCAGCCACAAAAGGATGTGTTATCAACAAGATACCACTCTAGGCAGCAGGAGTTGAATTCCTCTGAGAAGTCTGAGAGACAGTAGAGAAGCTGGGACTCAGAGTTATCTCACTGGAGGAGTGAGGGATCTGGATATCTGCCTGCCACTTGCCCTTGGCATTGGAGGATGTGTGCTCCAGAGTGGGAATGGATTAATTCCCTGGCAAGTCCCATAACTCCAGGACAGAGAGAGCCCCCAGGCAAGCAGATAAGCGTGATGGCCATTGGAAGTTGAGGAAAATTGTAAGTGTCAAGGGGATGCAGCAAGGCTTTGATGGTGTCAGCTACAGTCTGTTTCTTGCCTCTCACACATCCCCTTGTGTCCCATTTTAACTTTACCTCATACTATTTCTTCAGGTTTGAGGCCAGTCACTAGGAGTTAGTGGACAAGCTACAGTCCCCGCTGTTGCCATTGGTTTCGAGGACATCACTGCTGCTTATCATCTCTTTCCTCCACCGTGCACTCGAAATCTCCCTCACCCTCAGCCGGCACTTGAGCACCTGGAGGTCGCTTGCCAGCTGTCCCCAACCTTTTTGGCACCAGGGACCGCTCTTGTGGAAGACAGTTTTTCCCCAGACTGGGGGGTGGGGGGGTGGTTCAGGCGGTAATGGGAGCCATGGGGAGCAGCAGATGGAACTTCGCTCGCTTGTCGCCACTCACCTCCTGCTGTGCGGCCTGGTTCCTAACAGGCCGCAGACTGGCACCAGTCCGCAGCCTGGGGGTTGGGGACCCCTGGCTTACACAGTGGGGGAAACCACACCTTCTTCTCCTGCGGCGTGGACCCCTGTTTAGAGTTTTAGTGATTCTGTAGATACAGTTGCTTGGTCAGAGTTCCTGGAGGGCATGGAAGCATCAAGGGGGCTCTGATGACTTCTCTGGGTTCCAGGCCTATTCCTTCTTGCCCCATGATATAGCAGCAACCCTATCTGCTTACAATTATCAGCGCTACAGTGCTAGAGCTCTGGCAGTGTAGACACTACTTGCTTGACCTGCCCATGATGAGAGCTTTTGGTGGAACCCTTACTGTTTCTTCTGGCAGAAGCATTACCCTCACCATTGGCCCATCCATACCCTTATTCCCCAGACCTAAACTAATGTGGGAGTTTTTTCTGGGGTAAGGATATCATCTAAATTATGCATCTGGGAATGGAGAAAATGATCCACTGAGAGACAGACTTGGGCCAGTTCTCTATTTACTGCCTAGTCTTCCCTTCACTCCCTCCACCCCAGTAAGAGGCCGGATGGTGACTTGCTAGGACCCTGTACCAAACAATCTTCGAGTGATTTGGTCATTCTCTTCTCCTCGGTGTACAATTACATGGGTAAATGGCTATGGGTCCTTTGGGCATAGGATTAGGGGAATTCTTCTGTGTACTTGCTCTGGTTTTGCAGGTCAAATGCCTTCAGTGGCTTCAACTGGTTGGCTCTGGATCTGAGGGCCGATTGGTCTAGAAACGAGGCAAGGACTTCCCTGGCAGTCCAGTGGTTAAGACTCCACACTTCCAATGCAGGGGTTGCAGATGTGATTCCTGGTTGGGGAACTAAGATCCCACATGCCCTGTGGCATGGCTAAAAAAATAAAAGAGGAGATGTTAGAAGCAGGCAAGAGCTGGAGTGTCTATTCATCAGCTCCTATCAGTCACTGGTTGAAGGCTGTCCTGGGGGAGCATTAATTCCCTGGCGTTCCTGGTCTGCCCAGCAGGAGCAGAGTGGGTTCCTGTGATTGGACAAAGCCCTTAGGCAAAGAGCTGAGGTACTGGCAGTGGGAATTTGAGCAGATAGGCACGGAAATGATAAGCACCGAGGGACCACTGGGTGTGGGGCTCCAACCACATCATTGACAGACTAGTTCCCGCTAGTTTGGAATAATTTGGTCATAGTATTACCCACTGGTATCAGAGGGTTCAGTGGATTTCTGCATCAGATTTCTAACTGCTGGATTTCTAACTCCAGCATTTGTCTTTCCCTATACCAGTTTATAAATTGCCTGTGGCTAGGATTTATTATTTCCCCTCTAAATAATAAAAAAAGCTCATCAATAAGTCACAAAAAGTAAAAATCAAAATGAAAAAGAGACATTAAAAAAGTAAGTCAACTATACTTCAGTAAAATTAAAAAAAGAGAGACATAAAAAAACCCACACATATGATCATTGAGAAAATACTGTAATAGGGGCGTGGAGTAAGAGCCGTAGGTGCACTGGAGAGAAATTTATTATTCTGATGAGCAAGTTAAGGGATGGAAATAGGCAGAGACCTTGAGTATCTCTGCTGATTCCCTGGTCTCCAGCCTCATCTCCTCCGGCATCAGGACATCCCCAGGAGATAGATAAGATGTGGAATATCGTTCTCACGTTATCAAAAAGGAAGATGAATAATAAAAAATTAACATGTTCAAGGTTACATCGTGAATTTTAGGAATACAACTGTGCCTCTTGGTTCCCAGTTTAATATTCCAATGCCTGCTAAACTATTCTTTATCTCACTTCAGTTGTGATCTCAAATTATATTGGTAAGCTCATACGCCATAATCTGTTTTCTCTGGGGGAGTGCAGAATTACAGCCTATTCATCATCCATATTTGCTTTAGAATGAAATGTGACTTTTATGTAACTACAGTAATACATGTATGCTGTAAGAACGCCTTGCAGTCTGAAAATGCTACAAATAAATTGGGCAGTGAAGACTAATATGCTACTGAAAGGTTATAATTTTCAACGCTTAGCATGAGTCAGACTCCATGTGCCAATGCTCTCTTGAAATAGGGTAGACAGCTCTTCAGCGCTGAGCAGAAACACGGTGGAACTCATCTCACACATTGTAAATGTGTTGTACCCACTACCACAAATGACACGTGGAACTTGGGACCTCTTGTTGGAAGAGTGAACCCAAAAGCCATGTCGCCTATAGCAATATCTTCCTGTTAATTTTGTTCATACACAATTTGTTCATCCTGAAATTTCCCTTTCAGGAGTATTTTACATCAGATGGCCCTGTGATGTACTTTCAATTATATTCCCACATAGAATGCTGGGAGATTTGTGTACAGGTAGTGTCAGACCTTTATTCTCAATATTTAAAGTAGTTGTAGCAAAAGTTGTCATAGGTACCTATATACGTACGTGTGTGTGTATGTATATATATATATATATATACACTGTATATATATAATATATATGGCAGGAAGGAATATATATGTGAATAAAAATTAATTTTGCAAGTGCTTCATCTACTTTGTATTTTACTTATAGATGAAGACTTGGGGCTGAATGCTTATAACTGTTCAACTCCCAGAGAGTTTCAGCTTCTCAGCTGTGGCCATTTTATGAATCTTTGCTCCAAATCCTTGCTTTTTGTTCAGACATGGAGTGAACATCTAGTTCCCTTCCTCTCTACCCTCATGAAGCACAGAGGTGAAGTTAATTGGAGGAAAGGAACGGGTTTGATGTCTTCTGTCACCTCCCGGCCAGCCACACAGCCGTCACACCACTGGTAGATTGCATTAAGCCTTCTCTTTCGATATTTAAACCACTTAAAGCTTGTAGAATCCACTTTCTTCTTTTATTTTGTGAGGATGGGGATTATAATTATGCGTTTTCTTCTCTCCAATTCCTCAGAGATTACCAACAGCAATTCTCTGTGACCCCTGCACTGTTCTTTGTCTGCTTGAAACGCATTTAGAACACCTAGGTCCTCATTTACAACTTCCCGATCCATCTGTGGCTTCAGTTCCCTCTTAACAGTATTAATTTCACCTTTCCCAGTGTGACAACAATGCTTCTAGACAGAGCAGATGGAAGTAAAACAGAAGCTGAATGAACACATTTGTTCTTGTGCTTTGTTAGTATTAAATCTTTTCCCCTAAAGCAGATTTAATACAGCTTATAACATAAAACAAAGCAAGCAACAAAAAAATTAAAAAATAAAAACACCATTACCAACATTGTCTCCCCTCTACCCCCATACCCCAATTTTTAAAAAGTCATTATTAGCTAATTAAAATATTCACTTCATTTGGGCTCTTAACTCTTTTGGTTTATTAGTTACGGCTCTTAGTAAGGCATCCCCAAATTATACATTTTTTTAGTTTTCCCATTCTACTGAAGAATATTATATCGTTTTTATTTTTAAATATTTTCAAGGCTTGGGGCTTCCCTGGTGGCGCAGTGATTAAGAATCCGCCTGCCAATGCAGGGGTCACAGGTTTGAGCCCTGGTCTGGGAAGATCCCACTTGCCGCGGAGCAGCTAAGCCCCTGAGCCACAACTACTGAAGCCCGCGCCTAGAGCCCATGCTCCGCAGCAAGAGAAGCCACCACAACGAGAAGCCCACACACCACAATGAAGAGTGGCCCCTGCTAGCTGCAACTAGAGAAAAACCTGCGCAGCAACAAAGATCCAACGCAGCCAAAAATAAATAAAATAATTTAAAAAAGTATTTTCAAGTCCTGCCACTGACCCATTTTTAAAAATTTTTTTAAATAAATTTATTCGTTTATAAAAAAGAGGGGGGCCACTCTTAGTTGTGGCGCATGGGCTTAGTTGCTCTGCAGCATGTGGGATCTTCTCGGACCAAGGATCGAACCCATGTCCCCTGCATTGGCAGGCGGATTCTTAACCACTGTGCCACCAGGGAAGTCCCTGACCCATTTATTTTGAATGATTGGCGAATTGAAATTGCTGAATCATTAGGACATTATTATTTCAGGTGTGGGCTTTGGAATCTAAGACTTTATCTCCCCTTTTAAACACTTGCATGACCCTTAGCAAGCAGGGCAACATCTTTGAACTTTTGTATCCTCTATAAATGAGCTGTTAGGAGTCAATGAAATAACGTGGGAAAGCCCTGCCCAGTGTGCCTGATACATGACAGGAAATCTGTGAAGTGTCACCTTCCCCCTCCTTTGGAGGTGTGAAGGGATTGAAAAAATTTTTAATTTTTATTTTATATTGGAATATAGTTGATTTACAATGTTGTGTTAGTTTCAGGTGTACAGCAAAGTGATTAAGTTATACATATACATATATCGATTCTTTTCCCATATAGGTTATTACAGAGTATTGAGTAGAGTTCTCTGTGCTATACAGTAGGTCCTTGTTGTTTATCCATTCAATATATAATAGTTTCCATCTGCTAATCCCAAACTCCCAGTCCATCCCTCCCTAACCCACCCTCCCCTTTGGCAGCCACAAGTCTGTTCTCTATGTATTTGAGTCTGTTTCATAGATAAGTTACTTTCTGTCATATTTTAGATTCCACATAAATGATAGCATATGGTATTTATCTATTTCTTTCTGACTTACTTCACTTAGTATGATAATCTCTACGTCTATCCATGTTGCTGCAAATGGCGTTTTTTCATTTTTTTTTTTAATGGCTGAGTAATATGCCATTGTATATATGTACCACATCTTCTTTATCCATTCATCTCTTGATGGACATTTAGGTTGCTTCCATGTCTTGGCTATTGTCAATAGTGCTGCAATGAACATTGGGGTGCATGCTTCAAATTATGGTTTTTTCTGGATAAATGCCCAGAAGTGGGGTTGCTGGATCATGTGGTAGCTCTATTTTTAGTTTTTTGAGGAACCTCCATACTGTTCTCCATAGTGGCTGCACCGATTTATATTCCCACCAACAGGGTTCCCTTTTCTCCACACCCTCTCCAGCATTTATTGTTTGTAGACTTTTTGGTGATGGCCATTTTGACTGGTGTGAGGTGATACCTCATTGTAGTTCTGATTTGCATTTCTCTAATAATTAGTGATGTTGAGCATCTTTTCATGTGATGCAATCAATTTTGATGCATTATGGAAAGTTAATTTTTGTACAGATCTTTATCTGTAAGTTAAGGCAAGAAAAGTAAGGCAAATTCATGAATCAGCATTCTGAATATTTTTTAAAAAGTATCAAGACTTCAAGCTCTCAAGATGTATTTTCCAGTCTTTTCCTAACAGGATTCATTTTTCCAAGTTTATAATTTATGATGACTGATATCAATACTGTATAATTTGTCAGAGAGCCTTGTAGTCAACATGCACTCTTTCTCATAAACAATTCATACATCATACATAATTGCTAGCTCTACACAAACTAACATACTTCACCCTAAGAAGTTTTCTCAGAGGATGCGGAGTGGAGATTGTTGTTATAAATCAGGCTTGTGGGACAATTTCTTCTATTATGTATCATATTACTTCCATTATTGAATAAGAAGCAGCTATGAATTTAACACAAAATGAGACTTCTTTTGAAATAGAAAACTGATTGAAAAAACTAAATTTAAAAATATTTGTATCAATATTTTTAGTTCTTTTAAAACATTGTTTGCTGATTAAAAACCCAATTCAAACCAGGCTAAGTAAAAAGAGAAATTTATTGGAAGGGTACTGGGGTACTCATGGGAAAAGCAAGCCATGTGGATGGTAGAGGTGCCGTTAAACCTTAGGAAGTAACAGCTGGAAACAGGGACTGAAACACAATCAAGACTCGACTTCTGTCCTCCATCTCTGATTCTCTTTGAGTCTCACCCTTTTCTCTTGCCATAGGCTCGCTTTCTCCACAAGGCATAAACCATTAGCTGGTGGCTCCTGAATTTATAGCTTACTGCTCCATCCAGCAGAGAAAGAATAGCACTACTCTCATCACCTTGAAGACCAGCAATCCTAGGGAAGGTGGTCATTGGTGCAGCTTGGATCAGTGACTACTCCTGGATCAATCTAGAGAGGGATGAACACATGACAGGTCCCATAAAAATCATTTAGGTAGAATGGGAGGCAGGTTGGTGGTTACTGGGTAGAAAAAAGCAATAGGTGTCTTTATGACTGGGCTCTGCTCTTTTCCCAGAGCCATCTCCCATGGCCTCCTTATACTTTCAGCACTGTGAATACTGCACCAATGTTTTTCTTTTTAATTTATTTATTTATTTACTTATTTATGGCTGTGTTGGGTCTTCATTGCCATGCACAGGATTTCTCTAGTTGTGGCGCGCGGGCTTCTCATTGTGGTGGCTTCTCTTGTTGCGGAGCATGGGCTCTAGGCGGGCAGGCTTCAGTAGTTGTGGCTCGCAGGCTCTAGAGCGCAGGCTCAGTAGTTGTGGTGCACGGGCTTGGTTGCTCCGCGACATGTGGGATCTTCGGGGACCAGGGCTCGAACCCGTGTGCCCTGCATTGGCAGGTGGATTCTTAACCACTGCGCCGCCAGGGAAATCCCACCAGTGCTTTTCATTCACGGGATTTTGCTCATATTGATCGTTCGGCCGGAAATACTATTCTTCTTCCCTGCTCCTAGTGACTCCTACACTTCCCCTTTTATTTACCACTTAAATACACTGACCACAAGAAAACCTTCCCTGACCCTCAAGTTGAGGTTCCAACCTAACCTGTGCTAGGGGATCCAATTATGGCCTGAATTTCTCACAGCAAGGCAAATACCATATTATATTTTCTCCAACCCTAAGTAGGCTATAAAATCATAAGGATGGAGAACTCATTTATCATGTTTATAGCTATATCTTTAGCACTTGGCCCAATATCTGGCACGAATAAATGTTCAATAAACAGCTGTTGAGTAAATGAAGGCATGAACACAGGAACAGGGAAGGAGCACAATTTAAGAGCTGTGGTAGCCTAGAGAAGGCAGCAGTCATGGTAAACTACCTAGAAAGCTTGAGGGTTTCTTGGATAATCCTTTTAGCCAACTTAGGACACTGTATATCTGGCACTGTGCCCAAAACTTAACACGCATTATTTTAATCTGTACGGGTTGGTTTTAGAATTCCCATTTTACATTTGAGGGAGCTTAAATAACATGCCAGTGGTCCCACGCAAAGCACACACGGTAGCTGTGGGTTTAAAACTCAAAATTGGACTCCAGTTCCTATGTTCTTAACCATTAGTTTGCCTTGATTCCTCTGTTGGCAGTTCCCAGGTGAGAGAATGCACTCCTAGATCTTCTAGCCCTTGAAGTCTATATGACACTCATTGTTCAAGAAGGAAGGAAGTCTTTCCAATACCTTTCATACATTGGCCTGTAGGTTCTTTGGTAATTGAACAAGTTGTTAAAATCTTATTCTTCCTGGTAGTGAATGAAAATGTGAAAAATAAAAACTAGCCATCATAGTTTAACCACAGGGGAGAGAAAGAAAAGTTGTTAACTGATTAGTAATTTGCTGAAGTTTGCTGAGTTTCAGTAGGTATAAATTATGTAGAATAAAAACATCTGCTAAATTTGATAATTATTTTCATTCTCTGGTTTTATTATGGGTGTAAGTAAAACTTTCCAGAATCTCATGAATTATCAGTACTGAATGAGTCTTAATTTAAAAACAATGCCGTAATTACCTAACTTTTAAAATTTGCTCTATTTTCTGAGTTCATGTTTACATATAACAAGCTTGCAGGTGACTCCTAAGTATCAGAATTTCTTCCAGTTCTGTCCTTGGTTCATCCTGATGGCATATTTGTCTTGGGTAGCTTCCTCTGAAGGCAAGTTTCTTCTGTTTCCCTCTGTTCTGTCTTTATGACAGAATTCAAAACACGTGTGTGACAAGTGAAACTGTAGCCCACCGTTCAGATGGCCTTTTCATTTTGGTGCTGGGTAAATTCAGCTCTAGAATAAAATAGACTGATGGGCCTGTCATTTAGAGTGACATGCCGTCATATAACTATGAAGGATAAAGGTGGGCATGTGAATCGACTTCCCTCTATGCATTAATGTTTTTAACTGTGATCATTTCCTGATCTTGTAATTATACACCACCAAGTTGGATTTTTGAGTGTAATTTACTAGAGCTGTGATTGTTGATGAAATTGCAACAAGCACATCAGCCTCTTGGATGCATGAGTGTGCATTCATGTCAACGATCAAGCATATGAAGAAGTTACATTTATGTATATCTTTGTTTTTATCCTGTCTCACCTATAAGTTCATAAACTTCAAGAGGAAAAGATTAATCCGTTCCTTTTCTTTTACACTCTATCTCACAGTGTCCCCCACCCTGGGCAGTGCTTTAGAACCCAGAGGGCACTTGATAACAGTGAGTAATCGACACTTCTCTCTTCTGGGTGTAGCTGTTTTTGGAGAAGTAATGTGGGAGTTTCAGTGTTGTGTTCTAAGTGTGATGCTAATCCAGAAGCTTCCATATGACTTGGCAGTAATTCATTTCTCTTTTTTTCTTCACCTGCCAGAACCAGTTAATTAGCAAGTCTGGTTAGTTCTGCCTTTAACGTAGATCCAAAATCTTTGCACTTTTCTCCTTCTCTACTGTTATCAGAGCAAGTCATCTTTTTAGGTTTATGCAGTAGCCTTTTCTTTTCTGGGCCGCGCCCAGACGCTTGCAGGGTCTTAGTTCCCCGACCAGGGATTGAACCTGGGCCTTCGGCAGTGAAAGCACGGAGTCCTAACCACTGGGCCGCCAGGGAAGTCCCTGTATTAGCCTTTCTGACTGCATTCCACACTTTCTACTATTGCCCCCCTCCTCCACTCCCCAATGCCCCCTCAACCCCTTACACAGCAGGAGGAGAATGTAAATCAGATCCTATAAGCTCACTGAGCATCAAACACTTGATGTTTATTCCACCCTGGAGCCTTTGCCCTTAATCCTTCTACCTGGAAAATTTGGAAAATTCTCCCCTTCTATGGCTGGTTCATACTGTCATTCGCATCAAACTCAAAAGTCTTTTCTTAGAGAGGTTCTGAAATACTTTTTTTCTCTTGAAACTCTTCCCCTGTCTTTACCTATTCATAAATATATATGGCATTCACTAAACAGTCTTATTTCAGACAGAATAGTGAATTTACAGAGGAACTTACCTTTCAGTACTTTAGAACTCAAAAGCAACTTGAAAGATTTTTTTTTCGAGTTGTAAAATTAGTCCATACTTATTAATGAAATTTGAAAAAAATAGAAAAGTAAAGGAAGATAACTAACTCCACCTTCCAGAGGTAACTATTATTAATATTCTGCTAGTTTCTCTCTCCTTTTGTGTACAGTCATATTTATCATGCACTAGTCTTTCTCTTTAGGACGCTTCTCTTGTGATACTCTTCCCTGATAATCTAGACAGTATTTATCTCAGTATATCTCATTAGAGCTTTGTTTTAAACCCAACCATTTCCAACTGTATATTAATGTCAACTTAACACCACATTCTAGACATGTTGTTTCCCATCTGCTCTCCATATCATGCACAGTCCTATCCTGTGACTTTTGCTTAGGCTGGGACCCTCCCTGCAAATCTTTATCCTCTTTTCCATCAACCTAAATCATGGATTCATTCTGTTTTTTTTGAAAAGTTATTTTATTCAAGTATAGTTGACTTACAGTGTTGTGTAAATTCTGCTGTACAGCAAAATGATTCAGTTATAAATACGTATAAATTCTTTTTCATATGCTTTCCCATTATGGTTTATCACAGGATATTGAATATAGTTCCCTGTGCTATACAGTAGGACCTTGTTGTTTATCCATTCAATATATAATACTTTGCACCTGCTAATCCCAGGCTTCCAATCCATCCCTCCCCAACCCACCTCTCACCCTTGGCAGCCACAAGTCTGTTCTCTATGTCTGTGAGTCTGTTTCATAGATAAGTTCATTTGTGTCATATTTTAGATTCCACATAAGTGATATCATATGGTATTTGTCTTTCTCTTTCTGACTTACTTCACTTAGTATGGTCATCTCTAGGTTCATCCATGTTGCTGCAAGTGGTGTGATTTCATTCTTTTTTATGGCTGACTAGTATTCCATTGTATACATATACACCACCTGTTCTTTATCCATTCATTTGTCAGTGGACATTTAGGTTGTTTCCATGTCTTGGCTATTGTGAATAGTGCTGCTATGAACACAGGGGTCCATGGATTTATTTATACAAATAACTGTTGAGGACCTACAGTGTGCCAGTCACTGTTCTTTGGGCTGGGAATATAGCAGTGAATATAACAAAGTCCCTACTCTCATGAATTTATATTCTATGAAAAAACTTAATAGAATCTTAGATAGTGAGGAAACTGGGTGAATGGCTAAGAGTCATGGCAGTGAGTGAGGTGTTATTTTAAATAGCGTTGTTGGGGAGTTTTAAGAAAAGACCTGAAAGAGGTCAATGAGTGAGCTATGGAGATGTCTGGAGGAATCTCTCTGGCAGAAGGAACAGCAAGTTCAAAGATCATGAGCCTGGAGTGTGCTTGAAGGGTCAAAGGAATTACAGCCTGGTGTGGTTTGATCTCGTCCAGTGTAAGGAATAGGAGACAGGTCAGTGAGATCAGGTGGCATCGTGGTAAGGACTTGGGGTAGCCCGCTATTCTGAGTGAGATGAGACACCAGTGGGGGGTTCTGATCAGAAGAATTCCAAGGTCCCATGGATATTTAATGAGTTCTCCTGGTTGCTGTGTGGAGAAGGGGCTGGAAGGAACCAGGAGTGGGAACAGGTGCTGGTCAGGAAATTATAGAAGAAATTCTGGCAGGGGATTACAGTGTTAGTGAGGAGTTGAGATTATGGATATGTTATGAATAGAAAACCAAGACCTGCTTTTTGAAGTGGGGACGGAGAGAAGGAGAGGAGTCAAGGTTGATTGCAGGGTTTTTGGCCTGAGCAAATTGGAGAATGTATTTACCAAAATGGGGGAGATTGATTAGGGTCAGGGTGGCAGTGGTGGGGTGCATTGAAAGTTCTATTTTGAATGAACCCCACATGGGAATGACATGTATGGAGCTGGATATATGAGTCTGGATTTCTGGAGAGAATTAAGGCCTGGAAATACGAATGTGGAATTGCTGTGCTATATAGATGGTATGTGAAGTCATGGAGCTGAATCCAGCCTCTGTACCCCGACACCAAATTAAATCTTGAAGACAGAGTTTTGGGTGAAGTAGAAAAGAATAGCTTTATTGCTTTGCCAGGCAAAGGGGGCCACAGCAGGCTAATGCCCTGAAAAGCTGTGTGTCCTGACCTGGAGGGGCTAGTGAGGAGTTTTATAGTAATGGTTCACAGAGGAGGGCGTGATCAGCTCCTGGACGTTCTTCTCGTTGGTTGGTGGTGAGGTAATTGGGAGTCAGCATCATCAAACTTCTGGTTCCAACCAGTCTGGGGTCTACGTGCTTGTGGGCAGCAGACTGTTAACTTCTCCCGCCAGGGAGAAGTATCTGCAAACCAGCTCAAAGATATTATTATGTGTATCCCTTGAGAGGGAAGCAGGACCCTGCCCCAAGGCTGCGCTATTGTTTCTTGACTGTTCCTCCCTTGTCTCAGCATTCCCTCCTTTTCCTGATTAACAGCTGTTTGAACCCACCCTTTGGAACTCAGGGAAGGTCATAGAGGCTAAATGAAGCCTATTTCCAAGAAGTGGGGGACACAGAAAGGCTTTTGTGCCTAGGAACCCCACAGGGTGCTGGTCAGTATCAGTCATAGAACTGGATGAGGTTACCAACGAGTGGTTGTAGAGAGAGGAGAGAAGAGAAAAGAAGGAACTAGAAGGGGATGGGAGGGGATAGAAAAGGTTCATGGGCTTAATATCCTTAAAAACTCAGGGTAAGTCTCACTTCCTTTTCAGAACTGCCCTCATTATCTCAGCTATATTCATCTTTATGTTTCTTGGTCTTTCTACACCACTGGGAACTATATGATGGAATTTCATATTCAGTTACACCCTGTAGTGTTTTGTATATTACAGGAATATTCATTGAAATACAGGAATATTCCCTGCATGCCAGGTGCAGCGCTAGGCAAGACAGTGGCGAACCAGATGGACAGGAAGCTTCCTAAGGGGAGTTTTCATCCTGGTGGAGTAACTATGTAGTGATATAGTATATGGTCTCTACATAGAGTATACCCTCTTTGCACAGAGCATGTACTGATATAATATTATTGACTACTAAATATTGGGTCCATATTCTCTCCTTCCTCTTTCTTGATATTTCCTCAGTGGTGTTAACTCTGAAGAATGGGAAAGAGTTAAACATTGATACATACATCATTCCTTTGATTGATCAAAGAAGTATTTTCAAAGTATATAAGTAAACATGTTTTGAAATTTGATCTGAACATTGCGTATTTCATCAGTGCATAGCCTGTGTTTTGTTGTAATGACAAGAAGCGTCTGTTCAAAATGATTCTCCAGAATGCCGTTCCAGCTTGGCTGCTTCTTAATGGTTTTCCAGCATATTTCTCTGTTGAAAGAGCACTGCCATTCGCTATGGGGAGAGCCGACCTGCTTATGCCACCCCCTCCCCAAAAGCAGCCTGTCCTTGGTTTCTTGTCTCGGCTCTCCCTCTCTGTTCTACTGCCAAGTAGCTGTGCTCTCCGGCCCACCTTCCCTCTCTCCATTCCCAGTCCAAGTGTTGGCTCTCCACCTCAGGTGAGTAGCCAGGCAGAGGGGTGAAAGCCAGCTACGGAGGAGAGGGTAATAAAAGACTATCCCAAGCCTAGTGAATTGTAATTTCTGAGAGTGAGGCCTAGGGGTCTGAATTTAACAAGGCACTCCAGGGGATTCTGATGCAAATCAATGTTTGAGAACCATAGATGAGTTTGGCAAGATGGTTATAATACTGCATGGCCCAGGCTGGCCAAGGACTATAGTATGAAGAGTGTGTTAGGTGAGCTTCACACAGATTAGATTGGCTTCTTGGGCGGAGTCTTTTGCAGCCCCTTTCAGTTTTGCAGGGGAGTTTCCCAGGGGAGTCCCTCACTTGCTTCACCATAGTCCTGGCCCTGCTTGGAATCTGTGTACTTCCACAGAAGGCAGGATCAAACACTGGTTAAGAGCAGGAAACCATTGGCACTGCCACTTAGCTGTATAATCTTAGGCAAGTTATTTATATACTTTGTACCCCAGTTTCTCCCTTAGGAAAACAGGAGTAATAATCGCAGCAACTTTACAAAATGTGCCATGAGGAATAAATGGAATAATCCACCTGAGGAGCTTAGTGCGGTGCCCATCAGAGAACAGGGCACAGGCACCACTGGCTGTCACACTGCGTGTCCTATGGACCACTTTTGCTTTCCTCTATGGGAAAGCTTGGCCTGACTTTCACAGGACAAATTCACAAGTTTCCAGAACACAACCCGTTCTTAACTTGGGGATGTCCAACCTAAAAGGTTTTGGCTTTGCCATTGTTTGGAGGAGTTAATCAGAGGCCACAGTTATTCTAATGCTAGTTAAAAGAATAAAGCCCCAGGCAGCAAACCAACCCCAGCTGCTTCTGGATGCTCTTACAAATCAGCCAGCATCTTTCTTTAGAGGTGCCCTAAAAAACTCATTGATACTGTCAACTTAATAAACAACCTTCACAAAGTCTCTCTGAGGAAGATGTATGATTAAAATGGGATTGTTTAAAACAAAGCCTCTTTTCAAATAGGGTAAAACGTAAAAACTTCAGAAAATATACTAAAGAAGGAAAGCCAAATCAAAGAAAATTGGAGAGTATAGGCTCCGTGAGAGAAAAACAGAACCTAGTTTCTCTGTTACTTTATTGTCACAGGTAGAAAGATCAGTGGGAAATTGCAGATAATTTTAGAGGCACATGGTGGGGGGGAATTGTGGGTTTCCTATTTCTTTTTTTGTTTTTTTTTTTTTTTTTTGCGGTATGCAGGCCTCTCACTGTTGTGGCCTCTCTCGTTGCGGGGCACAGGCTCCGGACGCGCAGGCCCAGCGGCCATGGCTCACGGGCCCAGCCGCTCCGTGGCATGCGGGATCCTCCCGGACCAGGGCACGAACCCGTGTCCCCTGCATCGGCAGGCGGACCCTCAACCACTGTGCCACCAGGGAAGCCCCGTATTTCTTTTTGTTGGCATCCATAGTGGTCCTTTATTTTATATTCCCACAGGCCATCCCTGTATGTCAGATATCTGGATCTGCCTCACTTAACCAGGGAGCATTTACCCAAACTCTCCCTGTCTCACAGCTCGCTAGAGAGCGTCCTGAACATACTCAGTATAAATCCCACTCCAGGATCTTACCTTAGGGGCATCCTCTCTGAATTCTGCCTTTTTATGCCTTTGCCTTGGCTGCCTCCTGTCCCAGCCTATCTCCTGTAACACCTTTTATCTGGAGTGAATGCTAATATACATTGTTATTTTTCTCTCTGTTGAAGCCCCTTCAGAGCAGGGCCTCCGGCTTCTTTGTATTCCTAGCAGGCTGGGTCCTGGATGCTCAATAAACATTTGTTGATGGTGATGATAATGATGTTGACTAAAAATTGGATTGATTCTCAAGGTTCTTCTTGTGATTAAATTCTGAATTAATTTCAGGTCTATTACAGCAATGAATAAAACCCAAATTGCTCCCTACTTGGGAGAGTAGGGCTGTGATGAGGAAGAGTAACTCCCAAAGAAGTCCGAGGTTAGTTCCTCCCTTCTCCCTGATGCTAGTTTGCACCAGGATTTTGAGAAAAAGTATGGGCAGGACCTGGAACCTGCCACAAGAAGGTTTTTACTGTTTACTACCCTGTGCTTCCAAAAGATGATTAAACACTAGATGGTTTTTTTTTTTTTTTCAATACGTGGGCCTCTCACTGTTGTGGCCTCTCCTGTTGTGGATCACAGGCTCCGGATGCACAGTCTCCGGACGCGCAGGCTCAGCGGCCATGGCTCACAGAGACCAGCTGCTCCGCGGCATGTGGGATCTTCCCGGACCGGGACACGAACGCGTGTCCCCTGCAGACTCTCAACCACTGCGCCACCAGGGAAGCCCACTAGATGTAGTTTTAAAGTTCTCCCAAGGATTCCAGATTCCTTTCTTTGCCTCAGCTGCCCCAGGACACCAGGTTTAATTTGCGGCTTTCCCCTATTGCTCCCTGATACAGGAGGATAAATTTAAGAAGGGAGCTGGCAGGGAGTGATTTGTACAAGTCATCAAAGGCATGTTATTAAAAGTTAATGTATTTCCCTAGCCAGGTTGGGGACTAATGTAGCAATAAATTGAATGAAGATGGCACAGACAGTTTCCATAATGAGAAACAGCTAATATGGAACTAGAGAACCTTTTGTTTTACTGGGGGGAAGGCCAGGAGCTGAGCAGTGTTCAACGTTTGCTTACAAAGCATCCACATTAGCACGAGAATCCAAGAGATGAGGGCACATTGCCTTTGTAGTCAGGCTATCCCAAATTCAGTCTCTCCTGCTGGTTTCGGGGCCAGTGTGGTCATGTTATAGCTGACATTCCCAGGCACCTACGGAAGTTTGTGATGCAGGGAGAGAAAGTCCCTGGTTCCTGTTGCGTCAGGGTGAAGAGTGCAGGCTTCCAGCCAGGGTTTGAATCTCGGTCCTTTCACTGACTCTGGTAAGCTGTTCAACCACTAGGTCTCACTTTCCTCCTTTTGGGGCAGTGAAGAGTACCCCATTAGAGCTGTCAGGATGAAATAAACTCAGAGTGTAACAAGCAAGGGCTCCCATGCCCGTGGTGCAGAAAGCCCAATTCTGACAGCAGGTGTTTGCAGCAAAGTAAGGGTTTATTTGCAGGCACCAAGCAAGGGTGCGAGAGACAAGTCTCAGGTCCACTCCAGCTTGGTCTTTGAGTTTGGGTTTTTTTTTTTTTTTTCCGGTACGCGGGCCTCTCACTGTTGTGGCCTCTCCGTTGTGGAGCACAGGCTCCGGACGCGCAGGCTCAGCGGCCATGGCTCACGGGCCCAGCCGCTCCGTGGCATGTGGGATCTTCCCGGACCGGGGCACGAACCCGCGTCCCCCGCATCGGCAGGCGGACTCCCAACCACTGCGCCACCAGGGAAGCCCTGAGTTTGGGGTTTTTAAAAGAGGAAGAACAAAGAAGCTGTGGTTAATCATCGTTGTGTGACATATCTGTGACATTTCTTAATTATAGTTTTGGGAGTCGGGCGGTCTCTGGTTTAGGATTCTCTGGCCAGGTGGTCCACGGCTCGGGGGTCTTTGTGCTCATCTTGCCATGAACGAACTCACCTGAGTTTGTTCGTTGATGATGATATCTGTAATAGCAGTTTTAGTACATTAACGATGTTATCGACAACAGCAATTTCAGTCATCTGACTCTGATTAGTTCATTTAGCACACAGGTTTGGGGACAAGAAGGAATAAAAAGTTTTGGATAGAGAGGTTAATCATAAACTCAGTAAGGGAACTCAGTTTTAAAGGGCTTGGTTTCAGTAGCTGAAGAATGCATAAGAGTGCCAAATTCATAGTATATTTATAGTAAGTGGTAGCTCTTTTTGCTATTACTATTGAGGAATTTTAATCAGCTCCACTCCTTTTGAATTGGCGAAAACTGATTCAAGATTCTTTCTGTATTTTCTCCTTCCTTCTTCCCATGTTTCTGTTTCTCCCTCTTCCACTTCATTTCCTCTTTATCGTTCTACTAGGCTTCCTAGAGAAATAGGACATGTTTCTGTTTTGTTGTTGTTATTGTTGAGTGTAATAATAAGTGATGATAATGTTGCAGGGTATAACAGACGTTAAGATGTTAAAAAAAAAAAAAGAGACGTAGGGCAGCTGTTACATGACAAGAAAGGAAATGGACTTCCCCTTTCTGGACCTTGCAATACCCCCTGTGAAATGAAAGACTGAGCTAGGTACCATGCATGAACAGAGAAGAGCATCACCCAGAAATACGGCGTTAAGTCACACCCCACTGCAGTTGCCCACCACCACTGCACCCTGAGAGGAATTCAGAATGAAAAGCAGCATGAGGTGCTTTGTGCTTTGGATATAGGGACCCCTAGATAGTTAGATGCCTATTTCAGGAAGAATTACCATGAACTCAGATTCTTGCATCTTCCCATATGTAAGAGCACTAAAATCATTAACTTGAGATATCTTTGTGATGAGCAGTAATCTTTCACCAAGATGTAGTCTTGACTGCATGTATTTCCTAGCCCCCCAAACCATATATATATTGGCCCCTCCCCTACCTCTTCAGAGCAGTTCCTCAGCAGTAACTGAGCGGCTGTTTCTTGGCCTATAGTGCTCAGGAAGACCCTGAACAAAGCTTAAATGCACAACTCTTATGCTGTGTGTTTTTCTTTAAGTTAACACATGTAACAAGGCTTCAAATGTGTCAGTATTTCCCCCTCATTAAGAATGGGTCAGATGTAGTGATAAATGGACTGTCTGTTTCAATAAGAAACTAGGAGTGTCCTGGGATCTAAAAAAGGTTGGGAAAGGGCAGGCCCCCTTCCCAGGGAGTGTTCCGGGGAGGCAGGGTCTTGACCTGTGGAGGAGCAGGTGTGATCGGTTGAGAGCTGGGTGTGGTGAAGCGCTTGGGGGAGCAGGACGCCAGTCTGGCTACTCAGAGGCTGCGGGTCAGGGGTCGGCAGAGCCTGGGGCCTCACAGGGGTCGGAAACCGGCTGTGCATAGGCAGGTGAGGAGCTGAGAGCAAGGGGTTCTTTGGAGTTGACTGGAGGAAGGTCACGGAATGCTGCGGGTTAACATGCGCTTAGAGGAAGCCATGGAGGAAGGCGGCTGCGGAGCAGGAGTTGAAGGAGCCCTGAGATCGTCTGAGACAGCGACACGGTGGGAGGAGTAGAGATGGCCTTCTGGGTGCAGGGAAGGTCTGCATTCTGGCTTGATCTCTTTTTTTTTTAAACATCTTTATTGGAGTATAATTGCTTTACAATGGAGTGTTAGTTTCTGCTTTATAACAAAGTGAATCAGTTATACATATAATATGTCCCCATATCTCTTCCCTCTTGCGTCTCCCTCCCTCCCACCCTCCCTATCCCACCCCTCTAGGTGGTCACAAAGCACCGAGCTGCTCTCCCTGTGCTATGCGGCTGCTTCCCACTAGCTATCTATTTTACATTTGGTAGTGTATATATGTCCATGCCACTCTCTCACTTCGTCCCAGCTTACCCTTCTCCCTCCTCATGTCCTCAAGTCCATTCTCTAGTAGATCTGCGTCTTTATTCCTTTCCTGCGCCTAGGTTCTTCATAACCATTTTTTTTTTTAGACTCCATATATATGTGTTACCTTATGGTATTTGTTTTTCTCTATCTGACTTACTTCATTCCGTATGACTCTAGGTCCATCCACCTGACTACAAATAACTCAGTTTCGTTTCTTTTTATGGCTGAGTAATATTTCATTGTATATACGTGCCACATCTTTATCCATTCATCTGTTGAGGGACACTTAGTTTGCTTCCATGTCCTGGCTATTGTAAACAGAGCTGCAGTGAACATTGTGGTACGTGACTCTTTTTGAATTATGGTTTTCTCAGGGTATATGCCCTGTAGTGGGATTGCTGGGTTGTATGGTGGTTCTATTTTTAGTTTTTTAAGGAATCTCCATACTGTTCTCCACAGTGGCTGTATCAATTTACATTCCCACCAGCAGTGCAAGAGGGTCCCCTTTTCTCCACACCCTCTCCAGCATCTATTGTTTGTAGATTGTTTGATGCTGGCCATTCTGACTGTGTGAGATGATACATCATTGCAGTTTTGGTCTGCATGACTTCTTAGTAACTGAGCCAATGGGGAAGCTGTTTTACTGCTTTGGCCTTGGTTTCTTCATTTGTAAATTGGGGATCTGAAAACCAGCCTTTCAGAGCTGTCATGAGGGTGAGCGGCAACCCGTGCACAGCGATGTGCTCATGAAGCACAGGTGATTATTTGTAAGTCCCTCTTTTTTTCAGGTAACAAAATCAATGCTGAGGACGGGACATGATTGAGCTATCAGTGTGAGCTACATCGGTGTTCTCCAACTGGAAAGTGCACAGAAATCGCCCGTGGCTTAGTAGGTCTGGGTGGGGCTGAAGCTTGCACCTCTAACCAGCTCCCAGGAGAGGCCCATGCTGCCTCGGGCCACATTTTGGGTAGTAACAACCTACACACCACCACCTGCAATGGCTGTGCTGAGATGTAAGCGCTTAGCTGATAGCCTTTTTAGGTAGGCCTCCACGAATTTGTCTGGGGAGCTGTGTGCCTTTAAGTCTGAGCAGGGCAGGGAGGAAGGTGCTGCAAAGTATCCACAGAAGGAAATTGGTGGAGACCCTCCCAGGCAGGGCCCCCAGGCTCTTTCTAGCTGTTAGTTATCTGGGGGAAGGGTTATTTAATAGGTCTGTCTTTAGCAGCTCCAGCTGCTAGGGGACAAGCCTGGTGTGGGCAGCCAGCGCTGATGCAGAGTGTTTCCTGAAGGTGGCCTCCAAGAGGCCAAGGATGAGGAAGGCCACGCAACTGAAGGACCGGCCCTTCTTACTGGCCCTCCACCTAGGCAAGTTTATGGCCCAGAAAAGTGCAGACTGTTCTCTGTGGGCCCAGCAAGCACAAATTTTCAAGTTTTATGAGGACATTCCAGCAGTTACAGTGACATCAAAAATTTAATGCCTGTGCTTTGCTCAGCGAAGTGTTCTTTTAGAAATGGAACTAGGTACCAGGCCAAGCTGCTCAGACATCTGCTTGTCTGGGGCCCTGTTGAAGCCCTTCTTGCATGGAGCTTTCACAGACCTCTTAGAGCAGACACTCATTTGATATGGCCTTGACTCTCTGCAGGTGTGTCGGAGCACTAGGCAGTTCCTTTCAAGGGCCAGCTTATGGAATAATTTCCTGTCATCAGTCTTCTATCTCAGTGTCTTAATGGAATTCTTACTGTGCTGTTCTGGCTTTCTGTTAGAGTTACAGCAGGATTAAGGAAAGTTCTGTATGTACTTCACATTGATAAGATCAGGTCCCAAGGACATCTATGACATAAATAGGAGAGACTCATTGTTTTTCAAGGCAATTGACAAGCTTTTAGACAAAGGCACTGATTATACAAAAATAGATTAATCCCTGACCCAAAGGCAAGACAATATTATAAAGTCAGTGGAACTCAGGTTCTGTGTTTTGTACTCCTATTTTCAATAAAACCAACCTTAAGAATTAAATTCTTTTACATTTATTGGAATATCCTAGATCCATGTTTCTCAAAGAGTGGTCTGAGGACCCCCTAAGTCAGAATCATCCGGGTAGTTTATAAACAACGTATATCACCTGGGCCCACCCCAAGCCATCTGAAGTTGTGGAATTAGGGCCCTCCAGACCTGTTTTTTAATTTTTTTTTTTTTGCAGTACACGGGCCTCTCACTGTTGTGGCCTCTCCCGTTGCGGAGCACAGGCTCTGGATGCGCAGGCTCAGCGGCCATGGCTCACGGGCCCAGCTGCTTTGCGGCATGTGGGATCTTCCCGGACCGGGGCACGAACCCGTGTCCCCTGCATCGGCAGGCGGACTCTCAACCACTGCGCCACCAGGGAAGCCCCCAGACCTGTATTTTTAACCCCCATGGTTTGAGAACCACTGAGTTATTTATTTTTTTTAGTTTTTATTGGAGTATAGTTGATTTACAAGAACCACTGACTTCTTTAAGGGCAGTAGTGGGGGTGGCTAAGAGGAGACGGTGTGAGTGGGCTTCTAGCTGTAATTTACTTCTTTATCTACATAAAATTTTATTAGCAGGAAATGTTTCCATGGCCGAAAGAATTAGAAAATCTCTGGTATGGTGTATAGAGAATGGGTTTTCTGGGGTTCAGATCCTGACTGCCAGTGTTTTGCCAGGTAATCTTAGGCCAGGGGTTGGCAAATGACTGCTGATTGCCAAGGGCCAGCCAGCCTGTTTTGGTAAATAAAGTTTTATTGAAACACAGCCCTACCCATTTATTTACCATCATCTATGGCTATTTTCAGCTATAATGGCTGAGTTGAGTAGTTGTGACAGAGACTGTAAGGCATGCCAAGCCTAAAATGTTTACTAACTGGCCCTTTAAGAAAAAGTTCAGCAACCCTTGACTTAGGTGAATTAAAGTCTCTCTCTTAGCCTCAGATTTTTTCATCGATAATATGGGATTAATAGCACTTATCTTGTATGGTGTTGACATAATTAAATGATATAATCAATGGAAAATTTCTAGTCTGGCTTCTAATAATAATGGCTAAAATTTATTGGTTGCTTGTTGTGTGCTAGGCACCGATTTAAACACTTTACATGGATTTTCTCATTTATTCTTTATTGTAATTCTGTGAAGTCTCATTATTATTTCCATTTTTCAGATGAGAAAATGGAGGCCAAGGGAGTGAGTTGTCTGTCCAAGGTGACACAAACTACAGTTGGCTGAGTCAGGATTTGATCCCAGAGCCTGTGTTCTTTATCACTGTGCTGAATTTCTTCCAATAAGGTTAGTTTCCTACCTTTCCTCCCTCTCCTGAGGTTGGTCCTGCTTGTACCTTTCCTCACAAATCTTAATCCTGAGAGTATTCTGAAGTGGGAAAGCGACTGCAGAGTTTACCCAATAAAACTCATCATTTTAAAGTTGCGGAACCTAAGACCTTGCGTCCAAAGCCCCATAGTCAGATACGTGCAAAGCCGGGACTGGTACCCAGGGGAGCCCTCACTCACCAGTCAGCTGACAGCACTGAACGATGGACTAGTTCCCCTCTGTGTAGGAAAGCATGAATTGTTCTTTGGAGAGCTGAATAAGAACGAAACACTTAGGTACTTGCTGCCCTCAAGGTCCCTAACACTTTGAAATACATACATAAGAATTGGACAGGCTTGGCTTTAAATGCCTGTTAAACCCAGACCACTTGCATATTGTGTATCTCATGTCTCTGCCCTTCCCCACCCACAGGGATTCAGAGTTTGCAGCAGTATCTATCAGTATAGCCATACTGGTTACTAAAATACTGAAATATTTCTGCATCCATTGGAAATCATGACTTTCCTGAGCCTGCCTAGCGCCCTTCAACTGACCTGACTGTCTTTATTACCCTCTCTCCTCTCAACTTCCCACAAACCAGCAATTTAAGAGTTAAGTCCTAGCAGGCCAACGGGCTTAGAAGACCCTGCTTCTCTTCAGTTGTGCAGTGCAAGTTCGGAGCTAATTACTAAATTCAGTTCTTTGAATGTCACCCCAGCCTGGCGGTGGCTTCTTTGGTTCAATAGGATGAGCTGAGCCAGTCATATTCTCTCTCTCAAGAATTTGTGCCTAGAAGACAGGGCAGTGGGACCTTTAAGTGGGAGTTGGAACAGCAAGAGGATTGTGAAGGGGACTCCCCTGGCGGTCCAGTGGTTAAGACTCTGAGCTTCCACTTCAGGGGGTGTGGATTCGATCCCTGGTCGGGGTACTCAGATCCCGCATGTCGCACGGCTAAAAAAAAAAAAAAAAAAAAGAGGATTGTTACCAGGGTGGGCTCCGGGCAAGACTGGGATCTGAGGAAGCCGACCTCAGTGAGCTGGAGAGGGTGGAGGCAAAGCCAGTAGAGAGAGAGAGACGTTGATAGCATGAAAGAGAGCAGGTGGCCCAGGAGAGGAATGGCAAGCGGTTGGTCCCAAGATCCACTTTGATCGTTGAATACTTTCTAGGTCCATTAAGACTCTCTACAGGTGCCCAAACCAAACCCCTTTTTCCTGAATGAATCTGTTCTTGAAATAAAAGAGCCAGACAAATCAGTAGGGTTTCAAGCCAATCATCATTCATTCCATGAAAATTAAACCACAACAGGAGACCCATTTAAATTATAAGATCTGGGGATTTCCCTGGTGGCGCAGTGGTTGAGAACCTGCCCGCCAATGCAGGGGACACAGGTTCAAGGCCTGGTCCGGGAAGATCCCACATGCTGCGGAGCGGCTAAGCCCGTGCACCACAACTACTGAGCCTGTGCTCTAGAGCCCGCGAGCCACAGCTACTGAGCCCACGTGCCTCAACTACTGAGCCCGCGCGCCTAGAGCTCGTGCTCCACAAGAGAAGCCACCGCAGTGAGAAGCCTGTGCACTGTAATGAAGAGCAGCCCCCGCTGGCTGCAAGTAGAGAAAGCCCGCGCGCAGCAACGAAGACCCAGTGCAGCCAAAAATAAATAAATAAAAGAAGTAAATAAATAAAGCATAAGATCTATTGCAAGCAGCCCCACAGATATCTTTGATAGCATCTGCGTGACTGGCCTGGGCTCTGAGCAGATAGACCCTCACTGTGATGAGGTTAGGGGAGGTTAGCAGCTGGAGCCTAGCAGCCTGAAGAATGCTCTCCTCTCTCAAATTGGCCTTGATTCAGCAGTGCTGCCCATGAGCATGAATGATCACTTTTAATAACCAAATGGACATTGAAATGGTAATGAGAATATTATGGTTTTCCAAATGAAAAGCCTCAATCTAATACATTTTCCTTTGAGAACACTAATTTGAAAATAAAATCATAGTTAATTTAAGCTGAGTTAATTACGGGGAACCATGGAAAATAACCAGCCAATGCCACTTATACCACTGCTTTCATACAGGTGCCCATGTACCTATAGAGTCTCTAATTTCTTACTTCCTGGGAAACTGTGAGAGTTCTGTCTTAACTAACTTTTTTCAAATGATTATAAAATGTACTGGAACTACTGAAGAAAGGGTTGAGAAGATTTTAAGTAGGAATGTGGATCATAGGCAAAACGATTCCAAGGGCTAGACCAGAAATGGAGTTGCAAGGTGATGCAACACTCAGGAGAGGAAAAGAATCCCTTAACCTGATACTCAAAATTCTTCTTCACCCTCTCTGCCCTCTTCCTTCACACCCTCTGGGCCCCCATCTCATGGAGCGTCCTGGGGTTTGTCTGTCTCTATCTCTGCTTGTCCTTTTCCTTCTGTTCAGAAAGCTGAAATCTCTGATGGAAATTCTTTGAGTCCTTCAAACCCTCACACTTTCCTAATCCCTATTCTGACTCTAAATTTTTATTGCATTTTGCACAGCCTCCTGCCCCATGACCTTTAAAACATATTTTCTTCTTTTCCAATGTTTAAGGTACATGTTGTGCGTTTATTATAAGCTACCTTGAGCTTTGGCACATTTTTTGTGCCCTGTATACCTGAAATACCTATGTCCTCCCTGCCGCACCTCAACCATTTCTAATTAGCTCTTGTTCACTTGCAGGGGACTGTTCAAAAGACACTTCTCTGGGGAGCCTTCCTGGATTTCTCAGACTAAGTCAGGTACCCACATGTCTTCTTGTTCTCTTTTGGTTGATATTTATATAATTATCTAGTAAATGTCTGTCTCCCTCTCTAGACCATCTGGGGCAATGTGAAACATACAGACCCCCAGGCCCTGGAGATTCTGGTTCTGTGGGTCTGGGATAGGTCCTGTGGGTGGAAGGGGAGTGCTGGGAATTTCTACATCTAACATGTGAGATGCTGGTGATTCTTATTCTCAAGAAACTGTGGCAGATGCTGCTGTAGGTCCCCAGACACTCATACTCAGTTGGTCTGGAGCAAGGCCTTGGCAGACTGTGAGAAGAGACGATATTTTCCATGTCCAGTTTCTGTTTTAGTTTCATGCTGTTTTGTAGGAAGTCTTGCCCTTCCCCGCCCCCGCCCCCTCCCCCATAATATATTGCTTTTATAATCCAGACTGATGAGAGTATCTAGCTCCTGGATGAGAAGGAGACTCAGAGCAGTGACCTTTTTTCATTAAGGGCCTGGATCACACCTGTTCTATGCAGTATTCCTTTCCTGTCTCTGCACATACGCTGGTAAACATCCTCTTCATTTGTAGAGTTGGTTATGACTGAGATCACCCCCAATCCTTTCCATGTTGTGCACTCAGGGAGCCCTGGGGTAAGAAATCAGACAGGGCTTTTGGTCAAAAGAATTTGGGGAGAGTTTATTGGCCGTAGAGTATTTCATAAGAAATGGGCACCAAAGCAGTAGGCTGGGCTAAATCTGACGCAAAGAGATAGCTTTCAGAGTGATTTTAAGATTATGCGATTACTTTCCAAATCTACCATTTCCATCCCCTTCTTAACACACAGGAGTCAGTGCATACATCTGAGTGACCCACAGAGAATGGAGAAGCTGAGTCAGGCTTGCAGTCCTCATCGGCCTTGGCAGTACCTGAGCCCACCTTTCCCTTTAGGGTACTTACATTTTCTGCCCTTGGGCGTGTACTGTAAACACTGAACCCAGAAATGAGTTTCAAAATTTTAAGAAACCAGTTACAAAACTTTCTTTGAGATATTTTGATGAAAAAAAATTGACTTTATTTCCATTTTGAGCACATTATTGAGAGTCCTCAGAATTTTTGTTTTTCAGAAAAAATTCAAATTATAACCTAAACTTCGGATTAGTAACCTTAACTATATACACTGATAGTTGGAAGCTTATGTGCGTGATGACCTTATAAGACATTTATCGGAAAGCAAATATTCTCCCATGAATCATCACTATCTTTTATATCAAAACGTATTACAGATAAAGAACTCAACATATTTGTTTCTTCCAAGCATCTTTAAAGCAGAGCAGGTTTGTCTTGAATGGCGTTTCTTTTCCATCAGAACCTGGGGCTCTCATCTGTGCAGGGAAGTTAAGTGCCATTTCGGTTTCATTCCACTTGGGGTCAGTATTGGGCTCCTGATCGTCGCTGTGTTCCTGTTTTTGTAACTTAAAAATGTGAAATTGGGAATTTCAGAGGAGATATCCATACAGTAACAAAATTGGAAGATGCCAGGGCACTCCAGCCCTGGCTGCTGCCACCTCCTTGATTGCCAGGTGCAAGCTTACTTTGTGACAAATGTGGTGGCCAACTCATTATGACTCCTTTGTCTCAACATCTTATTTTAATAATTCTGAACATTTCAATCCCTATGAATGCTTTAGAGACCCCATCTGCAGTGACAGCTTATCACACAATAGTGACAAAGGCTTAGCAACACGGGGGCTGAGAAGGCAATATTTTACCTACAGCTGTTTCTCCTTGTTGCTCTTAGCAAAATCCACTGGATTTTTCCTTAAAAGAGAGAGATTACAGTTACTTGTTTGAGGTAGAAATTAGACATGAAAACAGGGGTTCTCATTCTTGGCTGCACACCTGGGGAGATTAAGTAAAATCCTGATGCCGTAACCTAGAGCAGAGATGGAAATTTCCAGGGAGGAGAAAGGAACTTGGGAATTAGCATTTTTTAAAGCTCTCCAGATAACTTCAATGTGTAGCCAGATTGTGAACCACTAACCCAAAGCAAAATTTGGAGTGCTGGAGCTAACTGTAAATACAGAAGAATTCCAGAGTTAAAATAGGCCAAAATTGAGCCCCAAATCAGAAAATCTGGTTTCTACTCCTCTGAAAGGTGGAGAGAAGTGGGTGGACTGTTTAGGGACCCCAGGATTCAAGGAATGACATGGCAGTGAGTTCTCTGGGTTTTCTTTTTCCCTCTTATATATCTCAGACTTCTTGCTAGAAAAGCCTACAAGCTAGGAACTTCAGTGGGTACAAACAAAGTCCCAAGAAAAATTTTCTGTCTCTTGTCAAAAGACTGGGAAAGGCAGCCCAGCAAGACAGAAACTTTTTGACAATGGAGGCCCTACTCCAGGGAAACACCAGGCAAGAAACTGTGTCACACCCTTACCTTGTCAAAAGCATCGCAAACGCTGGGTTGAGGACCTAGACTTCCATCCTGGACTGGAGTAGTGGGTACTCCCCCCGCCCCCCCATGCTGAAGCGGTGCTCAAGGAAGCCAGATAGGGAGCCTGGATTCCTACCCATCCTGCAGTGATGAGGCAACCTTCTCTATACCCCTACCCCACTGTTCAGTGGAGGCCACCCAGGGAACCTGCATTTCCAGCTACGTCTGGTGAAGTCTGGATTTTCATATCCTCCCAGTGGTAAAGGGGAAGAGAGTTAGTGCTTTCCTACCACCATCGGCCCGTTTTTAAGCATAAGAGAGCTAAAGCAAAACTTTAAATAAGATCTAGGGACTTCCCTGGTGGTCCAGTGGTTAAGACTTTGTCTTCCACTGCAGGGGGCATGGGTTTGATCCCTGGTCAGGGAACTAAGATCCTGCATGCCATGCGCCGTGGCCAAAAAATTAAAAAAAAAAACCAAACACAGATCGAGTTTTAAGACATAACACCCAAAATGTTCAGAGTACAATTTAAAAAAATCACTCATGATGCCAAGAACCAGGAAAATATCAACTTGAATGAGAGAAGAAAATCAGTAGATGTTAATATGGAGATGGTGTTGGGATTATTTGATAAGTATTTTTTTTTTCTTTTTGCGGTACGCCGGCCTCTCACCGTTGTGGCCTCTCCCGTTGCGGAGCACAGGCTCCGGACACGCAGGCTCAGCGGCCATGGCTCACGGGCCCAGCCGCTCCGCGGCATGTGGGATCCTCCCAGACCGGGGCACGAACCCGTGTCCTCTGCATCGGCAGGCGGACTCTCAACCACTGTGCCACCAGGGAAGCCCTGATAAGTATTTTCAAGCAGACCTCTTAAAAATGCTTTAATGAGCATTTATGAACATGCCTGAAACAAAGGAAAGCAAAGTGTTCAGATGATTTTTGTGCGCCCCAGTGTTTGAAGATCACCAGTTCTGAAAGTTTAGGCTTCTCTGAAGACAGGAAGCAGGCAGCTGGCCAGCCAGGTCTTTGTTTCTTAAACTCTAAACATTTCTGTGGAGGGCCTAAGCCTGCTTAGTCTTTTTTTTTTTTTTTTTTTTTTTTTTTAAACATCTTTATTGGGGTATAATTGCTTTACAATGGTGTGTTAGTTTCTGCTTTATAACAAAGTGAATCAGCTATACATATACATATGTTCCCATATGTCTTCCCTCTTGCGTCTCCCTCCCTCCCACTCTCCCCATCCCACCCTTCCAGGCTGTCACAAAGCACCGAGCTAATATCCCTGTGCTTAGTCTTAAATATCTCTTGAATGCTTCCAACTTATTTCTCGGCAGTATCATGTAAAGCTAAGTAGGCGGAGTAGTGGCAAATGCAGTATTCAACCTCGTTGGTCTTTATGGCTAGAGATTTGAGGAACCAAGAATTGCCATCCATTTGCAGCCCCAGAATCCAGTGATGTAGTCTCTGACTAGCTCCTACCTGACTTAAGCTCCATCTCTTATTAGGGAATGGACCATCACTTTGTTTCTCTTTCATACTGGCTACCCAGTTGAAATGCCCAGTTGGCATACCCCTTCCACCGTCTGCTTACTGCTTCACCCCAGTGTCAGTTTAGCAGAGTTTGGTGGGTGATTCAGTGGCAGCTGTTCCTGTGGCATTTGGTAAAAAATGGGGAAAGAAGGAGGGGGGATTGGGCGCCCCTCTTTCCCCTTCCGCTGCTGCCATTTTTAGTGGGAGCTCTAACACAGCACTCCTCAGCAGCTTCCCTGCCTCACTTTTGTCAGAATCTTCCACCCACCCTCGGGCCCCATCCAGGAACTTTTTTCAGAGATCCCAAACTACTACGATAAAAATACCCAAGAAAGCTTGAGGCTCGGTTTTCTTTTGAAACATAGATCAATATTATTAACCCACTTAAGCATAGGTCCCATTCATAAAACACCTGTCATCTGGCTTCCTTCTTCTTTAGGATTCCGTAAGACAAGGAAGAGGAGAGTAAGTTCTACTTTGGTTTCCCACCATTGACAGCATTGAAATTGAGGTTTAGAAAAACCTGAAAGGGCTCTGTGCTTGGGGAGAAAGGAAAAAGCCTGTCACAATGCCTCATAGCTTGCCCCTTTCCAAAGCCACTGTTCTATTGCCTTCTCAGAAGCCCATAGTCTCTGTGACTGAAAAGGTTCCTTCCTGCTATTCTAAGGGGAAAGTGGTTGGTCACTGAGAAGCACTAATGTTTGCTGATGTACCTGTACAAATTGTTACCTAGACACCTCATATTCTCAGTCTTCTAAATTGACACAGATTAACTTGTCCCCTGGGAATGGGGCGGGAGCATTGCTTCTTATCAAGTGTTCCTTTTTCAGACTCTAAGATGTTCCTCAAACAAAAGCAGAATTGTTCTTAGTCTAGTCCAGCCCCATGGTGATTCCTAAGGTAACTGCGCTATTGTCCAAAAATTTCTGGGCAATCAGCCACTCTCTAAATGCTGGGTGACCTTCCAGAGAGGAAGCTTGGGGTCAGGTCAGTCCCATCCTGATAATGTGCCTCTCCCACACTCTACTTGGTACATTAAGTATGGCTAGTTGATGGCTGACCTTGTTTATTCGTATAGATGTCGTTTTTGGCAAAAGCCTATTTAATCTGCTACCGGGAGCAGGTAGGGTTTAGGAAGGAAAAGAGTAAACAGTAGAACTGAGGCTCTTGGGTCT
The DNA here is from genome assembly GCF_008692025.1 of Phocoena sinus. Lineage (NCBI taxonomy): Eukaryota > Metazoa > Chordata > Mammalia > Artiodactyla > Phocoenidae > Phocoena > Phocoena sinus. Next base: position 12,778,615 of record NC_045778.1, on the reverse strand, counting down.
GTTTTTTCCTGGTCTGTCTGTATTTGCTTATGCAGGATGGATGAGTAAGGTGATTCTTCTCCTCCTTTCATAACGAAGGGCTTTGCTGAGCCAGTGGCAGCAGTAGCTTTGGATTCCCAATTCAATGTCTTTCCCTTACACCATCAGGTGGATCTTCAGAATAATCAATAGACTGGAGGAGCTTTGTGGTGGGATTTAAAAATACCAGCTGTAGCTTCAAAGATGAGATAGTAATGAATAAGGGACTGTCATGATCCAGACTTAATGGGAGATGAGATCATCACTGAGAGAAGTGAGGACGTTGTTGGCTAATGTGATGACACAGCAGATGAGGGCACGGATGATGAGCCACGTGGATAAAACATAACTGTCACGCAGTGATAGATTGTTTCAGGAGAAAATCTAAGACCTCTGTAGTAGAGAGTTTTGAGGTACGTTCTAGACAGGTGAACCTGGATGCTGAGGACATGTCTTATTTTGTACGGTGTAACGGGAATCCCTAGAAAGGGTGGCTGAACTCTCCAGAGTCCCCCATCTTCCATTCCACCCCCAATAACCAGTGAGAAAGTGCTGTCACAGCACTACAGCTGTCCACTCCACCCCCAACCCAGAAAATTGGTTTTGGTCAGGAAATGTGATATCAACCAACAAATGGGTTACGGTTTAGCCTGAGTGATTTTCCAAGTGAGCATTATCTAGAGGTTGAGTTGTCTGCCTTGGCAAATACAAATTCTAAATAAAAAGACAATGTACTCAGGTTGAGTTTCTTGGCTAATGTGAAAAGATGTGTTAAGCCACACACTTGCAATCCATGACCGTAAAAGATGGAAGAAGTAAGATCCAGAGGCTGGAAACATGAGTCCTGTTGTCCATTCTTCTGCCTCCCATCAGGATCATGTGTTTCATGCTTGTAAATTAATTGCTGTCATGGGCATCCACCCCTGCACAAAAAAACCCCCATCATTTTATTGCAGTTTTTTTTTTTTTTTTTTTGCACTTCACCTCTGTGAAAACAGGTCTCTTTTCCTTTGAGAGGCTAGAGAACAGATGACAGATGATCATTCCCCTCTGACTAGATAATGCTCCATATACAACATGCTCAGCAAAATAATGCTGAGATTCTGCTTCAGTCTAAATAATCCCTTTCTTTTCTTTTCTTTGTCATTATTTTAATTATCTCCATTGCTGTGATTTGATTTCCTTTAAGACCAAGAAAGCAGACTGAACATAGAAATGGAATAAGAAGAAAAATGTACAGAAAAGAAAAATAACCTTGTGGGTGTTTTTCTATATTTCCACATATTAGGAGCATCCTGCCTTAATTCTTAGTACTGTATGGGACTTTCCTAATTTCTACACACAGTCAGTCTGAGTTAGTGGTATGTTCTGAACTGATCTTTTTTTCTAGCTTTATTGCAGGATAATTGATATATAATGAACAACATATTTAAAGTGTAGAATTTGATCAGTGTTAACAAATGTTACACCTGTGAAACTATCACAACTTCAAGATAATGAACATTATTTCCAAAAATTTCCCTTTGCCCCTTGGTAATTCCTCTCTTCTACTCCTAACCACCTCCCCCACCCACCACTGACCTATTTTTTGTCCCTTCAGATTGGTATATTTCTCAATTTATTTAGGGTGTTTTAATTTATTTCAGCAGTGTTTTGTGGTTTTCAGGATAAGATCTTGAACATCCTTTGTCAGATTTACTCCTAAGTATTGCACATTTTTTCATGTTATTGTGAATGTATATTTAAATTTTTAATTTTAGGTTATTGCTGGTATATAGAAATACAGTTGATATTTCTACATTGCCTTGAATCTTGGAATCTTACTAAATTCACTCATTAGTGCCACTACATTTTTTTGTAGTTTCCACCAAATTTTTCTATGTAGACAACATATGTCCGTGAATAAAGAGAATTACATTTTTTCATTTACAATTTGGCTGCCTTCTATTGCTTTTTCTTGCCTTATTGTGCTGGCTGGGATCTCCAGTACAATGCTGAACAGAAGCATTGAGAATGAACACTCTTGCCTTGTTTTGAATTTTAGGGGGAAAACATTCAGTCTTTCACTGTTAAGTGTGATGTTAGCTGCAGGGTTTTCAAAAATGCCCTCTTTTTCAGCCTGAGGAAATTCTTTTCTGTTCCTAGTTTGTTGAAAGTTTTAATGAAGAATAGATGTTGGGTTTTGTCAAATGCTTTTGTGCTTCAATTGAAGTGATTGTATGATTTTTCTCTTTTTAGACTTCATGTTGTGACTTTCGTTGATTTTCAAAACTTATACTGACTAACCCCACTTAATTATGAGGTATTCTCAATATATCGTTGGATTCAATTTGCTAACTTTTAAAAAGAATTTTTGCAATCTATGTTCGTGAAAGATATTGGTCCATAGTTTTCCTTCTTGTAATGTCTTTGTTCAGTTTTGGTATCAAAGTAATAGTGTCTTCAAAGAGTGAGTTGAGAAGTGTTCCCTCCTCTGAGATTTTCTGAAAGAGTTTGTGTAAAATTGGTATTATCTCTTCCTTTGGGGAATTTACTGGTGAAGCCCTCTGGGCCTATAGTTTTCTTATTAGAATGTTTTCTAACTGAAAATTCAATTTACTGGATATAGGACAATTTAGGTAACCTAATTATTTTTTTCACATTTTTTTCCTCCAGTTTTATTAAGATATAATTGATATCCAACACTATAATTCTTCTTGAGTCACCTTCAGTAACTTGTCTTTCAAGGAACTTGTCAGTTTCATCTAAGTTGTTAGATTTACTGGCATAAAGCTATTCATATTATTTCCTTATTATTCCTTTAATATCTGTAGAATCTGAAGTGATACCACCTTTCCCATTTCTGATATTGGTAATTTGTGTCTTCTCTACTTTTTTCCTGATCACTTTGGCTAGACATTTATCAGTTTTCTTGGTCTTCTCAGATAACAACCTTTTGGTTTCATTGCTTCCCTATTGTGATTGTTTTCTATCTCATTGATTTATGTTCTCATTTTCATTATTTTATTTCTTTTATTTGAGTTTTATTTACTTTTTTATTACTGTTTTTTAAGGTGGAAGCTGAGGTTTTTTTATTTGAAAGCTTCTTTTCTAATATAGGCATTTAGTGCTATAAATTTCCTAAGTACTATTTTATCTGCTTCTCACATATTTTGATATGTTGATTTCATTTTTTAAAAAAATATTTATTTATTTATTTATTTTTGGCTGTGTTGGATCTTCTTTTCTATGCGAGGGCTATCTCTACTTGTGGAAAGCAGGGGCCACTCTTCATCGTGGTGCGCGGGCCTCTCACTATTGTGGCCTCTCTTGTTGCAGAGCATAGGCTCCAGACGCGCAGGCTCAGTAGTTGCGGCTCATGGGCTTAGTTGCTCTGCGGCACGTGGGATCTTCCCAGACCAGGGCTTGAACCTGTGTCCTCTGCACTGGCAGGCAGATTCTCAACCACTGCGCCACCAGGGAAGCCTGTTGATTTCATTTTAATTCTGTTCATAATAGCTCATAATTTTTCTTTTATTTCTTCTTTGTCCCATGGGTTATTTAGAAGCATGTTTTTTTTAGTACCCAAATACTTACAGTTTTAAGTAATTTGCTCATGACATGCCTTGTAGTTTCCTTCATGTTTCATTTTCTTGGACTTCAATGAGCTTCTTCAGTCTGTGGGTTTATAGCTTTCGTCAGATTTGGGAAAATTTCAGCCCATTATTCCTTCAAATATTTTTCTGTTCTCTCTCCTCCTTCAGGACTTCAATTATACATATTTTACGTGGCTTTAAACTCTCCGACAATTCACTGATCCTCTGTTTATTTTTTAGTCTTTTTTTGGTTATGGGCTTCATTCTAGATAGTTTATATTGCTGTCTTCAATTTTTCTAGCTTTTTCCCCTGCAATGTCTAGTTTGTCCTTAATTCTATCCACTGCATTTTTCATCTCAGACATTGTGGTTTTTATCAGTAGAAGTTCAGTTTGGATCTTTTGTTATGTCTTTCATGTCTTTACCTATTCACTGTTTCCTCTAGCTTCTTAAATCTATGGATGGAGTTCTAATCACAGTTTTAATGTCCGTGTCTGCTAATTCTATCATCTGCATCACTTCTGGGTCCATTTTGATTGATTGATTTTTCTCCTCATTATGGATCATATTTTTCTTCTTCTTTGCATGCCTGGTAATTTTTGATTGGATGCAGATATTGTGAATTTTACATTTGCTACAATTTAGTTAGTTGAAAATAGTTTGATCCTTTTAGGTATTGCTTTTTAAGATGTTTGGTGGGAACCAGAGCAGCATTTATTCTAGGGTTAGTTGTTTTTCATAACTGAAGTAACCTATAATTTTTGAGTGCAAAGCTCAGTGCTCCATGGATTATGAAGCTTTCTACTCTGGCTGCTAGGAACAGCCACTATTCCTGGCCCTATGTGAATGCAAGAGATGATTCCCTCTCATCCATTTGGGTAGTTTTTCCCTCTGGCTTCAGATAATTTTCCACATTCATGCACTGATCAGTACTCAATAAATACTTAAGGGCAACCCTCTTCAAGTATTCAGAATTCTCTCTTTGTGTATCTGTCTTCTGTCTTGCACTGTGACTTACAAACTGCAGCTGCTGTGGTCTTCTCAGACCACTTCAGTTTTCCCAGCTCATAAATACTGCTGGGCTCTGCCTGAGTCTCTCCTCTCTGCTCTGTGACCTGAAAACTTTCTCCAGTAGTAAACTGGGACAGTTGGGATCAGTCTTTTGTTGCCTAGTGTTGAATGTCTTGGGAACCATTGTTTCTTATCATTTGTACATTTTTTAGTTGTTTTATGTGGGATGTTGAATGCTATCTTTCTTGCACCATAAATCCACAAAATGCTGATCCTTTTCAGATGTTACAAGCATATGTGTCTTAGTCCATTTGGGCTGCTATAACGAAATACCATAGACTGGGTGGTTTATGGACAACAGAAATTTATTTCTCACAGTACTGGTGACTGGGAGGTCCAAGATCAAGGCACTGGCAGATTCAGGGTCTGTTGAGAACCCTCTTCCTGGTTCATAGATGGCACATTTTAGCTGTAACTTCACATGGCAGAAGGGGAGAGGGATCTCTCTGGGGCTTCCTTTACAAGGACAGGAATCCCATTCATGAGGGCTCCACCCTCATGACCTCATCACTTCCCAAAGGCCTCGCCTCCAAATGCCGTCACATTGGGGGTTAGGATTTCAACATAAGCATTTTGGAGGGACACAAGCATCCATAGCAATACGCAATTCAAGTAAATATTTAATATACGTCAAAACCATTCTTTGTTGAAAGAGACTGATTCATCGTTAATACGTAAATTGTTCAGATGCATGGAGTAGGGGTCACTTTACCGTGACCTAAAGCACAGCAAAACAGAATAAACAAATGGAATCACAGCACCGTGCTGCTTAATAAGGTGAAGCCAAATTCCACGTGAGCCAGGTCTGATCCTTAGTTCTGGCCTTCACAGTCACTGGGATAAGATCACGTACTGATCTGGTGGGTTTGCTTTTTGAGTATTTGAGGCAGTCCCAATGCATATCAGTGACCTGAAGGTGGGTGGGAAGTTGAGAAATGATAAAGGGGTTCCTCTTTAATATAGTATTTCCTAGTGTGTGTTACATGAAACCCAGTGTTTCACATGATGTTAATAAGTATTCAGGAAAATACCAACCACAAATTATAATTTCATGTTCAAATAAGATTGGGGAATTTATAAATAATATTGTCCTCATTGAAGATTCACAGTGCCCTTGAACTCTGAGGCTTTTAGATAATTTCTCATTTTTGCCTGAAATAGTTCCAGATTTACTTTTCATTTGTAAACAAGATACCTGACTAATCTAGTTAGAACCAAACCCGTATCTGTACTAAAGTTATGGAAATCAAATTTGTATATCCCCACAAAATCGTTAACTGATACTGCTCTTCAAGTCCTCAATCAGAAAATTGTAACCTGAAACAAAACAAATATTGTTTACAAACTGACTTAATTCTCAAAAATACTCTATGTAAAACTGCAAGAACTCAAATTTTCCAGGGATCATGGATACATTACCCATCAGTATGCCTAGTGCAGCCTGGGTACATACTAAGCATTCAATAAATGCATATTTATTAGTTCATTCCCTCAATATTTATTGAACACCTATCATGTGTTCAATAAATATACTAAGCGTGTATCATATTACATGCTTAGGGCACGTACAAAAAACTAGATACACAAAATCTAATTAAAAAGTCAGAATCTGAATCACAAAGAGTTTTGCAATCCATGGAAAATGACATTAAGTAAATAATCATTGCTTAGCAATCTGGAAAGACTTTTTAGTTCACTCATGCACAGAGATAATTTGAGAACCTAACATGTACCAAGCACTGTTCTAGGATCTGGGAGAACCAGCGACAGACACATAAGATGAAATCTCTTTTCTGAGGGGCTCATGATTTGATGGTGAAGACACTTTAGAAAGTGATTGCATACTACAGTAAACAGAAGAGGAAACCAAAACCTGGACAATAAGCAGAGCTTAGCTAGGAGAAAGAAGGCAGGCACCATGGGTGGATGTGTGCGTGAAGCAGAAAGACTTGCACAGGCACAACCTGAAGGTGGGAAGGAACAAGGCTGTTGCTGCACCAAAGAACGGCCAGTGTGGCTGGAGTAAATCAACAGCAAATGACAAGGGGCAAAAGCTGGAGAAAGAGATGGGCTAGGTCATGCTTAACTTGCAGGCCAGGTTAAGGATTTTGGTCTTTACCTTAAGAGCAGAAGGTTGGAAGGGAGTGTCAGGAGCAGATTTGCTTTTTCGTGTGTGTGTGTGTGTGTGTGTGTGTGTGTGTGTGTAAAATCTTTATTTTTTAACATCTTTATTGGAGTATAATTGCTTGACAGTGGTGTGTTAGTTTCTGCTGTATAACAAAGTGAATCAGCTGTACATATACCTATATCCCCATATCTCATCCCTCCTTCTGTAATTGTGCTGTGATTACGTGAGAGAACATCTGTGTGTTAGGAAAAACACACTGAAGAAGGTTATATCACATTCCCAAAGCTTCTGAAGAGTGAAGTTCTCCATTTTCCTTTCAGGAACATAGTAAATGTGTCACACAATTCTATCTCAGATTCACAAGTAGGGTGGGGGTCAGGAACCAGGGAGAGATCCAGGATGTAGGCCAGTGATGCTAGGATTTTCTCAGAGAGGTCATGAAGTTCAATTGTAGGTGAATGCTTTAGCTGCTGTGGCTGGCAGGCTGTTCCTGGTATGGTAAAGAGCACACAAATCCAAGCTACAGCATTTCATAAGATATTCATGTGATGCTTTCTGCAATGATCTAATGGCTTCAGAGACTAGAGGATGGTGGGAATGTTAACATCAGTCTTTTGGCTTGGAAAGGAGATTACCTTGGCAAGATGAAACTTCTGACCTGTGTGGTCCCTGAACTGTTCTCTACAAGGAGATAGCGCCAGGATTTCCCAATAGCTCATATAAGGCGACTCCAGCAGTGATTTGGCTGGGGTTTATCTTTTAGCAATTTTGTGACAAGCTGCCCAGCTCTGTGCTTTGACTTTATTCAGTATGTGTTTCTTCTTCCTCCTACTAGGACCTGTCACTGCAATCAGCTGTCCAGTGCCATAGGGAGGACACAGCTGTTGGCAGTGAGCATAAGCAGCCTTTATCACAGAGACTAAACCTGTCATGTGCTTGTTGAGGGTACCCTCAGACTCCTTGTAGGCATCAGGATCAAAGACACCAGCTCCCTGCAGACCCAAATCATTGGTTACCACTCCATAGTACTCTATGTCTCCAGGATTGATGCCTTCCCCCTCCCCCTCCCCTCCCCCTCCCCTCCCCCTCCCCTCCCCCTCCCCTCCCCTCCCCTCCCCTCCCCTCCCCTCCCCTCCCCCTCCCCTCCCTCTCCTCTCCTCTCCCCTCCCCTCCCCTCCCCCTCCTCTCCCCTCCCCTCCCCTCCCCTCCCCCCTCCCCCCTCCCCTCCCTCCTCCCCCCTCCCCTCCCTCCTCCCCCCTCCCCTCCCCCTCCTCCTCTCAATTTGGGTCAGAGTCCTCTTCATTGCTGTCACATCCCTGGCTATTCATGTTCCTGGACAAGTTAGGGACCAGCTAAATTTCAGATCAGGAATGCAGTTTCTTCTCCGCACCCCTCCCAATTTTGCCAGTTTTTCAAGTGCATTAATCATTCTATCTTCTGCAGTCCTTGAGTATCTGTCAGGGAGATGACACTCTGTCACTCTATGCTATATGATTTCCAACTGGAGCCTCAACCCCTTGGCTTCTGAGCCCACACGGGCCAGATCAGGGCGTTAGGCTGGCACACAGCAGTGGAGGCATCAGGCTGACCCCGCTATGGGCAAGTGCTGCCTGCCCACGATGCTCTGTTGGGTGGGGACACAAAGCATAGCAGCTGATGATTCCTGTGCCATCCTCCTCTCCACTAGACTGAGGAACATTGGGGAGCAGGGAACATGTCCTGCCCTGGCATTTGTTCTCTCATAGTTTCTTTTCTAATAATCTTCTTCACAGAGTCCTCAAGAAGCATTAATTGCATGGGATAATTGATTCATATGCCCTATACGATCCTAAAATCTTTTCTGAGTCTCATCATGTAGAATTATACAGCTGGAAGGAACTTCAGAGACTTAAAAAATTCCCCATGATTTGGAAAATGACAAAATCGAGACCCAGAGCAGTTAAATATCTTCCCCCAGATCACACAGCTAGTGGGTCGCCAAAGCTGACATTGGGAGCTTGGTCTCCAGGCTCTTGGTTTGGTGCTCTTCGTGAAGACTGAGCATTGTAGTTAACTGAGACTTTGCGTTCTGTGAAGTGCCAGCTACCACAGAAACAGACTGAAGTGAGGCATACCTAGTACAGATTTACCAAAAGAAGACAGTTAGCCAATATTTGCAGGTTTCTGGACAGTTATTGAACAACTTTGCAAATTCAACTAAAGTTTTTCAGGAGACTTGAAAATATTCTTGAATGATATTTAGGACTCCTCAAAGGGATTTGCCTCGGACGTTTTGCAGTTTATCCACCATGAGCGTTATCATGGTGCTGTTAAAACTCAGAGTTTGGAGGATTATTCTTAAAATTCTTTTGGTAGAGAAGCTTGGCACAGTGAGAAATGTGAAATAGTTAACAGTATGAATCACACAGAGTCATCTGGAAAGTGTCCTTGAAACACTCAGAAAACTTTTTAGGGACCTCTTTGCTGGAAAACCTGTGATTGCAGAGAAGAGTGAGGGTGTCTCTTTGTATGTTGTACAGGTGAGATAGAGAAGCAGGAAAATGGAAGCAGCCATGGGAGAAAGTCACCATCCTGTGAGTAATGAAGGAGAAAAAAATGAAAGTGGAGAAAAAAGCCAAGAATTCCCATTGTATCAGCAGAGACTGAGTGGGAGATTCAAATCAGAAAGTTCACAGTCATTATCTCCTTTTCTCTCTAGTTAAAAATAAGACATGACAGAAGCACCTCTGCTCAGAGCTAGAGAAGTGAAAACTCTATAAAAGAAAGGACTGATTTTGTTCACTATCCTTTATCTAAATGTAAACGTAAGTCAATCCCTGCAGATGACCCTGGATGGTGTCCCCAGTTGTGATAGGTCAGGCTGGGAAATGTGGCATTACAAAAGCTCTGTCAGTCTTGATAAGTCTCTGAAGCCACACGCTTTTGCTTTTGAAATACCAGTGTGCTCATATAGATGAGGTACTCAGAGTTATTTCAGCAAGCCCTGTTTCTAAAATGTTGGTCTTTGGGATCTTGATAAAATTTTGTCAGTGGCTAAATGAGATGGTGAAATGGAGCTGGGTTTTGACAAGGATTGTGAGGAACGATGGGGAGGGTCTCAGATGGGGAAGCAGATGGACCTGAATTCTGCTCATGAAGCTTCTTCTTATGACGGTGTGTTTTAGACAATTCATGTGACCTGCCTGTCGTGTCCATTTTCTGATCATGGCATGAGGTGGAATAGATGACCTCGTAGGTCTCCTCTGGTTCTCACGTTCAATGATGCTTTCTTCTGTGCCTTTTCTGAGGATTGGGGGAGTATCTGATCCACAAATAAAAACCAGGCTCCCTCTGTCTTGAACCTTTCTTTGGTTGTTTGGCAATTCGTCCGGTCTTGAAACTCCCTTTAACCTCACTAAACCGCTCTGCCACCCATAAGTTGCTATTCTGTGTTCTCCTATTGTATTAACAGATAGGAAAAGGTTTAATTATCTAAGCAAATCCCTTTTAATGAATTATCCAGTTAGTGTGTTACCTTCCTAAATGGGAAAAAAAATTCCTTGTCTAGCATAAGCTATGTTAGTGCTGGAAACTTTGGCAATAGTATAGGGGCATGTGTGTGTGTCTGTATGTGTGTCTGTGTGAGTGTGTTGCTTGTAAGGGAGAAGAAAATTACACAAGTCTGGGAAGTCAAATCAAGTGTTACTCTAACATGTGAGTAAAGTCCTTTTGCTAAGCCAAGTGTGAAGGTTAACCAGAAAGTATTTATAAGATTCTTTGGTTGCAGAGACCCACTTGAATTAGGTCCTGTAAAGTAGGTGTAAGACTTTATGTTAAGGAGTGCTTCTACGCACTTCTAGTTTGGTCCTGATGATTTGAATCAAATTTTGCTTAAATAAACTCTTAAAACTCTTAATATGCCTCAGTTTATCTTTGAGTGGTTCTGGTGTCAGGAAAAAGAATCAGAGGAGACCCCAGTTGGCCCCCAGGAGTGACAAGCAACAGTTGTGGGTACCTGCTTAGTCCCTTGAGCTTGACACATGCTTGCTGCCTCTGGAGGTCGTGGGTAAGTCCCTCTCGGATCCTGGATCCTAGCTCTACAGTTTTTGCATTATGAGCTTTCAGAGTGTTTGAGCATTTTCTTTCTGCACTGAGTCTGGAAACTAGCTGGAGTCAGACTGGCTCTGGATTGGACTGGTTGCAACTTAGAAACTGGACTGGGTGCAGGGTCAGACTGCATCTGACTTGAACTGGGTCCAGTGTGAGGCCTTAGGTGAATAAAATTTTGTTTTAAAGCTGAACAAGTAGGATAACCTTACCAAAGGTAATCTTGAATTGCAGTGGTCACAATGGAGAACTTGTTTGCTGGGAGTTTTATTTATTACAAATTCAATTTCACTACCAGTGATCAGTCTGTTCAGATTGTCTTTTTCTTCCTGATTTGGTCTTGGCAAGTTGTATGTTTCTAGAAATTTGCCCATTTTTTCTAGGTTGTCCAATTTGTTGGCATATAACAGTTCATAGTATTCTCTTATGATTTTTTTGTATCTCTGTGGTATCATTTGTTTCTCCTCTTTTCATTTGTTATTTCTCTTCTTAGTTCTGTTTCTTCTTGATGAGCCTGGCTAAGAGTTTATCAATTTTGTTTATCTTTTTAAAAATAACAGCTCTTGGTATCATTGTTTTTTTTCTGTTGCTTTTTTGATCTGTATTTTATTTATTTCCTCTCTAACCTTTATTATTTCCTTCCTTCTGCTGACTTTGGCCTTCGTTCTTTTTTCCTAATTCATTCAGATAATCAGTTACGTTGTTGGAGACTTTTCTTGTTTCTTTTTTTTATATATGATCCAATTTTTAAAAAAATTTAATTAATTAATTAATTTATTTTTGGCTGTGTTGGGTCTTCATTTCTGTGCGTGGGCTTTCTGTAGTTGCGGGAAGCGGGGGCCACTCTTCATCACAGTGCACGGGCCTCTCACTGTTGCGACCTCTCTTGTTGCGGAGCACAAGCTCCAGATGCGCAGACTCAGTAGTTGTGGCTCACGGGTCTAGTTGTTCCGCGGCACGTGGGATCTTCCCAGACCAGGGCTCGAACCCGTGTCCCCTGCATTGGCAGGCGGATTCTCAACCACTGCACCACCAGGGAAGCCCTCTTGTTTCTTGAGGAAGGCATATATTGCTATGAACTTCTCTCTTAGAACTGCTTTTGCTGTATCCCATAGATTTTAGAAAGTTGCGTTTACATCTTCATTTGTCTCAAGGTATTTTTCTAATTTCTCCTTTGATTTCTTCATTGACTATGGCTTTTTAGTGGTCTGTTGCTTAGTCTCCATGTGTTTGTGCTTTTCCCATTCTTCTTCCTGTAATGGATTTCTAGTTTCATACTGAAAAAAATGCTTGCTATAATTTTTATCCTTTTACATTTGTTGAGAATTGTTTTGTGGCCTAGCATGTGATCTGTCCTGGAGGACATTCCATATGCACTTGAAAAGAACATGTATTCTGCTGTTTTGGGATGGAATGTTCTCTCTCTCTTTCTCTTTCTCTCTCTTTCTCTCTCTCTCTATATATGTGTATAAATCAGCTCCAGTTGGTCTAATGTGTCATTTAAGACCACTGTTGCGTTATTGATTGTCTGGATGATCTGTCCACTGATGTAAGTGAGGTGTTAAAGTCCCCTACTGTTATTGTATTACTGTCAGTTTCTCCCTTTATATCTGTTAATATTTGCTTTATATATTTAGGTGCTCCTGTATTGGGTGCATATATGTTGACAAGTGTGGTATACTCTTCTTGTATTGATCCCTTTATCATTATATAAGGCCCTTTTTGTCTTTTTTTATAGACTTTATTTTAAAGTGTATTTTGTCTGATATGAGTATTGTTACCCCTGCCTTGTCGTTTCCATTTGCATGAAATATCTTTTTCCATCCTCTCATTTTTAGCCTGTGTATGTCTTTTTTTTTCTCTTTTTTATAAATTTAATTTTATTTTCAGCTGCTTTGGGTCTTTGTTGCTGCACACGGGCTCTCTCAATTTGCGGTGAGCGGGGGCTCCTCTTTGTTGCGGTGTGTGGGCTTCTCATTGCAGTGGCTTCTCTTGTTGCGGAGCACGGGCTCTAGGCACATGGGCTTCAGTAGTTGCAGCATGTGGGCTCAGTAGTTGTGGCACATGGGCTCTAGAGCACAGGCTCAGTAGTTGTGGCTCATGGGCTTAGCTGCTCCACAGCATGTGGGATCTTTCTGGACCAGGCCTCAAACCCATGTCCCCTGAGTTGGCAGACGGATTCTTAACCACTGCCCCACCAGGGAAGTACCTAGCTTGGGTATGTCTTTAGGTATGAAGTGAGTGTCTTGTAGGAAGTATATAGTTCAGTCTGGTGTTTTTCTTTTGTTTTCTTTTTAAATTTTTTTTATTTTTTTATTTTTTGTTTTTATCCAATCACCCATGCAGTGTCTTGACTGGAGCATTTAGTTCATTGACGTGTAAAGTGATTATTGATAGGTATGTACTTAGTGCCATTTTGTTGTTTTCTGGTTTTGTAGTTCTTCTCTGTTCTTCTTTTAGCTTCTTCCCTGTGGTTTTGTTTGTTTTTGTTTTTCTTTAGTGGTATGTTTTCTCTCTGTTTTTTGTGTATCTGTTATAGGTTTTTGATTTGTGGTTACCGTGAGGTTCATATATGTTGACCTGTAAATATATCTACTTGTTTTAAACTAACATTTAAGTTCAAACACATTTTAAAAGATTTATATATCTTTTACTCTTTTTTCCCACATTTTGTGGTTTTGATCTCATTTTACATCTCCATGTTTGTCTTTTAAGTGTTTATTGTAGTTATAGTTGATTTTACAATTTTTGACATTTAATCTTAGTGCTAGCTTAAGTGGTTGATCCACAGCCTTTACTGTATATTTCCCTTAATTAGCGGGATTTTTCCTTTCTTAGGAATTGTTCTTGTAGTAGCTTTTTCCTTTCCACTTAGAGATGACCCTGTAACATTTCTTTTAGGGTCTGTTTAGTAATGGTGAACTGTTAGTTTTTGATTGACTGAGAAGCTCTTTATCTCTCCTTCAATTCTAAATGATAGTCTTGCTGGGTAGAGTATCCTAGGTTACAGGTTTTCCCCTCTTAGCATTTTTTTCTTTTGGCCATGCCCTGCAGCTTGCGGGATCCTAGTTCCCCAAACAGGGATCGAATCGTGCCCCTTGCAGTGGAAGTGCAGAGTCCTAAACACTGAACTGCCAGGGAATTCCCTTAGCATTTGAATTACATAATGCCACTTCTTTTTGACCTGCAAAGCTTCTGCAGAAAAATCAGCTAATAGCCTTGTGGGGGTTCCTTTGTACTGATTCTTTGTTTCTCTCTTGATGCTTTTACAATAGAATTCTCTCTTTAAGTTTTGCTATTTTAATTATGGTTTGTCTTGGTGTGGGTCGGTTTGGGTCATCTTGCCTGGGACCCTCTGTGCTTCCTGAGCCTGGATATCTGTTTCCTTTATCAGGTTCAGGAAGTTTTCAGCCAGAATTTCATCAAATACATTTTTGACCCCTTTCTCGATTCTCCTTTGGGGGTCCTTATAATGTGAATGTTAGTATGCTTGACGTTGTCCTAGGGGTCCCTTAAACTGTTCTCATTTTAAAGAGCTTGTTTTTCCTCTTGCTGTTCTCATTGGGTGATTTCCATTATTCTATCTCCCAAATTATTTATGTGTTCTTCTGTATCACCTAGTCTGCTGTTAATGAAGTGAAAAACATACTAGGCGGATTTATTGTATTCTTCAGTTTTGACTTGTTTTTAAAAAAATATTTTCTAGTTTCTTGTTAAAATTCTCAGTGTTCATCTATTCTTTTCCCTAGTTCAGTTATCATTCTTATTACTGATGCTTTGAACTCTTTATCTTCTAATTATTGATCTCCATTTCATTTGTTGTTTTTTCAGTGTTTTTTTCTTGTTCTTTTATTTGAAACAAATGCATCTGTCTTCTCATTTTGTTTAACTTTCTCAGTTTCTATGAAATTAGGTGAAACAGTTACCTGTCCCAGTCTTGAAGGGGTGTCCTTGTGTGGGAGCATCCCTTTGCAGTCTGTGTGTGCCCAGTGGCTTTGTTATGAGAGATGGATCTGAGGTGAGCATGGGTCATGTCTTCCCCCAGGGTGTGCTGGCAGCTATCACCTTGGTGAGAGGTAGGCTGGAGATGGAGGGGCTAGAGCCAGAGCCAGGTGTGATGAGGCGTCTCCTATGCTCAGTGGCTGACAGCAATATATTGGGGGCTGGTGGGGGGTTGTCCCAAGGTGCTGGAGCAGAGCAC
Source organism: Phocoena sinus (assembly GCF_008692025.1). NCBI lineage: Eukaryota > Metazoa > Chordata > Mammalia > Artiodactyla > Phocoenidae > Phocoena > Phocoena sinus. Next base: position 12,763,536 of record NC_045778.1, on the reverse strand, counting down.
TTAGTTTGGGTCCAAGATGTTTCCATCCCTTCTTAGTGTGTGCTCTCCCCCTCCCAATGTTGGCGTTTTTCCCTCACTGGGGAGCAATGCTGGAGCTAGAGGGTCCAGAGTATGTGTTCGGTGTGGTCCTGCTTGTGTGCTGTGTTGGTCCTGGCACACCATTCAGAGTTCCAGACCACCTTCAACCTGCTACCTCTACAAATGCCAGTAATGGCCACCCTCACCCTGTTCAGTTGTAGTGCCAGGTCTAAGCCAGCTCCATCCCCCCAACTACGCACTCTTCTTAACAGTGGCACCCTTTGCCCTAGTGGGGAGCTGTGCTCGAGGGGCCAGTGTGGGCCCTTGGCGTGGGCTGGTATTCATGCTGGGGTGATCATGGGAAACTGATCTGAATCCCAGGCAATTTGAATCTGCTTCCTCCACTTTGTTCCTGGGATTAGGCAAGCACTTGGGCACTCTTCAGGAGTGGAGTCTAGGTTCCTAACAGCCGTCCTTTTAGTCCCGTTGGTTTTCAAAAGCAGCTAAGGGGACTTGTCTTCCCGAGGGCTGGGGTGCCTAATATGTGGTTTGAACTGCTCATCGCCCAGGGAGGATCTCTAAGCTCATGTAATCCACCTTCTCTTACGTGTCCCCTGCCAGGGGCACGGGTCTTGGCCTGATTGCTTCTCTTCCCCTCCTGTGTGACACCGTGTGGATCTTTCTTTACAGCCTTGGCTGTACAGGAGTCTTTCTGCCCGTCTCCAGTTTGTTTCAGTGAAAATTGCTCCCCATGTAGACGTATTTTTTAATAGTATAGTGTATTTTATAAATGAAAGTTACAAAAATCATCCCACGAAGTACACGCACAGTGTGTTGAAAGGAACAGGATCCTGGGAAGAGGATGACAAGAAACACTGCTGCTTGCTGACATCATTTTCTCTTTGGCCTCTGGCATTCAACCTGCTCAGTCATGCACATTGCTTAATTTGCCCACTTCTGCCTTCCAAATATGGGAGATTAATCTCAACGCTAAGGTCTCATGTGGCCGTAGGGCTCTATCTCTAAAGAGACAGAACAGGGGCCTTTTGAGAAGTCACCGGCAGCCATGGAGATTGTAGAGCCATCCTCAGATTGACTCATTTTTTCAAGACAAAATTGGAAATTCAAATATTGTATTACAGGCACTGTGTCTCCATGCCACCAACACCCCAACTGCTTCCTTGCTATCTGTCTCCTTGTGTATATCTATTTTAATGCATTCTTAGGGCGAGGTGAGCTCAGCACCCTCTACCCTCTACCATTTTGATCTCTTCTCCCTATTTTTCCAGATTTAAGGAAATCATCTTCTCTTAAGCTATCTATGGCTTCCAGTAATTTTGTAAAGTCCATTTCTGTAAACAGATTTGAAACATTAAACTTTTCTCCCTACCTGATACGTCCAGAATGCAGAAGCTCATTGAATATTCTTATTTTCACGGCAGTATAGTTATTTGCATAAATTCAATAAGAATCTGTTCTCCTTATAAAAGGAGACGATTGGGAAGATTGGTTATATTACTAAGGCTTTGACTGGAATGTCACGTTTGAGAATACACATAAAATCAAATATGACCACATAGTTCTGAGGAACTAAGGTTGAGTTTATGGAGCCAATAAAAGCCCCTTGGAAAAAATGGCCTGGTAGCTTGTTTAGAGGGTGCCTGGCAGCCTTACCAGGTAAATACGGAAGGTCACTTCCTGGTAAGCCCAGGAACTTCAGAATATCTTGGGGACTATAAGAAAAGAGGAATTTACCCAAACCTGTAGGTATTCCAGATGGAGTCTGATGGTGAGTTCTTGGCTTGGCTTCTTAGCCTGGGGAAGCCTTTTTAAAAGTCCAATCTATGATTCCTTATGAAAAGTTCTAGCGAAGCAGATTTTTTAAAGTTTATATGGTCAATCACTATTCTTGCTACATTTAAGTGAATAATCAGGCCAAGTTTAATGAGACTAGACTTATTTTGCAAACAAATTAGTCTTACTGTGATTATCCTTGATAGATATGAGGGTGATTGTAGAGGAAAAAATATGTTTCAGTAAAATATTATAGTACAATCTTGTGTATATCAGATTCTAGCCTTGTTCATTGTCTTTGAGGTTTTATTGTATATCTGTAAACTGAACTAGATCCTGAATTCTAGTTTCCTCAAATATCTGGCTACAGCTCTCCAAACTTACATTTTCAGTATTCTTCCGCCCTTCTGATTTGGAATCACTAAGGACAAAGACTGCCCCAGAATCTTTTTGGAAGTGACCATACCAGATCCTCCTCACTACCCAGCTGGCAGCCAAACAGCAGAGATTTGAACCTTGGGTCCACATCCCCCTGTTAAAAAGGTGTCCTCAGGGCTTCCCTGGTGGCGCAGTGGTTGAGAGTCTGCCTGCTAATGCAGGGGACACGGGTTCAAGTCCTGGTCTGGGAAGATCCCACGTACCGCGGAGCAACTAGGCCCGTGAGCCACAACTACTGAGCCTGCACGTCTGGAGCCTGTGCTCCGCAACAAGAGAGGCCACGATAGAGAGAGGCCCGCGCACCGCGATGAAGAGTGGCCCCCGCTTGCCACAACTAGAGAAAGCCCTCGCACAGAAACGAAGACCCAACACAGCAAAAATAATAAATAAATAAATAAATAAATTTTTAAAAAGCCAAGCATTTGAAGCCCTTAAAAAAAAAAAAAAAAAAAAAAGGTGTCCTCCAGACTCTTGGAAGTGCATGCCAGCTGGAGATCTAAAATTTAAATGACTAGGAAGAGTCCTCCCCAGAAGCAGATTGCATCTTGTGGTAGACAGCTCTCCCAAGATCATAGATCAAAATCTTCATCTCCAATTTACAACCCTTATTCTTTTTGCTACTTTTTTCCTCTCGTTTAACGCGTGGGAAGATAATGTTCCTTAACTCTGGCAGCCGTTGCCGAGTTTACTGCTAAGGCCATAGCTGCACAACAAAAGTTCCTGTATTTTCTTTCTAAGGTGATTTTAGACAATAGAATTGTCTTATTATTTACTGACTGAGCAAGGAGGAGTCTGTGCGTAGCAAATACAACCTGCTGGATCAGCACCTCTGGTATTGTAGCAAACACAAGAAGTTAATGAAAAAACCACTTGACTAAAAGAGGTTGATGCCTCTTTGGGTGCATTCTTTGATTTATTTGACACCAACTGATTTGGTTCATGGGGGCCCTGGCTAAGGGGTGTACTTCAGTTTTTAGTGTTATCCTCCTAATAGTTTTTTTTTTTTTTTTTGCGGTATGCGGGCCTCTCACTGTTGTGGCCTCTCCCGCCGTGGAGCACAGGCTCCGGACGCGCAGGCTCAGCGGCCATGGCTCACGGGCCCAGCCGCTCCGCGGCATGTGGGATCCTCCCGGACCGGGGCACGAACCCGTGTCCCCCGCATCGGCAGGCGGACTCCCAACCACTGCACCACCAAGGAAGCCCCCTCCTAATAGTTTTCATCGTAGTCTCCCTGGTGACCTGTGTTCTCTTAAAGGTCTTAAATGCGTGTTCATAGCCATCAGCAGTAAATCAGATGGTCTCACTGTGCTTGGAGAAACCAAAACCAGATGATCAGTGAGATAAACAGCAAAAACAATTTTTCCATGGATATGATATCATAACCTACGTGTTTTGCAATTAGAGAAGGGCAACTTAACTCTGATAGTGACTGGAAGTGGTACTAATAGCACACTTTGGGCCAATCTCTCACATATGAGTGGATGATCCAAAGGGGGGAATTGTTAAATTAATTAAACAAGGAAGCCATTAGATTGAGGTGACTCTAATGCCTTGGCAGCCTTTGAAAGCAAACCAAAGTCTCAGCCTGTAACTGCCTCAAAGTTACGAATTGAAAACACCAAGGACAACCAGTCACAAATAGGCAGCCAGGCTTTAAGCTGTAGCCAATTGATAATTGCCTTGCTTTGCTTCTGCCTTTTCTCTATGGAAGTTTCTCTCCAAGCTCCTGTTGTTGGAGCTCTCCTAACAATTTCTGGTTTGGGGCTGCTCGATTTGAATCATTTTTTCCTCCAATAAACTCTTAAGGTTAAAAAAATATTTCTTGATGCTGAATGATGGGGGATTATTAACCAATTAATTGACTAATTTTATAACAATGGACCAAAGTGGCAGTGGAGGAGATACAGAGAACTATTTAGGAAGCGAGATAAAAAAGATTGGTGAATCTTGTTTCCAGCAAGCTTTGGGGAGACCTGGTGATGACAGTTCCTGGGTCTCTACTCCAGTGTTTTGCTCTCAGTGAAACTCAGTTACCCTCCTCGGGTCTCTTTTCTGTCCTGCCAGCAACTGACCCCTCCTTCCCCGTACTTTCTGCTTCTTGACCCACTCCGTCCATTTGGACCTTTTCACTACACTTCCCACTGCTCACACACTATATATTTTTTTTTTTTTAGCATGTGTCCTGGTTCAAATTTCTGATCGATCTAGTTTATTGTTGTGAGCAAGGCCACACAGGTGTTTGGCCAGGCATTGGAGCGGTGGTCCTTTGCATCAGCTGAATGGGCATGTGAAAGTCAGTAGGGTTACATGAAAAAACATGGCTACCTGTTTCGTAGAGGCTGTGGGTGGGGAAGTGTCCCATAGGAGGACAGAGAGGCAGGGCAAGCACAGTGGCTGTTACACCCAGGGTGAGTTTCACAATAAATCAAAATTTCCAATGACACCCTCTATTTCATCCACATAATAACATTGCGAGGTATGCTTAGCTGGGATTATCTCCAGTTTGTGAATCAGAAGACAGAATTTCAGAGAGAATGTGGTTTGTAGAAGTAAGTACAGCATCTTATCTGTACTTTTGATATCCTTTCTCAGTCTCGAAATATTAGAGATGGAGAATTGGATTCTAGTCCAGCCACCTGTCTCCTCACTTGCACCAAGCACTATTTTTACATGTATGCAGAGACCCAGAGAGATCACCATGTCCACTATGGAATCTATTATATTTATTTGAAACAAAATGAGAAACTTCAGATTTCATTTAGTGCAAACCTTGGGAGAGAAGCAGGAGTTCACTGTTTTAACGATGCTGGCTGAATTATAACGCTATTCTATTTTTCTTTATCCCATTTTATCTCCCCTTTACAAAGGAATCACTTGAGATTGCAGAATGAAAATTTGAGACTATGCAATAGGATTTTCCTGATTTTTTTTTTTTTAAATCAGTATTTCGTGTGGATCCTATATGAATTTCGCTGGTGGCCTCTCTCTTTCAGGCTCTTCTTAACACAGACTATGTGGGATACATACAGGAGCACATTGCTGGCAATGAACATGGAGCTGCTGGACTGTCAGATAAAACAGGTAAGTACTCACAGAACTTCCATAAAGTGGTTTTTTAATGGAAAATGTGAAGTTGCTTCTAAATGTGAATGAAATTAAGAACTTAGGTGAAGTGTACCAAAATAAGATTCATTAGGTTTTACAAAACAAATCAGACCACCTGCAATAATCTAGAGATCAGATAATTCAGCAGTTGGGAATGACTTGGTTAAGAGCATTCCTAAGTTTTGAATGTAAAAAAGAAGTGAAGGAGAAGAAAGTGGTATGTAGACTACAGTACGAGCTATAGTCAGGGAGCTCAGATTGTAACCATGGTTCTGCTGGTATCTAGTTCCCTCACCTAAATTAGGGAGCTAGGTTAATTTCTCAAGGGAGGTGTTTTTGGTGATTAAATCAAGGGTTTGACTAGGTGATTACTAAACTCTTCTTCAATTCAGTGATGTTGTGAAATTTGTCACAGGAAAACCAATTCTTCACATTTTCTCCCTTTGGCCTAATTACAATTTCTGAGACCATAAGTAAAACCTAATTAGCTGGTGTTGAGAAGGTTATACACAGTATAGTCTAATCATCCTGGACATCTTGGATATCTCGTTGTGTTCTTTCAATCCCCTCGCCTATTCTCTCCCCTGGGGAATTTGACACATACCTGACACACTTCATAAACTGAGAAGTGATACATTTTTAAAAACTGGAATCACTTTAAACATTTTGCAAAAATGTATTTAATTCTAAGAGGTGAAAGACTAATCTGATTTATACTTTCCTTTGTATGATAATTTAAATGCAGCAAAGATTGCTTATTGGAACTCAGAAGAAAAGTAGACAAGAGCTATGTGCTTATCTTGCTTTTAAATCACCTCCCTTCCCCCCTTTTTTTGCCTGAGCCCTTTGGTTACCATAGAAACTGGCATGGCCTCCAACTGAGATTCCTGGGAGACTTAATTGCATTCCCAATTTCATAAACTCTCTATTAACCTTGGCTTGACAGATAGATATGTATATGATGTAAATAAGTTAGATTAATAGTTTAAAGTGATGCATATACTTTTAGCTTGTGCCCAATGCTCTCTTTCAGTCAATTAAACATACTTATAATAACTGTGATAGTGTTACTGTCTCTTTTTAGAAAATGCTGGATTTAATATATACATACCTAAGAGATAAGACTGTTTCTCAGGGAAGGTTCAGAATGGAAGCTGAATGTGTCTGTATGTATTTGAATATATTTAGATATGCTATGTCTATATCTCTATAACGTGTATGTTTGTGTTGGGTACTGTACTTAGTATTCAATATGTGTTATTTTATTTAGTTGTCTTAACTCTATGCAGCAGGTTCCAGGATGTCCACCATTTTACAGTTGAGGGACCTGAGCCTTAGGGAGTTACAGGTACCACAGCTAGTAAGTGGCAGAGCTGGGATTAGAACCCAAACCTGTTTGACCCCAGAGCTCTGAAGCCTTCCATATGTATCCGTTTGTATGCTTCTAGAACCTGCCTGGGGATTGTGTGCAGGGTTCCAGAGAAAGTCTCCTTTTCTAAGTGAACCATTCATTCATAGAAGCAGGGCAAGTGGATAAAAGGCGCAGTCCTTGTTCTCCTGGAGAGGCTGGAGGCAGGATTGGGGGCGGGTGAGAGGAGAAAACAGACATGAAAGTATAATTACAAGTTGCTGAGTCTTACAAGACAGATGTCACATCTTAAAGCTCCATCCTCACTGTGCGGTCATGTTTAAAGACATGATAGCTTGAATGTAGAATGACTGAAAAGCTGTTATTTATTTATTATATAGGGGCTGTTTTTTTTTTTTTTTTGCGGTACTTGGGCCTCTCACTGCCGCGGCCTCTCCCACCGCGGAGCACAGCTTCCGGAAGCGCAGGCCCAGCGGCCATGGCTCACGGGCCCAGCTGCTCCGCGGCACGCGGGATCCTCCTGGACCGGGGCGTGAACCCGCGTCCCCTGCATCGGTGGGCGGACTCCCAACCACTGCGCCACCAGGGAAGCCCTGGGGCTAATTTTTTTGAAACATAAATTCTACTTATTATCTCTATTGTAATTCTTGGTATTTTTTACAAATTAATTTTTTTATTGGCGTATAGTTGCTTTACAGTGTTGTGTTTCTGCTCTGCAGCAAAGTGAATCAGTCATACATATACATATATCCACTCTCTTTTAGATTTCCTCCCCGTTTAGGTCACCGTAGAGCACTGAGTAGAGTTCCCTGTGCTCTACAGTAGGTTCTCATTAGTTATCTGTTTTATATACAGTAGTGTGTGTATGTCAATCCCAATCTCCCAGTTCATCCCACCCCACCCCACCCCTTCCTTGAATGTAGAATGACTGACAATTTAAACTCTATGGAAATTTCTCTAAGAATGCCAAAGGCAATGCCTTTTGTACAGCCTAGCAACACATCTGCTTCCTCCCCTCCCCCACATATCTCATACCTACAGTAGCAGCCATGGCACCAAGGTACCGTTTTGGCATGATTCAAGCACCGTTTGTTGAAAGCTCTCCCCTCTTTCACTGCAAGTTTCCCCAAACTGTCTCACAGACTTGGCCCATGCTGTCTGTCTAGTTGCTCTCCAGTCCCCTTTCAGACTCATCTCTTTATTATACTGATTGCCTTAACCTCTCTGCTTTCATTTTTCTTGTTCTTCCATCACTTAAGTTTTGTATGATAAAGACTTGCTTGGGAAACGGCTAGAAGCTGGGTTTTGTCCTTAAAGGAGAGATGGGTTAGGAAGAAGACAGCAGACACAACTCACTACCTTTAAAAACAAAAACAAAACCAAAACCCTGTGCCATGGAAGAATAAACTTTGTACAGTGGGAGTCAGAGAAGGGCAGGCAGAGTCATTTTTACCTGGGGAGTGAGAGAGAGGGATTCGCGGAAGCTGATCTTTCCAAGGATGATGGGGTATTTTCCAGATGGCGAGTAGGAGAGAGGCATTTTAGCTTGCAGGGGCAACATAGGCCAAAGTTCATTGGCATGCATAGGCATGGTTTATTTGAGGAATACATAAATGACTCTTTTTGAGATAAATCCCAAATATTTAGAAACAAGAGGAAAATATAAATTGGTTATTTTGAAAAAGACATTTGAGCTAAGAGAATCACAGAGAATTTAGTTCAGCCTTTTTTATTTTACTGTCTAGGACATAGAGGGCCAACACATGCATTATTTTTTAAAAATTTATTTTTCAAATTCTTTTTTTATTGAGGTATAGTTAATGTACAATATATGTTTCAGATATACAGTAGTGACTCACAATTTTTAAAACTTATATTCCATTTATAGTTATTATAAAATATTGGCTATATTCCCTGTGTTGTACTATATATCCTTGTAACTTATTCTGTACGGAGTATTTTGTACCTCTTAATCCCCTACCCCTATCTTGTCCCCCCTTCCTTCTCCCCACCAGTTACCACTAGTTTGTTCTCTTTATCTGTGAGTCTGTTTCTTTTTTGTTATATTCACTAGTTATATTTTTTTATTTCACATATAAGTGCTATCATACAGCACATATTATCTTTCTCTGTCTGACTTATTTCACTTAGCTTAATACTCTCCAAGTCCATCCATGTTTTTGCAAATGGCAAAATTTCATTCTTTTTTACGGCTGAGTAGTATTCCATCATATGTATATACCATATCTTTATCCATTCTTCTATTGATGGACGTATCTTGGCAATTGTAAATAATGCTGTTATGAATACTGGGGTGCATGTATCTTTTCAAATTATTGTTTTTGGGTATTTTGGATAAATACCCAGGAGTGGAATTGCTGGGTCGTATGGTAGTTCTACCTTCAGTTTTTTGAGGAACCTCCGTACTGTTTTGCACAATGGCTGCATCAATTTACATTCCCACAAACAAAGTACAAGGGTTCCTTTTTCTCCACATCTTTGCCAACATTTGCTATTTGTGTTCTTTTTTTTTTTAAACATCTTGATTGGAGTATCATTGCTTTACAATGGTGTGTTAGTTTCTGCTTTATAACAAAGTGAATCAGCTGTATATATATATATATATATATATATATATATATATATATACACCCATATCTCCTCCCTCTTACATCGCCCTCCCACCTACCCTATCCCACCCCTGTAGGTGGACACAAAGCACCGAGCTGATCTCCCTGTGCTATGTGGCTGCTTCCCACTAGCTATCTGTTTTACATTTGGTAGTGTATATATGTCTGTGCCCATCTCTCACTTTGTCCCACCTTACCCTTCCCCCTCCCCGTGTCCTCAAGTCCATTCTCTACGTCTGCGTCTTTATTCCTGTCCTGCCTCTAGGTTCTTCAGAACCAATTTTTTTTTTTTTTTTTAGATTCCATATGTATGTGTTAGCATACGGTATTTGTTTCTCTCTTTCTGACTGACTTCACTCTGTATGACAGACTCTAGGTCCATCCACCTCACTACAAATAATTCAATTTTGTTTCTTTTTATGGCTGAGTAATATTCCATTGTATATATGTGCCACATCTTCTTTATCCATTCATCTGTCGATGGACACTTAGGTTGCTTCCGTGTCCTGGCTATTGTGAATACAGCTGCAGTGAACATTGTGGTACATGACTCTTTTTGAATTATGGTTTTCTCAGGGTATATGCCCAATAGTGGGATTGCTGGGTCGTATGGTAGTTCTATTTTTAGTTTCTTAAGGAACCTCCATACTGTTCTCCATAGTGGCTGCACCAACTTACATTCCCACCAGCAGTGCAAGAGGGTCCCCTTTTCTCCACACCCTCTCCAGCATTTATTGTTTGTAGATTTTTTGATAATGGCCATTCTGACTGGTGTGAGGTGATACCTCATTGTAGTTCTGATTTGCATTTCTCTAATAATTAGTGATGTTGAGCATCCTTTCATGTGTTTGTTGGCCATCTGTATATCTTCTTTGGAGAAATGTCTATTTAGGTCTTCTGCCCATTTTTGGATTGGGTTGTTTGTTTTTCTGATATTGAGCTGCATGAGCTGCTTGTAAATTTTGGAGATTAATCCTTTGTCGCTTCATTTGCAAATATTTTCTCCCATTCTGAGGGTTGTCTCTTCATCTTGTTTATGGTCTCCTTTGCTGTGCAAAAGCTTTGAAGTTTCATTAGGTCCCATTTGTTTATTTTTGTTTTTATTTCCATTTCTCTAGGAGGTGGATCAAAAAGGATCTTGCTGTGATTTATGTCATAGAGTGTTCTACCTATGTTTTCCTCTAAAAGTCTGATAGTTTCTGGCCTTAACATTTAGGTCTTTAATCCATTTTGAGTTTATTTTTGTGTTTGGTGTTAGGGAGTGTTCTAATCTCATACTTTTACATGTACCTGTCCAGTTTTCCCAGCACCACGTATTGAAGAGGCTGTCCTTTCTCCACTGTACACTCCTGCCTCCTTTATCAAAGATAAGGTGACCATATGTGCATGGGTTTATCTCTGGGCTTTCTATCCTGTTCCATTGATCTGTCTTTCTGTGTTTGTGCCAGTACCATACTTTCTTGATTACTGTAGCTTTGTAGTATAGTCTGAAGTCAGGGAGCCTGATTCCTCCAGCTGCGTTTTTCGTTCCCAGGATTGCTTTGGCTATTTGGGGTCTTTTGTGTTTCCATACAAATTGTGAAATTTTTTGTTCTAGTTCTGTGAAAAATGCCATTGGTAGTTTGATAGGGATTGCATTGAATCTGTAGAGTGCTTTGGGTAGTATAGTCATTTTCACAATGTTGATTTTTCTAATCCAAGAGCATGGTATATCTCTCCATCAGTTTGTATCATCATTAATTTCTTTCATCAGTGTCTTATAGTTTTCTGCATACAGGTCTTTTGTCTCCTTAGGTAGGTTTATTCCTAGGTATTTTATTCTTTTTGTTGTAATGGTAAATGGGATTGTTTCCTGAATTTCTATTTCAGATTTTTCATCATTAGTGTATAGGAATGCATTAATTTTGTATCCCGCAACTTCACCAAATTCATTGATTAACACTTGTAGTTTTCTGGTGGCATGTTTAGGATTCTCTATGTATAGTATCATGTCATCTGCAAACAGTGACAGTTTTACGTCTTCTTTTCTGATTTGTATTCCTTTTATTTCTTTTTCTTCTCTGATTGCTGTGGCTAAAACTTCCAAAACTATGTTGAATAAGAGTGGTGAGAGTGGCCAACCTTGACTTGTTCCTGATCTTAGAGAAAATGGTTTCACTTTTTAACCATTGACAATGATGTTGGCTGTGGATTTGTCATACATGGCCTTTATTATGTTGAGGTAAGTTCCCTCTTTGTCTACTTTCTGGAGGGATTTTATTATAAATGGGTGTTGAATTTTGTCGAAAACTTTTTGTGCATCTGTTGTAATGATCATATGGTTTTTATCTTTCAGTTTGTTAATATGGTGTATCACATTGATTGATTTACGTATATTGAAGAATCCTTGCATTCCTGGGATAAACCCCACTTGATCATGGTGTATGATCCGTTTAATATGTTGTTGGATTCTGTTTGCTAGTATTCTATTTGAGGATTTTGCATCTATGTTCATCAGTGATATTGGCCTGTAGTTTTATTTTTGTGTGACATCCTTGTCTGGTTTTGTTATCAGGGTGATGGTGGCCTCATAGAGTTAGTTTGGGAGTGTTCCTCCCTCTGCTATATTTTGGGAGAGTTTGAGAAGGATAGGTGTTAGCTCTTCTCTAAATGCTTGATAGAAATCGCCTGTGAAGCCATCTGGTCCTGGGCTTTTGTTTGTTGGAAGATTTTTAATCACAGTCTCAATTTCAGTGCTTGTGATTGGTCTGTTTTCTTTTTTCTATTTTTTCCTGGTTCAGCCTCAGAGGGTTGTGCTTTAATAAGAATTTGTCCATTTCTTCCAGGTTGTTCATTTTATTGGCATATAGTTGCTTGTAGTAATCTCTCATGATCCTGTGTATTTCTGCAGTGTCAGTTGTTACTTCTGCTTTTTCATTTCTAATTCTGTTGATCTGAGTCTTCTCCCTTTTTTTCTTGATGAGTCTGGCTAATGGTTTATCAATTTTGTTTATCATCTCAAAGAACCAGCTTTCAGTTTTATTGATCTTTGCTATTGTTTCCTTCATTTCTTTTTCATTTATTTCTGATCTGATCTTTATGATTTCTTTCCTTCTGCTAACTTTGGGTGTTTTTTGTTCTTCTTTCTCTAATTTCTTTACATGTAAGGTTAGGTTGTTTATTCCAAATATTTCTTGAGGTAGGCTTGTACAGCTATAGACTTCCCTCTTAGAACTCCTTTTGCTGCATCCCATAGGTTTTGGGTCATCGTGTTTTCATTGTCATTTGTTTTTAGGTATTTTTTTCGAATTCTTCTTTTATTTCTTCAGTGATCTCTTGGTTATTTAGTAGTGTGTTGTTTAGCCTCCATGTGTTTCTGTTTTTTACAGATGTTTTCCAGTAATTGATATCTAGTCTCATAGCATTGTGGTTGGAAGAGATACTTGATACAATTTCAATTTTCTTAAATTTACCAAGGCTTGATTTGTGACCCAAGATATGATCTGTCCTGGAGAATGTTCCATGAGCACTTGAGAAGAAAGTGTATTCTGTTGTTTTTGGATGGAATGTTGTATAAATATCAATTAGGTCCATCTTGTTTAATGTATCATTTAAAGCTTGTGTTTCCTTATTTGTTTTCATTTTGTATGATCTGTCCATTGGTGAAAGTGGGGTGTTAAAGTCCCCTACTATGATTTTGTTACTGTCAGTTTCCCCTTTTATGGCTCTTAGCATTTGCCTTATGCATTGAGGTGCTCCTATGTTGGGTGCATAAATATTTACAATTGTTATATCTTCTTCCTAGATTGATCCCTTGATCATTATGTAGTGTCCTTCTTTGTCTCTTGTAATAGTCTTCATTTTAAAGTCTATTTTGTCTGATATGAGAATTGCTACTCCAGCTTTGTTTTGATTTCCATTTGCATGGAATATCTTTTTCCATCCCCTCACTTTCAGTCTATATGTGTGTCTAGGTCTGAAGTGGGTCTCTTGTAGACAGCATATATATGGGTCTTGTTTTTGTACTCATTCAGCCAGTCTGTGTCTTTTGGTTGGAGCATTTAATCCATTTACATTTAAGGTAGTTATTGATATGTATGTTCCTATTACCATTTTCTTAATTGTTTTGGGTTTGTTTTTGTAGGTCTTTTCCCACTCTTGTGTCTCCTGCCTAGAGAAGTTCCTTCAGTATTTGTTGTAAAGCTGGTTTGGCGGTGCTGAATTCTCTTAGCTTTTGCTTGTCTGTAAAGGTTTTAATATCTCCGTTGAATCTGAATGAGATCCTCGCTGGGTAGAGTAATCTTGGTTGTAGGTTTTTCCCTTTCATCGCTTTAAATGTGTCCTGCTACTCCCTTCTGGCTGGTGGAGTTTCTGCTGAAAGATCAGCTGTTAACCTTATGGGTATTCCCTTGTATATTTTTTGTTGTTTTTCCCTTGCTGCTTTTAATATTTTTTCTTTGTATTTAATTTTTGATAGTTTGATTAATATGTGTCTTGGAGGGTTTCTCTTTGGATTTATCCTGTATGGGACTCTGAGCTTCCTGGAGTTGATTAACTCTTTCCTCTCCCATATTAGGGAAGTTTTCAACTATAATCTCTTCAAATATTTTCTCAGTCCCTTTCTTTTTCTCCTCTTATTCTGGGAACCCTATTATTTGAATGTTGGTGTGCTTAATGTTGTCCGAGAGGTCTCTGAGACTGTCCTCAATTCTTTTCATTCTTTTTTCTTTATTCTGCTCTGTGGTAGTTATTTCCACTATTTTATCTTCCCTGTCACTTATCTGTTCTTCTGCCTCAGTTATTCTGCTATTGATTCCTTTTAGAGAATTTTTAATTTCATTTATTGTGTTGTTCACCATTGTTTGTTTGCTCTTTAGTTCTTCTAGGTCCTTGTTAAACATTTCTTGTATTTTCTCCATTCTATTTCCAAGGTTTTGGATCATCTTTGTTCTCATTACTCTGAATTCTTTTTCAGGTAGAAATAGAATTTCTGCCTATTTTCTCTTCATGTGTTTAGTCTGGTAGGTTTTTACCTTGGTCCTCCATCTGCTGTGTGTTTTCTGTCTTCTCATTTTGCTTAGCTTACTGTGTTTGTGGTCTCCTTTTCACAGGCTACAGGTTCATACTTCCTGTTTTTTTTTTTTTTTTTTTTTTTGCGGTACGAGGGCCTCTCACTGCTGTGGCTTCTCCCGCCGCGGAGCACAGGCTCTGGATGCGCAGGCCCAGTGGCCATGGCTCACAGGCTCACAGACCAGGGCACGAACCCGTGTCCCCCGCATCGGCAGGCAGACCCCCAACCACTGCGCCACCAGGGAAGCCCCTTCCCGTTGTTTTTGGTGTCTGCCCCTAGTGGCTAAGTTCGGTTCAGTGGGTTGGGTAGGCTTCCTGGTGGAGGGGACTGGTTCCTGTGTTCTAGTGGATGAGTCTGGATCTTGTCTTTCTGGGGGGCAGGACTGCATCCGGTGGTGTGTTTTGGGGTGTCTGTGACCTTATTATGATTTTAGGCAGCCTCGCTGCTAATGGGTGGTGTTGTGTTCCTGTCTTGCTAGTTTTTTGGCATAGGGTGTCCAGCACTGTAGCTTGCTGGTCGTTGAGTGGAACTGGGTCTTAGCGTTGAGATGGAGATCTCTGGGAGAGCTTCTTTCACCGTTTGATATTACATGGAGCTCGGAGGTCTCTGGTGGACCAGTGTCCTGAACTTGGCTCTCCTACCTCAGAGACACAGGCCTGACACCCGGCCGGAGCACCAAGACCGTGAGGGTGACGTGAGGGTCCTTAGCTTGAAACTCTGTCTGGGTCTCCCAGGTCTCACAGCAAGGGCGGAGCAGGCCTCTGCGGTTCCTCTTTTCTGGAGTTACATTATTCTCAGTTCGTATAGGAGGTATTTGGAGAAATCATGGCACTCAGTGAAAAGCAAGTTTGAGGGTGTGCCAGGGACGTGTGGTCATTTGTTGCTGGATGCTGCTTAATTACCGGAGAGTTTCTGTTGAGAATTTTTATACTTCTTTGAGTCCAGACCTGTCTGAAGCAAGGTCCTGGAATAACACCCCACCGTGTGCGGCAGATGGCAGGCAGGACATGGTGGCAGTCTTCACTTTATTTGTGTTTTTTGACGATAGACATTCTGACAGGTTTGAGTTGATATCTTATTGTGGTTTTGATTTTTATTTCTCTGATGGTTAATGATGTTGAGTGTCTTTTCATGTGCCTCTTGGCCATCTGTATGTCTTCGTTGGAAAAATGTGTATTCAGGTCTTCTGCCCCTTTTAAAATCAGATTATTTGGTCTTTTGATGTTGAGTTGTATGAGGTGTTTATATATTTTACATATTAACCCCTTATCAGTCATATCATTTGCAAATATTTTCTCCCATTCAGTAGGTTATCTTTTTGCTTTGTTGATGTTTTCCTTTGCTGTGCAAAAGCTTTTGGGTTTAATTAGGTCCCATTTGTTTATTTTTGCTTTTATTTCCTTTGCTTTAGCAGACAGATTCAAAAAATATGACTACATTTTATATCAAAGAGTGTTCTGCCCAACAAGTGCATTTTAAATGAATCTTCTCATTTGGTGAGACCACTCGCTTCAAGAGCTTGCAGGTGCTTTAGCCCAGTTCAACAGGTCCCAGGTCATGGGATCTGCTAGAACACTCGTGATGTTCTGGCATTGGGATCTGCTAGAACACTCGTGATGTTCTGGCATCACACAGGGAGGTCTTTCCAACAGGTTTTATCCAGATAAATTCATTATTTATATTCAGTCAACAAATTTATTAGATATCTTTAAACAATATATTTCTGATTTATTGACCTATCTCAGTTAGTGTGGTGCAACACTGAATTGTTATTTTTCTTTTATCACACCCCTCAAGACCTATGTTAAATCTCCCTTCCCTCCTGTACAGCAGATCCCTTAATAGCATCTTAGGAAAAAATAATAATTTCCTGGTTGTTAGTTATTAGAAGACTGATTTGTTTGAAACTTCAATTTCATATCTGATTTCAAAATTTTCCTTTTATAGGGACTGTAGTGTGTGTGTGTGGGTGAGGGAGAGGGTTATGACGTGCTCTTTTCATTCTGTATCCCCCTTCCTCATACTGGGGGACTGAATGAGCTCATTTAGCCTTTTCCTCTCCCTTTGGGCTCTAACCCTTCATTGTGTTGGAACAGGGAGGAAGGAGAAAGAGGACAAGAGTCTCTTATCTAAGTGACTGGTTGTGTTGTTCTCTCTGTTGGTTGGTGATGCTTTTCTGGCCAACACTGCCTGTGGGGCCACTGAAGCCCACTGTGTGGCAAGTGTCTAAATGCTGGGTCTTGTGGGGTAACATGCCTAAAGGGGAAATCCACCCCAGTGTTGGTTCCTTGTTGTGGGAGATCTCACTATGATTGGACTTCTCCCAGTCTCCCTGCTCCCAGCTCCTGCTCCAGGTCATTCACTGTCACCTCCCATCCTGTTGTCAGTGTGATTCCCTTCTGTAGCTGAGACTCCTGGGTGGCTCCTTGCAAGACGATTGAATCCTACCTACATTGAGTGAAGTCTGCTTGACCCATAAAACCTCACACGTTTTAATCAATTCAAACATTGAGAGCAAAGCTGCTTGGAAAGTAATTAAAAGCAAATAAATTGGAAAGGAAGAAGTAAAGCTGTTATATATTTACAGATGACATTTTTGTGTATGTAGAAAATTCTATGAATTGACAAAAAAGCTGCTATGATAAATGAGTTTATCAAGGTTGCAGGATATAAGGTCAATATACAAAAGCTAACCGTATTTCTGTAATCACCAATTGAAAATTGAAATATCATTTATAATAATATCAAAAAATAAGAAATGCTTAGGAGCTGAGAGAAATGAAAGAGGACCTAATTAGATGGGGAAAATATATCATGTTCATGTATTGAAAGACTCAATGTTAAGTTGTCATTTCTCTCTAAAATGACCTGTAGATCCAACATACTCAATTGAAATCCCAGAAGGATTTTTTGTAGAAACTGTTAAATTGATTTTAAAATGTATATGAAGAAGCAAAAGACATCAAATAGAACAATTTTGAAAAATAAGAGCAAAGTTGAATGGCTAACACTGCCTGATTTCAAGACTTACTATAAAGCTACCACAATTAAGACAGTGTGGTATTTGGTATTATGCTAAACAAATAGATCAATGGAACAAAATAGAGTACAGAAATAATCAATACATAGAAACGGATTTTTGGTAATGGTGCCATGACAATCAAATTGGGAAAGAATGATTTAAGAAATGGTGCTCAAATAATTAGATACTCATATGCAAAAAACCCACCTTCAACCCATATATAAAAAAGAAATCAGAATGGATTATAGACCCCAAATGTCAAACCTAAAACTGCAAAACTTCTAGAAGAAAACATAGGAGAAACTCTTAGCTTGAATTTGCTAATATTTTGGAATATTTACTCCCAATTCTTTATGAATGCATACATGTGTGTGGTGTAATTTTTTATGAAAATGGGATCATGGTATACATAATATTTTTCCTTCTTTTAAAAACCTTTCCCCAGTTTTACTGAGATATAATTAACATATGATAAACTGTACATATTTATAGTATGCAATCTGATGAATTTTGACATATTTATATACCAGTGAAACCATAGCCACAATCAATGTAATGAATATATGCATCACCCCAAAGCATTTCCCAAAGGTAGTCCTTCTCTAGTGGCCCTTAATATCTCTCCTTTTACAACCTCTCTGCCCTGTTCTGAGGCAATCACTGATCTCTTTCCTGTTACTGTTGATTCATTTTCATTTTCCAAATTTTACATAAATGGAAGCACAAACAACTTCCAGAGAGGGAAATACACTGAAAAACAAGGACTAGCCTAGTGGTCTTCACCTCTGTGTGTTCACAGCACAGTTTTGGGGTTCTTTTGTTTGTTTTTTTTTTTTAGTGAAGTATAGTTGATTTACAATGCCATGTTAGTTTCAGGTGTACAGCAAAGTGATTCAGTTATACATACATACATATATTCTTTTTCAGAATCTTTTCCATTATAGGTTATTACAAGATGTTGAATATAGTTCCCTGTGGTATACAGTAGGTCCTTGTTTATTTTATATATAGTAGTATGTAACTGTTAATCCCAAACTCCTAATTTCTCCCCCACCCCTTTCCTTTCCCCTTTGGTAACCATAAGTTTGTTTTCTATGTCTGTGAGTCTGTTTCTGTTTTGTAAATAAGTTCATTTGTATCATTTTTTAAGATTCCACATGTAAGTGATATCATATGATATTTATCTTTCTCTTCACTTAGTATGATAATCTCTAGGTCCATCCATGTTGCTGCAAATGGCATTATTTTGTTCTTTTTAATGGCTGAGTAATATTCCATTGTATATTTTTATCACATCTTTATCCATTCATCTGTTGATGGATACTTAGTTTGCTTTCATGTCTTGTCTATTGTAAATAGTGCTGTTATGAACCACAGCACAGTTTTAATACTGTGATCCATGACATAAGATTTATTGAGATTAAATGTTGAAGAAATCAGCATTAACAATAATTTTATTTATATAATTATAATATATTATATAATTAAACATACAAGATTATTATATCTAATGTATAATTAAATATCCAAAAAATACATACTGTTTTACAAAAGAGCTCTACTAGGTGAATTCTAACCCTTGAAAAATACACTTAAACATACTTAGGCAACTAGAAAAGATTCTTGATGATATTTGACAATCAAGAGCACATATTTATTAACTGGTTGTCCTTGCGTAATGCTACTAGAATATGCATAGGACATCATATAGGTTTTTATAGAGGCTTTGCACCTTTGGAGAACAGGCTGAGAAGAAAAAAAAGACTGCTCAACATCATTAGTCATTGGGGAAATTAAATAAAAACCACATTAAGATATCATTTCACACCCATGAGGTTGGCTACAATTTAAAAAGAAGAAAAAATCAGAAAACAAGCTTTGGGGAAGATGTGGAGAAATTGAAACCCTTATACATTGTGGAGGGAGTATAAAATTGTTCAGCTGCTATGAAAAACAGTTTGGTGACTCCTCAAAGTTAAACATAGAATTACCATGTGATTTAGCAATTCCACTTCTGGAGAAATGAAAGCATCCACTACCAATTCTACACAAAAAAATTGAAAACAAGTTCTCAGACAAATACTTGTACATGTATATTTTTAGCCCCACCAGTCACATTAGCCAGAAGGTGGAAATAGCCCAAATGTTCATCAACAGATGGGTGGATGAACAAAATGTGGTATATCCACATAATGGAGTATTATTCAGTCATAAAAAGGAAGGAAGTACTGCTACATGTTACAACATGGATGAACCTCAAAAACATTATACAAAGTAAGAAATGCCAGATGCAAAAGGGCCACATATGCATGATTCCGTTTATATGGAATATCCAGAATTGGTAAATCTACAGAGATAGAATGCAAATTGGTGTTTGCCAGGCCTGGAGAGAAGGAGGAACAGGGAGCATATGCTTAATGGGTATAGGGTTTTGTTTTGGGGAGACGATGTTTTGGAAGTAGATAGGGGTGGTAGTTGTACAACACTGTGAATGTACTAAATGCCACTGAACTGTATACTTTAAAATGGTTGATTTTATCTTACATGAATTTAACCTCAATTAATAAAGTCTTTTGTTGGATTATTGCAAAGATATAGAAAAGAAGAAAGATGTGATCTGTGACCCATAAGGAGTGCTGCAAATATTGTTCTCATACTTGTAAAAACATACCTGTCTAGGGCCCCATTCCCTCATGTCCCTACCTAGGCATAATATAATATTATACATTTAACTGGGCAGGTGTTGTGTTTTTGTTTTAAGTTATCTCTTTCAGCAAGTGTTTGCATTTAACTCAAGAATTTGCAAACTTAAATCCAATAGGATTATAATGGAGGAAATTCAGGAAAGGTGGAGGAACATACCTTGGTCATATTTGGGCTCCAGTGAAGCCCCCCTTTGAGCTGTATACCTCACTATGTAGGGAGTTGGCTTTGTTCTTTATCTTATGTATGGTTGGTCCTATCCTCTTTTACATAGTATGAGAATTTGTTTGGATGGTTGGGCAAAATTTCAAGCAATCATATATTTTTAAAATTTAATATTTATTTATTATTATTATTTTTTGTGGTACGCTAGCCTCTCGCTGTTGCAGCCTCTCCCATTGCAGAGCTCAGGCTCCGGACGCTCAGGCTCTGCAGCCATGGCTCACGGGCCTAGCCGCTCCACGGCATGTGGGATCTTCCCAGACTGGGGCACGAACCCGTGTCCCCGTGTCCCCTGCATCAGCAGGTGGACTCTCAACTACTGTGCCACCAGGGAAACCCTAATATTTATTTTATACTGGGTTTTAGTTGTGTTAGTTGTGTTAGTTTCAGCTAACTGAATCAATTATACATATACATATATCCATTATTTTTAGATTCTTCTCCCATATAGGTTATTACAGAATATTGAGTAGAGTTCCTGTGCTATGCAGTAGGTCCTCGTTGATTATCTATTTTATATATAGCAGTGTGTATGTGTTAATCCCAAACTCCTATTTTATCCCTCCTCTCCGCGTTTCCCCTTTGGTGACCATAAGTTTGTTAGAAAAATCTGTTTATGTTTTGTAAATAAGTTCATTTGTACCATTTTTTTAGATTCTATATATCAGTAATATCACGTGATATTTGTTTCTCTGTCTGACTTACTTCACTTAGTATGATAATCTCCATGTCCACCCATGTTGCTGCAAATGGCACTATTTCATTCTTTTTGATGTCTGAGTAATATTCCGTTGTATATGTGTATCACATCTTCTTTATCCATTCCTCTGTCAGTGGACACTTAGGTTGCTTCCATGACTTGGCTATTGTGAATAGTGCTGCGATGAACATTGGAGTGCACGTATCTTTTCGAATTACGTTTTTTTCCGGGTATATGCACAGGAGTAGGATTGTTGGATCACATGGTAGTTCCATTTTTAGTTTTGTGAGGAACCTCCATACTGTTCTCCATAGTGGTTGCACCAATTTACATTCCCACCAACAGTGTATGAGGATTCCCTTTTCTCCACACCCTCTCCAGCACTTACTGTTTGTAGACTTTTTTTTTTTTTTTGCGGTACGTGGGCCTCTCACTGTTGTGGCCTCTCCCGTTGTGGAGCACAGGCTCCGGACGCCCAGGCTCAGCGGCCATAGCTCACGGGCGCAGCCGCTCCGCGGCATGTGGGATCTTCCCGGACCGGGGCATGAACCCGTGTCCCCTGCAGCGGCAGGCGGACTCTCAACCACTGTGCCACCAAGGAAGCCCTGTAGACTTTTTGATGATGGCCATTCTGACCAGTGTAAGGTGATACCTCACTGTAGTTTTGATTTGCATTTCTCTACTAATTAGCGATGTTGAACATCTTCTCATGTGCTTTTTTGGCCATTTGTATGTCTTCTTTGGAGAAATGTCTATTTAGATCTTCTGCCCATTTTTTTATTTTTATTTTTTTTGATATAGAGCTGCATGAGCTATTTGAATATTTTGGAGATTAATCCCTTATCAGTCGCTTCATTTGCAAATATTTTCTCTCATTCTGTGGGTTGTCTTTTCATTTTGTTTATTGGTTTCCTTTGCTGTGCAAAAACCTTTAATTTGGTCCCATTTTTTAATTTTTGTTTTTATTTTCATTACTCTGGGAGGTGGATGCAAAAAGATACTGCTGCAATTTATGTCAGAGAATGTTCCACCTATGTTTTCCTCTAGGAGTTCTACAGTATCTGGACTTAAATTTAGGTATTTAATCCATTTTGAGTTTATTTTTCTGTATGGTGTTAGGGAATGTTCTAATTTCATTATTTTACATGTAGCTGTCCAGTTTTCCCAGCACCACTTACTGAAGAGACTGTTTTTTTTCCATCTTATGTTCTTGCTTCCTTTGTTGTAGATTAATTGACCATAGGTGTGTGGGCTTAACTTCTGGGCTTTCTATCCTGTTCCATTTATCTATATTTCTGTTTTTGTGACAGTACCATACTCTTTTGATGACTGTAGCTTTGTAGTGTAGTCTGAAGTCAGGCAGCCTGATTCCTCCAACTCTGTTGTTCTTTCTCAGGAGTGCTTTGGCTATTCAGGGTCTTTTGTGTTTCCGTACAAATTAAAAATTTTTTTGTTCTAGGTCTGTGAAAACTGCCATTGGTAATTTGATAGGAATTGCATTAAATCTGTAGATTGCCTTGGGTATTATACTCAATTTGACAATATTAATTCTTCCAATCCAAGAACATGGTATATCTTTCCATCTGTTTGTGTCATCTTAGATTTCTTTCATCAGTATCTTACAGTTTTCAGAGTACAGGTCTTTTGCCTCCTTAGGTAGGTTTATTTCTAGGTATTTTATTCTTTCTTTTTGGCTGCACCACATGGCATGTGGGATCTTAGTTCCCTGACCAGGTATTGAACCCACAGCCCCTGAAATGGAAGCGTGGAGCCTTAACCACTAGACTGCCAGGGAAGTCCTGCTAGGTATTTTATTCTTTTTGATGTGATGGTAAATGGGATTGCTTCCTTAATTTCTCTTTCTGATCTTTTGTTGTTAGTATATAGGAATGCAAGAGATTTCTATGTATTAATTTTGTATACTACAACTTTACCAGATTCACTGATGAGCTATAGTAGTTTTCTGGTGACATCTTTAGGATTTTCTTTGTATAGTGTCATATCATCTGTAAACAGTGACAGTTTTACTTCTTTTTTTCTAATTTGTATTCCTTTTATTTCTTTTTTCTTCTCTGATTGCCGTGGCTAGGACTTCCGAAACTATGTTGAGTAAAAGTGGCAAGAGTGGACATCCTTGTCTCATTCCTGATCTTAAAGGAAATGCTTTCAGTTTTTCCCCATTGAGAATGAGGTTAGTAGTGCGTTTGTCATATATGGCCTTTATTATGTTGAGGTAGGTTCCCTCTATGCCCATTTTCTGGAGAGTTTTTTTTTTTTTTTTTTTTTTTTAATCATAAATCGGTGTTAAATTTTGTGAAAAACTTTTTATGCATCTTTTGAGATCATATGTTTTTTATTCTTCAGTTTGTTACTGTAGAGTATCACACTGATTGATTTGCATATATTGAAGAATCCTTGTATTCCTGGGATAAATCCCACTTGATCATGGTGTTTGATACTTTAAATGTATTGTTGGATTCTGTTTGCTAGTATTTTGTTGAGGATTTTTGCATCTATGTCCATCAGTGATATTGGCCTGTAACTTCCCTTTTTTTTTTGTGGTATCTTTGTCTGGTTTTTGGTATCAGGGTGATGGTGGCCTCATAGAATGTCTGAGTGTATTCCTTCCTCCACAATTTTTTGGAAGAGTTTTAGAAGGATAGGTGTTAACTCTTCTCTAAATGTTTGGTAGAATTTGTGAAGCCATCTGGTTCTGGACCTTTGTTGGAAGATTTTTAATCACAGTTTCAATTTCAGTACTTGTGATTGGTCTGTTCATATTTTCTATTTCTTCCTGGTTCAGTTTTGGAAGGTTGCACCTTTCTCAGAATTTGTCCATTTCTTCTAGGTTGTCCATTTTATTGGCATATAGTTGCTTGTAGTAGTCTCTTGTGATCCTTTGTATTTCTGTGGTATCCATTGTTACTTCTCCTTTTTCATTTCTAATTTTACTGATTTGAGCCCTCTCCCTTTTATTCTTGAGGAGTCTGGCTAAAGGTTTCTCAATTTTGTTTATCTTTTCAGAGAACCAGCTTTTAGTTTCATTGACCTTTGTTCTTTTATTGTTTTCTTCATCTCTATTCATTTATTTCTGTTCTGATCTTTACGATTTCTTCCCTTCTACTCACTTTGGGTTTTGTTTGTTCTTCTTTCTCTATTTGCTTTAGGTGTCAAGCAGTAATTTTAGTGGGGTGAAGAAAAACTGATTTAGAACTGTAGTGAGTTCAGAAAAAATATAAATGACTTTTAGTTTTATCTGGTTTACATTAAAAATGAAAGCACCTTTTTTGAATCCTTTGGGTAAAATGTATATTCCTACAGCCAGGTTGCTTGTGGAACTAAATAGAAGACTGCCATGAGAAAAGAGTCATTATTTTTTGAGCCACCAAAATCTTAGCATTTCAGCATCTTTGAGATATACCAACATTGGAGAGTTTTGGTAATTTTTTGTTTAAAAAGTGATTGATGACTAAGAGGAAACCAGGCAGGCTTCATATATCCTGCCCTTTGGATGTCATAGATAATAAAGGTAAACCTTATTATCTAACTTATATCTAATTGTGATTCTGGTGCTTGACGAGCTCTACCCATATGGAATTTGAGGCCATGAGAACAAAGTTACATAAACAACAGAGAGTGTACAAAGGAAATTAGAATAAATGTGGTCCCTGTTAATATCTCCACTTGTGTAAACGAGAAATTTGAACTTGGTTTTTTTTCCGTCCTAGCTAAAGAACTGAGAAATGGATGGTTCTGTGGAGAAGTGATTGTGTGTTTCGGCAATCTGCCTCCCAGGAGGAATTTGCCAGGTCTAGCAGAATATCATAGCACTGTTGTAGCTGAAAACAAATATTAAAGAAATGCGTTACTGTAGGTGGAATAAAATCTGAAAATCACCTTCAGTCTCTTTCTAACTTTATTTTTAATCAAGTCTCCTGGATGAAACAACAGTCTATGATTAGTTATATGAAATTGCTAATTTCTTGTGGAAGAAGCACATTAGTCTCTTGACTTTAAAGCTTCCAAAATGATATAGCAAAACCTACAGAATTTGAGGCTAAGTATCTATGTTTTATGCTGTGATGAAATCTTTTCTTCTTACCTCTCCTCAGAGCACAGATTAAATTCATCATCATTTTCAGTTTCTGCTTTATCAAATATTTATTGACCATTGAGTCTGTGCAAGGGATGCAGAGCAATATTTTATAAGACACAATCTTTTTTTTTTTTTTTTTTGCGGTACGCGGACCTCTCACTGTTGTGGCCTCTCTGGTTGCGGAGCACAGGCTCCGGACGCGCAGGCTCAGTGGCCATGGCCCACAGACCCAGCCGCCCCGCGGCATGTGGTATCCTCCCGGACCGGGGCACGAACCCGCGTCCCCTCCATCGGCAGGCGGACTCTCAACCACTGCGCCACCAGGGAAGCCCCAAGACACAATCTTTTAAATAAATGATTTTACAATTTGTCTGGGGAGATGGTTGTACTTTGTTGGATAATGTTCCTCCCATCCGCACCCCCAAATTCAGGTCTTTCCTGAAACGTCTGAATGTGACTTTATTTGGAAATAGGTTGTTGCAGGTGTAATTTGTTCAGAAGAGGTCAGATTGGAATAGGGTGGGCCCTTAATCCAATATGACTGGTGTCCTTATAAGAAAAGGAAAAGAGACAAAGATTCTATGTGAAGATGGAGGTAGAAATTGGAGTGATGAGTCTATAAGCAAAGAACTCCATGGTTCGCTGGCCACAGCTGAAGCTCTGAGAAAGTCATGGCATAGATTCTGCTCTAGAGCCTTCAGAGAGAGTGTGGCCCTCCATTCACCTTGATCTCAGACTTCTAGCCTCCAGACCTGTGAGACAATATATATCCTCTGTTTTGAGCCACCAGGTTTGTGGCACATTGTGATAGCAGCCTTAAGAAACAAATACAATAGACATAAAAAATAAAGCTCCTATTATTAAGCACCGGTTACATTCCAGGTCCCCTGTCTTTGAGCTGTCTTCTGCCCTAAGGTATCTTCACCATCACCCCCAGAGGAGCAACCAGAGAGCAAGAGAGGCCTAGCAAGTTGCTCAGTATCATTCAGCAAGTGGCTCTAACCCTTGTCAGTTTTACTCCAGTGACCATTCGCCTAACCATGGGAGGAAGCCCATATGGCAGGCAGGAGGCAAAATGACGGGCAAGAGGGGACAGACCCCGAAGCTCGCACTAGCCCAGGTGTCCATGAAGAGTTATACAGAGAAGTTGCCTGAGGTCCGTCCATAGGATGGGCTGCTACAGGAGTACAGAAGAGCAGAGTGCGACAGCAGGCAGTTGTATGGACAAATCTCTAATGCGTTCTGCTGAGTGAAAGAGGCAACACGCAAGGGAGTACATACTATATATTGATAGTTCCCTCTCTCCAAAGTTCTAGAATAGGAAAAACTAATCTGTAGTGGAAAAAAATAAAAACAGTGGTTTCCAACTCTGTTGTAGATTCTCTGTGGAGAACTTGACGCCGGGGTCCCTGACCTTTGGTGGTTCGGGGGACAGAGACAGATCCAAGCTCGGCTTCTCACACACTGGGTAGCCGTCTCTGTGTACGCAGCTGGAAGTGGAAGAGTGTAAATACCACGAGGCCAGGGACCATGCCAGTTTTAGGACCATCATTTTCCAGGGACTGCCACCATTCCTGGCTCATAAATGTGTGTCCCTCAATAAATATTTGTGGCATAAGAGAATCCACTTGTGAACAGGGTATTGTCTACGATGTTGATACTCATTATACTTGAATTCCCAAATTTGTGCCATATAAGTGAGCACTTGATTATATACTATAGGGCAGTGTTCTCTAACGTCTGTCATTTTATCACCCCAGTCATCTATACTAACGCAGAGAGCGAGTGGGAGAGAGTAAGAGACGGAAAGGCTATGAGGTTAAGAGGTTCCACTGTAATTCCGGAGATTGTGTAGCAAAGTTATATGACGGCCCTGCAGACTCCGTAGTGTTTCTAGAATTGCTGGAAGTTTGTGATAGTTTAAGTGAAGTAAATAAGTGTACCTAGCTCTGGGCTGGGCACTGGGAGAGAATTGAGGAGAAGCAGAATCCACGCCGTTAGGCTGAAGGACTTCAATCTCCACTGGGAAGGGAAGGTCCACCTGACTGTAGGCAGCTTACTGCCTGTGGAGAAGCATGGTAGGCACTCCCTGCTCTCACCTCCCGGCACTCTTTCCTGCTAAGCCCTGGACTGGCTCACGATGTCTTCCCACTTGCACCCTCAGAGAGCCACAGTAAACCGCCGGGAACAGTAGGCGAAGGCCGTCAGTCATGAGGAGATGGATGTGGGTTTCAGAGGTCACGGACGGCTTCGTGGAGGAAGCGCATTGATCTCAACATAAAGCACGGCTCACATGGTGGGGTCTGCACCTGCAATCGACCTGCCCTGCCTCATGCTGGCAGCTTGGAGCTTCCACAGGGACTTCAGCCTTGGCTCGTGTCAGGAGGGGCTGTGCTGTCGATTGGCTCCATTCCTGCCCATCCTCTCCGGTGCCGAAGTCTCCAAACCAAGACTGCCCCTTGCTGAGGTGTCACAGATCCTGCAGGGGAATAGGAGGTGGGTGGCCAGGAACCCTGTAGGATGGGTCTGGGTTACCACACAGCTAAGGTGTGTTTTTTGTCTGTCTGTTTTTTGTGAACAGCCTGCTTGCTGTTCTTGAGTGATGACTTTTTCAAGTGAAGCATCTCGGGAAGGATAACCCTGTAGGAGGCTGCTGCCCTCCCGCCATAGAATCCCAGGGCAACTGTGCCATGAATCGACACCTTAAGATGTGTGGCTCACGCCATATCTACACTTGAAGGCCTGAGCCTCCTAGTACACTGCTTGCAGGTTTCCAGACGTCGAGCCGGGACAGACGGTGCCTCTGCTTAAACACAGCTGTTGTGTTGGCTTGTTTAGAGGCGCATCTGCTAGGAAAGGTGGAGAAGAAATTCTCTTCCAAGGTTGGGCCGTAACAGGCGCTTGTAGCTACAGAGCCTTGTCTAATAAAGAGGGATGGGGCTTCCCAGGTGGCGCAGTGGTTGGGAGTCTGCCTGCCGATGCAGGGGACGCGGGTTCATGCCCTGGTCTGGGAGGATCCCACGTGCCACGGAGCAGCTGGGCCCGTGAGCCGTGACCGCTGAGCCTGCGCGTCCGGAGCCTGTGCTCCGCAACGGGAGAGGCCACAACAGTGAGAGGCCCGCGTACCGCAAAAAAAAAAAAAACAAGGATGAAGGCTTTTCCTTTCAACTTTTAAAAAAGAGCAGCAATCTTTCTGCTTCAGCCAGCACCAAACCCTAGTCAGTTGTTCTTTTTTGTGCTTTGCCTGCTTCCCAGAAGTATAGAATATGGCTTGAAATTAAAAAAAAACCAAATGTCAAGATTGTTGAGTATTGTGGGGAGGTTTGTCTCAGGAGTTATTTTCTTTCCTGCTCTTTGGTGTCCTTGGGGGGATTTCCAGACGCCCAGCTCCACAGCATCAGCCCTCCTGGCAATGACCTGAGCTCCCCACCTCCTTTCATTCTGCTCTCTGACATCAGAACAGGAAATTTGCGTTTTAAAATCGGTTGCTTGCTGATCTAAAGGAGATGTTTCTTATCTGAGGTCTGAGGTTAGGTGAGGATCAGAGAGAGGGAGATTTTACTGGGAGAGTCCCCATTAGACCAGTACTCACATCCCAGGGCCACAACTTATTCTGCTAATGGTTAAGACGACCTTGACTTTGATTTCTGAAACTGCTACATTCACACTTTTCCAGTAGGGTCAGTATTTGTATTGAAAAAGACTCATTCTCTGCAGTAAAACTTCCCCCAACTTTTTTTTTTTTTTTTTTTACTGACTTGATGGCTTTTTCTAGAACGCATGATAGATGAAGCCAGGACGCAGTCTAGCCATAAAAGACATATGGATTCAATCAGATTTGCCAGAACACAGCTGCAGGGTAAAATCTAAAAAGTGACTCAAGAAATCAAGATGCTGCCGAGGCAATTTCTTGGCCAGGAAGCTTTTGGCTGTTTCTTGTTTTAAATTCTTTCATTTTGCATTTTGGGAAATGACTCTCAAATGAAAGCCAAAATCCTAAGTGCAGAAAGATAAATCACATGTCTTTTGCTATGAATTCTGATTATTTCCCTTGAAGGAGTAGCCAAGAGCTTGTTTCTCACATAAAAATACTTTTGCCTGTTAATGAGAAACAGAATTAATTGGGTTCTACAGAGGCCAATTTTAGCTGAGTTAAAAGACAAATACTTGGGCTTCCCTGGTGGCGCAGTGGTTGAGAGTCCGCCTGCCGATGCAGGGGACACGGGTTCGTGCCCCGGTCCGGGAAGATCCCACATGCCGCGGAGCGGCTGGGCCCGTGAGCCATGGCCGCTGAGCCTGCGCGTCCGGAGCCTGTCCTCCGCAACGGGAGAGGCCACAACAGTGAGAGGCCCGCGTAACGCATAAAAAAAAAAAAAAAAAAAAAGACAAATACTTTAGAGTCAAAAAAGCCTTAGAGACACCTAAATTAATCCCTTCTTATGGGATCAGAGAGGGTGAAGCGTGGCCCGAGAGCACACAGCAGGGTGGGTGCACAGGGAGGACTGCATTTCATCCCGTGCTCACTCAGGCACTCAGGCGAGTCAATTCTGACCTTTCTGACTGTTACTAACGAGGCTCCCTGCCATTATTTACATAAGAGGATCTCAAGGATGAGATTTCATTCCTTGGAACTAAGAGATGAAAATAGAGAAATCATGTCACACGTGTAGCATCAGCACCCAAAAGACCTCTTTGTTTAAATAAAATGCTAAAGCCAGTGTGCTATGTGAATGAGTTCACCTGGTGGCCTAGGCAGCCTTGTTTTTGAAGAGAGTTTTCTGTGATCTTTGCTTGCATGGTGTGGAATTCTAACCCAACAGACTCAGAATACAGAACCCAGAGAAAGGCCCTTTCAGAATGAAACATGGAAACAATGTTGAGATCATATCAAGGAAACTGAAAAGTAAATATTAGCAGGGCTTGCTGCAACAGGATAGCGGGTGGGGATGGAACAGAGCGTTCCTCAGCTTGGCATGGCCCAGGGTACGGGAGGGACCAACCCCCAGAGCCTGCTGGGAAGCTCAGCCATGCCAGGCACTGAACTGAGCCACGGAGCCTTCCTGCCCCGTCATTTGGGAATTGTATGTGGTCAGGATACAGATGATGGCCAGCCTTCTGGCCATGGATGATTAGCATAATAGTTCAGCCAATGCATTAATTTTAGATTGCTGCAAGCGATCAGACTCATGTTTTCATTTGCAGTTTTGTAAAAGAGACCAGCTTGCTCCAAACACTTTTCTGTAATAATTCATATTGCAATATTGAATAAGGATGTTTTGATTATTTTATTTTGAGGCTTATACTGAAGTCTAACATTGCTCTTCTCATCATCATTCAATGAGTGTTTTCCAGCTGGATGGAAAGACAGATCTATCTGTTCAGACAGATCTGTTTTCTGTCTGAGTCATTGTTGCTAACAGTTGTTAGGGAAGCAGAAACCTTCTCAGTCAATTGATGTGTTCCAGCTGTGCAACTTTGGAAATCATATTTCTACTGCAAAAAGGATTGGTGCCTTTTCTGATGTTCCTTCCATTAAAAAAGATAGTTTGTCATGGGATGCCACTTTTCAGATTTTCAGAAACATTTAAAATTGACGATGAATTACTTTCTTGCAACCAGGACAGAGTTGTATTGAAAGGAGCTTCAGATCCTTAGGTATTTGCCTGGCTTCATGCAGAAGCTTTCATGGCTCCAAATACCCAACCTTCAAACCCAACACTGATACTTTATGCACCAAAAGCAGGAGCTGCTGCTTCCTCTTCCTCTTCCTCTTCCTCCTTCTCCTTTTCCTCCTCCTCCTCTTCTTCCTCTTCCTCCTCCTCCTCCTCTTCCTCTTCTTCCTCTTCCTCCTCTTCTTCCTCCTCCTCCTCTTCCTCCTCCTCGTCCTCATCCTCTTCCTCTTCCTCTTCCTCCTCCTCTTCTTCCTCCTCCTCCTCTTCCTCCTCCTCCTCTTCCTCCTCCTCCTCTTCCTCCTCCTCCTCTTCCTTTTCTTCCTCCTCGTCCTCCTCGTCCTCTTCCTCCTCTTCCTCTTCTTCCTCTTCCTCCTCCTCCTCTTCCTCCTCCTCTTCCTCCTCCTCTTCTTCCTTTTTCTCCTTTTTAAAACAGCTTTATTGAGATATAATTCACATAGCATACAGTTTGCTCATTTGAAGTGTACAATTCAGTGATTTCTGTAGTATATTTACTAGAGTAGTGCAACCATAACCACCATTAATTTTAGAACATTTTCATTACTCTGAAAGGAAGCCGTGCTCCCCTTAGCTACCCACCCCATGTAGTATCCATCTCTCCCCAGCCTTAGGTAACAAGGAGTCTACCCTCTGTCTCTGTAGACTTGCCTATTCTGGCATTTCCTATAAATGGAATCATACAATATGTGGTCCCTTAACATAATGTTTTCAACATTCATTCATGTCTTAGCTCTTCTCAGCACTCCCATTTGTTTTAATGGCTAATCATATTAATAATAATTAATAATATTTAATGGAAAAATATTCCATTGTATGGTTATACCACAATTTGTTTATCCATTCATCTGTGGATGGACATTTGAGTTCTTTCCATTTTTGGCTCTTAGGACAAGTGCTGCTGTGAACATTCATGGACAAGTCTGTGTGGATATGTTTTCATTTTTCTTGGGTATCTACCTAGGACTGGAATTGCTTCATCATATGTTAGCTGTGTTTAACCTTTTGAGAAACTGCAAGACTGTTTTCCAAAGTGACTGCACCATTTTATGCTCCCACCAGCAGTGTGTGTGTTCCGATTTTTCCACATTCTCTCTAAAACTTGTTATGTCTTTTTTTTTTTTTCCTATAGCCATCCTACTGGGTGTGTGGTGGTGAAACCTCCTTAAAACTATTTTGAAAGTATTTTAGTGATGCCGTTCAGCCCAGATGGATTCTGTGTGAGTGAGAGAGGAAAACAGCACCAGCCCCACACGTTTCCAAACATGAGCTGTAGGAGGACAGTGACTTTTTTCACCACTGTGCCCCCAGAGTCTAAAAAAAGGTGTAGCACATAGTAGGCGTGGAAACATTTGTAGAATGAATGCCTAAATGAGTTCATGAAGAGTCTCCTGTGTGCTAGCATTGGTGTGGATGCAGAGGTACACAAGACATCGCCCTGCTCCCAAAGAGCTTAACTTTTTGAAGGAAATAGAATGGAATTATTCCTGAAAGGAAGTTACTGATGGAGAAGGGTACATGTTAAAGGGAAGTGTACTCATTTCTAAGCCACTGAAATGTAGATGATGAAAACCTGAGCTCTCTGATCTTAGCCTGATTTGTAAAGTCTGCCTTCCAGGAAGTGGTAGGGAAAAAAAAGTATCAGTCACTCAAACTACAATGAGGGAGGTGGCCTTCCACATAATACCTGAAACCTCTCCAGGCAGTACAACATTGTCCATACCACCCTCTGTCTCTCAATGTGACTGTGGGATCAGAATATAATATGATTCTTCTCCTTTTTTAAAAAAATTTTATTTTATTTATTTTTTTATACAGCATGTTCTTATTAGTCATCCATTTTATACACATCAGTGTATACATGTCAATCCCAATTGCCCAATTCATCACACCACCATCCCCAACCCCGCTGCTTTCCCCCCTTGGTGTCTATACGTTTGTTCTCTGCATCTGTGGCTCATTTTCTGCCCTGCAAACTGGTTCATCTGTACCATTTTCTAGGTTCCACATATATGCGTTAATATACAATATTTATTTTTCTCTTTCTGACTTACTTCACTCTGTATGACAGTCTCTAGATCCATCCACTTCTCAATAAATGACCGAATTTCGTTCCTATTTATGGCTCAGTAATATTCCATTGTATACATGTACCATATCATCTTTATCCATTCGTCTGTCGATGGGCATTTAGGTTGCTTCCATGACCTGGCTATTGTAAATAGTGCTGCAGTAAACATTGGGGTGCATATGCCTTTTGAATTATGGTTTTCTCTGGGTATATGCCCGGTAGTGGGATTGCTGGATCATATGGTAATTCTATTTTTAGTTTTTTTAAGGAACCTCCATACTGTTCTCCATAGTGGCTATATCAACTTACATTCCCACCAACAGTGCAAGAGGGTTCCCTTTTTTCCACACCCTCTCCAGCATTTGTTCTTTGTAGATTTTCTGATGATGCCCATTCTAACTGGTGTGAGGTGATACCTCATTGTAGTTCTGATTTTCATTTCTCTAATAATTAGTGATGTTGAGCAGCTTTTCATGTGCTTCTTGGCCATCTGTATGTCTTCTTTGGAGAAATGTCTATTTAGGTCTTCTGCCCATTTTTGGATTGGGTTGTTTGTTTCTTTAATATTGAGCTGCATGAGCTGCTTATATATTTTGGAGATTAATCCTTTGTCCGTTGATTCATTTGCAAATATTTTCTCCCATTCTGAGGGTTGTCTTTTCATCTTGTTTATGGTTTCCTTTGCTGTGCAAAAGCTTTGAAGTTTCATTAGGTCCCATTTCTTTATTTTTTTTTTTTTTTTTTTTTTTTTTTTTTTTATGCGTTACGCGGGCCTCTCACTGTTGTGGCCTCTCCCGTTGCGGAGGACAGGCTCCGGACGCGCAGGCTCAGCGGCCATGGCTCACGGGCCCAGCCGCTCCGCGGCATGTGGGATCCTCCCAGACCGGGGCACGAACCCGTGTCCCCTGCATCGGCAGGCGGACTCTCAACCACTGCGCCACCAGGGAAGCCCCCATTTCTTTATTTTTATTTCCATTACTCTAGGAGATGAATCAAAAATGATCTTGCTGTGATTTATGTCAAAGAGTGTTCTTCCTATTTTTTTCTCTAAGAGTTTTATAGTGTCTGGCCTTACATTTAGGTCTCTAATCCATTTTGAGTTTATTTTTCTGTATGGTGTTAGGGAATGTTCTAATTTCATTCTTTTCCATGTTACTGTCCAGTTTTCCCAGCACCACTTATTGAAGAGACTGTCTTTTCTCCATTGTATATCCTTGCCTCCTTTGTCATAGATTAGTTGACCATAGGTGCATGGGTTTATCACTGGGCTTTCTATCTTGTTCCGTTGATCTATATTTCTCTTTTTGTGCCACTACCATATTGTCTTGATTACTGTAGCTTTGCAGTATAGTCTGAAGTCAGGGAGTCTTGTTCCTCCCACTCCATTTTTTTCCCTCAAGACTGCTTTGGCTATTCGGGGTCATTTGTGTCTCCATACAAATCTTACGATTTTCTGTTCTGGTTCCATAAAAAATGCCATTGGTAATTTGATAGGGATTGCATTGAATCTGTAGATTGCTTTGGGTAGTATAGTCATTTTCACAATATTGATTCTTCCAGTCCAAGAACATGGTATATCTCTCCATCTATTGGTATCATCTTTAATTTCTTTCATCAGTGTCTTATACTTTTCTGCATACAGGTCTTTGGTCTACCTAGGTAGATTTATTCCTAGGTATTTTATTCTTTTTGTTACAGTGGTAAATAGGAGTGTTTCCTTAATTTCTCTTTCAGATTTTTCATCATTAGTGTATAGGAATGCAAGAGATTTTTGTGCATTAATTTTGTATCCTGCAACTTTACCAGATTCATTGATTAGCTTTTGTAGTTTTCTGGTGGCATCTTTAGGATTCTCTATGTATAGTATCATGTCATCTGCAAACAGTGACAGTGTTACTTCTTTTCCAATTTGTATTCCTTTTATTTCTTTTTCTTCTGTGATTGCTGTGGCTAAAACTTCGAAAAGTATGTTGAATAATAGTGGTGAGAGTGGACATCCTTGCCTTATTTCCTGATCTTAGAGAAAATGCTTTCAGTTTTTCACCATTGAGAATGATGTTGGCTGTGGGTTTGTCATATATGGCCTTTATGATGTTGAGGTAGGTTCCCTCTATGCCCACTTTCTGGAGAGTTTTTATCATAAATGGGTGCTGAATTTTGTCAGAAGCTTTTTCTGTATCTATTGAGATGATCATATGGTTTTTCTTCTTCAGTTTGTTAATATTGTGTATCACATTGATTGATTTGTGTATACTGAAGAATCGTTGCATCCCTGGGATAAATCCCACTTGATCATGGTGTATGATCCTTTTAATGTGTTGTTGGATTCTGTTTGCTAGTATTTTGTTGAGGATTTTTGCATCTATATTCCTCAGTGATATTGGTCTGTAATTTTCTTAATTTGTAGTATCTTTGTCTGGTTTTGGTATCATGGTGATGGTGGCCTCATAGAATGACTTTGGGAGTGTTCCTTCCTCTGCAATTTTTTGGAAGAGTTTGAGAAGTATGGGTGTTAGCTGTTCTCTAAATGTTTGATAGAATTCACCTGTGAAGCCGTCTGGTCCTGGACTTTTCTTTGTTGGAAGATTTTTAATCACAATTTCAATTTCATTCCTTGTGATTGGTCTGTTCATATTTTCTATTTCTTCCTGGTTCACTCTTGGAAGGTTATACCTTTCTAAGAATTTGTCCATTTCTTCCAGGTTGTCCATTTTATTGGCAAAGAGTTGCTTGTAGTAGTCTGTTAGGATGCTTTGTATTTCTGCAGTGTCTGTTGTAACTTCTCCTTTTTCATTTCTAGTTTTATTGATTTGAGTCCTCTCCCTCTTTTTCTTGATGAGTCTGGCTAATGGTTTATCAATTTTGTTTATCTTCTCAAACAACCAGCGTTTAGTTTTATTGATCTTTGCTATTGTTTTCTTTGTTTCTATTTCATTTGTTTCTGCTTTGATCTTTATGATATCTTTCCTTCTGCTAACTTTGGGTTTTGTTTGTTCTTCTTTCTCTAGTTCCTTTAGGTGTAAGGGTAGATAGTTTGAGATTTTTCTTGTTTCTTGAAGTAGG
The DNA here is from genome assembly GCF_008692025.1 of Phocoena sinus. Lineage (NCBI taxonomy): Eukaryota > Metazoa > Chordata > Mammalia > Artiodactyla > Phocoenidae > Phocoena > Phocoena sinus. The sequence goes on along the minus strand of NC_045778.1, from coordinate 12,727,568 downwards.
CTTGTATAGCTATAAAGTTCCCTCTTAGAACTGCTTTTGCTGCATCCCATAGGTTTTGGATCGTCGTGTTTTCATTGTCATTTGTCTCTAGGTATTTTTTGATTTCCTCTTTGATTTCTTCAGTGATCTCTTGGTTATTTAGTAACGTATTGTTCAGCCTCCATGTGTTTGTGTTTATTACGTTTTTTTCCCTGTAATTGATTTCTTTTTTTTTTTTTTTTTTTTCGGTATATGGGCCTCTCACTGTTGTGGCCTCTCCCGTTGCGGAGCACAGGCTCCAGACGCGCAAGCCCAGCAGCCATGGCTCACGGGCCCAGCCGCTCCGCGGCATGCAGGATCCTCCCAGACCGGGGCACGAACCCGCGTCCCCTGCATCGGCAGGCGGACACTCAACCACTGCGCCACCAGGGAAGCCCCCTGTAATTGATTTCTAATCTCATAAAATTGTGGTCAGAAAAGATGCTTGATATTATTTCAATTTTCTTAAATTCACTGAGGCTTGATTTGTGACCCAATATATGATTTATTCTGGAGAATGTTCTGTGCGTTCTTGAGAAGAAAGTGTAATCTGCTGTTTTTGGATGGAATGTCCTATAAATATCAATTAAATCTATCTGGTCTGTTGTGTCTTTTAAAGCTTCTGTTTCCTTATTTTCATTTTGGATGATCTGTCCACTGGTGTAAGTGAGGTGTTAAAGTCCCCTACTATTACTGTGTTACTGTCGATTTCCTCTTTTATAGCTGTTAGCAGTTGCCTTATGTATTGAGGTGCTCCTATGTTGGGTGCATATATATTTATAATTGTTATATCTTCTTCTTAGATTGATCCCTTGATCATTATGTAGTGTCCTTCCTTGTCTCTTGTAACATTCTTTATTTTAAAGTCTGTTTTATCTGATATGAGTATTGCTACTTCAGCTTTCTTTTGATTTTCATTTGCATGGAATATCTTTTTCCACCCCCTCACTTTCAGTCTGTATGTGTCCCTAGGTCTGAAGTTGGTCTCTTGTAGACAGCATATATATGGGTCTTGTTTTTGTATCTATTCAGCAAGCCTGTGTCTTTTGGTTGGAGCATTTAATCCATTTATATTCAAGGTAATTATTGATATGTATGTTACTATGACCATTTTCTTAATTGTTTTTGGTTTGTTATTGTAGGTCTTTTCCTTCTCTTGTGTTTCCTGCCTAGAGAAGTTCCTTTAGTATTTGCTGTGGAGCTGGTTTGGTGGTGCTGAATTTTCTTAGCTTTTGCTTGTCTGTAAAGCTTTTGATTTCTCCATTGAATCTGAATGAGATCCTTGCTGGGTAGAGTAATCTTGGTTGTAGTTTCTTCCCTTTCATCACTTTAAGTATATCCTGCCACTCCCTTCTGGCTTGTAGAATTTCTTTTTTTTTTTTTTTTTTTTTTTTTTGCGGTACACGGGCCTCTCACTGTTGTGGCCTCTCCCGTCGCGGAGCACAGGCTCTGGACGCGCAGGCTCAGCGGCCATGGCTCACGGGCCTAGCTGCTCCGCGGCATGTGGGATCTTCCCGGACCGGGGCACGAACCCGTGTCCCCTGCATCGGCAGGCGGACTCTCAACCACTGTGCCACCAGGGAAGCCCCTAGAATTTCTGCTGAGAAATTGGCTGTTAACCTTATGGGAGTTCTCTTGTATGTTATTTGTCGTTTTCCCCTTGCGGCTTCCAGTAATTTTTCTTTGTCTTTAATTTTTGCCAATTTGATTACTATGTGTCTCAGCGTGTTTCTCCTTGGATTTATCCTGTATGGGACTCGTTGCGCTTCCTGGACTTGGGTGGCTATTTCCTTTCCCATGTTAGGGAAGTTTTCAACTATAATCTCTTCAAATATTTTCTCTGGTCCTGTCTCTCTCTCCTCTCCTTCTAGGACCCCTATAATGTGAATGTTGTTGCGTTTAATGTTGTCCCAGAGGTCTCTTAGGCTGTCGTCATTTCTTTTCATTCTTTTTTCTTTATTCTGTTTCACAGCAGTGAATTCCACCATTCTGTCTTCCAGGTCACTTATCCGCTCTTCTGCCTCAGTTATTCTGCTATTGAATCCTTCTAGTGTAGTTTTCATTTCAGTTACCATATTATTCTTCTCTGTTTGTTTGTTCTTTAATTCTTCTAGGTCTTTGTTAAATATTTCTTGCATCTTCTGGATCTTTGCCTCCATTCTTTTTCTGTGGTCCTGGATCATCTTCACTATCATTATTCTGATTTCTTTTTCTGGAAGGTTGCCTATCTCCACTTCATTTAGTTGTTTTTCTGGGGTTTTATCTTGTTCCTTCATCTGGTATATAGCCTTTTGCCTTTTCATTTTGTCTGTCTTTCTGTGAATGTGTTTTTTGTTCCACAGGCTGCAGGATTGTAGTTCTTTTTGCTTCTGCTGTCTGCCCTCTGGTGGATGAGGCTATCTAAGAGCCTCTGTAAGTTTCCTCGATTCTTCTCCTGAAGTTCAGATTTTTAGTGATGTGTCCATTTTGGCCATTTGCCTTCTACCTTTCTCCCACATCCCTCTTCTGTCGATCTATATCCATCTATCTACCTACCTATCTATTTTCACCACCTCTCCAACAACAATCTCATCTCACCAGCTCTGAGATATATTTTATATAAGTTTCTGCAGATTTAATGCATAATAACTAATCTAAGTGAATGTACCATCATTTCCTTAATTCTTTTGCTATTCAGGTTTATTTCCATTTTTGTTATAAATAATGCTTCATAGGAACCTATTCATGACTTTCCTGTTCCAAATTTGGATTTTTCAGAAAAGATAACAGTCCAAATGAGTTCCTGGTCTTTAGGCTTTCCCCTCATGGTGATTCAGGAACCCAGGCCCCTTCCATCTGTGCTTGCCCATCCCCTATGGCCTCCGGGTCTGCTTCCAGTGGACAGAAGGGGCAAGAGCATGGAAGGCACCTGCTTCCTAACCACATGGCTGAGAGGTGGCACCCAGCCTTTCTGTCTCCATTCCACTGATGACACCTTGCCACATGGTGCCACCTGGTTGCAGGAGTTTCTGGCAGTGTAGTCCCTGGCTGGGCAGACACTTTCTAGAAACAACTGTATACTCTCAAAGGAGGACCATGAATTTTGGGTGGACAGTTAGTCTTCTCTGCCATTATAGACTTTTAGTGGTCTGATCACTGTTCATTTTGATGACTTGGTACATTTTGCCCAATAGTCACCACCCCCATTCCCATCAAAATATTTTCATTTATTTATTTCTGATTATGAAAGAAGACATACATTTGGTCTTAGTCAACTTCAGTAATCTGTTCATGAAACTTGTTTATTATATGTAGAACCAATGTATCTGCTACTACAATTTTCTCTTCTATATGTTACTTTTTGTTTTAATGCTTATACAAGCATTTTCCTTTTTCCTGAGCTACTTATTTTGTATATATCTGCTGTTGCTTTCAAAAATGATTATAATTAACATGTCACTCTTTTTAGATGACTTTTTTGGGGGCTTCTTTTTCAGAGTCTCTGAGACTTAAGCTTTGGTTTAAAATACTTGCCCCCACCTCTTCCACCCATCCCCACCCCCAAAACATCTGAAATAACAATAAAGGGAAACAAGTGTTTTAAATGTTAATATTACTGTTACAATGCAGGTAAAGGAATAGCAAGATTTTTGCTCAGCTAAAATGACTCTCAGTTTTAGTTGATCCAATCCTTATTTTTTTCTTTGGGAAATTAATGAGGTATAATAAAGCCTAATGAAGAAGAAATTTTGATGTCAGCTATAGACACTTAATTGGAATATCTCCTAAACTTCACAACATTAGGAAGGGAAATTGAGGAGGCAGAGTAAGGAAATTATGCAAGATTCATTCATTCATTCGATGAATATTGAATTCCCTTCATGTGCCCAACACTGTTCTAGTTGGAGTCTAGCTAGATGTGTCTAGGGGTCTAGATGCCTCTAGATGCATCTGAGAATGAAACAAAGTTTCCTGCCTTTGAGAGGCTTACACATTTTAGCAGGGTGTGGTAATGGAATAAGTAACAAGTAAACTACATAGTAAATTGAAAAGAGATGTGTCCTACTCTGCTTCATGAAGAGGATGTTATTAATAATTTGCAGTTATATTTTAAATGTATCATCTCAGAATAAAAATTAGCGTGGGGCTGAAAGTTTAAATGAGGTAGCCAGGTTAGGCCTCATTAAGAGGGACCTGAAGGAGGGAGCCAGCCAGGCATCCATCTAAGGGAGGAGGTTTCCAAGCAAAAGGAAGCAGTGCAAAGGCCCTGAGGCTGAGGTATACCTATAATTTGAAGAACAGCAAGAAGTTCAGTGTGCTTGGATTGGATTTGGGGTAGGTGGGGAGATCAAGGGATGAAGTCAGAAAAGAAATGAGGGATGTTAGACAAACAGTGTAAAAAGTCTTGTGTGTAAGAAGTCTTGTGGACCATTGCCCATTTTAAGGACTTTGGCTTTGTTCTGAGAGAAATGAAGACCCATCAAGTGTTTCAAACAGAGGTGCGACATGACCTGAATTATATTTTTGCAGACTTATCCAGGGTGTTGTGTGGAGAATGGACAGTAAGGAGACAAGGGCAGCAGCACAGAGGTCAGCTGGGGGCTGCTGCAATATTCCATGCATGAGATGGTGGTGTGTTGGACCAGGGAGATGGCAGTGAAGGTGGTGAGAAACGGTTGCATTCTGGATATATTTTGAAGATACAACTAGGTTTTAAAGGGAAGGTGAGGAGTTTAGTTTTGAACGCATCAAGTTTGAGGTGTCTGTCATAACACTCAGGTATGGCTATTGACTAAGCACTTGAGTATAAGAACCTAAAGTTCAGGGCAGAGGACCAGGGTAGAGATAAAAATTGTGGGGTCATGGGTCATCACATAGAGTTAGTAAGGTTTTAAAAAAATTATATTGTAGTTTATTTACAATGTTGTATTAATTTCTGCTGCACAGCAAAGTGACTCAGTTATATATACATATATATACATACATATATATATTATTTTTCATATTCTTTTCCATTATGGTATATCACAGGATACTGAATATAGTTCCCTGTGCTATACAGTAGGACCTTGTTGTTTTTCCATCCTATATGTAATAGTTTGCATCTTCTAATCACACACTCCCAATCCTTCCCTCTCCCACACCCCCTCCCACTTGGCAACTGCAAGTCTGTTCTCTTTGTCTGTGAGTCAATTTCTCTTTCATAGATTAGTTCATTTGTGTCATAGTTTAGATTCTACGTATAAGTGATCTATGTTATTTGTCTTTCTCTGACTTCACTTAGTGTGATAATCTCTAGGTCCATCCGTGTTGCTACAAATGGCTTATTTCATTCTTTTTAATGGCTGAGTAATAATATTCTGTTGTAGATATGTACCACATCTTCTTTATCCATTCATCTATTGATGGACATTTAGGTCGCTTCCATGTCTTGGCTGTTGTGAATAGTGCTGCTATGAACATAGGGGTGCATGTATCTTTTCGAATAGTAGTTTTGTCTGGGCATATGCCCAGGAGTGGGATTGCTGGATTATATGGCAAGAGTTGGTAGTTTATAAAGTTATAGGGTTGGTTGAGATCATGAAGGGAGTGATTATATAGAGAAGGGGAAGATGCCACAAGAGGTCATGACTGACCTGATCGTGAGTCTTCTCTCAGTGGGGGAGCCTCATGACAGTGAGCTTGAGTAGAAATGTGAGCAAAGAAATCGGTTACAGCAAAGATAGTTAATTCTTTTGGGTTTTTCTCTAAGGTGGAGCTGAGAAATGGGCAATCACTGGAGTTAGAAGTTGGATCAAGTGAGGGCTTTTCTAATAGGCTAAAAACATCAGGCAGATGCTCTTCTTGCATATTTGAGCACAGCTGTTTTATTTCCCATGGTTCAAGATGCTGTACATAGGACTAAGCACATTCACATATTCATTTACTCCTTACAGCTACATTGGGAAGTAACTATGATTACTTTTCAGGGTCCCTGAAAGGTGAAGTGACTTAATGTCTCACAGTTAGTACGTGATGGAGCTGAGATTCAGTCCTTCATCTTGTTTTTTGACACACAGCCTGTGCTCTTTTCTCCATGGTAATTGCCTTCCAAAAAGTTTATGTGTTTTCTGAGGAGCAGATTTCATGAATGTTTACTATATTGCTTCTCAACTAGCAGAGTATGGTATAAGATAAAATTGCTAGTAGCTGGTGAATTTGTGTTTTCCACACCATTGTCCAATGTTTACCATTGAGCTATGTTCTGCTACCATTGACTCTAAATTACAAGTTCTTACCCAACCTGAAATATGACTTTAAACTCACCCTTGGTGCCATTTAGAAAGCTCCAAACTCACCAGATACTAGGTGAAAAAGCCAGTCTCTCATTTGATCAGGGCCAGGCAACCAGTTACCAAATTAACAGGTTGCTTTGAAGTTTGGTAGAAATTTCATAAATTCATAATGATGATTAAATACATGTGATGTAAAGCTTCAAAGTGGTGTCCTAGTACAGAAGCCACTTCTGCTTCTGTTGGTTTATTTAATTCCCACCGCCCATAATAAGCAGATGGATCAAGTAGCCATGGCTGGGTTCTCATAATGCTAGCTTCTGTGATGCTAGCTTCTGTGATAGAAATCTTAAAAACAAAGTCTCTCAATGAATTGTATAGCTGGAGGCCTAAAAACTCATCATGCATTGTCTTATTTTAAAAGATACAGCAGAACCTAGTTTTTGTTGAAATATAAAGAAATATATAAGGATATAAATTTGCACATTTCTGAAGGCTACAGTAACTCCTGCTACTTTAACATAAACAGTGATTTATATATAAGGATATACATGTATACATTTTTGAAGGCTACAGTAACTCCTGTTACTTTAACATAAACAGTGATTTATATAGAAGGATATAAATGTATACATTTCTGTAGGTTATAGTAACTCCTGCTACTTTAACATAAACAGTGATTTATATAGAAGGATATAAATGTATACATTTTTGAAGGTTACAGTAACTCCTGCTACTTTAACATAAACAGTGAACTATATAGAAGGATATAAATGTATACATTTTTGAAGGCTACAGTAACTCCTGCTACTTTAACATAAACAGTGATCTATATAGAAGGATATACATGTATACATTTTTGAAGGTTACAGTAACTCCTGCTACTTTAACATAAACAGTGATCTATATAGAAGGATATACATGTATACATTTTTGAAGGCTACAGTAACTGCTACTTTAACATAAACAGTGATCTATATAGAAGGATATACATGTATACATTTTTGAAGGCTACAGTAACTCCTGCTACTTTAACATAAACAGTGATCTGTATATAAGGATATACATGTATACATTTTTGAAGGCTACAGTAACTCCTGCTACTTTAACATAAACAGTGATCTATATATAAGGATATACATGTACACATTTTTGAAGGTTACAGTAACTCCTGCTACTTTAACATAAACAATGATTTATATAGAAGGATATACATGTACACATTTTTGAAGGCTACAGTAACTCCTGCTACTTTAACATAAACAGTGATTTATATATAAGGATATACATGTATACATTTTTGACGGTTACAGTAACTCCTGCTACTTTAACATAAACAGTGATTTATATAAAAGGATATACATGTATACATTTTTGAAGGCTACAGTAACTCCTGCTACTTTAACATAAGCAGTGGCAGTTAGTGCATGGACAGGATGTCCAGGGTTTGTTAAAGTGGTGTGGCTCATTGCAGAGCCTGAATTTACAATGGGAACATTGTATAAAGTCTGGCAAGTTATCAGAAAATGTGGGCATTTACTTAAGATTCTTCACAGCCTAAAATTATGTGATATACCTAGCCTGCATAGGGGGAACAAAGCAAACCTTCCATTTGTAGTTGACTGTGATGGCTAACTGGACCTGTGCATCAGGCCCCTGGGAAAGATTCTGGCCACAGAGATGGCCATGTGACACAAGCATGGACAATTAGAGGGCTTCCTTGGGTTTACATTGATTTCTGATGGCTGGAAAAATATTCTTTCTTTCTGGTAGGGTTGCCAAACTCTCAGTGGCCATGTCTCTGCCACCCACCCAGGGAAGTCCTGTCTGTGGTAGGAGGTAAGGAGATTGATCAACATGTGAAAACAAGTTAAGATGAGATGAGGTAAGAGAGGGCTGTTGAGTTCAGTCCCCAGTTCTCGTTCCAGAGGCCAGGCTTCTGAAACTCATCCTCTGTAAGCAGTAACTTTTCAAAAATTGATCTGCTGTTCACTAATTTTCATACTTCAGCTATGATCCAGTGAAAATATCAACTGCTCAAATTACTACGATAAAGAAACCTGGTTTAGTTTGGTGACTTAACTCATACTGCTATAACAAAATACCATGGACCGGGTGGCTTAAGCAACAGACTTTGATTTCTCACAACTCTGGAGGCTGGGAAGTCCAAGATCAAGATGCCAGCAGGGTTGGTGTCTGGTGAAGTATCTCTCCTTGGGTTGCAGATGGGCACCCTCTCGCTGTGTACTCACATGGCGGAGAGAGACAAAGATCTGATCTCTCTTCCTCTTCTTATAGGGACACAAATTCCATGATAGAGGTGCCACCCTCATGATCTCATCTAAACCTAATCACCTCGCCAAGGCCTCACCTCCAAATACTGTCACATTCTGGGTTAAGGCTTCAACATTTGAACTTTGGGGAGACACAAACATTCTTCCTTAACACTTGGGAAGGGATTCTGTAGTAAAAGAGAGGAAGGCAGGAAGAGAGAGGAAGAAAGGAAGGAATAAACAAGGAAAAGAAGGAAGTAAAGAGATAAAAATTTCTATTGCCCTCAGAAATTTTCCCTCCCAATTCCATGGGTCAGTAAATTGTCTCTTATTCTCTTTTGTTTCACCTATTTTAAATTGTGTTTCTGTCCCTTGCAAGTGGTTAATTCACCAATCCTTTGAAGGTGTTACAAAGATTATTCCACTGCATGGAATTGTATAATTAAAGAATTAGAGATACATTTCTAATGGGAATTTCTCCAACTCACATGTTTAAATAGTGTCCTCATCCAGAGATTCCCTCTCATCACATGTCATAAATGCCAACTGTGACTCTGCCCTTCTTTGGGTAAACACGAAGAAGGCATCATATTGTAAGCTCCCAGAAAAGAGCTGATGAAAATTCAAAGTGAAATAAAAGGAAATATTAAAACTATTAAATCACTAAACAAAAACATGGGCCAATATAGGTTCTAGGAGATGCTGATTAAAGATGAAAGTGATGTAAATGTAGAAAGATGTAAACTTTTAGGGAAAAATCTTCGTTTTCTAACAAGTAAATTTAATTTTACATTCCATTTCAGTACAACCAGACTGTTTCTCCTATATTTCTCTCATTAATTTTTTTTTCATGTTAATGTCCTACTCTGTTTCACGAAGAGGATGTTATTAATAATTTGTTGTTGCATTATACATGTATCATCTCAAAGTTTGGGGTTTAATTAATGTTCTCTCCCGGGGTTAAGATCCTGCCATCTGGTTTCCTGCTTAGGCAAAAGGAAACTGAACTAAGAAAGTGATGAATGAAGCAATATAACTTTAAAAATGACTGCATCTTTCTGGTTTTAATTTGAGTCAAATAAGAGAAAGAAAATTGAAAGTGTTATTAGAATATTTAGAAAAAAATAAGCAGTAGGTAAAATTCCAAACAAAATTAAAATGTGTAATCTAAGTTGATGGATGCCATTACAGAAAAATTTTAAAGATTATTCCTAGTTCGGAGAACACTTACTAGAGTAGATGCTGATTTTTCAAAGCATTACATTTTCCTGATCCTGTAAAAAAAAAAAAAAAAAAAAAAAAACAGAATGTCCTACTTGTTTATCATTTCTCTCCTTATTGAGATGAAGTTAGCTGTCATTTGGTTGCAAATAAGTTCCAACGTGCCCTACCCCCTTAAAGAAGGATGAATCAAACAACCAATGGTATTGCATAGATGGAGAAAGTGCACCCCAGAGACCAAAGTGCTGCTTGACAGGGGGTTCTTTTCTTTCTGAAATATTACTGAGTCTCAGATTATATAATAGATTGCTGACCCTAGCATCCTAAGGTAGGATGATATGGTGGGAAAGGGTTTTGTATTTCACCAGACCAGGATGTGAATTCTAGCCTTTCCCCCTCGCTAGTTATGTGAGCTTTGCAAATGCCTTAACCTCTCTGAACCTGTATTACCTTTTTATAAAAACAAGGATGACATTTCCCCCACCCCTACCCCAAGCTATGCAGATGTAAACAGCTGTGAGCTGTTGCATGATGCTACACGTGAAGACGACTTCTTTATTTTGTAAGTCAGATCTAGCTCTGAGCTCTGCTTCCCAAGGTCTCTGAAAGTCCAAATGTTAAGACAATGAGAGTAGAGGCCATGGGTTATAAGTCTCTTATCATCGTTAGTGGAGTTTATGCGGGTAACTGGCTCTATTCATAGTAGAGACCTCTGCTCTGTGCTGGGTAGTCAGAGGGGCCCTCAGCAATGCTCCCCTGGGATCCTTGAAGCTCGCATTCCAGAGGATTTGCCCCTCGGTAGGACTTGCAGCCCTCCCATTCCTGTCCGCCAAAGTCTCGGGGGAACCGCATTCAAGGATTAGGCTCCTTTTCCTATAGCCCTTCAATATCATAACCTCCTTCCTATCTACTCAGGCTAATCAAAGGTCTTTTTAAAAAAGAAAGATCTGGTCATTCTTCACAGGAGGTGAGAGAATCACAGATCCCCAGGTCTCCAGCACCTCCCTCTAATTTGTGATTGCAACAGAGAGAACAAGATAGTTACTATTTGAAGTAGGTCATTCAGTTACATTAACTTTAAGGAAAATTGCTCTGGTGTGTAAGCTACAAATTTTTCCATGCTTTTTCATCTACAATTCAGTGAGCATTGGTGTCGCTTAAATCATACTTTAGGAAGGTGTTTTGCAGTGAGACAGAGGAAAGGAGGAAGAAAGCGAGGGAGAGAGGGAAGGATAAAGAGAGAAAAAGAAGAACCAAAAGGAAAGAAAAACAGGATATAAGAAAAAGGTGAAATTTCTATCCCCCTTAGAAATGTTCCATAACCTTAGGAAAATTAGATCTTAAAAGTAAACGAAACTTCATACATTGCTGGTGGGAATGTAAAATGGTATAGCAGTAGTGGAAAACAGTTTGAAAAAGTTAAACATAGTTACCATATAATGCAGTATTTCCACTCGTAGGTATAATCCCAAAAGAGATGGGAACATATATCCACATGTACACGAATATTCTTGGCAACATTATTCCTAATAGGTGAAAAGTAGAAACCAAATGTCTATCAACTGATGAATGGATAAACAAAAAATGTGGTATGTCCATACAATGGAATATTATTCATCCATAAAAAGGAGTGAAGTACAGATACATGATACAGCAGAGATGAACCTTGAAATGATTATGCTACATGAAAGAGCTGTATGCAAAAGCCAAATGTTATGATTTCATTTATATGAAATGTCCAGAATAGGCAAATCCATAGAGACAGAAAGTAAATTACTGGTTGTCTAGGGCTGAGGGGATAGAAGGAAAGAGGAGTGACTGCTAATGAGTATGAAGTTTCTTTTTAAATGTACTATAATTAAAAAGTGTAAAATGTACTAGAATTAAATAATGGTGATGGTTGCATAACCTCGTGAACATACTAAAAACCAATGAATCAAACACTTGAAAATGGTGAATTTTATGGTATGTGAATTATAGTTCAATTTAAAAAAAGAACTATATAGAACAGAGTAGCATCATTTTTTGAGGTCCCATTAAATTTACAGAAGCCACATTTAGCAGGGACCTCAGCTAATAACAATTATTCATTACTAAACTTCATGTTCTGTTGCGATTCTCTTAACAAAACACAAGGTTCTGTTAACTGTCTCCATTTTATAGATGAGAAATGAAGGTGTCTCAGAGAGGATAAGGGGCTGGCCTGAGATTTCTCATACGGGAACTAACTCTAGACCTGAGATTAATGAACTGTCCTTGGGAACACAGGCCTTATGAATTCTACCCAGGGCCTCCCCTGCTCCTTGTTTCCCTGTCTTTGAGCTCAGTAGGGTCTCACTCACCATGCCAAGAAGAGAGAACTAGAAAGCTGCTTTTACATCCCTTCCCTACCTCATGGACCAAGGCCACCTGCCTTTCAGGGTCCCCCCACTGCACACCCCTAAGCCCAACTGCCTGCCAGAATTTTTGCTTTTAGGAAGTGACTTGTAGGAGAATTCTCAGGTTGTATTGCTATTTGGAGGGTGAAGTGCTGAGCAGACTAATTGTCAAGATAGATTTGGAAATTAGCATCAAGGTTTTGTTGAAGGTAATGGTGGAGCCAGCACAATGCCTGCCAAAATTGCCTTTCTCTAATGAAAAGCAATATATGCTTCTGGGTTGCTCAGAAGACTGCAAATTATTCCTTCCCTTTGAGGTGCCTGACAAGTTAAAATACTTTTCCTGGTTTGCTGCATGTTAATGAAGTGCATTAACTGGGTGATGGGCCTCTAAGTAATGAAGGATAATTTGAGCTATGAGAAAAGCCAGCGAGATGGAAATAGACTTGTATCGGTTGGACACTAATGAGGTGGGGATAAGTATATATGAGGTCAGGAGAGCCAAAGGCATACTTTTGCAATAGGAAAAGTCCTGTGCTCTTAGATATCGGGTCATGGTATTGAACTTCGCATTTCTGTAATAACAGTCAGCTTCCCAGTATTAGCTGCCGTCTGTCTGCACAATGCTGAGATTCCCAAGGCTTCCCCAGGGAAAGGAAGGGGCGGGGCAGAAAGGAGAAGGGTGGGTCATGGAAAACATCCATGATGATGGCTTAGAAAAAAGGAAATATAAAGTATGTTCTTTTTGTAACACTTACGGGGCAAAACAGAGTAAGGTAACAGGACAGAGTAAAGCATGGGTCTTAAATCATTCGTTCATCAAGCACTTCTTGAACTATGCATCAGATGCCTTTCTAGGCACTGGAGATGCAATTAACAAGACAGAACAAGACTCTGCCCTCAAGATCTTACAGTCTCCAGCTACATATTTAGAACTGATTTGTTTTTAGAATAGTCCTAAAATTAGACCTATATTTGTGTCTTCAATTAAATGGATTTTTAAAAAATGAGAATTCAGCTTTTATCAATAAAATCTGGACAGGGACAGAAGTACTTAACAAGTGCTCTGGGAGAACCAAGAAGGGTAGATTGGGTAGACAGATGGAACAAATAAAACATTCTGCACAGAGACACAGAGGACTGGTATGTCTGTAAGAAACATTAAGCAGGTCCTTTTGGCTGATAAATGATGGATGATGGGGAGTAATGGGTGACACAGTTGGAAAGGTAAGAGCTGTAAGCTGTAAATAAATACACAAACTCTCCTTTGGTGGAAAGGACAAAAATGATGACTTTGCCTCCTGTGGGAAGAAAATTTTCTGTTAAAAAGCACATCTGAAGACATTACTAAAATTTACTTCCAAATTCACATTTATCCACCCACTTTTGGTTTTCAGTGGCTGCAAGCTGGCTGTGAAATAGGTTTTTGCAGGAGTAGATGAGTTGTGATTATAGAAATCCGTCACTATAATATAGCAAAGGAATCGCTTATGGTCACAAGGTTATGTATATGTGTGTGTGTGTGTGTGTGTGTATGTGTATATGTATATATATATTTTCCAACATAACATAACATAGCTTTTACACTACAGTCTTAAACAAAAAAGCCCACCTTGGAGCTCAGGATAAAGTACAAATTACAAATAGAACTTAACATGGAGGACAAGCTCAGGGTGCCTAGTGGTCTGTTGAGCATCCTTTGGTTGTTGCAGACTCTATCCCTGGTATTCTGCGCATCTCATCCTAAGTGTCAGAGAGTGGCTGTCATTCTGGGTTGTCTGAATTACTTGGTTTTCTTCTACTCTTGCTGACCCCTCCTGCCTCCCCCCCCCCCCCGCCGCCCCCCCTGCCACTCACACATAACGGGAGGCTTTAGACCCTGGTCTTCTGAGTCCTAATCACACACTTACTTACTTAGTCTCCTTTTTGACTCATTTCTGTGTCTTAATTGTGAGTATGAATCTCAGTCCACAAACCCAGCTTTGAATGAAATTTTAAATCAAGATGGTGTTAATTCTGAGCCGATAAGCCTGCAGTCAAGGGGGAATTAAACTTCAGTCCCCACTGGGGAACTCGCCTCAAGGAATCGCCCTCTGACCTAAGGCCCTCCTCTGCTGCTTGCTGACTGCATTCCAGGGAACATGCCCATTCCCTGCTGCGAGCCCCAGGGCACTGCCAGCGTGGGGCTCCACCTCTCCCCAGACCCAGAGTCTCTCTCCATTTGGTCCTCCTCCTACGTGGAAATGGAGACTTGCCTTCCTCTTTCTTGTGCTTGCTTCTCTCGCCCTGGAATATATAGCACCTCTGATAGGGGAGATTAGGCTTTTGAAAACAACAGGAAGGGAAAAGATCTTAAAGGCCATAAACCTCTTCTGGGCAGAAGGCACAGAGAGCCTGCTTGTCTGCAGTGACTCCCCTTCTCCTAAGCTGATCTCTCAAGGCAGCTGTGACAGCAAATGGGGAAGGGACAGCATGGAGCCATGAACACTTGCTCCATTTCCCGAAGCGGGAAACCACCCACGTGTCCATCAGCTGATGAATGGCTAAACAAAATATGGCACCTCTGTACAATGTCAGTGGTATATTTGTCCAGGAGAAGGAATGGAGTACCGAGACGTGCTCCAACATGGAGGAGCCTTGAATACATTATGTAAAGTGAAGGAAAGAAGCCAGTCACAAAGATCTTATATCGAATGGTTACATTTAAATGAAATGCCCAGAATACGCAAATCTGTACAGACAGTAAGTGGATCAATGGTGGCCTAGGGCTGAGGGGGTTGGGGATGACTGCTGCAAGGTACAGGGTTTTCTTATGGGGTGATGAAAATGTTCTGAAATGGGCTGTGGTGATGCTTTCACAACTCTTTGAAGGAACTAAAAAGATCACTGAATTGTACACTTCAAATAGGTGAATTGTATGGTATGTGAATTCTATCTCAATAAAGCTATTACCAAAGAAATTAAAAAGGGCGTTGGGTTGTAATTTGCTGACTCCTACTCTGTGCCCTATCATCAAAGACATGAATGTTATCGTGTTTCATTAACGTTAATGTTCCCTTGTCACGAATTCCTGGTAACTGGCTGCTGTTCCGATAAATCACTTTTCTAGGATGCAAAACAATCTTTTTTACAAGTATCTCTCAGAACACGTTGGGCCACTAGCTCTCTCCCCAGGCTCTTGAAAGAAGGGAGGGAGAGACCTTTCTAAGTTACACCTGTAGTGCCTGCTTACTCCGAACGCTGAAGAGCCAACTTTAATCTACTGAAGTTGCGAATCTTGCACTTGGAAGACATCCTAGAAACAATCCAGCCCACTGGTTTTCAAATGTGTTTAGTATAATCTAGAGCTGCAGAGCAGGGACCTCAGGAGCAACCGCAGGAGGAAACGGGTGGGGGGTGGGGTATGTGTTCTAAACTGGGCTGAGTGGGCCCCCACCTCAGCTTCAGTCAGGGCAGCCCTCACTTCATCTGGCATGTACACTGGGCTTCAGCAAGACTTTGTTTGAAGAATTCAGCAGCTAACAAATGTTGAAGGTTCCTCTGATTTCTAGTTCCATAGAAAATGGAAATGAGATACAGGGAAAAGACTCCAAGTCCACATATCCATCTGGTGACAGAGCAGGGCCTGGAATCATAGACTCCTAAGGATGGACAGGGTAGTTGGGATCGCTTAATCAAGCATGTGAAGCTTGACTTCTCACGACTTTACCACTCGTGCAGGCAAGAGAGCGTGATGGACAAGCATGTGGACTCTGGAGCCAAGTGGCCTGAACTTGAGCCCTGCCCCGGCACATAGCAGCTGTGTGAACTTGACCAAGAACCTCATCCCTGCCCATCCTTGGCTTCCTCATGTGTAAAATGGGGCTAATGGCAGTACCTATTCCAGAGGATTTATTAACATGATATCAAGTGTCTGGCCCATAATTGGGGCCAAATAAATAGTAGCCATGATTATGACTTGTCAGTACAGACGCTCCATATGCTTTGGTCTCCATAAGTTCACTGGCTAAGAGGCAGAACCCCTGTGAAGTTTTCATCTCCATCTGCCTTGACTGAAAATCAAAGTTGGTTTCACGTGGCCTGTTTTTCCCATTCTGTGCTTCCATTTGTAAGATTTTTCATTTGTTTCAGTTCAATTTCACCTACCTTTTTGGGTCATTTATCTCAGACTGTGGTGTTATTTTCCAGTCCCCAGTGAAAAGACCATGGCCGAGTCTGTCTGACAGCTTGGTCCCATTAGGAATCTATACTTGGTCTTGGAGTTTCTTCTGGCCTATGCATAAGGATGCTATTTGGTAGATGGTACTAAGTAACCCTTTTTGGGGGGTCCATGCTTCAAATTGTGGCTTGCTGCTGACCCTTTAAAAAATTTTTCATTCCTGCTTTGCTCCTCTCATCTGAGGCCCAATTTCAAGTACTTTCCTTCTCTTTCTGCTTTATTTTCCAAAAAAGGTCTGGCATCCCCCCATCCCTTCTCCCTGAACCCCCAGCATGTAGCCACCTCTTTATAGACTCCCTTCTAAGCCTGACTCCCTTTAAGCTTAACACCTGTGAACTTCCTCAGTAAGGCAACTCCTCCAGACCTTACCTGCTGGCCAGATGCTGTTCACTTAACTCTAAATATGTTTATTATTACTATTTTTTTTGCGGTACGTGGGCCTCTCACTGCCGTGGCCTCTCCCGTTGTGGAGCACAGTTTCCGGATGCGCAGGCTCAGTGGCCATGGCTCAAGGGCCCAGCCGCTCCGCAGCATGTGGGATCTTCCCGGACTGGGGCACGAACCCGCGTCCCATGGACCCTCAACCACTGTGCCACCAGGGAAGCCCTAAATATGTTTACTTTTTATTTAATATCCAAAATTAAGCCATTGAGCTACTAAAAAGTATCCACTATTTCTCAGCTCTGAGGACTCTTTAGTGCTAATATTTAAAAATTTCCTGATTTACAAGATAACGCATATACCTTTGTGAAAGTAAAAGATCATCCATTCCAATAAGACAAATGTATAGCCAGAGTCGTAATGCAAATTCCATAGACTCACATACCCACAGTTCAATTAAAGTTTTTTAATAAAAATGCAGATGAATCCATCTTGACCCATTACACTAACAATTTTAGTTAGTTCCCTGTGCCGTTGAAAATGTCTTCATTAAATGACTTAATGCATTGCTTTTTTAAAGGGCAGCAGTCGATGTTCTTAGCATCCTGATTATTGACTTTTTTAGCTTTAGAGAAAGTTAGATTTGGAGCAATCATAAAGGGCAGGTCGTTCACATCTCTTATTTTATAGATGGGAAAAGTGACTCCCAGAGAATATAAAACTGAGCCAGGGTCACACAGCATTAAGCACCAGGGCTGAGACAAAGTCTTCTGTGTGTCAGTCAAGTCCCTGCAGATCCCATGTCTACATTCTAACTACCTAGGGAGCTGTTTAAAAGTGGCAGCAACAACAAGAAGAAACAAACAGATGCCCTGGCAAACTTGACATGTTCTGAATTAGAGCAGGTCTGGAGTGGGGTTAGGAAACCTGTATTGTAGAATAGCTCCCCAGGGGGCTGCGATGCACTCTCGGGTTTAGTATTCATTCAGGGATGCTATCTAGAGGAGAACTCAGTACAAGTATTGACCACAAACGTAAGAAAAACATAGATTGTATAAAACTTTCCCACCACAGATTTCCAGAGGAGAGAAAAAGTATAGCCTAAGTCACTTGACCCAAATTCAGCCCAGGTTCCCAAACTGGACAACCAAGAAAACTGCTTGAGTAGTATGAATGCAAAAAACGATATGAAGAAACAGACTGTAGGAAGTTTTGCTGGACAAATCCAAGACAAATCAGCATAGAAAACAGCACAGGAGGCTTGTAAAAAGCGTTAGTTTTGTGAGCAGTAAGCATTGCACACAGTGTGGATCCAGTAACACAGTCCAGATCTCAGCAGCCTGCCCTGATTCTCATACTGTGAGTTGTAGCTGCTGATTTACCTACCCCTGACCCTTTCCTTCACTTTTTCTTTCTCTTGTCAATTCTTTCCAGTGAAATGAGCATCAAAGCAGAGTGAGTGCTCTGTTACATCTTAGGTCTTGATGACCTGTTTGGACCACATTTATCCAGAATACAGCTTAGAACCTGTAAATCATTTTATGAATGCTGGGTGGCGTGATGTTTCACTGTTGTCCATCTAATTTCTGACAAGGGTCAAATATTGTCAATTGCTACCACTGCGAATTCTCACCATCAGTCTTGCAGAGCACAGTATCTCAAACCGCAGGAGAAATTGGGAGGTATTTGTTGAAATGGGTGATTCTTAAAACATCAAAAAGATAATTTAGATCATTTCACCATCTTATCAGGGTCATTTAAAAGAGAAATGGAAGAGTATGCAAGGAGGATTTGGGAGTTGTCTTAGCTCATATGGGCTGCTATAATAAATTACCATGGACTGGGTGGTTTATAAACAAACAAACAAAAAAGCACATTTGTTTCTAACAGTTCTGGGGATTGAGAAGTACAAGATCAAGGTGCCAGCGGATTTGATGTCTAGTGAGAGCCTTCTTCCTTGTTTATAGATGGCCATGTTTTTGCTGTGTGCTCACACGGCAGCAGCAGCGGGAGCGGGAACTCTGTGGAGCCTGTTTTGCAAGGGCACTACCCTCATGACCTAATCACTTTCCAAAGACCCCACCTCCACATAACACTACACTGGAGATTAGGTTTCAACATGAATTTCGGGGAGACCCAAACATTGTCTATAACCGAAGTGCTTAGTGTTATTTTTTAAAAGTATTCACTAGATTAAACCCCAAATAGTGAGTGAGTTGGTGGGAAAACTTCAATGCATTTACATTTTTGCCTCTTAAATGTAATTGCCATTAACATGTGATTGTCCTTGTAGCAGAAAGGTGAATGCATATCATGATGAAATTCTGCATATGTTGGTCATAAGACATTTTTTTTAAAGGTTGAAAAGCTTTATTTTTTGTCTTTTTATTATTAAAGCTGAAAGTAACTTTGAAAAATTTAATCACTCCCTAATTTTACAATTCAAGAAAGGAATCTGAGCCCCTGAGAAGTTAAATGTCTCTCTCAAGGAATATGAATTTCTGGCTTATTCATAATTTATCATTTGTTTCCTTCTACTGATGAAGTCGCTGTAAGAAAAAGGAAAGAACTTAAAGTTTTGAAATTCTGTCAAATGTTTGTTTACAAGACAGTGTGGAATATTTTTTGACAGCACCTGCAAGCTATTTATGTTCCTATCTTTATTTTTAAAGTAATATATTAAACATTTTCTTTATTTTGCAACTGGGCCAGCTACAGTTTAGAATGAACAGGTGTTTAGCAGTCTTTGAATATTACAGTATAGTCCCTAGTCAGCTTCAAAGGTGAGACTCTGTTGACTTCACTATTTTCTCTTGATGAACGTATTAAAATGACAGATTATAAATAATATTGGTATAGATTGAGAACTGTCAATAGAGACCTAGAGTATAAAATTCACAGTGACAACCTACTGTTCCCTCTGAAGAAAATTACACGTGTGCCAAGTGAAACTCAAGTTCGTTTGAGCTTTGATATGCATTTACACACAAAGGAATGGTGGTAGTGAGAGAGGAGGCCTGACCCATCCACAAGGACCCAAGGTATCAATTTCTATCTATTTCAAGTAAGCCACTGTTGGGGAGAGAGTGTTGGTGTTGGGGACCACATGTAATCTAATCATAAGGTTCTGCAGAGGTCAAATTACATATTGTGCAGCTTTGGCTGGGTATGAAATTGGATGCAGTCTGGTTATTGGATCATCAAAGGTTTTTAGTTACTTTTCCTTCCTCAGTTTTATCTCATACAGTAATGAGTGTTTATTGGATTCTTAAGCCCTCTGGGGGAAAATAATTTATGTTTTCTTCCTGTAAGTGGCTCTACAGTCTGATCATTCCTCTTCAGGGACTTCTTTTGTGTTTTGGTTTTTTTTTCCTTCTTCAGCTTTATTGAAGTTTAGTTGACGAAATTGTAAGGTATATATATATTTTTATAAATTTATTTATTTTTGGCCGCATTGGGTTTTTGTTGCTGCGTGCGGGCTTTTCTCTAGTTGCGTCGAGTGGAGGCTACTCTTTGTTGCGGTGCACAGGCTTCTCAATGCAGTAGCTTCTCTTGTTGCAGAGCACGGGCTCTAGGCGTGTGGGCTTCAATAGTTGTGGCACGCAGGCTCAGTAGTCGTGGCTTGTGGGCTCTAGAGCGCAGGCTCAGTAGCTGTGGTGCACAGGCTTTGTTGCTCCACGGCATGTGGGACCTTCCCGGACCAGGGCTCGAACCCACGTCCCCTGCGTTGGCAGGCAGATTCTTAACCACTGCACCACCAGGGAAGTCCCAAAATTGTAAGATACTTAAAGTGTAAACAAGATGATTTGATACAGAAAAGATTCCCACCATCAAGTTAATTAACATATTTATTATATTTACTTTTTTGTTTGTTTTGGTGAGAACATTTATATTCTACTCTCTTAGCAAATTTCAGTATACAATAGGGTGTTATCGGCTATGGTCACCATGTTGCATATTAGATCCTCAGACCTTATTCCTCTTACAGCTGAACATCTGTACCCTTTTACTAACTTCTCCCTATTTCCTCCACCTCCCAGCCCCTGGCAACCACTTTTCTACTCTGTTTCTATGACTTTGACCTTTTTTTTTTTTTTAAGATTCATGTATTAGTGATATCATGCAGTATTTATCTTTCTCAGTCTGGCTTATTTCACTTAGCCTAATGGCCTCCAGTTTCATCCATGTCATTGCAAATGGCAGGACTTTCCTTATTTTTAAAGGCTGGATTTTTGCTGGATCATATGGTAGTTTTATTTTTAATTTCTTAAGGAACCTTCATAGTGTTTTCCATAGTGGCTGCAACAGTCTACAGTCCCATCAACAGTGTACAAGGGCTCTCTTTTTGCCACGTCCTTGCCAACACTTATTGTCTCTAGTCTTCTTGATAATAGCCATTCTAACAGGTGTGAGGTGATATCTTACTGTGATTTTGATTTGCATTTCCCTAACAATTATTGATGTTGAGCACCTTTTCATGTACATGTTGGCCTTTTGTACCTCCTCTTTGGAAAACATGTCTATTCAAGTCCTTTGCCCATTTTTAAATTGGGTTATTTGTTTTGCTATTGAATTGTATAAGTTCCTTATATAGTTTGGATATTAACCCCTTATTGGACATATGATTAGTAGATATTTTCCCCCTTTCCATAGGTTGCCTTTTTATTTTGTTGATGGTTTCTTTTGATATACAAGAAGCCTTCTTAGTTTGATGTAGTCCCACTTGTTTAATTTTGCTTTTGTTGCCTTTGCTTTTGGTGTCAAATACAAAAAAAGCATCGTCAAGACCAATATCAAGGAGCTTACTCCCTATGTTTTCTTCTAGAAGTTTTATGGTTTCAGGCCTTATGTTCAACTCTTTAATCTGTTTTGAGTTTTGATTTTCATGTATGGTCCAGATTTATTCTTTTTCATGTAGCTATTCAGTTTTCTAAACACTATTTATTGAAGAGACAATCATTTACCCGTTGTATATTCTTGGCTCCTTTGTCAAAAATTAATTGATCATATATGTATGGGTTTATTTCTGAGTTCTCTATTGTGTTCCATTCATCTACATGTCTATTTTTATGCCAATGCCATATTATTTTGATTAGGTTAGTAATATAGATTAAAACTGTGTTGCCTCCATCTTTGTTATTCTTTCAAAGCAAAGGATTGCTTTGGCCAATTGGGGTTGTTTGTGGTCTAGTACAAATTTTAGAAATTTTTTTCTATTTCTTTGAAAAATGCCATTGGAAATTTGATACAGATTATAATCTGTAAACTGCATTGGGTAGTATGGAAATTTTCACAATATTAACTTTTCCAACCCATAAGCATGGAGTATCTTTTCACTTATTTGTGTCTTCAGTTTCTTTCATCAGTGTCTTATAGTTTTCGGTGTACAGATCTTTTACTCATGGTTAAATTTACTTTAAACATTTTATTCTTTTTGATGCTATTGTAAATGGGGTAGTTTTCTTAATTTCTCTTTCTTATACACTTCCTTGTTAGTGTATAGAAATGCAACTAATTTTTGTATATTTATTTTGTATCTTGCAACTTTACTGAATGCATGCATTAGTTTTAATAGTTTTTTGATGTAGTCTTAAAAATTTTGGCAGATAGAATTTGTCATGGTTAACCTGCTGCCAGCCCCACTGGAGCACCCTTGTGGCTGTCAGAAGCACTGCAAAATTTGGCATCTGGCACCCAGAGACACTCCCAGCTGGGAGAAACCATGTGCAATGAGGGTACCTGACCCACCCCAGAGGGAGAGTGAGCCTCCCACATTTTAAGGGCTACTTATGATCACCTGTACCAAAACACACATATTTTATAAGTTAATAATAAACTCACAAGTAAAGTGTGGTCACAGAGCCCAGGCATTTGGTTATGTTTTAACTTATAGAATCTTGGGCAATTTAGGTAGGGCAGCAAGTCCTATGTATGGCCCACTTATCTCATGCTTTCACAGTTTCCAATGGAAAAGAAATTTGATGACAATAAGAATCAAAAAGGCACATACATGAGTTGCTTTATAAGAGAGAAGTTTTAAGCTTTAACACAGATTTTTGTATTTAAAAATACTGCCACTCAATTTTGCAGTATCTACTATAATTTAAAATGTGTATATTTTAAGACTTGGACCTTCTATTTCTCATTCATACTTAGACACCAGGAGGCACCTACAAAGATGCTCATTGCACATTGTTCATAGTAGTTACAAATGGCAAACAATAGAAATGTCCATCAGTAGAAGTATGATTATATAAACAATGCATAGTCATACAGTGCAAAAGAAATGAGATAGATCTATATGTATTGACACAAAAATATCCTCAAGTTATACTCTTGAGTGAAAATAGCAAACTATAAAATTATACAATAACTATAAAACAGTATGATAATTTTCTTTGAAAAACCATGCCACATGTTTTACATATACATATATATGTATATAAGCCCATAGTAAAAGATTTAGAAGGACAAATGTCAAATTGATAAAGTGGATGTCTCTAGTAGCTGTGGCTAATAGTCAGAACTTTAGTCTTTTTCTAATGTTTTAACTTTAGCAAAAAATATGGCAGGCAGAAATCTGAGATGGCTCCTGAGAACCTGCCCTCTAGTGTACACATCTTGCATAATTCCTGGGACTATGAATTTGATGGATTTTATTTCCATGGTTAGTACAGTAGTTCCCCTACATATAAACCTTCAAGTTGCGAACTTTCAAAGATGCGAACGTACATTACATCAGTGTCAAGCGTGAGTGAAATTGCAGCTTGCCCCTCCATCTCCTATTGCTGACGATCCCTCAGCTCTACCATCTCCCACCTCCTCTCCCTCCTCCAGTCAGTAACTCTTCTTGCCTGTTCGCTTGATGCCAACCCCTATATGCCAGCTGTTGTACTACTGTACTTTTCAAGGTACTGTACTGCAAGATTAAAAATGTTTAATTTTTTGTGTTTGTTTTTTGTGTGAAAAATATTATAAACCTATTACAGTACAGTACTATATAGCTGATTGTTTTATTTGGGTACCTAGGCTAACTTTGTTGGACTTACGAACAAATTGGACTTAAGAACGGGCTCTCAGGATGGAACTGGTTTGTATGTAGGGGACTTACTGTATATGGAACTCATTTGTATGTAGGGGACTTATTGTATATGTTTCATGGCATAGTTGATTAAGAAAGGTAGGGCTTCCCTGGTGGCGCAGTGGTTGAGAGTCCGCCTGCTGATGCAGGGGACGCGGGTTCGTGCCGCGGTCCGGGAAGATCCCACATGCTGCGGAGTGGCTGGGCCCGTGAGCCATGGCCGCTGAGCCTGCGCGTCCGGAGCCTGTGCTCCGCAATGGGAGAGGCCACAACAGTGAGAGGCCCGCGTACCACAAAAAAAGAAAAAAGAAAGGTAGATTTTTTCCAGGTGGGCCTGATCTAGTCACAAGAACCCTTTAAATCTGGGTCTAGAGGTCAGAGGCAGAAAAAGTCAAATATTCAAAGCAAGAGGGGCTCTTCCATGCTTGAGAAATTCTGTATTGTTGAAGAAGGTCCAATCCCCTAGGGGTTGCTTCTAATTTATAAGTGGTGTGACCATCCTCAATGATGACAGGGAACTCACTGCTCCACGAAGGACCCCATTCCATTTCAGACAGCTCTAATTGTTCTGAAGTTTTCTCCTAAAATTTAACTTCTTGTCAGCCCTAGCTTGCCCCTTGGGATCACTGGAGCTCTCTTATAAATGATGGTCCAAATAGACCTCACTTGTGTCCCTGTGAACATTTTCATATGGTCTCCTTATTATTCTTCATTGTAAAAGAACAAAGCAAAACACCTAAAATACTGCTTCTACAGAGTTCTCTCTCATTGGAGAAGTATCCCTAATTTATAAGTTGAATATGAATTTCTCAGGGTCATGCCTCAGTTGAGAGCCACATTTCCCAAGTGTTCAGGGAAGCTGAGCACCAAAGTCATCATGTGGCTGAAAGATTTACGAATCATTGATGTACTTTCTGTGCCATCGGAGTGGGGAAAGCAGGATTTGTCTAAAATAAGTAAGAACAAGACAAGTAAGAACAAGATGTTTCCACTCTACTTAGCAAATGTTTTATAATTGACTGCTTTCACACGTGATTTTGTGGCCACAGCCATAGCATAGAGCAGAATCAAAGTATCTCAGAAACGAAAGGACCTAGAAGCTTTCATAATCCAATTATCTTCCCAAGACTTTTTTTTTTTTTTGCGATACGCGGGCCTCTCACTGTTGTGGCCTCTCCCGTTGCGGAGCACAGGTTCCGAACGCGCAGGCTTAGCGGCCATGGCTCGCGGGCCCAGCCGCTCCGCGGCATGTGGGATCCTCCCGGACCAGGGCATGAATCCGTGTCCCCTGCATCGGCAGGCGGACTCTCAACCACTGCGCCACCAGGGAAGCCCCACAGTTAGAAACATTTTTATACTGATTTGAAATCCGTGTTCTTTTAACTTTTTAAAATTTATCATCCCAGTTCTGTCTTTGGAGTCTAAACATAGATCTATCCAATCCATCTTCCTTTCAAGTACTTAAAGGAAACTGTCACATCCCCTTAAGTCTCCTGTTCTTCAGTTAAACATCTTCAGTTCTTTTACATTTACTCAAAGGAGTCTAAGGGGATAGGACATTTTATTTTGTGTGTGTGTGTGTCCATTTTCACATTGTCTCTTAACTGAAGTTGTAATCAGCGAAGAACCCTGGTCATTTACATCTGAGCTGAGAAGAGGATGAGGCTGAATCTTCTTGGCCTGGTTTACTGTAGAGTGCTAAGGAGAAGTACAGGGTGTACAATGTTAACAGTTATCAACCAATCCAAAGACATTTAGGTGACACTCATTTCATTTTCTTCCCAATTCCTGTGTGGACCTCAGTGTCTACTTCACTTTACCTCTAGAACCTACAGTTCCAGTTTCTAGAACTTTGAGAAGTTTTAGTTCATGGTACATAACTTACTTTAGATAACATATCTAAATATAAATTTCTATATATATATTTAATATCTAATATCTAAATATGTATTTAATCACAAATGGTAGGACATTATACACTGTTCTGCAATTTGCTTTTTTTTCCATTAACTATATTCTAGAGATCTCTTTTTTTTTAATTTATTATTTTTGGCTGCATTGGGTCTTCATTGCTATGCGCAGGCTTCCTCTAGTTGCAATGAGCGGGGGCTACTCTTCGTTGCAGTGTGTGGGCTTCTCCTTGTGGTGGCTTCTCTTATTGCAGAGCACAGGCTCTAGGTACGCGGGCTTCATTAGTTGTGGTGCGCGGGCTTCAGTAGTTGTGGTGCGCGGGCTCTAGAGCGCAGGCTCAGTAGTTGTGGCGCACAGGCTTAGTTGCTCCATGGCATGTGGGATCCTCCCAGACCAGGGATGGAACCTATGTCTCCTGCATTAGCAGGTGGATTCTTAACCATTGTGCCACCAGGGAAGTCCCATATTCTGGAGATCTCTTGATATCAGAACAGATGAAGCTGCTTTGTTCCTTTTTTTTAATTCTTATTTTTAATTTTTATTTGTTTATTTTTTTAATTTTAAAAAATATTTTAAATATTTTATTTTTTGGCTGCATTGGGGCTTCGTTGCTGTGCGTGGGCTTTCTCTAGTTGTGGCGAATGGGGGCTACTCTTCATTGCAGTGCGAGGGCTTCTCATTGCGGTGGCTTCTCTTGTTGTGGAGCATGGACTCTAGGCCTGTGGGCTTCAGTAGTTGCAGCATGTGGGCTCGGTAGTTGTGGCTCGTGGGCTCAGTAGTTGTGGCTTGCGGGCTCTAGCTCTAGGGCGCAGGCTCAGGTAGTTGTGGCACACAGGCTTAGTTGCTCTGTGGCATGTGGGGTCTTCCTGGACTATGGATTGAACCCATGTCCCCTGCATTGGCAGGCAGATTCTTAACCACTGTGCCACCAGGGAAGTCCTGCTTTGTTCTTTTTAATGGGTGCGTAGTGTTCCATTGTATAGATGTGCTCTAATCATTTAATGCATTCCTGTTGATGGATATTTAGGCTATTTCCTTTTTAAAAACTTTTACAATTATAAATAGCACTGCACAATACTTTTCTTTACATGGATTTTCACACAGGAACAAGGATATGTCTAGAGCACTAGTTCTCAAACTTTAGTGTATATAGAATCATCTGGAGGGCTTGTGAAAACACAGATGGCTGGGCTTCACCCCCTGAGTTTCTGATTCAGTGGGGTGTGACCCAAGGCATTACTTTCCTAACAAGTGCTCAGGTGATGCTGGTGCAACTGGTCTGGGGAGCCATGCTTTGAGAACCACTGCTGTAGGAGCTCCGGAAGTGAAATTGTCTGTCAAAGGCTTTGTGTTAATTCACTTCATCTCTGTCTCCTAGTGCTCCAGTTAAATGTGAAGTATGTGTGCCAGGTAATGCCTGGTAAAGGAGGACTCTGAATGAGACTGCTTCTGCCCTGCCCCATGGTAGGGAAGGAGGGGAGGGCAGAATAACCAGAAGCACGAGTCTTGGACCCTCGAGCCAAGTGTAGGGGCTTTATTATCCTCCAGGGCTTTTGTTCTGCCATCTGAGATGTCAGCTAGGGCATCACTGCGTGCAAGCTCTTGAAAGCTGTCATTAGCTCTTTTTTTTTTTGTTTGTTTGTTTTTTGTTTTTGCGGTACGCAGACCTCTCACTGCTGTGGCCTCTCCCGTTGCGGAGCATAGGCTCCGGACGCGCAGGCTCAGCGGCCATGGCTCACGGGCCCAGCCGCTCCGCGGCATG
Source organism: Phocoena sinus (assembly GCF_008692025.1). Taxonomy (NCBI): domain Eukaryota; kingdom Metazoa; phylum Chordata; class Mammalia; order Artiodactyla; family Phocoenidae; genus Phocoena; species Phocoena sinus. The sequence continues at coordinate 12,700,073 of NC_045778.1, read as the reverse complement.
TGGGATCTTTCCGGACCAGGGCACGAACCCGTGTCCCCTGCATCGGCAGGCAGACTCTCAACCGCTGTGCCACCAGGGAAGCCCCTGTCATTAGCTCTTTAATAATCTCCCTGTCTGCATATATGGGACAGGAAAACACCACTGGGCACCTCCGTTTATTCTGGACTTGGGGGATCCCTGCATAGTCAACAGAGTCAGATCCTGTTAATACTTTTACAATGTGGATCTATATCAGGAGGGAAAGGATGGTTTCATTGCTGTGAAGACAGGGTGTCCATCCAGGTGCTCTCCTTAATTTTTCATGACCCTGTGTGTCCCCAAGTCCCACAGAACATTCCTTCCTCCTCTTTTCTCCAACCTGGGTCTTGGGTGTGGGGAAAGAATTTGTTGAATATCTACTGTGTGCTGGGCACACAGTAGTGCAATGGAATAGCTGTGTGCTCTTACCTCCATCTTATAGATGAGGAAACAGGGGCTGAGAGTTGGGAAGCTAATAAGTGGCAGGGCCAAGAGTCGAGCCCAGGTCCAGGCAGCTGTAGAGCCTATGATTACAGCCTGTGCTGTCTGTTCTTCTCCACCTCCTCTGCGGTAGCAGCGGTCAAGTTCAAAGGGAGTGTTTTGGGCTCAGTGTAGTGCTTGTGATTGTTGAGTTTGCGATGTCAGTTGCACTTGGTACGACTGAGGTGAGCTCCTCAGTGTCTCTCCTCATTTCCTCCAGTGTGACTCTGAGTCAGGACAGTGTCACTGAGGCTTGTCATAGTGACTAGTATGCCACCCTCAGAAAGCAGAGAATTTTCACATCACATAGGACCCTGTGTTTCAGTGCTCATGCTTCTGTTTCCTAAAGGAAGGAAACCAACGGGGATGAAAACGGCAGAGGGAATAGACCCAGGCACAGAGAGAGCTTGCCCTTGGCTCAGGCTCAGACCTACCATTCATTAGTCCTAAGACTTTGGGCTTTGGTAGCTGTAACGGCACCTCTTTTCTGTAATACGGTTGCCAAAATGAAAGGCAGTGCCCCTAATGCAGGGTTTCCCACTTTGCCTGATGATAAGATCATTAAACATTGAGATTCCTGGGTCCTTCCCCTAGAAGATCTTGGTCAGAAGATGGAAGGTTGGGCCCAGGAATGAGGTTGGCCAAGTTCAATCATGGAGACCACTTCACTGAGTCAGGAGCACCCCGCCCACCTCAGAGTTATGTAATCTGATGAAAGAGTAGGTCTTGTCCATTGCACCTATCTCAGGAACAGAGACGGTCATCACTGAAGGCCCTCAATACCTTCCTCCCCGCAGCTACCACGTAGACTAACACCTGCCCAAGGCCAAGTACTTTCCTGAACTTACTGCTGCAGAACCCAAACATTTTTGGGAAATAACTGAACAGGCCTTTAGCCCAGCAATGTTGCTTATCCAGCCGGCACAAAATTGGGAATTTGAGGCACATGGGTTACTGTGGAGGAGACAGGAGCCTGGAACTAGGGTGGAGGCCCAGAACAGAACAGAGTGCTAAGAGATGCTTAGGACAAACTTTTATTTCATGACCTTGTCGAGGACTGGCCCCCTAATGTTAAATTTATAAAGGAGAAAATAGAAAATTCCCTATGTTTGGTAGGAAATTATAATAATACAAGTGATTTCTAACGTTGATTGAGTGCTTAGTCACTGCCTAAATTGATTTCCACAAGACGGAGGAAATTTTTAACAGTCACAATTAATTCCTTATTTCTCATTTTCACTGATGATGCTTCCAAGGGCAAATGGTTTTCTGCACCAGTAGAAGGAACCTACTCTGGTCTTGCCCTTCCCAAATCAGCCTGGCCTTGAATTTTCCTGCATATGATTTGCTGTGTTCTCTGGTTTGGTGGCAAAGGCTTCAGGTAGGAATCTCTCCAGGGCATGACTTGTATATCATCTGCTCATTCGCAGAAAACAAAGCACAAAACAACAACGAAAAGACCCAAATGCAATCATTCCATTGTGTAGCTGATGAGTGAATAGCACTTGACAGGAGATCATGGTCTAGGAGAAAGAATGACATTAGGAAATAACTTGTCTGACCTGTGGTTCTTGCTGCTGCTGATAAGATCATTAAACATTGAGATTCCTGGGCCCTTCCCCTAGAAGATCTCAGGAATGGAAATGGCAATGAATCACAAGAATTCTAGCAGCCTTGGGATAATAATTTTGGTCCTGTGTCTGCCTCACACTGGCACTGCTTTTGTATGGGTTGCCTGGAGGTGAGAGGTGGCTCCTTTTGGATGTAGATGACAGCATCAGGCTGGGTAACTATTTGAAAATCTGTGCTGGGGTATTAAGCCTAAGAAACTTACTTTAAAATAAAATGTGAATTACAAATAAATTATAACTAAAGTGGAAGAAGATTATATTTTGTTTCATTTTATTGAAGTAGTTGATTTACAGTGTTGTGTTAGTTTCTGGGATACAGCAAAGTGATTCAGTTTATATGTATTTTTTTTTCATATTCTTTTCCATTTTAGTTTATTACAAGATATCAAATATAGTTCCCTATGCTATACAGTAGGACCTTGTTGTTTATCTGTTTTACATATACTACTTTGTATCTGCTAAACCCAAACTCCTGATTTATCCCTCCCTCAGCCCCTTACCCCTTTGGTAACCATAAGTTTGTTTTCTATGTCTGTGACTCTATTTCTGTTTTGTAAATAAGTTCATTTGTATTATTTTTTAGATTCCACATATAAGTGATATCATATGATATTTGTCTTTGTCTGACTTACTTCACTTAGTATAATAATCTCTAGGTCTATCCCTGTTGCTGCAAATGGCATCATTTCATTCTTCTTGATAGCTGAGTAATATTCCATTGTATACATCTACCACATCTTCTTTATCCATTCATCTGTCAATGGACATATAGGTTGTTTCATGTCTTTGCTATTGTAAATAGTGCTGCTGTGAACATTGAGGTGCATGTATCTTTTCCAGTTAGAGTTTTCTCTGGATATATGCCTAGGAGTGGGATTTTTGGATCATGTGGTAACTCTATTTCTAGTATTTTAAGGAACCTTCTTACTGTTCTCTGTAGTGGCTGCACCAATTTATATTTCCACCCACAGTGTAGAGTTCCCCTTTCTCCATACTTTCTCCAGCATTTATTATTTGTAGACTTAAAAAAAATTTGTTATTGGAGTATACTTGATTGATTTGCAGACTTTTTAATGATGGCCATTCTTACTGCTGTGAGGTGATACCTCACTGTAGTTGTGATTTGCATTTCTCTGATAATTAGCGATGTTGAGCATCTTTTCATGTTCCTGTTTGCCATCTGTATGTCTTCTTTGGGGAGATGTCTATTTAGGTCTTCTGTCCATTTTTTGACTGGGTTGTTTGTTTTTTGTTAGTGAGTGGTATGAGCTGTTTATATATTTTGGAGATTAATCTCTTGCTGGTTGCATCATTTGAAATGTTTTCTCCCATTCTGTAGGTTGTCTTTTTGTTTTGTTTATGGTTTCCTTTCCTGTACAGAAGCTTGTTAAGTTTGATTAGGTCCCATTTGTTTGCTTTTGCTTTTATTTCTATTGCCTTGGGAGAGTGACCTAAGAAAACATTGATACGATTTATGGTGTTTTATGGTGTCCTGTCTTATGGTGTCCTGTCTTATATTTGGTATATATGGTGTCCTGTTTTATGGTGTCCTGTCTTATATTTAAGTCTTTAAGCAAGTTTGAGTTTATTTTTGTGTATGGTGTGAGGGACTGTTCTAACTTCATTGATTTACGTGCAGGCTGTACAGCTTTCCCAACACTGCTTGTTGAAGAGACTGTGGTTTCTCCATTGTTTATTCTTGTCTCCTTCATCAAAGATTAATTGACCATAGGTGTGTGGGTTTATTTCTGAGCTCTCTATACTCTTTCATTGATCCATATGTCTTTTTTGTGCTAATACCATGCTGTTTTGATTACTGTAGCTTTGTAGTATTTTCTGAATTGTGGGCGGGATATGCCTCCAGCTTTGTTCTTTTTCCTCAGAACTGCTTTGACAATTCTGAGTCTTTTGTGGTTCTGTATAAATTTTAGGATTATAGAACTAGAACACATGTTTTAGTTCTGTGAAAAATGTCATGGGTAATTTGATAGAGGTCACATTAAATCTGTACATTGTTTTGGGTAGTATGGCCATTTTAACAATGTTGATTCTTCCAATCCAAGAGTGTGGGGTATCTTTCTATTTCTTTGAATCATCTTCAAATTCCTTTATCAATGTTTTATAGTTCTCAGCACATAAGTCTTTCACCCCCTTGGTCAGCTTTATTCCTAAATATTTTATTCTTTTTGATGCAATTTTTTTAAACTTTTGCAATAGATCTAATTAATTTGCCCATTTGAATGAATAAATATCTTTTTTAGCATCTTTATTGGATTATAATTCCTTTACAATGTTGTGTTAGTTTCTGCTGTACAACAAAGTGAATCAGATATATGTATACATATATCCCCTCCCTCTTGAGCCTCCTTCCCACCCTTCCCATCCCACCCCTCTAGGTCATCACAAAGCACTGGGCTGATCTCCCTGTGCAATACAGCAGCGTCCCACTAGCTATCTGTTTTACACATAGTAGTGTATATACGTCAGTGTTACTCTTTCAATTCATCCCAGCCTCCCCTCCCCCACCATGTCCACAAGTCCATTCTCCACATCTGCATCTCTATTCCTGCCCAGCCACTAGGTTCATCAGTGCCATTTTTCTAGATTCCATATATGTGCTTTAATATACGGTATTTGTTTTTCTCTTTCTGACTTACTTCACTCTCTATGACAGACTCTGGGTCCATCCACATCACTACAAATGACTCAGTGTCATTCCTTTTTATGGCTGAGTAATATCTCATTGTATATATGTGCCACATCTTCTTTATCCATTTATCTGTTGATGGACATTTAGGTTGCTTCTACGTCCTGGCTATTGTAAATAGTGCTGCAGTGAATATTGTGGTACATGACTCTTTTTGAATTATGATTTTCTCAGGGTATATGCCCAGAAGTGGGATTGCTGGGTCATCTGGTAATTCCGTTTTTAGTTTTTAAGGAACCTCCCTACTGTTTTCCATAGGGGCTGTATCAATTTACATTCCCAGCAGCAGTACAGGAGGGTTCCCTTGATGCAATTTTAAAAGGGATTTGTTTTTTTTACTTTCCATTTCTGATATTTGTTAGTGTAAAGAAATGTGATAGACTTCTGTATGTTAATCTTGTATCCTGCTACCTTGCTGAATTCATTTATCAGTTCTAGTAGTTTCCGTGTGGAGTCTTTAGGGTTCTCTCTATATAGTACCATGTCATCTGCATATGATGACAGTTTTACCTCTGCCCTTCTCATTTGGGTACCTTTTATTTCATTTCCTTGTTTGATTGCTGTGGCTAGGACTTCCAATACTATGTTGAATGGAAGAGGTAAGAGTGGGCATCCTTGTCTTCTTCCAGATTTTAGTGGGAAGGCTTTCAGCTTTTCACCGATGAGTATTATGTTGGCTGTGAGTTTGTCATAAATAGCTTTTATTATGTTGAGATATATTCCCTCTTTACCCATTTTGGTAAGAGTTTTTTTTTTTATCATGAATGGATGTTGAGTTTAATCAAATGCTTTTTCTACATCTATTGAGATGATCATGTGGGTTTTTTCTTTTCTTTTGTTGATGTGGTGTATCACCTTGATTGATATGCATATATTGTACCATCCTTGTCACCCTGGGATGATTCTAACTTGATTGTGGTGTATGATTTTTTTATGTGTTGGTGGATTCGGTTTGCTAATATTTTGTTGAGAATTTTTGCACCTGTATTCATCGAAGATATTGGCCTGTAATTTTTGGGAGTGTCTTTTTCTAGTTTTGGTATCAGGGTGATAGTGTGTTCATGGAATAAAGTTGGGAGTGTTCCCTCCTCTTCAGTCTTTGGAGTTTGAGAAGGTTTAGTATAAGCTCTTCTGTGTATGTTTGGTACAATTCCCTAGTGAAGCCGTCTGGTCCTGGACTTTTGTTTGCAGTGAATTTTTTAAAATTACAGATTCTATTTCACTTCTAGTGATTGGTCTGTCCAAATTATCTATTTCTTCTTGATTCAGTTTTGGTGGGCTACATGTTTCTAGAAACTTGTCCATTTCTTCTAAGTTGTCCAATTTGTTGGCATATAATTGTTTTTTTTGTTTGTTTCTTTTTTTTTTTGCGGTACGCAGGCCCCTCACTGTTGTGGCCTCTCCCGTTGCAGAGCAGAGGCTCCGGACGCCCAGGCTCAGCGGCCATGGCGCATGGGCCCAGGTGCTCCGCAGCATGTGGGATCTTCCTGGACAGGGGCACAAACCCATGTCCCCTGCATCGGCAGGCGGACTCTCAACCACTGCGCCACCAGGGAAGCCCAGCATATAATTGTTGATGGTATTTGCTTATGGTTTTTTGTATTTCTGGAGTTTCAGTTGTTATTTCTCCTCTTTCATTTCTTGTTTTGTTTATTTGGGCCCTCTCTCTTTTCTTCTTGGTGAGTCTGACCAGAGGTTTGTCAATTTTGTTTACGCTTTCAAAAATCCAGATCTTGGTTTTATTGTTTTTTTTTCTAATTTTTAAAATCTCTATTTCATTTATTTCCTCTCTGATCTTTATTATTTCCCTCCTTCTGTTGACCTTAGGATTTATTTGTTCTTCTTTTTCTAATTCTTTTAGGTGGTAGGTTAGGTTGTTTATTTGAGATTTCCTTGTTTTTTGAGGAAGGCTTGTGTCAGTATGAACGTCCCTCTTAGGACTGCTTTTGCTGCATACCCTAGATTTTGTATGGTTGTGTTTTCTTTGTCATTTGTCTCAAGGTATTTTTTATTTCCTCTTTCATTTCATGGTTGACCCATTGGTTTTTTAGTAGCATGTTGTTTAGTCTCCATGTAATCTTTGTTTTTTTCTCATTTCTCTTTCTGTGGTTGATTTCTAGTTTCATTCTGTTGTGGTCATAAAAGATGCTTGGAATAATTTCTACCCTCTTAAAGTTGTTGAGGCTTGTTTTGTTTCCCAATATGTGATCTATCCTAGAGAATGTTCCATGTGCACTTGAAAAAAATTCTGGGGTGTATCTTGTGTTTTGTTTTGTTTTATTTGGATGTAATGTCCTGAAAATATCAATTAAGTCTAACTGTTTTATTGTATCATAGGATCTCTGTTGCCTTACTGATTTTCTATCTGGAAGATCTTTCCATTGATGTGAGTGGCATGTTAAAGTCTACTATTATTGTATTCCCATCAGTTTCTTCCTTTATGTCTGTTAGTATTTGTTTAATGTATTTGAGTGCTCTTATGTTGGGTGCACATATGTTAACAAGTGTAATATCCTCTTCTTGTATGGGTCATTTTATCATTATATAGTGACCTTCTTTATCTTTATGGCCTTTGTTTTAAAGTCTATTTTGTCTGATATGAGTATTGCTACCCCTGCTTTCTTGTCATTTCCATTTGCTTGAAATATCTTTTTTCCATCCCCTTGATTTCAGTTTATGTGGGTCTCTTGTAGGCAGTATACTGTAGGCTCTTGTTTTATTATCCAATCTGCCACTCTGTGTCTTTTGATTCGGGCATTTAGTCTGTTGACATTCAAGGTAATTATTGATAGATATGTACCTATTGCCATTTTTTATTTTTTTTATTTTTTTAATTTTTTTTATTTTTTTTATTTATTTTTTTTTTTGCGGTACGCGGGCCTCTCACTGTTGTGGTCTCTCCCGTTGCGGAGCACAGGCTCCAGACGCGCAGGCCCAGCGGCCATGGCTCACAGGCCCAGCCGCTCCGCGGCATGCGGGATCTTCCCAGACCGGGGCACGAACCCGTGTCCCCTGCATCGGCAGGCGGAGTCTCAACCACTGCGCCAGCAGGGAAGCCCCCTATTGCCATTTTAAACCTTGGTTTCCAGTTCATTTTGTATTTCTTCTTTGTTCCTTTTTTTGCTTTTTCTTTTGTGGTTTGATGATTTTCGTTTTGTTTTGCTTGCTTGAGTTCTCTTCTTTTTGGTTTTTTTTTTTTTGTGAATCTATTGTATGTTTTTGATTTGTGGTTACCCTGTTTTGCAAGTATGCTAACTTGCAAAACAGGTATGCAAGTACTTATGCAAGTATTACTATATCTACTTGCTTTAGGCTGGTAGTCATATAGGCTCAAACACATTCTTTAAAAAAGCCTACATTTTATTACTCCCCTCCCCCACATTTTATGATTTTGGTGTCCTCTTTTACATCTTCATGTTTATCCTTTTGCTGTTCATTGTAGTTATCATTGCTTTCACAAGATTTTTTTTTAAATCTGTGTACAGGCTTATTTAAGTGATGTACTTTCCCATTGTGATTTTCTCTTTCCTGTAGATTCTTGGTTCTTTTCTATTTAAAGAAGGCCTTTCAATATTTCTTTTAGGATAGGTTTAGTATTGCTGTATTCTGTTAGTTTTTGCTTTTCTTAGTAATTCTTTACCTTTCCTTCTGTTCTAATTGATAATCTTTCTGGGTAGAGTATCTTAGGTTGCAGATTTTTCCCCTTCAGGACTTTGAATATATCTTGCCACTCCCTTCTGGTCTGCAATATTTCTTTGGAGAAATCAGCTGATAGCCTTATATAGGGGTTCCCTTTCCTCTTTCACAGCTCCCTCCCAGGGCCTATTCTGATTCTTTTTTTTCCTCTTCTTTCATTCTACCCAGTTATATGGTGATCTTTCTTGCAGTTTTGGTTGTATGAGATCTTCTGCCAGCATTCAGTAGGTATTCTGTGAGGATTTTTCCACATGTAGATGTATTTTGATGTATTTTGGGAGGAGGTGAGCTCCATGTCCTTTTATTCCACCATCTTGATCTCCCTCAAAGCTTTTATTTAAATCATAAAATTCACAATGAAGTGTGTCCCGTGCTATAAGTTTACTCTAAGTGGGCTTTCCTGGTGCTAGTTAGTCTCAGGGAATGTGGATCTTCAAACACCATTTAAAAATAGCGTAACACAAAGGAGTGGTGCAACAGTGGGACAGCTCTCACGTGATACTGCTTCAAGTTTTGGCTCCACATGGCTCAGTGGACAGTGCATCTCTTTTTGTCAGGCCAGGAGTTGTCTCTCCTTCTAGGAGTGCTAGTGTAGAATAGACACTTCCTTTGATTATCAGAAATTGCTTCCTGTCTCTTAAAAGTTGAAGCATAAGACATTTCTTTAAAGCAGTGAATCTACTAGAATCTGAATTCCACAAACATGTTTAGACAAAGAGGAATTTCTCATATAGAACACCCTTCTCCTTTGGGGAGAAAGTGGGGTAGGGAAATGCTACCCCATTGAAGGGAGAGGTGCAGAAGACTCCCAGTATTAAAAGTCTTTTTTCTGATGTTGGATCTATTATTTTTTTGTTGTTGTTATAAATTTATTTATTTATTTTTGGCTGCATTGGGTCTTCGTTGCTTGTGCATGGGCTTTCTCTAGTTGCAGCGAGTGGGAGCTACTCTTCGTTGCGGCGCGCGGGCTTGTCATTGCAGTGGCTTCTCTTGTTGAGGAGCACAGGCTCTAGGTGTACAGTCTTCAGTAGCTGTGGCATGCCGGCTGAGTAGTTGTGGCTCGTGGGCTCTAGAGCTCAGGCTCAGTAGTTGTGGCTCACAGGCTCTAGAGAGCAGGCTCAGTAGTTGTGGTGCACAGGCTAAGTTGCTCTGCAGCATGTGGGATCTTCCCGGACCAGGGCTCAAACCCATGTCCCCTCCATTGGCAGGCGGATTCTTAACCACTGCTCCACCAGGGAAGCCCTGAATCTGTTATGTTCTTAATTGTCTAGAGTGTGCAATTTGTATAAAAAGAGAAAGATTTATGCATGAAATAATCAGTAAAGCAAGGCAATGAGTGATTAAGAATGGACATTAATGGTGCAAACCGTTTACTTAGTACATTCATTCATTCCCCAACTTGTTTCAGAAAGAAAATGATCCAGGCTGAGTTTAGCCAGCCTTCAGAAAATTGGGTCGGGGGTGGGGGATCAGTTGAGGCTGGAGTGGTTAAGGAAGGCTTCTGGGAGGAGGCCAAATGTGAGGCGAGTCCTCTTGATTGAGTAGGACTTCTATAGAGATGTGTATGAAGAATGAGAAGAGTATTCCAGGGAGAGGCAGCAGTGTAGATGCAGGTAAGGTGGTAAAATGACTCTCTGTGGATGTAAAAAGGAATCGTGGTGGGAATAGAGTGGATATCCAGTTGTAGGGAGTAAAGGTATATCCAGTTGTTTAGGAAGAATGGAGACATATTATAAAACACCTTCTGTGTCTGTCACTTTAGTGTTTGTCCCTGGAGTCCATAGGCCATGTGAAACCACTAAAATTTCCCAGCAAAGAGCGACAGAAAATGGATTCTGTCCCCTGGTTTAGTAACACATCACTGTATGGCATTTGTCCTGCATAGGAACAGATTGTCACCATATAGTCTCTTCCTGTCTTACAGGTAGACACTGGTGCTTTCTGTGATTTCAAGTTTGTCCCACTGAACACACACTCTCTTTCTTCCAGCTGAGTTCTCCGTCTCTCTGTCTCCCTTCATTCCCCTACTCCTGTTTTCTCCCTATTTCTCTCATCTTGGCCCTTCTAGTAGGCTCCCGCCTTTCCCTCCTCTGTCTGAATTCCTACTCTTCAGAGCTATGGTCATCTTGCTCCAGCAGGGGATGGATAAGCTTTTCCAGTTGACAGTATATTTCATGTCTTTGTGTCACAGTGGGAATCTTTGTTGCTTTCCTTATTTATCTACAAATAGAGTATACAGTGACTTTGCAAATACATTCTACATTTGAGAAATAAAAGCAATAAAAGCATCAGTAAGGTAATGGGGAGAGCTGGCTTCAGGACTCCTGCGGGTATTCTGTACTGACCTTATTCTTGCTACCTTCTGAAGAAACATAAATTTCAACTGCTGCTCTGCCTATTTTTATCCCATAAAGCTTACGACATAAATTCTTAAGGTTGTAGAATTTTTCTTTCAGGTTTAGTACTACAAATTGTTGGTTGTAGAAAATCCAGGAAAGAAGGGCTTCCCTGGTGGTGCGGTGGTTGGGGATCCGCCTGCCAGTGCAGGGGACACGGGTTCGAGCCCTGGTCCGGGAAGATCCCACATGCTGCGGAGCAGCTAAGCCTGTGTGTCACAGCTACTGAGGCTACACTCTAGAGCCCGCGAACCACAACTACTAAGGCCACGTGCCACAACTACTGAAGCCCATGCGCCTAGAGCCCACACATCATATCGAAGACTAGTCCCCACTCACTGCAACTAGAGAAAGCCAGCGTGCAGCAACGAAAACCCAACACAACCAAAAATAAATAAATTAATTAAAAAAAAAAAAGAAAATCCAGGAAGGAAGATATGAGTTTGGTAAGTATTTTGACGCCTGAAAGCATTAGCTTGATGAAGATGAGCTAGGTAAACCCCAAGCTCTTTTATTCAGCTGCCTTCAGTCAGTGTTCCAGTGAGGACTCAGGATGGCACCAGGAAAAGTGTCACAGACTGAGTTGCTGCTCCAGCAGCAGAGAAGTGGGTGGCAGTGATATTTTGGGGCTGGCAAAAATAGCAAAAATAATGAGGAGACCTTTATGCAAATATATGCATTGTTTTTAATGTAAGGTTTTCATAATGCTTGGGAACTCATGAACCTTCTTGAAACAATTATTGAAACTTCTTGAAACAGTCATTGGTAATGATCTTATGGTTAAAAAAAATGACAAGCTCTGATATGCTCTAGTCATATCCAACAAGACTTCATTTATCTAGTAACCTTGAAATAGAAACATAAATTTATGTTTATAAATTTATTCCTGATAACTGGAACTCTTAATTTTATTATAACCATGTTTGATGAAAAGACTTTGAAAACCCTTGCAAATGCCATGACTTCTAAATGAAATCCATTATTTAGAATGTATATGTATGAAAGTTATGGAAAACCCATATTGTCTTAAATAGCAATAGGAATTTATTGGTTCTTATAACCGAAAACTCTAAAGCATGGGCGTGTCAGACAGGAGTTGATCCAATGGCTCAGTGATATCAGGAACACTGAGTGCTTTTCTGTGTCCCTACTGTGTTCTCTATGGTGTTGGCTCGAGGCCAGCTTGCTTCATGAGCACAGGGTGGCTGCCAGTAAACTGTGGGAGTGCATGCTGCCTTGTTTGCTCCAATAGGAGAAAGAAGGTCGCTTTACACAACTATCTAACAAAATGCTGGGCTCTAGTCTGAGGAGACTAATAAGTCAAGTCTGCCCATCCAAATGCCATCCTGTGACTGGGGTAGGGATGGGGTGAGGGGATTGGGGGGGAGAAGACCGTGCCCTGAATTAGGCCTCTAGTACACACCAGTCCTTGATCCAATCACTGTGGCAAGGAGGGTAGCATTAGTTTTCATTTTAGAGCTTAGAAATTTTCTGATTGTTACAACACCCAGGTACTCTTCTGCTAATGTTTAGGCAGTCATGGTAATCAGAGGATCTCAACATTTATTATAAGCAAACAAGGTACCCTTAAAAACATCTGCTGGAAAAGGGAGAATGCTAACAATGATTAAGGCTTAGAGATGGATACATGAGGGTCCCTTAAGCTATTTTCCTGAGTCTTGTGCATATTTCCATAACAAAAAGGAAAGAAAGAAACTATCTATCTATCTATCTATCTGGTCATCTTGAGGGTGCCCAAGTTTTCAGGATCATGCAGTTGTCATCTGAAAAGCCCATTAAACTAGTGTTTTAGCTGTGTTCCCCCCACAAGGTAGAGCCTGCATCCAGGTGTTATGTGGAGGTCATTTATTTATGTAAGTGCGCCCAAGGAAAAGGAGTGGGAGTCCGGGAAGACTGTAATCGGGAAGCTGGGAACACTGGTCACTGCTGGGGGCAAATGGACCTTAGTCCTGCTGAGACCCCTCTGAGGAGCCAGGTAGCGTGCACGCCAGGATTGTTCCCTCCAGACAGGAAAGAGGACAATGTTTATCTAGGGACGTCTGTTGGTGCACGGTGGCTCATACTCCCAGATATGCACATGCATCAGAGCGGCTAGGGAGATGCCAGCAGATGCCAAGAAGCCCCATGTGCAGCACAGCAAGGTGCTGTCAGGTTGCATCCATGCACAGCTGGTTGCCACAGCCAGAGCTGGAAGAAAAGGGGTGAGCACCAGGGCATATGAGGCGTCTGATACAGCTGGTGTGGTCTGATGGCTTGGTTCTCTATTTACAAGTGCAGATCTGCTTCGGGATGCCCTCCTACAATAGAGAAGCAGAATCCAGCATTCTCTTCCTGGTGCTCAGTGGAGGGAATCATCCATCATGAGATTTTCACTGCCCATGGAAGACTTCGACACAGTTTATTGTAGCCTCCCATCTCCCTCCCCCTCCTGCCACTCCAGGCAAGAGGTCACCTTCTGAATTTTGCTTAAGGATATTCATGCTCCAGGACACACTGTGATGTGAAAAGGTCCAGCTCAGTGATGGAGGGATGATACATTGCCTCCAAGAGAGCACGGGGGATGAACCGCTGCTGCTGGAGACAGATGTCACCTCCTAACTGGGTTTTCACCAAACGTTAGAACTGACATCCAGAAAACCCAGGTCATACATCTCACAATTCTCCTATTGTTTTTCTACTTCCCCTGAAGTAGATGAGTGACAGAGGATATGGTTCAAATTTTTTGATAAGAAAAAGGGATGGAAAAAAGAAGTGCCTTGAGCTGGTACTGTTTCTATATAATTGATTATATTTTGGAATTTGGGGTATACAGCAATATGTAATAGGACTGTTTTGAACTTCTTATTTTATTTACTTACCTATGTTTAAACGTAGGGGTTCCAACCCCTTATCAGTCCTCCTATTGTGCTCTAACTTGTAGGGAACAGACCCAAGGAGTCAGTGAGAATCAGTACATCAGTTTCATGAATGGTGATCCAATGGTCCCCCAAATACAGGGCTCCGTGGGAAAGCAGGACTGAGAAAGAGGCCAAGGCTGAGATCGAAATGGGGGCATCCTATTCACATCTGCTTGTGACTCACTGGTGGGGAAATTGGAGCAAAAATAGATCTTGAATTCACTCACCTAAAACTGGAGGATCATAGCCCTCACCTATGGTGCCGCTAACACATTCAGAAGCCCCAGGGAACAGCCTTCAGCCTTGTGTCTAGAAGAGAAGCCACATCCAGGTGGGCCTTTTGCCTGGAACAAGAGAGGAGGGCCACTGACCTGTGACTGATCTGTGAGGTGACAGCACAGAGCAGGCAGAAGAAGGTCCACGTTACCTCTTCCACCTGTCCACCCTGGTAAAAATAAAAAAAGCAGCAGCAAAATCAAGAAATAAAAAGAAAACAAGGTGCCAGGGAAATGCCTCCGTAGATCCCACGTGCTCATTAGTTGGGTGTCTCGTCCTCCCTTGGCAAGGAACGAGATGGGAAATGGTAGCTCTCCTTGCCTCAGTGGGTAGTGGAGTAAAAACCCTGACACAGCTCTGCAAGAGGAGGAACACGGGAGGGAGAGCATCCGGTTCCCCTCCGATGGAAATGTGAATCCAGATCTGCGGGAGCCTCCTAGGAGTCTCAATTTCATTTTCCTCCTCACACTGGGATTCGATGATAGCAACCCATGTTTCCCGTTGTTCAAGGATTATAGATTTCTTGTCCTTCTCACGATATACAAGCTGTGGCTCTATCTCACACAGAAATCCTCAACCAGCAGTTGGGAATCCACAGTTAGAACTTAAGTGAGCAGCGTGAGGTTGATCTCAAAGGCAGCTCCGGTGCTGGCACTCCTCTCTGGACTCTTTGCTGGAACTCCCGGGGGCAAAAGATGGCATAGCTGACAGATGATGTTTCCCCCATCATTCCACTGCTCAAGCACGGGTCTGGTCAGCCCTTGGCTTCCTGGAAGTCTCAAGTATCTTAAGCAAATAAAAAGCAGATCACCTGTAATAAAAAAAAGTGGAGGGCTCTCATCTGTTTATGTAGTCACAGCAATGCTGGGCATGACCTCATGCTTTGTGGTAACAGGGCTTGAGGTAATGAGGTGTCTGATTCCTGCAATCTGGGGACTTACTATCAGAGATAGATTACCCTGCTGTATAAACTAGTTCCACACACCTTTTTTCTTGTATCCTGTGGCAGAAAGACAAGTTGTTGGCTATTGACTTCTATTCCAATCAGTGCCTATTTTGTGGATTTTAGCAAACAGCTTTTACACTTGCTCTCTGGGTTCTCTTTGCTTATTTTAATTGACTCTCAGAAGGTGTGACCAGCAGAGATGGAAAGAATTTGGTTACATGTTGATTTTTATCGGTCTTCTCTGGCTGGGGATTCTTCCATGTATAAGAACGAGTGTTAGGGGCTTCCCTGGTGGCACAGTGGTTGGGAGTCCGCCTGCCGATGCAGGGGACACGGGTTCGTGCACCGGTCCGGGAAGATCCCACATGCCGCGGATGCGGCTGGGCCCGTGAGCCATAGCCGCTGAGCCTGCGCGTCCGGAGCCTGTGCTCCGCAACGTGAGAGACCACAACAGTGAGAGGCCCGCGTACTGCAAAAAAAAAAAAAAAAAATACTTTTAGGAGTTTTAGATTTACAGAATAATCAAGAAGACAGTAGTACAGTGGCTTCCCTGTCACCCCCAATTTCCCCTATTTTCGACATCTTGCACGACTGTCATACATTTGTTACAGCTAATGAACCAATAGTGATATGCTATTATTAACAAAAGACCATAGTTTATTCATATTTCCTTAGTTTTTACCTAATTTTCTTTTTCTGTTCCAGAATCCCATCCAGGTTACCACATTACACGTAGTTGTCATGTCTCCTTAGGCTCCTCTTAGCTGTGGCTGTTTTTCTGATTTTCCTTGTTTTTTATTACCTTGATAGTTCTGAGGAATTATGGTCAAATGTTTTGCAGGATGCCCCTCGATTGTAATTTATCTGATGTTTGTCTCACAAATAGACTTGTATAATGGGTTTTGGGGAGGAAAGCCACAGAGGTAAAGGGTCATGTCACCAAATGCCTTCTTTCACGTAGCCATATGCATTTTAGATGTATCCATGTCTTTTGGTGGCTTGATAGCTCATTTCATTTTTTCCCTCTTTCAGTACATGTTTATTGCATATTTTCTGTGTCATCCATATTGTGGTAAAACATCCGTAACATCAGGTTGATCATTTTCATCATTTTAAAGTATACACGTTAGTGGCTTTAAACACATTCACATTATTGTGCCATCACCACCGCTGTCTGTTTCACCATCTGCAACTTAAATTCTGCACCCATTACTCAGTAACTCCCCATTCTCCTCTCAAGCCCCTAGTAACCTCTATTCTACTTTCTGTCTCTATGAATTTGCCTATTCTAGGAAACTCATGTAAATGAAATCACACAGTACTTGTCCTTTTATGTCTGGCGTTTTTCACTTAGCTTAATGTTTCCAAGGATCATCCATGTTGTAGCATGTGTCAGAATTTCATGTCTTTTTAAGGCTGAATAACGTCCCATTGTATATATATATGTATCACATTTTGTTTGTCCACTCATCTGTTGATGGGTATTTGGGTTGTTTCCACCTTCTTGGGTATTGTGAATAATATTGTTATGAATATTGGTGCTCATTTTATTTTATTACTGAATAATATTCTATTGTATGCTATCACATTTTACCCATTCACCTGGTAGCTTCCAGAGTTTGGCAGATGTGAATAAAGCTGCTGTAAACATTTGCAGCAGGTTGTTTTGTAGACGTAAGTGTTCAAATCAGTTAGGTGAATACCTAGGAGTGAAATCACCATATAATATGGTAAGATTATGTTTAGCTTTGTGAAAAACTGCCAAACTATCTCCCTAAGTGACTGTATCATTTTTCACTCCCACCAGCAATGGGTGACCATTCTGTTGGTCTACATCCTCACCAGCATTGGATGTTGGCAATGTTTTGAATTTTAACCTTTCTAATAAATATGTAGTAGTATCACATTGTATTAATTTGCAATTCCCTAATAATATGTGCTGTTCAACATATTTCATATGCTTATTTGCCATCTGTATATCTTCTTTAATGAGATGTCTATTCAGATCTTTTGCCCATTTTAAAATTTGGTTGTTTATTTCCTTATTGCTAAGTTTTAAGAGTTCTTTGTATCTTTTGTATATAACTCCTGTATCAGATATATTTGCAGATATTTCCCCCTAATATGTGGCTTGTTTTTTCATTCTCTTTCACAGACTAGATATTTTAATTTTATTGAGATCCAACTTATTTTTTTCTTTTAAGGATCATGCTTTTGATGTATCTAAAAGCTCAAATCTATGGTCAATTAGATTTTCTCCCATGTTTTCTTCTGGAAGTTTTATAGTTTGTTTTACATTAGGTCTATGATCCATTGAGTTAATTTTTGTGAAAGGGTAAGGTCTATGTCTAGATTAATTTTTTTGCATTTGAAAGTCCAGTTGTTCCAGAACCATTTGTTGAAAAAACAATTCTTTCTCCATTGAATTGTCTTTGCTTCTTTGCTAAAGTTCAGTTTACCTATTTGTGTTGGTCTATTTCTGGGCTTTTTGTTCTACTCCATTGATTTACGTGTCTATTCTTTTTGACAGTACTATGCTGTCTTGACTGATACAGCTTTATAGTAAGGCTTGAAGTTGAGTAGTGTCTGTCCTCAAATTTTGTGCTGCTGCTGCTTCTTCAGTAATATTTTGCTATTCTGTGTCTTTTGCCTTTCCATGTAAATTTTAGAATCAGGTTGTTCATATCTACAAAATAGTTTGCTCTGATTTTCACTGGAATTTCATTGAATCTGTAGATCAATTTGGGAAAATTAACATCTTAACAATATTGAGTTTCCAGTCTATTAACATCGAATATCTCTCCATTTAGTCAGATATTCTTTCATTTCTTTGTTTTTCATACTTTTCTTTCTTCTGAAGTCTGCTTTGTCTGAAATTAATATGGCTATTTCAGCTTTCTTTCAATTATTACTAGCATTAGCATGACTAGTATGATTAGTATACTAATCGTACCCTTAACTTTCAGCCTATCTATGTCTTTATATTTAAAGTGGATTTCTTGTAGACAAAATCATAGTTGGGTCTTGTTTGTATCATCTCTGATAATCTCTGACTTTTAATTGTAGTGTTTAGAATATTCAGATTTAAAGTGATTATTGATATAGTTAGAGTAATATGTATCATATTGGAACTAGTTTTTTGTTTGCTGTACTTTTTATTTCTTTTTTCCTTCCCCACTTCTCCTGCCTTCTCTGGGTTTAATGAACATTTTACATAGCTCCATTTTTTCCCTCTCTTCATATATCAATTATACTTCTTTTAAAAATTTTTAGTAGTCGCCGTAGAGATTACAATACATATTTACAATTAATCTACATCTACTTTTTAAATAACACCAAATTGCTTCTCAGGTAGAGCAGGTACTTTATAACACAGTATTCCCAGTTCTTCCTTCCTGTCCCTTATAAAACTGTTATCATTTATTTCACTTATCCATATGTTATAATCACACAGTATGTTGTTACTATTATTATTATGAACAAACATCTGTTTTTTTAATTAATAATATGAAAAGTAAAAGATTTTGTTTCATCTAAATTCATTCCTTCTTTGATGTTTTACTTTTTAAATGTAGGTCTGAGCCTCTGACCTATATCATTTTGCTTCTGTCTGAAGAATTCTGTCAGCATTTTTCTTCTAATGTTAGACTTTATTTTCAGCTTTATTAAGGGATAATGGACAAATAAAACTGTAAGATATTTAAAGCGTACAACGTTATGATTTGATATACATATACACTGTGAAAGGATTTCCACATTAAGTTAATTAATACATCTATCACCTCACGTATTTACCCCTCCCCCTTTTTTGGAGAACATTTAAGTTATACGCTCTTATCAAGTTTACTCATACAGTATAGTGTTATCAACTATAGTCACCATGTTATGTATTATATCCTAATATCTTATTAATGCTATAATACAAAGTTTGTACCCTTGATCCACATCTCCCCATTCTCCCACATCCCAGTCCCTGGAAATCATCATTCTAGTCTCATTCTATCAGTTTGGCTTCTTAAGATTCCACATGTAAGTGATATCATACAGTATTTGTCTTTTTTTTCTTCCAGTTTTATTGAGAATTGAAATACAGCACTGTATAAGTTTAAGGTGTATAGTATAATTATTTGACTTGCAAACATTACTACGTGATTATCACATTAAGTTTAGGGAATACCCACCATCTCATATGGATACAACATTAAAGAAATATAAAATTTTTTTATTGTGATGAGAATTACTCTCTAAACAACTTTAATATATAACATATAGCAGTGTTAATTATATTTATCATGTTCTACATTACATCCCTAGTACTTATTTATCTTATAAATGAAAGTTTGTACCTTTTGACCCCCTTCATCCAATCCCCCCCCACTCCACACCTCTGATAACCACAAATCTGACCTTTTTTACTATGAGCTTGTTTTTTTGTTTGTTTTTGAAGTGTAATTGACCTACAATACTATGTTAGTTCCTGGAATACTACATAATGATTTGATATTTCTACACATTACAAAATGATCACCATGGTAAGTCTAGTTACCATCTATCACCATACAAAGGTATTACATAATTATTGACTGTATTCCTCACGCTGTACGTTTCATACCCGGGATTCATTTATTTTGTAACTGGAAGTTTGTACCGCTTAATCTCCCTCACCCACTTCTCTCTTCCCCTAACCCCCGTCCTCTGGCAACCACTTGTTTTTTCTCTATATATGTGACTCTATTTCTGTTTAGTTCTGTCTGTTCGTTTGTTTTGTTTTTTAGATTCCACATATGAGTGAAATCATACATTATTTGTCTTTCTCTGTCTGACGTATTTCACTGAGCATAATACCCTCTAGGTCTATCCACGTTGCCACAAATGGCAAGAGGTATAGCTGAGTAATATTCGTGTGTGTGTGTGTGTGTGTGTCTCTCTCTCTCTGTGTGTGTATCTCACATCTTCTTTATCCATTCATCTATTGATGGGCACTTAGGTTGCTTCCATATCTTGACTATTGTAAACAATGCTGAGATAAGCATAGTGGTGCATGTATCTTTTCGAATTAGTTTTTCATTTTCTTCAGATAAATACTCAGGCGTGGAATTCTTGGATTATATGGTAGTTCTATTTTTAATTTTTTGAAGAACCTCCATGCTGTTTTCCATAGTGACTGCACCAATTTATATTCTCATCAGCATTGCATGAGGGTTCCCTTTTCTCCACATCCTTGCCAATTTTTGTTATTTGTTGTCTTTTTCATAATAGCCATTCTGACAGGTGTGATGTGATATCTCATTGTGGTTTTGATTTGCATTTCCCTGATAGTGAGTGATGTTGAGGATCATTTCATGTACCTGTTGGCCACATATCTGTTAATATTTGCTTTATGCATTTAGGTGGTCCTATGGTGGGTGCATATATATTTACGATTGTTATATCATCTTGTGGATTGATCCCTTTATCATCATGTAATGTCCTTCTTTGTCTCTTGTTACAGTCTTTGTTTTAATGTCTATTTTGTCTGATACAATTTTGTTACTGCAGCCTTCTTTTTGTTTTCATTAGTATGGAATACCCTTTTTCATCCCCTCACTTTAAGTCTTTGTGTTTCTTCACATCTGAAGTGAGTCTCTTGTAGGCAGCATATAGATGGGTCTTGTTTTTGTATCTATTCAGCTACTCTGTGTCTTTTGATGGGAGTATTTAGTCCATTTGCATTTAAAGTAATTATTAATAGGTATGTTCTTATTGCCATTTTGTTAATTGTTTTTGGGTTGTTTTTGTAGTTCTTTTCCTTCTTATTTTATTCCCTTCTGATTTGATGACTTTCTTTAGTGTTATGTTTGGATTCGTTTATCTTTTTGTGTGTATGTCAGCTGTAGATTTTTGCTTTGTGGTTACCATGAGGTTTATATATGGCAATCTATATCTCTGTCTGTCTGTCTATCTATCTAGATATATATGATTGTTTTAAGTTGCTGATCTCTTAAGTTTTAATGCATTTTTAACTTTTTTACTCTCCCCGCAAGTTTAATGTTTTGACGTCGTATTCCACACCTTTTTTTTCGGGGGTAGTAGCCTTTACTTATTGTGGCTATAGATGATTTTATTACTTTTGTCTCTTAACCTTCCTGCTAGCTTTATACATGGTTGATCTACTACCTTTACTGTATATTTGCCTTTACCAATGAGATTTTTCTTTTCATAATTTTCATATTTCTGGTTGTAGCCTTTTCCTTTCTGCTTAGAGGAGCACTTTTAAGAATTCTGTAAATCTAGTTTTGTGGTGCTGAACTCTTTTAGCTTTTGCTTGTCTATGAAACTCATGATATCTCCTTCAAATATGAATGTAGCCTTGCCAGGTAGAGTATTCTTGGTTGTAGGTTTTTCCCTTTTATCACTTTTAATATATCATGCCATTCGCTTCTGGACTGCAGAATCCGCTGAAAAGTTACCTGATGGCCTTATGGGAGTTGCCTTGTATGTAACTAGTTGTTTTCCCTTTTTGCTCTTAATATTCTCTCTTCAATTTTTGCCATTTTAACTACAACGTGTTTTGGTGTGGTCCTCTTTGGGCAGATCTTGTTTGGGACTCTGATTCCTAGACCTGGATGTTTTCCCCCCTTAGGTTAGGGAAGTTTTCAGCTATTATGTCTTCAGATATGTTCTTTGCTCATTTCTCTCTTTCTTCTCCTTCTGGACCCCTATAATGTGACTGTTAGTATGCTTGATGTTGTCTGTTAAACTATCCTTATTTTAAAAAATTCTTTCCTTTTTCTTTTCACGGGGCTTCCCTGGTGGCACAGTGGTTGAGAGTCCACCTGCTGATGCAGGGGACACGGGTTCGTGCCCCAGTCTGGGAAGATCCCACATGCCGTGGAGCAGCTGGGCCCACGAGCCATGGCCGCTGAGCCTGCGCGTCTGGAGCCTGTGCTCCACAACTAGAGAGGCCACAACAGTGAGAGGCCCGTGTACCGCAAAAAAAAAAAAAAAAAAAAAAAAAAAAAAAAATCTTTCCTTTTTCTTTTCAGCTTGAGTGATTTCCACTGCTTTGTCTTCCAGTTTGCTGACCCATTCCTCTGTATCATTTAATCTACTGTTAATTCCTTATAGTGTATATTTAATTTCTTTTATTGTATTCTTCAGCTGTTTCATTCTTCTTTGTATTTTCTAACTCTCTGTTAGAAACGTCTAACTTTGACTCATCTGTTAGTCTCCCTAATACATCGAGCATCTTTATGATCATTACCTTGAACTCACTGTTGGGTTGATTGCTTAGCTCCACTTCACTTAGTTTGTCTTCTTGGGTTTTATCTTGTTCCTGTGTTTGGAACATATTCCTCTGTCACCTCATTTTGCCTAATTCTCTGTTTTTATTTCTATATATTTAGTAGGTTGGTTATGTTTTCCTGTCTTGGAGAAGTAGCCTTATGTAGGAGATGTCCTATGGGGCCCAGAAGTGCACTTCTCTCTGTTCACCAAAACTACATGCTCTGGGGGTGCCCTTTAAGTGGGCTGTGGGCCCTTCTGTTGCGGTGGGCTAACTACAGTGGGCACACTGTAGGTGTGGCTGGCCCCTGCTCTGGTTAATTGCCAGGCCCTGCCTAGTGTGGAGGCTGCTGGCCACTGTTGGGTGGGGCTGGGTCCTGGCACAGCTGGCTGCATGACCTGGGGAGTCCTGGTCCTTGTGCTGGCTCACTGGGGGGCAGTGCCAGGTCATGAGGCACCTGGCTGAAGAGCCCTGGGTGGTCCTGGGGCTAGTGCTGGCCCACTGGTGAGCAAAGTTGGGTCTTGAGGTTGTTGGCTCCAGGGCCAGGGATTCTGGAGCTAGTGTTAGCCTGCTCATTCATGGGATCATAGCCTGGGGAGGGTCCCAGGGCTGGTGTTGGCCTGTTGGTTCATGGGACCAATTCCTGACATGGCTGGCTGTGGGGTCTGGGGTGTCCCAGAGCTGGTGTTGGCCCACTGGTGGCTGGGGCCGGTGCTCAGTGGTGTCCCAAGGCTGGTGCTGGCCCACTGGTTGGTAGGCTGAGTCCTGGGGCTAATGCCAGCCTGCTGGAGGGTGGAGCTGGGTCCTTGAGTCTCTGGCTGAGAGGCGTGGGGATCCTGGAGTGAGGGTTGGCCTGCTGGTAGGTGGGGCTGTGTGCTGGGTCCTCTGGTGATAGAGCCTGGTCCCAGGGTTGCTGGGGGTTCACGGGGTCTTCCGGCAGCCAGCCTGCTGGTAGGTGGGGCTGTGTTCCTGCCTGGCTAGCTGCTTGGCCTGGGGGTCCCAGGACTGGTGCTCACTGGCTGGTGGGCAGTGTTGGGTCCTGGTGGTAATAAGCCTAAAAGGAGAATTCCAAAATAGCCCTTATCAACACCAGTGTCTTCATGGTAGAATGAGCTTTTAAAAATGGCTGCTGCCAGCATCTGTGTCCCTGGGGTAAGTCCTAGTGGCCTCCTGACTCTCTGGGAGGCTCCCCAAGATCAGCGAGTGAGTCTGACCCGAGCTCTTTTCAAATTACTGCTTTTATGCTTGGTCTTGGAGCATGTATTGGGTTGGCCAAAAGGTTCATTTGGGTTTTCTCGTAACATCGCACGGAAAAATCCGAACGCACTTTTTGGCCAACCCAATAAGATTTTGTGTGTGCCCTTTAAGATTGGAGTCTCTGTTTTCTACAGCCCTCTGGCTCTCCCAAAAGTAACCTCCGCTGACCTTTAAAGCCAAACGTTCCGGGGACTTGTCTTCCCAGTGCAGGACCCCTGGACTGGGAAGCCTAGAGTGGGGCTTGGATCCCTTGCTTCTAGGGGAGAGCTCTTTCAATTGTAATTATCCTTCTATTTGTGGGTCACCTACCTGGGGGTATGGGTCTTGACTGTACAGCATCTCTTTCCCCTCCTACCTGTCTCATTGTAATTCCTTCTTTATATCTTGAGTGGTAGAGGATCTTTTCTCCTAGTTTTTAGGTTGTTCTCATTGACAGTTGCTCTGTAAATAGTTGTGATTTTGGCATGCCTGTGGGAGTAGGTGAGCTCAGGGTATTCCTACTCTGCCATCTTGGCCACACATCTATAGTATTTGTCTCTGTCTGACTTATTTCACTCAATGCCCTCAAGGTGCATATGTGTTGTTGCAGTGGCAGGATTTCCTTCCTTCTCATGGCTGAATAATTTTCCATTATATATATATATATTATGTGTATATATATATATATATATACACACATAATATATATATGTTGTATATATAAAAAACACATCTTCATTCATCTGTTGATGAACACTTAGGTTGTTTCAATATCTTGGCTATTGTGAATAATGCTGCAGTGAACATGGGAGTATAGATATCTCTTCAAGATCTTGTTCTCATTTCCTCTAGATATATACCCAGAAGTGGAATTGCTAGATCATATGGTAGTTCTATTTCTAATTTTTAAAGGAATCTCCATAATGTTTCCCATAGTGGCTGCACCAATTTAATTTCCAATCTACAGTGCAAATTTGTTCGCTTTTCTCCACATCTTTGCTGACACTTGTTTTTTTCTTGTCTTTTTGATGATACGTGTTCTAAGAGATGTAAGATGATATCTCATTGTGTTTTTCATTTCCATTTACCTGATGATTAGTGATGTTAAGCACTTTTTCATGTACCTGTTAGCCATTTGTACATTTCTTTTGAAAAATGTCTATTCAGGTCATTTGCCCATTTAAAAAATTGGATTATTTGTGGTTTTTTGCTGTTGAGTTATATGGAGTTCTGTATATATATTAGTTATTAACCCCTTATCAGATATGTGGTTGGCAAATATTTTTTCCCAATCTATAGGTTGCCTTTTCATTTTGTTGATGGTTTCCTTTGATGTGCATAGCTTTTCAGTTTGATGTAGTCCTGCTTGTTTAGTTTAGCTTTTGTTGCCTTTGCTTTTGGTGTCAGATCCACCATATCATTGCCAAAGATATCAAGGAGTTTACTCCGTTTTCTTTTATGAGTTTTATAATTTCAGATCTTATGTTCAGGTCTTTAATACATTTTGAATTGATTTTTGTGAATGGTGTAAGATAAGTGTCCAGATTAATTTTTTGCATGTGTCAGTCCAGTTTTCCCAGCATCATTTATTAAGGAGAATATACTCTACCCATTGTATGTTCTTGGCTCCTTTGTCAAAACTTAACTGACCATACATGCATAGGTTTATCGTGGGGCTCTTTATTCCGTTCCATTAATCTATGTGTCTCTTGTTGTTGTGTTTTTTTATTTTATTTTTGCTAATATTTACTATTTTATTGTGATATAGTTGGAGGTCAGGAACTATGATGCCTCCATTTTTGTCCTTTTGTCTCAGGATTGCTTTGGCTATGCAGGGTCTTTGTGGTTCCATAAAAATTTTAGGATTTTTAAAAATTTCTGCAACAAATGCAATTGGAATTTTGATAGGGATTGCTTTGAATTTGTACGCTGCTTGCAGTACTATGGACATTTTACCAATATTAATTTTTCCTACCCATGAACATGGAATATCTTTTCATTTATTTGTCTTCTTCAGTTTCTTTCATCAATGTTATATAGTTTTCAGTGTACGGTTCACCTCCTTGGTTAAACTTATTCCTAAGTATTTTATTATTTTTGTTGCTCTTATAAATGGGATTGTTTTCTTAATTTCTCTTTGTTTTTATTAAACTTTTAAACATCTTTGTTGGAGTATAAGTGCTTTACAATGTTGTGTTTCTGCTGTATGACAAAGTGAATCATCTATTTGTATACTTATATCCCCATATCCTCTCTCTCTTGCGACTCTCTACCACCCTCTCTATCCCACCCCTCTAGGAGGTCACAGAGCACTGAGCTGATCTCCCTGTGCTATGTGGCTGCTTCCCACTAGCTATTTTACATTTGGTAGAGTATATATGTCAGTGCCACTCTCTCACTTTGTTCCAGCTTACCCTTCACCCTCCCTGTGTCCTCAAGTCCATTCTCTACATCTGCGTCTTTATTCCTGTCCTGCCCCTAGGTTCCTCAGAACCATTTTTTTTTTTAGATTCCATATATATATGTGTTAGCATATGATATTTGTTTTTATCTTTCTGACTTACTTCCTTCTGTATGACAGACTCTAGGTCCATCCGCCTCACTACAAATAATTCAATTTCATTTCTTTTTATGGCTGAGTAATATTCCATCATATATATGTGCCACAGCTTCTTTATCCATTCATCTGTCGACACTTAGGTTGCTTCCATGTCCTGGCTATTGTGAACAGAGCTGCAGTGAACATTGTGGTACATGACTCTTTTTTTTTTTTTTTTTTTTTTTTTTTTGCGCGGTATGCGGGCCTCTCACTGTTGTGGCCTCTCCTGTTGCGGAGCACAGGCTCCAGATGTGCAGGCTCAGCAGCCATGGCTCATGGGCCGAGCTGCTCTGTGGCATATGGGATCTTCCTGGACCGGGGCATGAACCCGTGTCCCCTGCATCGGCAGGCAGACTCTCAACCACTGTGCCACCACGGAAGCCCGACTCTTTTTGAATTATGGTTTTCTCAGGGTATATGCCCAGTAGTGGGATTGCTGGGTTGTATGGTAGTTCTATTTGCAGTTTTTTAAGGAACCTCCATACTGTTCTCCATAGTGGCTGTATCAGTTTATTCCCACCAACAGTGTAAGAGGGTTCCCTTTTCTCCACACCCTCACCAGCATTTACTGTTTGTAGATTTTTTGATGATGGCCATTCTGACTGGTGTGAGGTGATACCTCATTGTAGTTTTGATTTGCGTTTCTCTAGTGATTAGTGATGTTGAGCATCTTTTCATGTGTTTGTTGGCAATATGTATATCTTCTTAGGAGAAATTTCTATTTAGGTATTCTGCCCATTTTTGGATTAGGTTGGTTTTCTTTTTTTTGATATTGAGCTGCATGAGCTGCTTGTATATTTTGGAGATTAATCCTTTGTCAATTGCTTCATTTGCAAATATTTTCTCCCATTCTGAGAGTTGTCTTTTCGTCTTGTCTATGGTTTCCTTTGCTGTGCAGAAAGCTTTTAAGTTTCATTAGGTCCCATTTGTTTATTTTTGTTTTTAATTCCATTTCTCTAGGAGGTGGGTCAAAAAGGATCTTGCTGTGATTTAGGTCATAGAGTGTTCTGCCTATGTTTTCCTCTAAGAGTTTTATAGTGTCTGGACTTACACTTAGGTCTTTAATCCATTTTGAGTTTATTTTTGTGTATGGTGTTAGGGAATGTTCTATTTCATTCTTTCACATGTAGCTTTGGTGCTGTCCAGTTTTCCCAGCACCACTTATTGAAGAGGCTGTGTTTTCTCCATTGTATCTTCTTGCCTCCTTTATCAAAGATAAGGTGATGATATGTGTGTGGGTTTATCTCTGGGTTTTCTGTCCTGTTCCATTGATCTATATTTCTGTTTTTGTGCCAGTACCATACTGTCTTGATTACTGTAGCTTTGTAGTATAGTCTGAAGTCCTGGAGCCTGATTCCTCCGGCTCCATTTTTCTTTCTTAAGATTGCTTTGGCTATTCAGGGTCTTTTGTGTTTCCATACAAATTGTGAAATTTTTTGTTCTAGTTCTGTGAAAAATGCCAGTGGTAGTTTGATAGGGATTGCATTGAATCTGTAGATTGCTTTGGGTAGTATAGTCATTTTCACAGTGTTGATTCTTCCAGTCCAAGAACATGGTAACTCTCTCCATGTGTATCATCTTTAATTTCTTTTATCAGTGTCTTATGGTTTTCTGCATACAGGTCTTTTGTCTCCTTAGGTAGGTTTATTCCTAGGTATTTTATTCTTTTTGCTGCAGTGGTAAATGGGAATGTTTCCTTCATTTCTCTGTCAGTTTTTTCATCATTGTTGTATAGGAATGCAACAGATACCTGTGCATTAATTTTGTATACTGCTGCTTTACCAAATTCATTGATCAGCTATAGTAGTTTTCTGGTAGCATCTTTAGGATTCTCTGTGTAGTATCATGTCATCTGGAAACAGTGACAGTTTTCCTTCTTTTTCAATTTGGATTCCTTTTATTTCTTTTTCTTCTCGGATTGCTGAGGCTAAACCTTCAAAAACTATGTTCAATAATAGCGGTGAAAGTGGGCAACCTTGTCTTTTCCCTGATTTTAGGGGAAATGGTTTCAGTTTGTCACCATTGAGAACAATCTTGGCTGTGGGTTTGTCATATATGGCCTTTATTAGAGGTAAGTTCCCTCTATGCGTACTTTCTGGAGGGCTTTTATCATAAATGGGTGTTGAATTTTGTCAAAAGCTTTTTCTTCATCTGTTGAGATGATCATATGGTTTTTATCCTTCAGTTTCTTAATATGGTGTATCACATTGATTGCTTTGCGTATATTGAAGAATCCTTACATTCCTGCAATAAACCCCACTTGATCATGGTATATTATCCTTTTAATGTGCTCTTGGATTCTGTTTGCTAGTATTTTGTTGAGGATTTTTGCATCTACATTCATCAGTGATATTGGCCTATAGTTTTCTTTTTGTGTGACATCTTTGTCTGGTTTTGGTATCAGGGTGATCAGGTGGCCTCATAGAATGAATTTGGGAGTGTTCCTCCCTCTGCTGTACTTTGGAGGGTTTGAGAAGGATAGGTGTTAGCTCTTCTCTAATTATTTGATATAGTTCACCTGTGAAGCCATCTGGTCCTGGTCTTTTGTTTGTTGGAAGATTTTAAATCAGAGTTTCAATTTCAGTGCTTGTGATTGGTCTGTTTATTTTTTCTATTTCTTCCTGGTTCAGTCTCAGAAGGCAGTGCTTTTCTAAGAATGTGTCCATTTCTTCCAGGTTGTCCATTTTATTGGCATATAGTTGCTTGTAGTAATCTCATGATCCTTTGTATTTCTGCAGTGTCAGTTGTTACTTCTCCTTTTTCATTTCTAATTCTATTGATTTCAGTCCTCCCTTTTTTTTCTTGTTGAGTCTGGCTAATGGTTTATCAATTTTGTTTATCTTCTCAAAGAACCAGCTTTTAGTTTTATTGATCTTTGCTATCGTTTCCTTCATTTATTTCTGATCTGGTCTTTATGATTTCTTTCCTTCTACTACCTTTGGATTTTTTTTTTTTGTTGTTCTTCTTTCTCTAATTGATTTAGGTGTAGGTTTAGGTTGTTTATTTGAGATATTTCTTGTTTCTTGAAGTAGGTTTGTATTGCTGTAAACTTTCCTCTTAGAAATGCTTTTGCTGCATCCCATAGGTTTTGGGTCATTGTGTTTTCATTGTCATTTGTTTCTAGGTATTTTTTAATTTCCTCTTTGATTTCTCCAGTGATCTCTTGGTTATTTAGTAGTGTATTATTTAGCCTCCATGTATTTGTATTTTTTACATTTTTTTCCTGTGATTGATATCTAGTCTCATAATGTTGTGGTCGGAAAAGGTATTTGATACGATTTCAATTTTCTTAAATTTACCAAGGCTTGATTTGTGACCCAAGACATGATCTGTCCTTGAGAATGTTCCATGAGCACTCGAGAAGAAAGTGTATTCTATTGTTTTTGGATGGAATGTCCTATAAATATCAATTAAGTCCATCTTGTTTAATGTATCATTTAAAGCTTGTGTTTCCTTATTTATTTTCATTTTGGATGATGTATCCATGGTGAAAGTGGGGTGTTAAAGTTCCCTACTATGATTGTGTTACTGTCGATTTCCCCTTTTATGGCTGTTAGTATTTGCCTTATGTATTGAGGTGCTCCTATGTTGGGTGCATAAATATTTACAATTGTTATATCTTCTTCTTGGATTGATCCCTTGATCATTATGTGTGTCCTTCTTTGTCTCTTGTAATAGTCCTTAGTCTAAAGTCTATTTTGTCTGATATGAGAATTCCTACTCCAGCTTTCTTTTGATTTCCATTTGCATGGAATATCTTTTTCCATCCCCTCACTTTCAGTCTGTATGTGTCCCTAGGTCTGAAGTGGGTCTCTTGTAGACAGCATATATACAGGTCTTGTTTTTGTATCCGTTCAACCAGTCTATGTCTTTTGGTTGGAGCATTTAAATCATTTATATTTAAGGTAATTATCGATATGTATGTTCCTGTTACCATTTTCTTAATTGTTTGGGGTTTGTTATTGTAGGTCTTTTCCTTTTCTTGTGTTTCCTGCCTAGAGAAATGCCTTTAGCATTTGTTGTAGAGCTGGTTTGGTGGTGCTGAATTCTCTTAGCTTTTGCTTGTCTTTAAAGGTTTTAATTTCTCGATTGAATCTGAATGAGATCCTTGCTGGGTAGAGTAATCTTGGTTGTAGGTTTTTCCCTTTTGTCACTTTAAGTATGTCCTGCCACTCTCTTCTGGCTTGCAGAGTTTCTGCTGAAAGATCAGCTGTTAACCTTATGGGGATTCCCTTGTATGTTATTTGTTGCTTTTCCCTTGCTGCTTTTAATATTTTTTCTTTGTATTTTATCTCTGATAGTTTGATTAATATGTGTCTTGGCATGTTTCTCCTTGGATTTTTCCTGTATGGGACTCTGTGTGCTTCCTGTACTTGATTGACTATTTCCTCTTCCATATTAGGTAAGTTTTCAACTATAATCTCTTCAAATATTTTCTCAGTCCCTTTCTTTTTCTCTTCTTCTTCTGGGACCCCTATAGTTCAAATGTTGGTGCATTTAATGTTGTCCTAGAGGTCTCTGAGATTGTCATCAATTCTTTTCATTCTTTTTTCTTTATTCTGCTCTGCAGTAGTTATTTCCACTATTTTATCTTCCTGGTCACTTATCCGTTCTTCTGCCTCAGTTATTCTGCTATTGATTCCTTTTAGAGATTTTAAAATTTCATTTATTGTGCTGTTCACCATTGTTTGTTTGCCCCTTAGTTCTTCTAGGTCCTTGTTAAACGTTTCTTGTATTTTCTCCATTCTGTATCCAAGATTTTGGATCGTCTTTACTATCATTATTCTGAATTCTTTTTCAGGTAGATTGCCTATTTCCTCTTCATTTGTTAGGTCTGGTGGGTTTTTAACCTTGCTCCTTCATCTGCTGTGTGTTTCTCTGTCTTCTCATTTTGCTTACCTTACTGTGTTTGGGGTCTCGTTTTCACAGACTGCAGGTTTATAGTTCCCATTGTTTTTGGTGTCTGTCCCCAGTGGCTAAGGTTGGTTCAGTGGGTTGTGTAGGCTTCCTGGTGGAGCAGAGTGGTACCTGTGTTCTGGTGGAAGAGGCTGGATCTTGTCTTTCTGGCGGGCGGGATCAAGTCTGGTGGTGTGTTTTGTGGTGTCTATGAACTTATTATGATTTTAGGCAGCCTCTCTGCTAATGGTGGTGTTGTGTTCCTGTCTTCTAGTTGTTTGGCATGGGGTGTCCTGTACTGGAGCTTGCTGGTCATTGAGTGGAGCTGGGTCTTAGTGCTGAGACGGAGATCTCTGGGAGAGCTCTCACTGATTTATATTAGGTGGGGCTGGGAGGTCTCTGGTGGTCCAGTGTCCTGAAGTCGGCTCTCCCACCTCAGGGGCACAGGCCTGACACCTGGCCGGAGCACCAAGATGCTGTCAGCCACATGGCTTGGAAGAAAATGGAGAAATAAAAAGAAAGAAGGAAAATAAAATATAATAAAGTAAAATGAAATTATTAAAATAAAAAATTAAAAATAATTATTAAAATAAAAAGAAGAGAGCAACCAAACTAAATAAATCCACCAATGATAACAAGTACTAAAAACTTTAGTAAGATAAACATAAAAATCAGAAACTAGTCAGTTCCATTCTGCACTCCCCAAGTCTATTGTTGCTCCCAAAGGCCACCGCCTCAGTTTTGGGGTGGTTTGTTGTCTATTCAGGTATTCCACAGATGCAAGGTGCATCAAGTTGATTGTGGAGATTTAATCCACTGCTCCTGAGGCTGCACGGAGAAGTTTCCCTTTCTCTTCTTTGTTCACACAGCTCCTGGGGTTCAGCTTTGGATGTGGCCCCGCCTCTGCATGTAGGTCACCATCTGGCATATGTTCTTTTCCCAGACAGGAGGGGGGTTAAAGGAGCGGCTGATTAGGGGGCTCTGGCTCACTCAGGCTGGTGGGAGGGAGGGGTACGGAATATGGGGTGAGCCTGCAGCGGCAGAGGCCAGCGTGATGTTGCACCAGCCTGAGGCACATCGTGTGTTCTGCCGAGGAAGTTGCCCGTGGATCATGGGACCCTGGCAGTGGCGGGCTGCACAGGCTCTGGGGAAGGGGGAGATGTGGATAGTGACCTGTGTTTGCACACAGGCTTCTTCGTGGCTGCAGCAGCAGACTTAGTGTTTCATGCCCGTCTCTGGTGTCCAAACTGATGGCCATGGCTCACGCCCATCTCTGAAGCTCATTTAGGCAGTGTTCTGAATCTCCTCTTCTCGTGCACCCCGAAACAATGGTCTCGATTCTTAGGCAATTCCAGACTTTTTCCCGGACTCCCTCCTGGCTAGCTGTGGTGCACTAACCCCCTTGCAGGCTGTGTTCATGCTGCCAGTCCTCTCTCTGCACTCCGACCAAAGCCCGAGCCTCAGCTCCCAGCCCCGCCCGCCCCAGCGGGTGAGCAGACAAGCCTCTCTGGCTGGTGAGTGCTGGTCGGCACTGATCCTCTGTGAGGGAATCTCTCCGCTTTGCCCTCCGCACCCCTGCTGCTGCGCTCTCCTCCGTGGCTCCGAAGCTTCCCCCTGCCCACCCCCCGTTTACACCAGTGAAGGGGCTTTCTAGTGTGTGGAAACCTTTCCTCCTTCACAGCTCCCTCCCAGAGGTGCAGGTCCTGTCCCTATTCTTTTGTCTCTGTTTTTCCTTTTTTCTTTTGCCCTACCCAGGTACGTGGGGGAATTTCTTGCCTTTTGGGAGGTCTGAGGTCTTCTGCCAGCGTTCAGTAGGTGTTCTGTAGGAGTTGTTCCACATGTAGATGTATTTTTGATGGGAAGGAGGGTGATCTCCACGTTTTACTCCTCTGCCGTCTTGAAGGTCCTTCCAATTTCTCTTTTTTATAGTTCTTTGTTAGTATATAGAAATGCAGCTGAGTTTTTAATATTTACTTTGTGTTCTTCAACTTTACTGAACTTATAAGTTCTACAGGGGTTTTTTTTTGGTGGAGTCTTTATGGTTATCTATCATGTCATCTGCAGAGAGAAACAGTTTTACTTCTGCATTTGCAATTTGGGCACCCTTTCTTTCTTTAGTTGCCTAATTGTTCTGCTAGGACTTCCAGTGTAGTGTTGAATAGGCGTGCTGAGAGTTTGCATACTTGATTTACCCTGGATGTTAGAGGCAATGCTTTTAGCTTTTCACCATTAAGTGTGATGTTAGTGTGGGGTTGTCATATATGGCCTTTATTATGTTGAGGTACATTCCCTCTGTACCCAGGTTGTTGAGAGTTTTTATCATGAAAAGATATTGAATTTTGACAAATGCTTCTTCTGCATCTTTTGAGATGATTATATGACTTTTATCCTTCATTTATTGATGCACTGTATCCTATTGATTGATTTGTAGATGTTGAACCATCTTTACACCCCTGGAATAAATCCCACTTGATCATGGTGTATAATTCTTTTAATGTACCACTGAATTTAGTTTAACAGTATTTTGTTGAGGATTTTTGTATCTGTGTTCATCAATGACATTGGCCTGTAATTTTCTTTCCTTGTAGTTTCCTTGTCTCGCTTTGGTATCAAAATAATGCTGGCCTTGAAAAGTGAGTTTGGAGTATTCCCTCCTCTTCTGTTTTTTGGAAGTGTTTGAGAAGGATTGGTATTAATTTTTCTTTAAATGTTTGGTAGAATTCACTGGTGAAGTCATCTGTTCCAAGACTTTTCTTTGTTGGAAGGTTTTTGAATACTGATTTAATCTCCTTACTAATAATTGATTTGTTCAGATTTTCTGTTTCTTCATGACTCATTCTTGGTAGGTTGTATGTTTCAAGTAAGATATATGTTTTTTCTTCTAGGTTTCCAATTTGTTGGATTATAAATATTCATAGTGGTCTGTTACGATCCTTTGTGTGGTATGAATATTGTAATGTCTCCTCTTTCATTTCTAATGTTGAGTCCTTTTTTTTTTCCTTCTTGGTCTAGCTAAAGTTTTATCTGTTTTGTCTATTTTATTATGGTTTCAAAAAAATCAGTTCTTAGTTTCATTGATCTTTTTTATTGTCTTTGTAGTCTCTATTTCATTTTTTCCCACTGTGATATTTCTTATTTCTTTCTTCTACCGACTTCAGGCTTAGTTTATATTCTTTTTCTAGTTCCCTGAGTATAAAGTTAGGTTATTTATTTGAGGTCTCCCTTTTTTCTCAGTGTAGTTGTTTATCCCCCGAAACTACCCTCTTAGCACTTCTTTTGCTGCATTCCATGATGTATTGTGTTTCCATTTTAATTTCTCTTAAGATGTTTTTTGATTTCTCTTTTGATTTCTTCTTTGACCCATTAGTTGTTCATTAGGATGTTGTTTAATTTCCACTTATTTGTAAATTTCCCTGTTTTCTTCTTGTAATTGATTTCTAGATTCATACCATTGTGATTGCAAAAGATACTTGATATGACTTCTCCCTCTTAATTTTTTCAGATTTATTTTGTGTCCTAACATATTATCTATCCTGGAGAATATTCCATGTGTCTTTTTTTTTTTTTTTTTTTTTTTTTTTTTTTTGTGGTACTCGGGCCTCTCACTGTTGTGGCCCCTCCCGTTGCGGAGCACAGGCTCCGGACGCACAGGCTCAGCGGCCATGGCTCACGGCCCCAGTCGCTCCGCGGCACGTGGGATCCTCCCGGACCGGGGCACGAACCCGCGTCCCCTGCATCGGCAGGCGGACCCCCAACCACTGCGCCACCAGGGAAGCCCCTCCATGTGTCTTTGAGAAGAGTGTGTATTCTGTTGCTGTTAAATGGAATGTTATGATATGTCTGTTTGGTCCATCTGGTCTAATGTTAGTTTAAGCCCACTGTTTTCTTACTGATACTCTGTCTGGATGATCTATCCATTGTTCAAAGTGGGGCATTGAATTTCTCTACTATTATTGTATTGCTATTTCTCCCTTCAGATTTGTTAATATTTGCCTTATATTTTTAGGTGCTCCTATGTTGGGTATATAAATATTTACTAATGTTATATTCTTTTGATGAGTTGACCTCTGTATCATTATATGATAAGCAGTCCTTAGATGTGTGCTGTATTAGAAGTCTGACCCTGATGCAGTGCCTCTCAAAGTATGCAGATGGATCCCATTCAGGATACACTGGGAGACAGACATTTTTGCCTACTCCCTTTGCGCTGAGTCCTGAGACAATAGCTGGTTAAGAACTTCTTTTTGCAGTAGTCCCTGTATCTCATGAACGGAAGCCCTGTTGGATATTAGAGCCAAGCAATCTGAGGATCCACCCCTCAGTTGGCAGTGCAGAAGCTACGGTGCAGGTGCACGTGC
Source organism: Phocoena sinus (assembly GCF_008692025.1). Lineage (NCBI taxonomy): Eukaryota > Metazoa > Chordata > Mammalia > Artiodactyla > Phocoenidae > Phocoena > Phocoena sinus. Next base: position 12,664,652 of record NC_045778.1, on the reverse strand, counting down.
AGGCTCCTTCCAGGGAGGGTCTGGCAACTCTCAGTGGGCTACGCAGGGATGGCAGTGGAAATGTCCATCAGCTTCATAGTCTCTGGGGAGCATTGCACCCAGCTCCTAGATGTGTGCTTAAATTATAGTCTTGACCTTCAAGCAGCAGCTTTTGAAGTATCTAGATGCAAACCTTCCCAGGGAAAGACTGAGAGATGGGCAATGTTTCCTGCTCCTTCCAAGCTGAACCCTGAGGGAATAGTCATAGCAAGTCCTTGCATGCCCATTAGTTTGCTATAGTCTTGTGGGTCTTGTGGGTGCAAGCTTCATTGTCTTTCAGAGGTGGGCATTTTGGAGGGCCCATTCTTCAGGTAGGAGTCTTGAAAGTTGGGGCAGTAAATGTGGGGTCCAAACTATTCACTCAGGGGGAAGGTAGGGGTTGGGGTTTTCCCCCAGTTTTATGATATTATGCTGGAGGTGGCGAGAGTGGGTCTCAGCCTTTTCTACCTATTTCTGTGTGGGTATTTTCTCATCTGCCCAATATATAGGAGTCACTCAGCTATTTTTGGACTTCTTTAAGAGGGAATTGTCTCATGTATAGTGGTATATTCAGTGTGTCTGTGGAAGAAGAGAAGTTCACCATCCCTCTCTTAGTTTTTGTTTGTCTCAGAAAATCTTTATTTCTCCTTCACTTTTGAAGGATAATTTTGCTGGGTATATAATTCTAGATTTTTTTTTCTTTCATCATTTAAAATATTTCACTCTGCTATCTTCTTGCTTGCAAGAAATTTCTTCTGCTTTTTTCTGAAGAAAATTATGCTATAATTCTCATCCTTTTTACTCTATAGGTAAGGTTTTTATTCTCCCCTGCCTTCTTTCAAGATTTTCTCTTTGTTTTATTCTGGAGTTTGAATAAGATATTCTTTTTTTTTTTTTTCTTCAGTGGTATGCGGGCCTCTCACTGCTGTGGCCTCTCCCGTTGCAGAGCACAGGCTCTGGATGCCCAGGCTCAGCAGCCATGGCTCACGGGCCCAGCTGCTCCACGGCATGTGGGATCTTCCCAGACCAGGGCACGAACCCGTGTCCCCTGCATCGGCAGGCGGACTCTCAACCACTGCGCCACCAGGGAAGCCCTGAATATGATATTCTTTTTTTTTTTTTTTTTTTTTTTTTTGATATTCTTAACTGTAGAGTTTTTGGTATTTAGTCTCTTGGTGTTCTCTGAATTTCTGGATGTATAATTTGGTATCTCTTTTTAAATTTTGAAATTTCTTGGCCATAATTACTTCATATATTTTTTTCTGCTCTGTTGTCTCTTCTTTTTCTGGTATTCCAGTTATTCTGTGTTATACCTTTTGGGATTGCCCCATAGTGCTTGGTTGTTCTGTTCCATTTTTTTTCCCTTCTGCATTTCATTTTGGAAATTTTCTACTGATGTTTCTCCATAGTCACTGATTCTTTCCTCAGCTGTGTCTAGTCTGCTGAAGAGTCCGTCAAAGGCCTTCTTCATTTGTGTTACACTTCTTTTCTTCTAACATTTATATTGATTCTTTCTTACACTTTTCATCTCTCTGCTTACATTATTTCTCTGCCCTTGCATATTGTCTACTTTTTCCATTAGAGCCCTCAACGTGTTAATCAAATTTATTTTAAATTCTTGGTCTGATAATTCCAAAATCTGTGTCATGTCTGAGTCTGGTTCTGATGCTTGCTTTATCTCTTCAGACTTACTTTTAGCGTTCCTTGTGATTTTTGTTGTTGTTGTTAAAAGCCAGACATAACTTACAGTGAGAAATAAGATACATAGATCTTTAGATTTTATGTTAATCTGGCTATCAGGCTGTATTTAATGTTTGTTTGTAACTGTAGGTGACATGGCCTCAACTTTCTCTGGTGTCCTTGAGTTTGTCCTCACTATTACCTTTGCATTTCCCCGAGAACCCCTTCCTAAGGACTGTGAACCTTGCAGCTCTTTGAGTTGTAATCTACTGTTTTACTGGAGCTCTGTTGATGTGGTGGTTAAGAATGGATTAGGAGTAGTGTTCTATAATCTTAAGATTAAATCTCAGTTTTTAGTGGACCTGTGTTACTGGGATGTGAGTTTCACAAGAGTTCAACTTTTTTCCCCTCTCTCTGCCCTTTTAGGGTGAGACAGGAGGCTATCGAGGACTGGGGCTGGGTAATTGCTCTTATGCAGGTGTAAGATAAGGCTCTACTGAAGTCTTTTCAATGGAGAGTAGCCCTTTGTTATGGAGAACACAATGAACATATCTTTAAATGATTATTTTCCCCCACCCTTGCCAAATACATGAGATGATTTTTCTTGGCTCTCCATTGTAAGAACCTGGTGAGGTTCCTGGAGGTATAATCCATGAAAGTGTGAGGGTCTCTCTAAAACTGCAGCCCCCAGGAACTTCTCATTTTCCATGCTAGTCTATACTCAGCCTCCAGCAATTCATCAAAATAACTATTGAAGTGTTCCTACCAATTTATGGCTCTAGTGGCTTTTGCTCTGGATAAACTGACGTTGGCTGTGTTTCTTTGTATTCTTCTGTCTCTCTAGAATGCAGAGTGGCTGTCTGCCCTGTGACCTCAATTCTCTGATGGTCCAAGAAAACTCATTGATTTTAAGTTTATTCAACTTTTTCTTATTCTAAGGATGGAAGTGACAACATCTAAGCTCTTTATGTGTCAGAGATAAAGGCATAAGTCCCTTAATATTTACCTTTTATATTTTAAAAGCTTCTTCAGACAAGAGGCTTTGATAAATGGCCCTCTATGAATCTAGGGTACAATTATTGTTAAAATTTTGTGAATTTGACACACTGTTGTCATCTTGGAAAAGAAAGGAAGGAATTGCTGTTTGAATGATGAAAGAGGATATCTTTTTTCTGCTGTGTGCGTGGGCTTGCTAAAGATGTGTCCTCAGTATAGATCACACTTGGGTCTTTTGAATCTGAAGTGAAGTTAATTGGAAGGATGTGATATTTTATCTTAATTAGATTATAAGTATCGCTGTATGGTTCATTTATCCCCCTCTGGAAGCTTGCAGAGAGGAATGATTAAAAATCTTCCACCTTTGGCAAAATGTAGAGCAAATAAAGTGGCGTTTCTCCTGGCCCTTCCCCAGCCTGCAGACATCAAAAAAAGAGAAGTGAAAATGGAAAATAATGGTATATCTGAACTGTTAGAAAATACACTCAAGCTTATTGGCTGGAAAATTACAAGTGGGCACACGCAGAGGACTTTAACAGAAAGCAGGATCACCCTAATTTATTTCAAATGTGTCTGCTGTCCTATCAGTGAGAAATTAATCATGTCAACTTGATAAGATGAGTAGACATTCAACTAGGCTGTGAGACAAACATGAAATTCCACACAGAGAAAGACCTGTAGGGGAACATGCTACCAATTTCTTCTGTTAGATTTTATCAGAAGCAGCCAGAGGGTAGCACAGCAGTTTGGTTTTAAATGCCAAAAATCTCTCTAAATGGACCCTTATGCCAAAGAAATGAACTACAGATGGTGTTTCTTATTCAAGGTTCACAGACACCTCCCACAAAAACCAGACAAAGATATAGTCAGGCATTCAAATGAGAATAAGAATAAACATCTAAAATTGAGAAGCTATCTGAAAAATGGCAGTAAAACTTTGATCGACTGATCATAGCAAGTTGCAGAAGACTGAATATATAGAAAGTAGGCAGATTTATTAAATAGCATCCTACTAAATAGAACCTCCAATCCTAAATAGAGCTGAAATCCTTTCAGACAAGTTAAAAAACAAAATATTATCGTACAGGTATATAACTTTTTAAAGCTCATTGCCACAAGTATCTTTTAGAAACTGTTTCAAACTCCGTTCACCTCTAGTCCAATGGCCTGCACTGTCTGCCAGTCTATTTTCAGAAATAACCTCTGAAGAATTAAAGTCTAGAACGATAATCCTGAACCCATAAAAATAGACTTAGTTCCATTCCCCATATTTATATTTTTAAGAATGACTCATGCATTTTGGAAACTCTGTTTTTGCAAAAGTTGTTTCTGCCTAATCCTTAGGTAATCAGAAAATCTGATTAGCATGAACATTTTATTATTGTTTAGTATTTTAGTTAATGTTTTCCTTTTATCTGTGGTCCTTTAGCTTGGACCATAGTCAAGTACAAAGTCAGTTATATTCAAGGGCATTTGGGGAGGTAGCATTCAGTCTATGGAAAAAGGTCAACATCAAGATAAATTCTCTTTAGTTTATAAAAACATAACAAGTTTAAACCAAGCTAACAGTCCTGTTGCATCATTTTATAATCATGAGCTATTGTACGGGAAGGGACTTGATCCATAAACACACAGACAATTTTTTCTGAACCCTAAAGCAGGCTATATGGTAATACCTTTATGGAGAATGATCAATCATTTGAAATGTTGGTCTCTCCTAGAAAATTCAGGATGAAGAGCCACTGTATTAACCATTTTTCTTTTCCACTGGCTTGGAAAATTTTAGAGACTTCTTGAAGAGACTGGCAAATCTGTTCATTTATTCATTTAAGGTTCAGCCTTTCCAGATGCCAAGCATTAAAATATAGCAGAAGGTCTTCTGGTTTGAGTTGCTTGGTTTCTGCTTGACCTGTGCAAAAGCACTTTTCTTGAATGGAAGATGGGCCTCTTCTTAAATTTCACCGTGATGGAGAAGCATGTTTTTCCTATTCTGACAGATGTCTCACTTAAGTAAGGGTTGCAGACTTTACACCAACTGGCCTTAGCCCAAATGAAGCTTTTGATCAGTCCAGAATCTTTAATTAACAAAAGCAAAAAAGCTTTGGTTGCTTCTGATTCATGGGAAGGTCAACCAGTGGAAATAAGAGCTTTAGGCCAATTTATGAGTGCTGCTTATAGATCTTTAACCGTTTGCATTTTAAGGTTATTATTATTTTTCATTTTTATTTATTTATTTTTGGCGGTACGCGGGCCTCTCACTGTCGTGGCCTCTCCCGTCGCGGAGCACAGGCTCCGGACGCGCAGGCTCCGCGGCCGTGGCTCACGGGCCCAGCCGCTCCGCGGCACGTGGGATCTTCCCGGAGCGGGGCACGAACCCGTGTCCCCTGCATCGGCAGGCGGGCTCTCAACCACCGCGCCACCAGGGAAGCCCTTAAGGTGATTATTACAGTTATTATTAATAATATTACCATTATCATGTCTGGCTTCATCTGTTTTTTTCATGTGTTTAATTCCATTCATTCAATAAGTATTTCTTAGGCAAAGCACTGACAGCATGACTGCTCTCCCCTTCCCCTGCTCATGCACATTCTCTTTTCAGGTAAACCTTAATAACAACTAATCATTTCTGGCATTCATTATTATCTGTTAAATAGCAAGTGTTTACTGTTACACTATAAGAGAATATAAATATAGACCTTTCCATGGCTTGAGTCTGTCCTGGGCACAGTCCTGGGGTTTAGGAAAAATGTGTGTGTGTGTGCGTGTGTGTGTGAATCAGTTCTCCTTGCTTGCAGCATTTCCAGCTATACCTTCTCCTGGTACCCAATTTCTTCTTCCTTTCTCTGCTGAATACCTGTATCCCAGATGCAAAGGGCTTGACTAATCTTTGCAAGATGTAAGCTAATCGTGGCTCAGCTGTTGTCACCCAAAGGATGATTTCCTACTCCTGGGGAACATTTGAAGGGTAGAAAATCTTCGAAATTCAAGGCAATACATCTCTAATATCAGAATTTCAGGTTATTTGAGGTCTTGGTGGAGACAGATTTCTTTTCGGTCAGCAGACAGCCCGTCACATGTCACTTCACACCAAGCGATCCATCACCCATTCTACTTATAATGAAATCACACTTGACCTTCTTTGTTTACAGAATTTGACAGCTAAATTTTTTTCAGACTCTGGCAGGCACATCTCTGGATGCAGCATATTCATTCAGCTGAGATGGAGGAGGAAGGGAAGAAGTGACTAAAGTTATATTTAAGAGTCCAAGTGTTAATTCTCTTGGGAGCAGATTCTTTTGGGCTTGGATACTTTTGGGCTCGCACCAGCTCCAAGTTTGACATCTGGAAGTTGTAGATTTTTTAGTGTTTTTTAAGCAGAGGCTCTCTTATGAACCTAAGTATCCTTCAGTACAGCTTACTCAAATAAGTGCTCAGTAATTCCTTAATGATTGAGTGTATAAAGGCAATTAGTGGTTGTTCTCGTCATCAAAGAGAATATATCTGTCCTCATTTTTGTATCTGTGAATCCGAACATCAGGCACCAGTAACCAAAAATGATTCCTTTCAACTTATCAAAGATGATGAAGATTAGTACTTAAGTATTCAAAATAGAGTATACAAATAGAGTTAAAAACCAATACATTTTAAAAACAACTTGGGGGAGAGGGATAAATTGGGAGATTGGGATTGATATATAGAATAGATAATTAATAAGAACCTACTGAATAGCACAGGTAACTCTATTCAGTACTTTGTAATGGCCTATATGGCAATAGAATCTTAAGAAAAGTGGATGTATGTGTATGTATAACTGACTCTCTTTGCTGTATAGCAGAAACTAACAAACATTGTACATCAATTATACTCCAATAAAAATTTTTTTATTTGGATTTTTAACTTTTTGATAAAAACAAAAACCTAGACATTAATAGTTTAGATGTAATATGACCTTTCATCCTTCTAATGAGAAACATTTTATATATTTTTCTTTCTAATTATGGAAATAATACATTCATTGGAGAAAGAAATTAAAAATCCAGAAAAAAAGTTATTTTTAATTTATCGTTCCAAACTAACCACCATTAGTATTTTGCTGTCTAGCCTTCCATTTCTTTCAATGAATATTGACATGTGTTTCCTTTTTCGATTTTTACATAGTTTGAATCATGTTAAAACATAAGAGTTGTGCAGCCAACCTTCTTGTCCTACATATACTTGGCTTTGCATATTGATTGATAGTGATCTAAATCGCCACATGGAAATTCCATGACACAAATTTGCAGAGGCAGATGGGCCTCTTCGCTGTTAACACAGTTTTACCACTACTAACACAACATTTGTTGAAACTTCTTGCTCTTGGCCTGCTTTGAGAGTGTGCTTTCAAGGCCTCTGAAGTGAGGCTGTTGAGTGAACTTTATAAATCACTGAGCAGTCACCATATATGCTAGGCCTGGGTTGCCACTGATTCTGGTTGTTTAGAAATACCTGAATTCTCAGGCCCCTGCCTTCCTCAGGAAGGAGCATGCTGCCCCTCACAAACGGGGCAGTGCCCTTGGAGAAACTGAAATTTGTTTTTCAGGCAACTTGAAAAAGTGTGTATCTTTCTTCCCATCCCCTCTTTCATATCATGCTTACCCTGAAGGATTTGGAAATCCTTTCACATTTATCTACATAGCTCTTACTTTTCCTACAGAAATATTCCACTTTTCAGAAATACCAAATAAATATTTGTTGAGATCTGTGTCACGATGAATTTTCTGCCTACTACTAATAATACTATCTTCTGTGCAGTAGGAGTGGGACATTTCAAATTTAGGAACAAGAATTTTTCTGCAGGAAGACTTGCCATGTGGGTTCAGCTTGTGGGTTGTTCTTCAATTATCTTTTTTTGGAAATAAATCCATTTGCTGATTTAACTCCCAACTTGGATTACTCTGATTTTGCTGCTGAAGCAGGAAGAAAAACTAGTTTCTCTAAATATTTTTATAAATATTTTATCAGATTGTGTTTTGACATCCCAGAATTTTAGTTTCTGGAGCCGGAAGGAATTTAGAGAGTGCATAGATCCTTAACCTGGGGTACTTGAGTGAACTTAAGGAGTCCATAAACCCCCAGAAATAACTGACAAATGTGTGTGTGTGTGTATCCATTTTTCTTACAGACAGTGTCCAAGGCTTTCATTAGATTCCCAAAGGAATCCATGATGGAAAAAATGGTTAAAAAACGTCCAAAGCCCTCATTTTAAAAAAGAACAAGCTGAAATCCAGAAAGGTTGCCTAAGGTCTGAGACCTAGTTGATAGCAAAGGACAAGTTGTACCCTCCTCCTAAGTTCTCTTTCTAGGCAAGTCCAGGGTTTTGTGCCGTGGTGTGATGGTCAATGTTTAACAATCAGCTCTCAAAAAAAAGTATGCATATATGTAAAAACATAACTTTATTAGAAATTTTACAGACATAAAGGATGTATATCACATCATGTACAAATAATGAAATAGTATAATATACTTCCTTATAAGTTCCATGTGCCTATAACTTCAGCGTGACTTGCTATTTCTTGCAAAGTCTATCCTTTTCATAATTTGCCAACAGTAGTGTCACAGAATCAAACTGTGATGACTATCCAGTGAAGAACTCGCTTACCTCACTGACAATCGAGTGTAGTTCCAACATAAATGGTGAGTATACAAAAGTGAAGTAACCCATTTGACAGCGAGGTACGTGACTTCTTGGCTGAAACTGACAGTTATTTTCAAATACTGTGATACTGACAATCTAATGACTGTAGACACCCACACTTTTCAGTTTAATCTGAATTAACATAATCCTCATCACTTTTTTAAAAAAATAAATTTATTTATTTTTGGCTGTGTTGGGTCTTCATTGCTGCACACGGGCTTTCTCTAGTTGCGGCAAGCAGGGGCTACTCTTTGTGGTGCACGGGCTTCTCATGGTGGTGGCTCCTCTTGTTGCAGAGCACGGGCTCTAGAGCGCAGGCTCGGTAGTTGTGGCACACAGGCTTCGTTGCTCCGCGGCATGTGGGATCTTCCCGGACCAGGGCTCGAACCCATGTCCCCTGCATTGGCAGGCGGATTCTTAACCACTGTGCCACCAGGGAAGTCCCCTCATCACTTTTTTAGCCTAAACAATCAACAGAACTATATTTCAAGCCCCAATTTGCATTATTTATTGTTTTCCATAGTGTAACTATTCCCATCATGGCAGGTTTCAAGCTAGCAATGAAATCTCACTGGCTGAGGAGTTGGGAAGAGATGCTTGATAGCACACTATTATGTAGTGTCTTCACTATTCAGAAACAATAGACAGAAATAACCTCCTCATAGCAGAGATAATAGTAAGATGTAATAAAAGATTCAGAAGTGATCATCTTTTAGTATTTTACCCTTATTTTTAATGTAATTTATTTCATTTTAAGTTTGTATGATTTAATTTTTAGTAATGACTGCGTTTAACAACAAACTTTCAAAGTTCCTGAAATTTTAACAGTTGGCTTTCATGATACAGTTAAAGTCAAGTCCAGCCCACCCCTGGTTCTGTCCCTGCAGTGGTTTTCAAGGCCCTGGGCTGCGGGTGGAAAAGGAGCAAAGCTGGGCTGAGTCAGTCCCAGGACTATGAAGCCTGAAGGAATCAAAACAGTATGTGTGGCAAAGACAGGGTCTGCAGTCAAGGAGACTCTAGTGCTCGAGAGGTTATTAAAGAGAACGAGATATATCTATAAGCACTAAAGGAGAAAGCTGTCCATAACTTATTAGGAAGTAAAAAGTTTACTTACCGATAGAAACTCATTGTTTTTAAGTGTCTGTGACTGTGTGTGTGTGTGTGTGTGTGTGTGTGTGTGTAGGTCAATATACAGATACACCCTGAACTATTAACTGTGTCTAACTGGAGAACTGGTTAGGTAGAGGGAAAACTTTTACTACTTATTACCATTGTTTTTCAATAAATATTTGTACGTTAAGAAATGGCAAAGGCAAAAAAAAAAAAGAAAAAGAAAAAAAATGGAGGACTAAGCCAAACTATAAACAAAGAAATGGTCAAAAACTATGGTAGAAAGCCAAGAGTCTATAACCAGGGAATATCCATACAGAGTAAGAAAATGAGACGATTCTAAAAGGCAGCAGGAGACAAATCCCAAAGAAATTTCCTTAGTACTGAAACATAGAGAAGCAGATTTGCTTCTATCAAGAAGCCTGCAGCCTTCGTGCTGGGAAGAAGAGACTTTGCTAGCAGTAAAAATTCCTGTTGCCATAATCAGCTGCTCTGCCTTCTTGGTTCTTTCAACCATTTTAACAAAAAGCATCAACAGCATTTTAGAAAAGAGAAGAATGTTATTTTCAAAGAGATTCAAGGGAGTTGGACATCAGAAACATTTTCTCACCAAATAAAAATATAATATTCATTAAAAGGAAAAAATGCAAGATGTCAATGGTTACTAATTCATAATGGACTGCACATGTTGAAAAAACTAGAAATTTCTCACAATGATAGCTGCAAAGGCCAGGGCATGTCTTCAGACAATAGTATTATAAACACCAGGCATAAAACTGTTTCCTTCAACAGGAAATGCTCAGTGTTTCATTTATTTCAGGGAGCAGAACTTAACAAGCTGACCTGTTATTTTTGGTTTATCTCAGTGCAAAGTGTTTTTTTCCTTCCTTTCTGAAGATGTGTCATGATGCACATACTTACTTATAAATGACAGAGGGCAATGTGTCCGTTTTGCTTCCACACTCAGAAACAAAGTAATTCAGAAAGATTGACAGTGAAGGAACAGAAAAAATATGTCTGGCAACTGAAAACCAAAGCACAGTATGTGTCACATTATTAATATTAGAAAAAGTTTAATTCAAACCTATGCTGATCGTTTACTGATGATCAAGCAAATCGGAAAAATAAGTTAAAATTCCCGTAAGATAGTGTTCTGAGGGAAACTGGTTGGCTAGAGAAAGAATGGGATTTTGTTAATAATCAGTTAATTATTATTTTGAATCAAACTATTGATAATTTCATGAAGTTCAAATTCAGTAGTGGAGGGAGATGTAAGAGTTGCCCAGCTTATGCAAGATTAAGAATGTTTGTGTTACTATATATAAAATAGAGAAACAAGGTCTTAGTGTATAGCACAAGGAATTATATTCAATATCCTGTAATAAAGCATAATGGAAAAGAAGATTAAAAAGAATATATATATGTATAACTGAGTCACTTTGCTGTACAGTAGAAACTAACAACGTAAATTAAGTATACTTCAATTTAAAAAAGAATAACTTTGTGTTAGAATACTTGCTAAACTTAAATGTTTCTTTAAAGCCATCCTAAACCTCACTGGATGGTACAAATGATTACTATTTTGATGTTTATCCTTCTCCTTTTTCTTTTTTATAAGTGGTGTAAAAGTTGCAGAAAGAAAAACGATGAGCAATTTATAATTAAGAAGGCTTGACCAAGCATCAGGGGCAGGCGACGCTGGGTCAGTACTGTGTTATTCTCAGCTGTGCTCATCTCTGGGGATGCCTGAAACCATGATGCTGACCTTGGCTAAACCTAAATGCAGTGTACTATATTCCTGGGCACTAAGATCAGGCATAAACAGCTAGTCAGCATTGTTTACAGAAAATGTACTGAGAGATTGTTTTGCATCTGACTCGTATTTTCTTGGTTCTGCTATTGAGAATCGTCAATGTCCTGGTTTTGCCTATGTGACCAGAAGGGTACAAAAGACTCCTCTTTGAGTTAGTTGTTCTTCTGAGATCAAATATCACACACATATCTGGGAGGTTCTGGACCTGAAGACAAAGCCCATCCTGTGAAATTGGGAAAGGACCCCAGAATCTGTGCCTAGAAACTTGTTCCTCTCTGATGTTTGCCTGGGCTTTATTTCTGCTACTGTACTGTAATCCCTTACCTTCGTTGAAACTTTCCTGAGTTCAACTTGAGGAATTCATGCATTCTTTCAGTTATCTGAGACTGTATAATTACTGCAGCAAAGCTAATTTTTCTTCCATACACCTTAACAGTGACTCAGAAAGATTGAATAGACAAAGATACATCAGGCAACTACAAAACAAAGGAACACAGGCATCACATGACTAATATCAGGCAACCCTCCATTCATGGGTAAAAGTCTTTAACAGTATAAAGATGAGTTTATAATGATAAATAGTATTGGCGTTGGCCAAAAAGTGCCTTCAGTTTTTAAGTAAAAATAAAAGAAATTTTTCATTTTCGCCAAGAACTTTATTAAAAAACATATTCACCCTTTTGTTCCACAACCTTCTTCCATTTTTCAGGCAACTTCATAATACCATTTTCCTAAAACTTTTTATCTTTTTGAGCAAAGAACTGTGCCAGGTGCCTTTTATAGTCTTCCAGGGAATTGAAATTTTTTCCATTAAGAGAATTTTTTTTTTTTTTTTTGGTGGTACGCGGGCCACTCACTGTTGTGGCCTCTCCCGTTGCCAAGCCCAGGCTCCGGACGCGCAGGCTCAGCGGCCATGGCTCACAGGCCCAGCCGCTCCGTGGCATGTGGGATCTTCCCGGACTGGGGCACGAACCCGTGTCCCCTGCATCGGCAGGCGGCCTCCCAACCACTGCGCCACCAGTGAAGCCGCATTAAGAGAATTTTGTAAAGACCTAAATAAATGGAAATGGTGCAGTGTCTGGTAAATATGGCGGATGAATCAGAACTTCCCATCTAAGCTGTAACAGTTTTTGCGTGGTCATCAAAGAAACATGTGGTCTTGCGTTATTCTGATGGAAGATTATGTGTTTTCTGTTGACTAATTCTGGACACTTTTCATCGAGTGCCGCTTTCAGTTGATCTAATTGGGAGCATTACTTGTTAGAATTAATCATTTGGTTTTCCGGAAGGAGCTCATAATAGAGGACTCCCTTCCAATCCCAACATATACACAATATCAGCTTCTTTGGATGAAGACTGGCCTTTCATGTGGTTGGTGGTGGTTCATTTCGTTTGCCCTACTATCTCTTTCATTCCACATTATTGTACAGTATCCACTTTTCATTGCCCATCACAATTTGTTTGAAAAATGGAACATTTTCATTATGTTTAAGTAGAGAACTGCATGCGGAAATTTGGTCAAGAAGGTTTTTTTTGCTTAACTTACTTGGAACCCAAACATCAAATCGATGAACATAACAAAGCTGGTGCAAATGATTTTCAACGTTTGATTTGGATATTTTGAGTATGTGGGTTATCTCCCGCATGGTATAACATCAATTACTCTCAGTTAATGTTTGGATTTGATTGCTATCAACTTCAACTGGTCTACCCGACCATGGAGCATTGTCCAGAGAGAAACCTCCAGCACAGAACTTCGCAAACCACTTTTGACACGTTCGATCAGTCACAGCACCTTCTCCATACACTGCAGAAATCTATTCTTTTGTGTTTCAGTTGCATTTTTACTTTTCTTGAAATAATAAAGCATAATATGCTGAAAATGTTGCTTTTTTCTTCCATCTTCAATATTAAAATGGCTACACAAAAATTCACCAATTTTTTTTTTTTAAATGCACGCCGAGATGACAGCTGTCACATACAGTCTAACTGTTTCAAATGCAGTTAAGGACAACTAATTGCTACTAGAGCCATCTTATGGGAAAAAACCAAATGAATCTTTTGGCCAACCCAGTACAATTCACAATGACGATATAACTGTGAATCTTTTGGAGCAAATAACAGCATTATGGGAAAACTGACACAAATCTCAAAATCAGAAAGGAAGGTGGTATATGATCGCTGGACAAGCAGCTCTGTGTGCTTTTGGTCATCACACAATGGTGACACAATGATTACCTGCTCAGGCTCTGCAGACAGAAAGCCAAAGTTAACATCCTAGCTCTTTACATCTTCACAAGCTTCACATGTAGCTCTGCGATGCTGTTCAAGTTATCTAATCACTTTGTGTTTCCATAGAGCAAGAAAGGGGATGAAGACAATATTACCTACTTCATTGGTTAACTCTTTGGGTTTAATGAGATAATATATGTAAAAGTGCTTGGCATTTAGTAAGAGCCAAATAAAAGTCAGATGTTTTTATTTTGAAAAGTATTGTAACAACCTTGTTTTGAAGGTTAGTATCATTTCTCCCAAAGTCTTCCTTCTGGTTATCTTGACCACTGGGATGGAGGAAATGAAGACCTGCTTTTTCACTTACCATACTCCATAATTTAAGAATCCCATTTCATGAAAGGGGGTTTACAAAAAGTTGACCTGTTCTTCTTTGGGTGTATGATTAAAAAGCAACAACAACAGCAACTTTGTCTCTGAGAACTGTAGCCCCCAAAGAGAATCTATTCTATCTTATTTCCATTGCTCTAACAGCCTTTTAAAATCTTAAAAAAACCTTTTTCTTTTATATTGGAGTATAGTTGATTCACAATGTTGTGTTAGTTTCAGGTGAACAGCCAAGTGATTTAGTTATACATATTCATATATCTATTCTTTTTCAGATTCTTTTCTCATTTAGGTTATTACAGAGTATTGAGTATAGTTCCCTGTGCTATACAGTAGCCCCTTGTTGATTATCTATTTTATATATAGTACTGTGTATATGCCAATCCCCAACTCCCAATTCATCCCTCTCCCCCACTTTCCCCCCTTGGCAACCACAAGCCCACCCTCTAAGTCTGTGATCTGTTTCTGTTGTGTAAACAAGTTCACCTGCATCATTTTTTTAGATGCCACATATAAGTAATATATGATATTTGTCTTTGACCACTTAGTATGATAGTCTCTAGGTCAATCTGTGTTGCTGCAAATGGCATTATTTCATTCTTTTTGATGGCTGAATAATATTCCACTGTATATATGTACCACATCTTATTTATCCATTCATCTGCCGATGGACACTTAGGTTGCTTCCATGTCTTGGCTTTGGTAAATAGTGCTGCAACGAACATTGGAGTGCATGTATCATTTCGAATTATGGTTTTCTCCAGATATATGCTCAGGAATGGGATTGCTGGATCAAATAGTAGCTTTATTTTTAGTTTTTTAAGGAATCTCCATACTGTTCTCCATAGTGGCTGTACCAGTTTACATTCCCATCAACATTGTAGGAGGGGATTTATTGTTTCTAGACTTTTTGATGATGACCATTCTAACTGGTGTGAGGTGATACCTCATTGTAGTTTTGATTTGCATTTCTCTAATAATTAGCAGTGTTGAACGTCTTTCCATGTGCTTTTTGGCCATCTGTATGACTTCTTTGGAGAAATGTCTATTTAGATCTTCTTCCCATTTTTTGGTTGGGTTATTTGCTTTTTGATATTGAGCTGCATGAGCTTTTTGCGTATTTTGGAGGTTAATCCCTTGTCGTTTGCAAATATTTTCTCACATTCTGTGCGTTGTCTATTCATTTGGTTTGTGGTTTCCTTTGCTGTCCATTTTAAGTTTAATTAGGTCCCGTTTGTTTATTTTTATTACTCTAGGAAATGGATCAAAAAACATATTGCTGTGATTTATGTCAGAGTGTTCTGCCTATGTTGTTTTCTAAGAGTTTTACAGTATCCAGTCTTACATTTAGGTCTTTAATCCATTTTGAGTTTATTTTTGTGTATGGTGTTAGAGAATGTTCTAACTTCATTCATTTACATATAGCTGACCAGTTTTCCAAGCACCACTTATTGAAGAGACTCTTTTCTCCATTGTATATTCTCACCTCCTTTGTAATAGATTAATTGACCATAATAGATTAATTGACCATTAATTGGTTTATTTCTGAGCTTTCTATCCTGTGCCACTGATCTATGTGTCTGTTTTTGTGCAAGTACCATACTGTTTTGATTACTGTAGCTTTGTAGTAACCATAAGTTTAATAATATTTTAAGCAAGATGTCTAAGTCCATGGAGCATAGTAATTGGATACCCTTTATGTGACCTAGTTAACAGAAACAGATAAAAATCTATTAAAAGTATGTAGCAATTTGACCTTTGGAGTTGGATTCAAGGCTGAATGGCAAAAGCCATAATTTAGTACCTAAATAACTTTATAATCTTATTTGTACCTATTTTACTGAAGATTATTTGAACAAAAATATTCTGATGTGAAAATGATATACCACCTTTAAGTGCTTCATTGGGAGTAGCATTTGAAAGACTAATGACAAGCATCCTTTTCTACTTAGCCCTGGTATTTTGAATTCCACATATAAATCATTAATTTTATTATATTTGGAGAACTACATATGTGAATTAAAATGACATCACTTCATTTTGCTGCATATAACCTTGTTGATTCATTTTTCTTTTGAGATCTATTTAGCAAAGTCTTTGGGGGAAATTTTTAATTAATTAATTAATTTTTGGCTGTGTTGGGTCTTCATTGCTTCACACAGGCTTTCTTTAGTTGCAGGGAGCGGGGGCTACTCTTCATTGTGGTGCGCGGGCTTCTCATTGGGGGGGCTTCTCTTGTTGCAGAGCACGGGCTCTAGGTGCACAGGCTTCAGTAGTTGTGGCTTGCAGCCTTCAGTAGTTGTGGCTCATGGGCTCAGTAGTTGTGGCTCGCAGGCTCTAGAGTGCAGGCTCAGTAGTTGTGGCACACAGTCTTAGTTGCTCTGTGACATGTGGGATCTTCCCGGACCAGGGCTCTAAGCCGGGTCCCCTGCATTGGCAGGTGGATTCTTTTATTATTTTATTTAAAGACTATTTTCTTTGCATCCTTTTTTAAAAAAAATTATTTATTTTTGGCTGCTTTTGGTCTTCGGTGCTGTGTGCAGGCTTTCTCTAGTTGTGGCGAGCAGGGGCTGCTCTTCATTGCAGTGCACAGGCTTCTCATTGAGGTGGCTTCTCTTGTTGTGCAGGCAGATTTTTAACCACTGCACCACCAGGGAAGCCCTTTGGGGGAAATTTTAATTTGAGATAAAGCTTATATTTCCATTCACCAAAATTAATTCCACATTGGCTATGTCCTAAGGGAACTAGAAACAGCTTAAATCATCATTATTAAGGAAAAGGAGTCTTAGATTTTTATTAACTTAATTTTTCATACCAAAAAAGGTAAGAATATGGGGAACTGATACTGGGTAATAGTTAGAAATAGTCTTCCAAATTAGGGTACCAGAGCCACATAAATTAAAATATTTGTAAGTTGACATTGATCCATTGTTCCCTCTTTCCTCTCTTAGAATCACATGAGTGAAATAAGGAAATTTTATTTTACGATAACATCAATTGTATTTGCTTAGAGTGATTATTTGTAGAGCTTCAAAGAGGTAATTGTCTTCAATAGATTTTGAGCAGAAATACTATGCAGTAGCCTAGACAGAACATTGTAATACATGCTGGAAGTGAGGGAAGAGGAAGCAGGTAGTGGGAGGAAGAAAGATATAAGATTTAAGAAAGCTTGTAGTATACCGAAGGAGACTGGGCAGTTAGAATAATCAAGGTCTTCTATTATGTGTCAAATGAGTGGTAAAGAGAGTAAATGAGGTCACATTTTACATGAATTTGACATTGAACAATGCATTAATCACACTCATGTTTTGGCCTCCAAATTTTAAAAAATGTGCCTAATTTCACAGCTGCCTGGGTGTACTGTAAATTGTATTTCATGTTTTGACTGCAGCAAAATGTTGGTACAACTTTAGTCGGTAAATAGAAATACCCAACACTGTCAAGAGTTGCTTACTATTGTCTATATACATGTTATTTTGATGACTACTGTACTATCATTCTCACACTCATTATTATAATTTAAAATGTTTTTTCTGTAACAAAGTCATTTAAGTATTCATTATGTGGTCATACTGGTATAAGAGCTAATGCTGATGTTTAAAAAAATGCCCAAAACGAAGATCTTTCGAACAAAAAAATAAAGATGATGAATCAAATACATAAAAGAAGCTAAATCAGTCCCCACCCTCCAAGAATTTCTTCTAAAGAGTAGAGATGATGGTGAAAAAATAAGCAGAATTAAAGAAAATCTACAGTGTTATGCGTTAAAATATACATCTCCTCTGTGAGAATATTCATATGAAAATATATCAGTTTTGAATTATGTGAGGTCCCCAGATATATATTCCTCATATAAAACATTATTGCTAGTACCCTAAAGATTCACAGGAGGGATGACATGTCTAGAAAAGGCAAATTTATAGAGAGAGAAAGTAGATTAGTTGTTCCTGAAGCTGGGAATACAACTGGGATTAACTGTAAATGAGCATGAGGGATCTCATTGAAATGATAAAATGTCTAAAATGAGTCTAATGGGGCTAAAATCAAGGTATTAGCAGGGCTGTGTCCTTCTGCAGGCTCCATGAATAAGTCTGTTCCTTACTTCTTCCAGCTTCTAGAGGCTTCTGGCATTCCTTGGCTCCTGGCTGCATCACTGCAGTCTCTGCATCCACTGGCACATCACCAACACCCCCTATCCCTACCCCTCTAACTCTCTGGTTCTCTCTTATAAAGATCCTCGTGATTACATTTAGGGCTCCCACGTTATCCAAGGATCATCTCCCAAATCAGATGGGAGATTAACTTAATGTGAGGTCATTAATTAACTTAATGACCTCTGCAAAGACCCTTTTGCCACATGTAGTAACACATTCACAGGTTCTGTAGATTAGGACATCTTTGAGGGCCATGATTCAGCCTACAGTAGGTGGGTAGAGAGAAGAAGGCAGGGACTTGGATTTGTTCAGCTTTGCTCTCTCTCCATGCTTAGCACTATACTCAGTGCCTGGTGCATATGCATTTGCCAAATTGAGGAGAGGACAGGAGGAAAAGTACAAAGGTGGGAATAAGCAGCATGTGGCCTGGGGACTCTGACTAGATTGTTAGATGTGGACTGAAGGATTCTAGCATTAAGGAGGGTTGAAACTGGAGTAGAGAGGCAGGTTGGGGCCACATTACTGAGTACCGCAAATATCAGGCTTTTAGACTTAAACTCGTGAGGAATTAATAAAGGCTTTTGATTATGGGAAATAAATGATTATAGGGGGTTTTGATAAAAGGTTAATCTGGTGAATACCAACCAAATTAAAGAGGAAATACTGGAGGCGGATATACATTTAGAGGTGACTTCAGCAATCCAACCATAAAACGATGAGGTTTTAGCTTTAGCTGGAGTGGTCCTAAGAGTGACAAGACAGAAGCTGAAACAATATGAATAAAGAATTGCCAGCATTTAATAGTTGAGTCACTATAAGGGGGTATAACTGTGAAGATTAACTATATTTGACACATATATACTAATATGTGTAAAATAGATAACTAATAAGAACCTGCTGTATAAAAAATAAATAAAATTAAATTTAAAAAAAGATTAATTGTATTTGTGCCACAAGGAATATAAATTCCAATGTAATTAAAGTTGTTTATTTTCTTTTATAACATAGAGACTGAAGGTAGGTGGCTGTGAATTCACATAAGCGATTTTTCCTATGAAAAATTCTTGAGCAAAACCCAGATGGGAGTATTGGGCTACTGGGAGTTAGAACAATCTTTTTGAAATAAAGTGGGAAATGTAAATACAAAATAAACAGTGTTACCCCTGCAAAATGGAATGGGCTGGAAGAATGTTACCCTTAGGAACTTTCAAGTATTTCTCAACAATAAGTGATACTTGACTAGGTTCTCACCATCCTTTGAATGACCTTGAGAGAAGGCAAACTATAAACTCAGGACATATATAAACCTCACAGCCTTGGACCACTTCAGATCCTTTGCTGTCTATTGATTGTATCTGCCATTGGAGTTGGAAGGTGTGAGGAATAGCAAATGTATTTTTTAATGACTATTTAGTGATTTTTGGCAACGACCATATCTCCTTTCTCTCTAATATCTTAAGAAAAAAAAAGAAGAGAGCCTTTAGGTCATCTTTGGTGGTCACATATGGGCAGGAAACAGAGTAAAAAGCCTTTTTATACAAAAGTTTTTCCTTTATACTTATACACAGCTGTCTGAAAATCTTTTAAAGTTCTTATTATATTGCAGATATGGTGAACTCATAAATACACAGATAAGGAGAGATTGAATATTGGCAATTTTCAAAAAATAAGAGGACATAAACTAATAATCCTGAAATAAACCAAGTTACTGACGGTTTGTAAAAATAGGCTGAATTACCTTGAAGGTATTCTAGGATCATAAATACGGTAACACTAAACATTAATTCCACTCTTTACTATAACTTTAAAAAGGAAGCTTCCCAGAGCAGAAACTTTGGCTGTCTGTACATGGCATTCAACCCTGCCTGCATATCCCAATGAGTCCCTTCCATCGCTGAAGGTTTTTATAATTTCATGAAGCAAGAAGACATGAAAGTTTCAACGACTACCAGGCTTTAAGAAAAAAGTTTAAAAACGTTGGTTGTTTATCAGTGTGATAAAAGAAAATATCCACAGTCACGAGAGCAAGTCACATGCCTTGCCCAATTCTGCAGTATTCTCCCCAGCAGCCGAGGTGTCAGTTTTCCTTTCAGGGAGGAGCAGTTTCTTGTATTTCAATCATAAATTAGACCACATTTACCAATTGGTTTCCGCCTTACAGCCTCTCTCTCACTCTTCCTTCTGCTCTATGCCGGCAGCGGGTAGGTGAGTTGAGAGGTTTTACACTCCAGATTTGGACTTCTCTTCCCAGGTGGTGTGGGCTCAGACCCTATCCTGCAAACTGGCTCTCTCTACACATGTGTCTGAGAGAGTTTAGGGTTTAGAGTCAGAAGGCAGTAGAAGACCTATGCCTTTTGTTCCATTTCTTCACCTCTGCCTCAGGGGTCATCAGATGCTAGCTTGAAGGGTACTTCTTTTTTTTTAAGTATAATTGATTTACAATGTTGTGTTAATTACTACTGTACAGCAATATGATTCAGTTATACTGAAACTGTTATGGTTTATCATAGGATATTGAATATAGTTCCCTGTGCTATACAGTAGGATCTTGTTGTTTATCCATTCTATATATAAAAGCTTACATCTGCTAATCCCAGCCTCCCACTCCATCCCTCCCCCAACCCCCTCCCCCTTGGCAACCACCATTCTGTTCTCTATGTCCATGAGTCTGTTTCTGTTTCATAGATAGGTTCATTTGTGTCATATTTTAGATTCCACATATAAGTGATATCATATGGTTATTGTCTTTATCTGACTTAATTTCTAGGTCTACCCATGTTGCTGCAAATGGCATTATTTCATTCTTTTTTATGGCTGAGTAGTATTCCATTGTGTATATGTACCACATCTTCTTTATCCATTCATCTGTTGATGGACACTTAGGTTGCTTCCATGTCTTCTTGGCTATTGTGAATAGTGCTGCTTGAACACAGGGGTGCATGTATCCTTTTGAATTATAGTTTTGTCTGGATATATGCCCAGGAGTGGGATTGCTGGGTGATATGGTAATTCTATTTTTAGTTTTTTGCGGAACTGCCATACTGTTTTCCATGGTGGCTGCGCCAACTTACACTTTCACCAACAGTGTAGGAGGGTGCCCTTTTCTCCACACCCTCTCCAGCCTTTGTTAATTGTAGATTTCTTAATGGTGGTCATTCTGACTGTTGCGAACTGATACCTCCTTGTATTAATAATCTTGATTTGTATTTCTCTTATAATTAGTGATGTTGAGCATCTTTTCGTGTGCCTATTGGCCATCTGTATTTCTTCTTTGTAGAAATGTCTGTTTAGGTCTTCTGCCCATTTTTGAATAGGGTTTTTTGTTTTTTTGTTGTTGAGCTGTATGAGCTGTTTGTATATTTTGGAAATTAAGCCTTTGTTGGTAGCATCATTAGCAAATCTTTTCTCCCGTTCTGTGGGTTGTCTTTTCCTTTTGTTTATGGTTTCCTTTGCTGTGCAAAAGCTTGTAAGTTTGAGTAGGTGCCATTTGTTTATTTTTGTTTTTATTTCTATTGCCTTGGGTGACTGACCTAAGAAAATACTGGTATGATTTATGTCAGAGAATGTTTTGCCTATGTTCTCCTCTAGGAGTTTTTTGGCATCATGTCTTATATTTAAGTCTTTAAGCCATTTTGAGTTTACTTTTGTGCATAGTGTGAGAGTGTGTTCCAACTTCATTGATTTACATGCAGCTGTCCAACTTTTCCAGCACCACTTGCTGAAGAGACTTTTTCCCATTATATATTCTTGCCTCCTTTGTCAAAGATTACTTGACTGTTGGTGTGTGGGTTTATTTCTGGGCTATTCTGTTCCATTGATCTGTATGTCTGTTTTTGTACCAATACCACACTGTTTTGATTACTGTAGCTTTGTAGTATTGTCTGAAGTCTGAGAGGGTTATGCCTCCTGCTTTGTTTTTTTTTTTTTCCTCAGGATTGCTTTGGCAATTCTCAGTGTTTTATGGTTCCATATAAGTTTTTGGATTATTTGCTCTAGTTCTGTGTGAAGGGTACTTTTTTTTTTTTTTTTTTTTTTTTGGTATGCGGGCCTCTCACTGTTGTGTCCTCTCCTGTTGTGGAGCACAGGCTCCGGATGCGCAGGCCCAGCAGCCATGGCTCATGGGCCCAGCCGCTCTGCGGCATGTGGGATCCTCCCAGACCGGGGCACAAACCCACATCCCCTACATCGGCAGGTGGACTCTCAACCACTGCACCACCAGGGAAGCCCAGAAGGGTACTTTTTAAATTCAATCCCACTCTCGTCCCTTGAGCAGAGAGGAAACTTCCAGGGGCAGGAAAGAGGTGGTGGTCAGCAGAGCATTGTTTCATCCCTGGCTGTACTATAACTGAATTCCTTCACACTTAATTGTCCTCCATATAACTTGGTATGACCAGTTTGGAGAGTCATGTGGCTATATTGAGTAAAGATAAACATGCATATATACTCTGACCAGCAATTTCACTCTAGATGTAGTGCTTGAGAAGCTTTCACACATAAGAAGATAACAAGAGAGTTTGTTGCAGCTTTGTAATAGCAAAAAAAAAGGAAATAGCCTAAATGTTTATCAATGGGAAAATGGATAAATTGTGGCATGTTGATAGAATACGGTTGTTTTTTTTTTTTGCCTTACGCGGGCCTCTCACTGTTGTGGCCTCTCCCGTTGCGGAGCACAGGCTCCGGCCGCGCAGGCTCAGCGGCCATGGCTCACGGGCCCAGCCGCTCCATGGCATGTTGGATCCTCCCGGATCGGGGCACGAACCCACGTCCCCTGCATCGGCAGGCGGACTCTCAACCACTGCGCCACCAGGGAAGCGCTAGAATACAGTTTTATTCAGCAGTAAAAAGCGAACCAGCTAGAGGTTCCACACCTCTCACTTATAGAAATACTATGTATGCATAGAAATGTGTATGTATATGAGAACAATGATACATATTTCAATGAAGGCATACACATTGAAATGAAAATTGAGTTAAATTTAAATTGAACAATTTTTAAAAAATTGAATAAATTAAATTGAAAATGAGAGACAACAAATTTTGGAGAATGATTAATTCTGGGTAGGGATACCAAGAAATAGAATTGTAGAGAGGTGCAAAAGGGTTTTAACTGTAATATTTAAAATTTTCAGGCCATGTGTGGGATACACATATGCTCATTACTTTATTTTATATACATTTTCATATGCTTGAAATATTTTCTAAAAATCTTCCAAACCCCTGAGAGATGCCAATAATATGACATATTGAACATTTACAAAAAGAGAGATATATTTTAGATCAAAATACAAGTAATAACTGATTTCTCCTGAGAAGCTTTGCTGTTTTCTTTTCACTAACAGGGTAAATCACTCACTATTAATATTTCCCATTTCCTTTGCCTGCCTGAAAGCTCAGAATTTGAGCTCCAAGTTTAATAACCAAGTAATATCTCTACGCTTTCTCCCTGAACTTGATTTTCTATAAAAATGTGCATTTTCCCGATCCTGCATTTGTTTATTCTATTTTGTAGTGCTGTAGACTCTTCCCCATTCTTTGAGGGAGAAAAAGTTATAAAAAATATAAAAATATTTTTCACATTCTAGTTTTCTCTCTGTTCACACAAACAAAGAGTATTCGCACAGGGCAGGACTATGCATCTGCTTGTTTACCTTTGTACCCCTCTGGGTCTAGCATATTGTCTGGCACGCATTGGGCATTTCATTATTTGCTGATTAAATGAGTTTAATAAATCCACAGATTTATCCTTAAACAAATCTTGATTTTTACACATTTCAGAGGTATCCAATTTGTCTTGTTACAAATTTAGCTTTAGTAAACATCATGGTGAATAGAGTTCTGGGTTATTTACTGAGGTTATTTTTCCAGAAGTAAAATTACATGGGTCAAAAGATATGAGCACTACTCAGCCAGAAAAAGAAATGAAGTTGAATTATTTGTAGTGAGGCGGATGGACCTAGAGTCTGTCATACAGAGTGAAGTAAGTCAGAAAGAGAAAAACAAATACTGTATGCTAACGCATATATATGGAATCTAAAATAAATAACTATAAATGATACTGATGAACCTAGCTGCAGGGCAGGATTAAAGAGGTAAACATAGAAAATGGACTTGAGGACAAGGGGTGGGAGGACGAAGCTGGGGCGAAATGAGAGTAGCATCGACATATATACACTACCAAATGTAAAATATTTGGCTGGTGGGAAGAAGCCGCATAGCACAGGGAGATCAGCTCGGTGCTTTGCGATGACCTAGAGAGATGGAATAGGGAAGGTGGGAGGGAGGTTCAAAAGGGAGGGGATATGGGGACATATTTATGCATATGGCTGATTTGCTCTGTTGTACAACAGAAACTAACACAGTATTGTGAAGCAATTAGACTCCAATAAAGATCTATTAAAAAAAAAAGGGACATGTACACCTTCCCTATGTCTCAGCAATTCACTTCTAGAGAAAGAAAAACGTATGTCCACAAAAAGAAAAAAAAAAGTCATTTTGACTCCTGTGTTCATTGTACCATTATTCCCAGTAGCCAAAATGTAGAAACAACTCAAGTGTTTATCAACAAATGAATGCATAAGCAAAATGTGGTCTGTACATACAACGGGATATTATTCACCCATGAAAAGGAATACATTTGTTATATATGCTACAACATGGATGACCTTGAAAATATGCTATGTGAAATAAGGCAGTGACAAAAAGACAAATATTGTTAATTCTATTTATATGAAATAACTAGATAGGCAAATTCATAGAGACAAAAAGTAGAGTAGAGGTTCCCAGTGGCTGGGAGAAGAGGGGGATGGGAGATATTATCTTATGTTTATAGTTTCTTTTCGGGATGTTGGAAAAATTTGGAAACACAGAGCAGTGATGGTTGCACAACAGTGTGAGTGTAATTAATACACTGAATTTAACCCTGAAAATGATTAAAATGACATATTTATGTCATATATATTTTATCACAATAAAAAAGTTTAACCCCCCCCCCCCCAAAAAAAAATATGAGCACTTAATGGCTATTGAAATGTTTTTCCAAATCGCTCTCCAAGAAAGCTTTTACCAGTTTCTACAGCAACGAGCAATGTATGAGGGTAACATTTCCCCATAACACTATCTGTGTTCATACAAAATTTTGTTTTCTGTTTTGAAATTTAATAGATGTAAAATTATAGCTTGATGTAGTTAATATTTTTTAAATGTTAGTTTACCTACAGTTTTTAAGGTGAACTTTATGTGCTTTTGTGAAAAGTCACTTGACTTTTCCAGACCTCATCATAGATTTTCATCATTTAATATAAACCAGCAGAGAAGAATCACTGATGGAAACTCTTGAGGCTTCTTAATTCCTCAAAACTGCCTTTATGACCTGTGGATAATAAACCTCTTTGGGCTTTGATTCCTCATCTATAAACTGCAATATGTACCCTGGATGCCTATTGTATGATAAATCATGTATATAAAATACTTACTACCACATGGCAGGTGTCTAGTAAATAATAACTATTATTATTTTAATTTTAACCTATAAAATTAGGTTCATGATCTAGATGAACACTGAGTTCATTTCCTGTTCTGTGTGCATAAGGAACAAATATATACTAATGTTCACTTCCTCAGTCTGACCATGCGTCCTAGGCAACTAGTTTCTCAGAGAAAATGGAAGCCATCTACTGTGAGATACCTAAATATCTTGTCTTTCCCACCTTAAACATACCTCCACCTATATCAGTGGTTGTCAAGGTGCACTAGGTGCACGTTAGCACTACCTGGAGAATTTTTTTGAAGCCTCTGTCTTGCCCTGAGATTCTGGTGTAATTGGTCTGGGGCGGGGATTGGTATTTTTAAAAAGCTTCCCACGCTATTCTATCAATATGTTCAGCCAGGGCTGGGATCCACTGACCTGTATCCATTCTTCTCTGATTTTCCCAGATCTCTGAAACACATGCCCTATCAGGTCAAAGCCAAATCCTTACACAGTGTTTTCATTCAGTCCATTTGACTTTATTACTTCTCTCTTTTTGGAGGACAGGGAATGCTATCAGGAGCGCCAGTCTTATGGGCTTGCACCTAAGTCTTGTCCTAGGAGCAGTTCATATGACTTGCTTCTCCCAAGTAACCAGAAGAAAACACACCCTGAGTGATAAGTACAGATTGTGCCTGGGGAGGGCAGTGGGGTACATGAGCAGTGGACTTGAGACTCTAGATTTCTCATATCAGAGTCCATCAAAGCAGTTCAGTTCCTGCTCTGTCACCCACCAGCTGTGTGACCTTGGCAGGTTCTTAAACCCCTAAAGCTATGTTTCCTCTTATATAAAATGTACTTCCTTCTTTGGTGCTATGGGCATAATCTAGATGAGTATAAAGTTCTTTACACAGAGCTGATAGGACATGATCAATAACTGGTGATCATGGACAGATTTGTTAGCGCTAAGCATCTTTCATTTCTTCACTAAAAGCTCTCCATGAGTGATTTCATCTGCTTCCATAGTTTCCCAAGTATATATATCTCCATTCCTTATCTTGAACTTCAGCCCATCTCTGCCTAGGTAATCCAATTTAGATTTCTAATCTCTCATGTAGGGCATTTGTCAATCAACAAGTCACTCACACGCACTAATCATTCAACAGTTTCTATTCATAGTCTATGCCAGACACTGGTCTGAGTACTGCGGATATAGACACGAATGAAACAAAGTCCCTGTCTTCAAGTGTGTATATTTTGCTGTTTCTTTTCCGTCTTCACAGTCATTGTATTAGTCAAGCCCAAGGTACCAGTTTCCTGGGCCCCCTAGACTGCTAACTAGCCTCCCTGCCCCTATTATTGCTTTCTTCCAATTCATTCTTCACAGAGAAGTGGAGTAATTATTTTAAACTTGAAATCTTTAAAAGCCAACATCCTGCTTAATATGCGTAAAAAATTCCCAATAACTTGCTGGATTAAATTTAAGCTTCTTAAAAAGACCTTAATTCCTTTCCTATCTGCTTCCTCAGCCCCATTTCTTTCCAAATATTCCTGCAAATTTGATATAGCAGCAGCAACACTAAACCTTTGTGGTTCCATAAACATTGCATGTTGCTTTGTGTGTCTGCATAGACTTCCCTCTCTGTGTGCCTGGAAGAGTCCTGTTAGCTCTTTGAGTATCCTGCTTTCCCTGATTCCTCACCCTTCTCTGATAGAATCTATCATTATGTGTGGATAATGTTAAATCTCATAAAATTCTACTATTTTGTGTTTCTTATGATGCTATGTTTATTTATCTACATATCTATCTTCTCTTAAGCCAGAAGATCTTTTAGGGCAGGAACACAGTCTTACTTTTCACCTAGCACAATGCCTGCACATAATATGTGCACCTGCATTTACTGAACTTCATAAAAATTTAATTAGAATATATACATAACAAAATGTTCAAAGGAGGCTCATTCTGTCTCAGTTTTGGCTGAGGCTCCAAGACAATAGTTGATGAGAATTCCCATATGCATATTCTTGGACCACTAGTGCTGGATTTGAAAAGAGGTAGCTAAAAGTCAGTTTTGTAACCCCAGGGAACTCACCCCTTGAGGGTATATGCATGTTTAAGACAAAGTGACCAAGGAATGGGGATTTAGAGATAAGGTGTCTTCAGAGGAAGATGCAGTGTGTTCCTTTGAAGATGGAGAGAAGGAAAAACCTCTCTCACCACAAAAGCTTAGAGGGTTTCAAGGAGATGACTTGAAAAACTTGACCTGTTACCCATGAAGACTGTAGGCTAGTGTAAAATCTTTGCAAAGAAAAGCCTAAAGACTAGAAAGTGAGGTTGGCACACAAAGAGAGATTATTGCCTTGGAAATGGCCTGTGGTCTCAGGGTTTTGTCAGGGTGAAAAATGCAAGAGAAATGGGTATCTTGATATAGAGAGCAGACCTGGAGTCATTTTAAAGGGACTTTGGACATGAAAAGCACTTCAAGGGACAGTGGAACTCTAACTTTTGCATGATGTCGTCTACCAAAAAACCAAGGGCTGACAGTCTGTGATGGTTAATTTTATGTGTCAACTTGAATGAGTCTAGGGTTGACCAGATATCTGGTTAAATGTTATTTCTGGTGTGTCTGTAAGGGTGTTTCCAGAAGAGATTAACATTTGAATTGGTAGACTGAGTAAAGCAGATGGCCCTCCTCAGTGTGGGAGAGATCATCTAATCTGCTGAGTATTTGAATAGAACCGAAAGGTAGAGGAAGGGAGAATTCTCTCTGGTTGAAAGCTTGAACTGAGACATTAGTCTTGTCCTGGGACTTATCCCACCAGTGCTTCCTGTTCTCATGCTTTTGGACTCGGCCCAGAACTACCCCACTGGCTTTCCTGAGTCTCCATTTTGCAGATGGCAGATTGTGGGACTTCGCAGCCTTCATAATCCTGTGAGCTAGTTCTTTATACTGTATCTTTTTATTATTTATGTACATATAACATATATAATAAACATATAGCTATATATTTTACTATATATAATATTATTTGCAACTCTCCTATTTGTTCTGCTTCTCTGGAGAACCCTAATACAGAGTCATAACCAGCCAGCTACAGGGGAGTGCCACCCTGTAGGAACCTCAAATAAAGAATGAGATGCCTTCTGAAACGGAGGGGATTCTGAAGAACTTGTATTATACATAGGCTCCAAGAAAGAGAATCCCTTTAAGCATTCAGCAAGCTCATTTCCTTTGCTGTAGCCAAAGGAAACCAATACTAGGTATTTCTTTGTTTTTCTAGTAAGATATTGCCTGTCCTTTTCTACTTCTTTTAGTTTGGGTTCCCACAGAAGCAGGCTCTTAGATGTGGATATGAACGCATATAGTTTATTTGGGAGGTGATGCCAAGAAGCACAGGCAGGGGAATGGGTAGCGAGATAAGCAAGGGAAGGAAGCCAGTAACACATTAGAAACTGAGTAGGTTTCTGCTATGGGAGCTGAAGCTCAGTCCTGCTCTGGATACAGTGAAGAATGTACCCCAGAATTATGACCAAGGGAGCTGGGTCTCCATCAATTCTTGTCAGTCATGTGTTGAGGGATGCTCCTCGGAGCATGAATTCCTCAGAAGTTCTGGCCTGATCCGGATGCACAAGGAGTGGGCTCCAGTGGCCAAAGAAAGTCCTCATGTGTAGACTCATGGCACTTGGAGGTGGAAGCTGAGGGTGCTCTGCACTGAGCGTGATGGTGATGGCGATGGCAGAGCAATGACAGCAGTTGCCTCCCACCCCTCCCCCTCCTCCCACTTGAGTCCTGGATGTGGGGAGAGAGGAGGAACAGCACCCTGCTGGGAGACAGGAGAATCCCACTGTATGAACGCTTCTAATATTGCAGTAGCCCCAAGCTGAAGGAGGGGAGAAGCTCAGCATTTGAATGGAGTGTCGAGTTTTACTTTTGCCAGAACTGAGCATTTTGATGCCTGAAATGAATACTCTTGGGACTAAAAGTGACCAGAGGATGATTTACACTCTGATAGTCACCGGAAAAGTCATGGGACCTGCCCTAGATTTCATTGAATAAATGGGGAAGAATTCAAGGAAAGGGCTTAACCGATCATGTAAAACATAGTGGTTTTCTCATTGCATGAGCTCCACTCATATGCCATTCAGCTGAAAAATTAAAAATTTAGTTAATCAGATTTGTTGTCTATAGAATAATAAATACACTAATAAAAAAGCGTTTACTGAGAAATTTCCCTGTGACCAGCTCTGCACTAAGAACTAAGCTGGTGTACAGGACCAATCCTTGTCCCTCAGTGGTATTCACTACAGTGTAGTTGGGAATCCAGATGGTTGGCAGAATTTTTCATGAATAACTGAGCAATTTTGTGATCTCAAAGACTGATTTTTTCCATCCATTACTTAGATACCATGTTTTTTATAGCTACTGGTAATTGTCAAATAAGCCTTTAATCCCTGCTGATTTACTTAAATATTTATTACTATGCTCCCTGAGTGGGAAAGAGGCTTAAGGTGAAGCAAAATCACAAATCTGTGTCTAAGGTTTTATTAAGTACTGGATATATTACTTCACTAATGTGAACTTATGGGTCACCTATATGATTCTATAACTGATGATTCCCAAAGCAACTGAGACGTTTGTTAGCTCCAGAAGTATCGTGAGGTCAGCACAAGCAAAGGTGATAGAACATTTAAAATTAATTTTTCCTTAAAATTAATATCAACACAATTTTAATTAAAGTCATTGAAGTTAACATAATAAAAGATGCAAAATGGGACAATATACTGTTTTTCCAATTTATCAGACCAACTGGTATAAAAGTGTTTGGTAGAAAATCAGACCTGATCATACCTGTTAGGGGGAGTCCTTGAGAAAAGTTTTAGTAGACAGTGTATCTCTTTTCCTTGGTCTCTTCAGAGTGGTATGATGTTTCCCTAGATGGAATTGAGACTCCCTGGTTATCTATGGTGGGTAAGGATTGGGGTTTAGGGAGAGGGGGTAAAATTCTCCATTGACCTGGACACAGTGACTGTGGACTTGTCAACCATGTTAGGGTGACCAGATGCTTTGGTTGGAGGAGGAGGATCCTGTGACGTGGTGAAAGAGCAGGGATTTGTCATGAGGAAATCAGGATTTGAGTCACACCTTTGCCCCTTGCTCTGATTTCAGGCAGTTCACTTGTCTCTGAGTCTCCCTTTCTATACCTGCAGGAGAGAGATACTAATTAAACTGAAAGTGAGGCCCTAGGTTCTGGCTCATGAGCTCATGTGCCTGTCAGATTGGAGTAATAATCAGAGGGGTCAATGGATTTTTGACCTGAAGAGAAAGGCATTAAATCCCAAAGCTGAGAAAAGAACTAAAGATCTTGATGATCTTTGGCTAGTATGTGTCCACCACCCAGTCACCGCTAATGTCATGTAACATATTTTTACTTTACTGAACATTTTTAACTTTGCTACAAGGTGCATAGCATTGTTATCCCTGTTTTCTGTGTAAGGAAACCAAAATTCAGTGAGCTAAAATGTCTTGCTTAATGTCACAAAGCCAATAGAGAACAGAGTCCAAGCTAGGATAAGAATCCAGTTCTCTTTGTCCTAAATCCTGTGTTCTCATTAAAAGAAAATTTGTTCAAGGAAACAACTGGGCATGTCCAAAAGCAGAGTCAAGGAGCTACGGATGAGAACAAGAGTAAGACAGGTCACTAGAGAGGTACAGAATGCAAAGGATTGGGAATTCACGTGAGGGACAGAGAAGACAAACAGAAATACCTAAGACACCAAGATTAATAGTAGAAAATAAGGTGTAAACCAGAAATTTTCTATCATCCAGGAAAGAAAGTCAGCAAAAAGCTGAAAAGCCCTCAGGTTGTGATTTCATGCCTGAAAAGATCTTAAGGTCAATATTGGGGAGGACCCTCACACCCTCACTAAACAAAACTATTCTACTTAACATTAATTACTACAGTTAAATTCACTGTGTCAGAGGAAAATGTCAGTCATTTTATTGAATAAGGGTTTCTGTAAAAAACCAATTGAATTAACTTTTTTTTCTTTTAAAGTAGATGCTTGTTATTATGCAGACAGAGCCTATAGGTTTTATAGATATGTTACTGACTTTTCTACCCAGCTCCTCAAAAAGTAATATTTAAATACCACTGTCTTAGCCACAAAAACCAGGCCAACCATATTCTGATTTTGTCATGGATACAAAGTCCAATACACAATTTGGTCCTGTATCACATTCACAGTGGAAATTGGTCCAGAGATGTTCAGGAATTTACCCAGAACCAAGACTTGAACCTATGTTCTCATGTTAGGTTCTTGTTGTTAACTAGTCTTTTATTTCTCCAAGCCAATCAAATAAATGCTTAAGAATAGTAGATGGGTTATGGTGAGGGTTTGGATTGTTCTAAGAAAATCTTTTCAATATAAAAAATGCAACTGAAGACAAACTTATTATAAATGTGATCTCTGTAAGGGAGAGTGATTCATAGCTCATTTGCATCATGACTCATAGCTCTTGGAAAAGAAGAAGATTCCAAGGAAATAGTGATTTTTATTCAGATCTGGTCAGTTGTTTAACCACTTTCATCTCCTTCTTTTTGAAAAACAACAGAAGTACTACAGCCAGGTAGAATGCTTAAAAAAGCATCAATATATAAACCTTTATTACCTAAATCACGTGATAATAGAAGTTCTCTGCTGTGTTCATACATCTGAGAGAACTGATAATAGTTATTTCTGGAAAGAATAGCTATTGATGAGAGGCTTTAAAAAATAAGGATTAGGGGCTTTCCTGGTGGCGCAGTGGTTGAGCGTGCGCCTGCCGATGCAGGGGACACGGGTTCTTGCCCTGGTCCGGGAAGATCCCACATGCTGCGGAGCGGCTAGGCCCGTGAGCCATGGCCACTGAGCCTGCGCCTCTGGAGCCTGTGCTCTGCAACGGGAGGGGCCACAACAGTGAGAGGCCCGCGGACCGCAAAAATAAATAAATAAATAAAATAAGGATTAGGAGTGTATTATAAAATCACCATTACTCATTATAGGCTTCTCCATTGCTATCACTCAGTCTTAACCCAGGTGTCTTTCAGAAACTGAAGCGTATCTTAAAGATTAGCTTCTCATGACCCAAACTGGAGAGGGTATCAGAATTCATTCAGACTGAAGTGTATCAGATGATGGGATGAGTGATAAAATGTGCAGGAGAAAATTCTCTCAAGGTAATAATCCTCCCCCAACAGCTTCAAGGGAAAGAAAAACAGCTCACTGCAAAAAAGTCCATCTTCTCTTGGTTTCCCAGCTAGGAGATTATTTGAAGAATACCTGTTATTTGACACCAATGCAGAATCTCCTTATCCTTTTCATATTTCTTTTTCCTTTGTCTGCCTCCTTTTGTAATTCAGGATGAAAATGAAAATAGATAACTTGTGTAAATCAAGTTAGTTGCAAGTAATAACAAAATCAACAGAAACTCAGCTCAGACTAGATTATAAAGTGACTGATTTATTGGCTTATGTAACTAGAAAGTTCAAAGTAAATCAGGCATGGTTTAGTTGAAGGACGCAAAGGATGCTAGTGTCTTTATGTCTGTGGGCGTCTGTCACTCAGGACTACTGTTCTCCATATTGGTCTTGTTCTGAGGCAGACTCTTCCCTGGAAGTGAGATTTACTGAGCCCAGTTTCCAATATACCAGTTTATCAAGCTTAGGGAAAATGGGGAAAATTTCTATTGGATCTTTTCCAATAAATCCAGAGAAGCACTTAGACTCCCATTGGACCAGCTGGTGTTGAACTCCCCACCCTGAATCAATCACTGAAGCTAAGGGGATAGACTGTGTTAACAGTCAACGCTGGGGGTCATGTGACTACCATGGTTGAGAGGAGTGGGGTAAAGAGGTGAGGTCAGCTGACGTGATCCACATGGACTGAAAGCAGGGGAGGAGAGCCATGTTTTTTGTTACTGGAAAAAGAGATGGGCAGGCAAAAGCAATTGATATTTACTGTATAACCTGCTGGTTACCATGTTTTGAACCCAAAAGTGTTCCCTAGGGCCCAGGGCAAACTCTTCTTTCCTATGACATTGCTCCTGAGGGGCAAAATGGATCCTCCTCTCAGCAGCCTCTGCTCTGCCTCCATCTTGGACCCAAATTCTCTCTTAATAGCCTGCCCCTTGCTGGTTTCATCACAGCCCAATTTGCCTACAAAAGAACCATTTTCTTTAACCTGCCTGGAGTATATCACTATTAAACTTGAGAGGAAAGAAGCTTAGCAGAGAGTGAAGAGGAAAAATGCTTTTTTCTTTCCAGTATTATAGGAATTCATGTTGATTACATTTCCTTTTCTCAAAGAGTCAAATTCCCCCATCAATCTGGACTTATTAACAAAAGTACAAGAGACTGTAGTGGCTAAAGGATTAGATATGGGATGGTAGCATGATTGGCCTTTGTTTACAGTCCTGATGTGCCAGACTTACCTGTGTCTAATAGATGTTGAAACATTTTTCTTTGATTTAAAAGAATTAAATCCTTTCAAGAAATAGAGCTCAAAATCAAATGAGACAGTTGGAGCAGCTGAATTAATAAAATCTCTGCTTATGGTTATACTTTTACTCCTAAGGAATTTATGGGGAGCTGAAATTCTCTGGTCTGGAAATGGAAAACAGATTGATGAATATTGACATTTATTTAACATCTAGTTCATGTTTTCTGTGCAAACCAGAATTCAGCTCTCTCTTCAGATGATGTCTGCTTTGTTACATCCCTGCTGTCTTAAATGTTTGACAATTGAATTGAATTCACAACGAAGGTACTAAGGCATTTTGCTCATCTGGCGCAAAACCACAAAGATGACCATTTTAAATTTCTTTTGGTGTAGCTTCCAAGATTGTCATGTTCTATGTATACACATGCCAAGTACCTTCTCCCAAAGTAAAGGATGAACTGGGCAGGTGGCCAGTGGGTCGAACTGGAAGATTCTTCCTACGTTGCGCTGAGATGAGGCCCCAGTCACTGGTATAACACCGGAACTTGATTTGAGTGATGACTTATAAAGAGACAATCTTAAACAACTGACTCACGGAGTGAGTCACCCTTGCTGAGCTGTGTACTTTTCATTATCCTCAGAAAACTATCAAGAAATTGTCTCATCACTTGCCTAATGCAAATGGAAATATCTAGCATATCGATTCCACTCCCAGTTTACGCTCTGGATAGAGACCAATTTATACCTGGGGAATGTGCCAGGATCCTGCTGGGGCAAAATTGTGAAACAGGCAGAAACTGTCTTCCCGCAGCAGTTCTCAAGCCCCCTTCTAGTGCATATGTACCCCTTTCCTCTCAGAACCCAAGCTTTTCCCCTCTCCTCCCCTCTTCCCTCTCTCTCTGTGTCTCCCCTCTCTCTCACACGCACCCCATGCATTCACACGCGCGTACACACACACTCTCTCTCTCTCTCTCTCTCTCCCTCCCCCCCCTCCCCCACCCCAAGTCACTTCCTGGGTTCTGATGGTGGGACATTGTGGTTCTCTCACCAGATGACACCTTCTGCCCTGAAACTTTCCCCAGCCCCTTGCTCCCTTCCTCTGCACCAAAGTAACCCTCTAAGTTCCTCTCCCTTGGGCCTTGCTAAGTGGTTGAAATTAATCTGATAAACATGGATTTGTGTATTGAGCTAGGTAGTTGACAAGAGATATTTACATAATATCAGAAAAACCTAATTTATGGAAGACTCAAAACTTTCCTTCTGGCCAATATTTGCATACTTGGCACCTGAATAACTACTATTTGGAAAAGCATCATGGTTTGGTACAAAGTATGGACCAGGAGTTAGACAGATTGTCTTCTCCATCTGGGTAATCTTGAATAAGTCTTTTAACGTTTTTGAGATTAGGTATTCTTACCTCTAAAAAAGGCAGAACCAGTGCTTTCTTTTCTCACTACAGTGGCCATCTGCTGGTTATGCCTGCTTGGCAGATACTTCCCCTCCTTCCCGATTTTCCTTTGCACAAACACCTCTTCCCACACTCAGTCCATGTGCTTTGCTTTATGGTACCCTGGACCCCACTCAATTCAAAACAGTTGGAGTTAGTCTGGGGACTTTTGCTCAACTACTAGAAAAGAAGTCAGCTCTTTCCACTGGTAACTTCACGTGCCCAGTGGCCACATTTGCCACCACTTGCAGAGAACTACAGGCCTAAGACACCAGGTTGGCAACACCAGCAGAAGGGTGTGATGAGCTTCTTTCTCTGGGGATCTGCCTGTCAGTCATAGGAAAGATCACTGGCTGGCCCTGATTGGGTCGGGAGCCTGCCATCCTTGAATTTGGCCATGCTTGTTGCCAGATCTATCCCTAAGCTACAATAAATCCTCCTGTTTGCTTAAACTGTATTTGAGTTGGGTTTTGTCACTTACGGACAAGAGCGTTCCAACGAATCCAGCTTGAGAGTAATAAAAAGAATTCCGTGAACAACTGGCTGCTGTTCTATAGCAGGGTTTGGCAAACATTTTCTGTCGGGGGCCAGGTAGGAAATATTTCAGAATTTGTGGGCTACAGAATCTGTCACAACTCTCCATCTCTACCACTGTAGTAAGAGCAGTCCTAGGCAATACAGAGATGATTGGTGTGGCTGTGTCAGACTTATTTGCTTTTATGTAGAAGAAACCATATTTCATCTGTAAATACTGTTGGTTTTTTAAAAAATCTTTATTGGAGTATAATTGCTTTACAATGGTGTGTTGGTTTCTGCTATATAACAAAGTGAACGAGCTATACATATACATATATCCCCATATCTCCTCCCTCTTGCATCTCCCTCCCACCCTCCCTATCCCACCCCTCTAGGTGGTCACAAAGCACCGAGCTGATCTCCTTGTGCTATGCAGCTGCTTCCCACTAGCTATCTATTTTACATTTGGTAGTGTATATATGTCCATGCCACTCTCTCACTTTGTCCCAGCTTACCTGTTCTCCACCCTGTGTCCTCAAGTCCATTCTCTACGTCTGTGTCTTTATTTCTGTCCTGCCCCTAGGTTCTTCAGAACCATTTTTTTTTTTTTAGATTCCATATATATGTGTTAGCATACAGTATTTGTTTTTCTCTTTCTGACTTACTTCACTCTGTATGACAGACTCTAGGTCCATCCACCTCACTACAAATAACTCAATTTCATTTCTTTTTATGGCTGAGTAATATTCCATTGTATATATGTGCCACATCTTCTTTATCCATTCATCTGTCAGTGGATACTTAGGTTGGTTCCATGTCCTGGCTATTGTAAATAGTGCTGCAGTGAACATTGTGGTACATGACTCTTTTTGAATCATGGTTTTCTCAGGGTATATGCCCAGTCAAAAAATCTATAAATATTGTTTATAGAAGCTGAAATTTGAATTTCATGTACCTTGAAATATTATTCTTTTGATTTTTTTCAACCATTTAAAAATGTAAAAATCACTCTTAGTATGAAAACAAGAGGCATGCAGTGGTTTTCTCACCCTTGCTCTATCAGAATAGTTGACTGCAAGACTCCCAGCAACTGCCTTTCTGGAGATTAAAAAAAAAGACTCAGTTGACAAAGAACACTTACAGACCCCTGTACAGTCACTGAGTCAATCATTTTCCGTGACTCTGGGTTCTTTGTTTTTGTTTGGCTATCCTGACAGGTAATGTCTGCCTAGTTAATAGAATTGGGCACAGAGTGAATTTGATATGAATGTTAAATGATTCAACCATTAGATTTTCTATTTATTTGTCAAATTATATTTTTCCCTAAGGGACCTTTTAAATTATGTAATCGACTCAGACATTGAATTGAAGAGATCCCTAAGTTAAGTAATTGATCAATGTAGTCAACAAAAAATAGACTCACCTAACAGAGAATACATTAAAGAGTACTTATCCATGGAGAGGAATGATTGCAACTGACTTATGGTCAAGACATGAATATAAAGTTGGTGGCTAAGAGAGGAAGGTAAAATGTGGTACAAGAAACTCCAAATACTGAAATAGCATATGTACCAATGTAAAGTGTGCTTTGTCATCATCATTAACACTCTCCTGTTATAGGCATGCCTATGAGCTAGGGGCTATTTACTTATTTTATATATCTATAACAGAAATTATGTGGACATCGTTTTATGTTAGTAAATTAAGTGATGCCAGTAGAAAGTTGTTCAAGGACAAGAAGCAACAAAAGTATTAAAATTTTCAGGTAATGTTCAGGCATTTGAGAGTAAGTAACCCAACACCCCATTAGCTCTCTTTGCAAATTGTTCTGGGTACAGTGATTATTTTTTAACACTATGGATTATTACCTAAAACAGTTATTGCCCATGGGTTACCAAATCACTCTGAATGAATGTAATTGAAAGACACTCCAAATACTTGAAATGACTTCGAAGTAATCTTCAAGAGCTAACCCTAAGGTCCTCCTTTCATATAGAAGAGTTCCTTAGCCGAAATACACCTTTAGAATGACAATGTGAGAAAAGCGAGGCAAAAATATACCTGAATGTCCAATCACCCTGACACCAAAATGAACAGCAATTTCATTTAAAAACAAAACCCTGTATGTTCTGTGCAGCACTTAAATTTTATTGAGATAGATGTATTCTGTACACCAAATCCAACCTGATTCCCATAAATAAAGTTGAGTGGGAAAATGCAATCCTCCATTTTATTTTGCTGCAGAGAAGAACTGATTCATGACAATTGGTGGTTTTCTGTTCTGTTTTGATTTGATTTTTTACTTTAGCACCGTTTTCAGACACCCAGACCTACAAGCTTTAATTCCTGTTGGGACAAACGGACCTAGAGAGGTAGCCATCAGTAACATCAGTGTCAGGCTATAGTGTCTCCAAGTGAAGATGGCTCTAAGCCAAAGAAATTCTTACATGTGTAATAAAAAAGGCATGCCCTTTCAAGCAGGATGAAAACAGTGATAAAATAATTATCACTACCAACATCTTTCCATCTGGTTTTCTATTATTTCTAGACCTCAGTGCTTAAAGCACTTTTTCAAGAAAAGAAGTTCACCGAAAGTTGCCTTCTCTCTCTTTTCTATTTATTTCTCCCCTATTCTCTTCTACTTTCTGTTCTAAAATCACTGCTCTGACATTTATTCCCCCATTGAAAAACTCTCAGGGGCTCCCAAAGGCAAAGAGCACATGAAGTTCAAACTCTTAGCATAATATTCAGGGTGGTAACTTTGAATATGCAAGGATTCAGATCTCCACAGGAGATTTAAAGTTGCCTTCCCAACCTTTATTCCCACCAGTGCCCTTCAGACATTGTTAAAATTGTTAAACAATCAGGAAGTTTCACAATTTCTGATTCATACTTTCTTTTTCTTCCCCAAACCTTTTCGCAAACTGTTTCTTCTCACACCATCTGCTGAAATTCTCTCTGTTCTTCAAATGTAGTCAGTTTTTCTAAGAAACCTTCTAATATCCCCAGTGGGGTTTGGATATTATTTTGTTCCCACAGCACTGTTTTAAAGCACTCATTCTAATGAGTGCTGTAATATCAATTAAGCAGTCATTATATTAATTATATTGTTTGTATTTTTACATGTCATCTTTCCTAGTAGAGAACAAAGGTATTTACAGAGAATAACTAGATTTTTTTCAATCGTTGTATCCCTAGGATTTTGCGTGAAAACACAAAGGCAGTTCATAATAAGTTTGCTGTATTAGAAAATAAAATAATACTTCTCTCTTTCCTTCTCCTTCCTTTTCTTTACTTGCTTCATGTCTTCTCTCAATTTTTGGGG
This sequence comes from Phocoena sinus, assembly GCF_008692025.1. Classification (NCBI taxonomy): domain Eukaryota; kingdom Metazoa; phylum Chordata; class Mammalia; order Artiodactyla; family Phocoenidae; genus Phocoena; species Phocoena sinus. The sequence goes on along the minus strand of NC_045778.1, from coordinate 12,625,356 downwards.
CTCTCTTTTTTCCCTCTGTGATTCTACAAACTTTCTTCTCTTCCCTTTTCCTCTTTTTCTTTCCATTATTTTCCTTCATTCATTTTTCCATTCCTTCACTTGCTTCTTCTTTTGCTGCTCCTTATTTTTATCTTCACTGTTGGGGATTTAACATGTATTTGCCACCATTTATTCACCTGTCCTTTTGTATTTTTATTGTAGAATGTTGAACATGTTCTAAAGCAAATTTTGGCAATGCATAATTATTTAATAACTCACTCATTTATTTCATTTTATTAAGTAAATATTTTGTTGTTTAATCACTAGTGCCAGGCCATGTTCTAAGCACTGGAGATCCGAATTGGCTAACAGAGTCACTGTTCTCACGGAGTTTATGTTATTGTTGGGGGAGACAGGAAAAAATAAATCTCACAAAAAGCAAAAAATGTTCCGTAATGATGAACGTTAGGTACAGAATTTGAAAATAGACATTGAATGGCAAATGCTTAATCCCGGCAATGACAGTTATGAGTGTTAGACTCACCCTTTAGCCACACACAAATGTGAAAGTCAGAAAGATAATAGGCAGCAAGTCTTTTCAGGCATTTAACAATAGACCTACTGAACAGTTATCCTTAAAAAAAAAAAGCAAAAAACAAACACATGAGGCGAACAACACATTTACCCTGGCTTTCTGGTTAGGAGCACTTTCCAAACCATAGCATGGTGAAATAGAAAACAGGGATCAGCAGTGTTCAAGGTAGGAGTTTAGAGATTTGTGGTAGATGGAGTTTGTGAAGCAGGTGAGTAGAGAGAAGCTAGCTGTTTAAAGATGGAACTTCAGAAAGCTTTACCAAGATTCCCTTGAGCCACTGGCTCTGCACTCAGGGCCAAGACTCCATGAGACTCACAAGAGAATTACTTACGGGCTGTGAGATGAATGGAGATTCTAGAGGTTGAATAGTGCTGAGAAACATTAAAGGTCCATTGAGGCAGAGTAATGGGACCTTGTTCTGAATGAATACATTGGGTGTTGGGAATTAAGTTGAGATGCCAAGAAAACCACATATTAGGGATTTCATCTATTCTTGCCCTGGAGCAAGAATTCCTCCAGACATGTTCTAACAAAGCCTAAAACCAAGCCTCAAAAGGATCAAATGGAGCCATCACCAGCCAGAAAGAAACTCAGTACTCTTCAAGAAAAAAAAAAAAAAAAAAAAAATAGAGATTTAAAACAAAAATTATGGTAAATCTGAGGCTGTACACCTAAAACTAACATGATATTGTACATCAACTATAAGAAAAAAATCCTCAAAAAATGTTTTAAAAATTGTGGTAAAAACCACATAACATAAAGCTTGCTATCTTAACCATTTTTTCAGTGTACAGTTAAGTAGGGCTTACTATATTCACATTGTTGTGCAACAAAGCTCTAGAAATTTTTCATTGTGCAAAACTGAAAACTCTATACCATTTGACTAATTTTCCATTTCTGCCTTCTGTCAATCCCTGACAACCATTATTTCTGTTTCTATGAGATTGATTTAGATACTTAGTAAGAGTGGAATATTATAATATGTGTCGTCTTGTGACTTATTTCACTTGGAAAAGTGTCCTCAAGGTTCGTCAATGTTGTATGTGACAAGATTTCTTTCTTTTTTAAAGCTGAATAATATTCCAGTATATGTTAATACATGCTTACTTTTTTCATACTTTTTATTGAATAAAGATTCTTTGAATTCTATAGTGCTTTACAATTTTCAAAAGTTTCACATGCATGATTTCATATAGTACCATAATAACCCTTATTTTCCCATCCCTTTTTTGCCCCTTTCCTTTCTCTCTCCCCACTGGTAACCACTAATTTGTTCTCTAAATCTGAGTCTGCTTCTTTTATGTTTTATTCAGTAGTTTGTTGTATTTTTTAGATTCCACATTAATGATATCATAGAGTATTTGTCATTCTCTGCCTGACTTATTTCACTTAGCACAATGCCCTCCAAGCCCACCCATGTTGCTGCAAATGGCATTATTTCATTCTTTTTTATGGCTGAGTAGTATTCCAGTGTTTGTGTATGTGTATACCACATCTTCTTTATCCACTCATCTGTTGATGGACATTTAGGTTGCTTCCATACTTTGGCAACTATAAATAATGCTGCTGTGGACATGGGGATGCATGTGTCTTTTTGAATTAGTGTTTTTGTTTTTTTCTGATATATACTCAGGAGTGGTATTTCTGGGTCATATGGTAGTTATATTTTTAGCTTTTTTGAGAAACATCCATACTGTTTTTCATAGTGGTTGCACCAATTTACATTTCCATGAACAGTGTAGGAGGGTTCCCTTTTCTCCACATCCTTGCCAATATTTGTTATTTGTGTTCTTCTTGATGATAGCCATTCTGACAGGTGTGAGGTGATATCTTGTTGTTTTGATTTGAATTTCCCTGATGATTAGTGATGTTGAGCATCTCTTCTTGTGCCTATTGGCTATTAGTGATGTTGAGCATCTTTTCTTGTGCCTATTGGCCATCTGCATTTCCTCTTTGGAAAAATGTTTATTCAGTTCTTCTCCCCATTTTTAATTAGGCTGTTTGTTTTTTTGATGTTTGAGTTCTATGAGCTGTTTATATGTGTTGGATTTTAATTCCTTATTGGCCATATTGTTTGCAAATATCTTCTCAGTAGGTTGTATTTTTGTTTTGCTGAAGTTTTTTGCTGTGCAAAAGCTTTTAAGTTTAATCATGTCCCCCCCACTTTTTTTTTTTGCTTTTGTTTCCTTTGCTTTAAGAGACAGATCCAAAAAATATTGGTACAGTTTATGTCAAAGAGTGTTCTGCTCTAGGAATGTTTGTTTTCCTCTAGAAGTTTTATACTATCTGCTCTTACATTTAGGTCTTTAATTCATTTTGAGTTTATTTTTGTATATGTTGTTAGAGAATGTTCTAATTTCATTCTTTCACATGTAGCTGTTCAGTTTTCCCAGTACCACTTATTTAAATGGATATTTTTTTCTGGCCGTGCCACGCAGTTTGTGGAATCTTAGTTCCCCGACCTGGGATTGAACCTGGGCCCTCTGCAGTGAGAGTGAGGACTCCTCACCACTGGACCACCAGAGAACTCCCCCCAGTACCACTTATTGAAGAGACTGTCTTTTCTCCATTTTATATTCTTGCCTCTTTTGTCATAGATTGACCATAAGTATGTGGGTTTATCTCTGGGCTCTCTATTCTGTTCTATTGATCTCTGTGTCTGTTTTTGTGCCAATACCATAATATTTTGATTACTGTAGCTTTGTAGTATAGTCCAAAGTCAGGAAGTGTGATTCCTCCATCTCTGTTCTTCTTTCTCAAGATCATTTTGGCTATTCAGGGTCTTTTGTGTTTCCGTATAAGTTTTAAAATTATTTGTTCTTGTTCTATGAAAAATACCTTTGCTATTTTGATAGGGATTGCACTGAATCTGTAGATTGCCTTGGATAGTATAGTCGTTTTCACAGTGTTGATTCTTCCAATCCAAGAACATTGTATACCTCTCCATCTGTTTGTATCATCTTTAATTTCTTTCATCAGTGTCTTATAGTTTCCTGAGTACAGGTCTTTTACCTCCTTAAGTTTATTCCTAGGTATTTTATTCTTTTTGATGCAATGGTAAATTAGATTGTTTCCTTAATTTCTCTTTCTGATAGTTCATTGTTAGTGTATAGAAATACAACAGATTTATGTATATTAATTTTGTATCCTACAACTTTATAAAATTCATTGACGAGCGGTGGCATCTTTAGGATTCTCTGTAGTATCATGTCATCTGCAAACACTGACAGTTTTACATCTTTTCCAATTTGGATTCCTTTTTCTTTTTTTTCTCTGATTGCTGTGGCTAACACTTCCAAAACCATGTTGAATAAAAGTGGCAAATGTAGATATCCTTTTCTTGTTCCTGATCTTAGAGGGAATGCTTTTAGCTTTTCACCACTGAGCATGGTGTTAGTGGTTGGTTTGTCATATATGGCTTTTATTATGTTGAGATATGTTCCCTCTATGCCCACTTTCTGGAGAGTTTTTTGATTATAAATAGATGTTGAGCTTTATCAAAAGCTTTTTCTGCATCTATTGATATAATCATATGGTTTATATTCTTCAGCTTGTTAATGTAGTGTATCATATTGATTTATAGATAGTGAAAAATTTTTGCATCCCTGGGATAAATCCCACTTGATCTCAGTGTTTAATTCTTTGAATATATTGTTGGATTTGATTTGCTACTATTTTATTGAGGATTTTTGCATCTATGTTCATCAGTGATATTGGCCTGTAATTTTATTTTTTGTGTGGTATCTTTGTCTGGTTTTGGTATCAGGGTGATGCTGGCCTCATAGAATGAGTTTAGAAGTGTTCCTTCGTCTGCAATTTTTTGGAATAGTTTGAGAAGGATAGGGGTTAACTCTTCTGTAAATGTTTGGTAGACTTCACCTGAGAAGCCATTTGGTCCTGGACTTTGGTTTGTTGGGAGTTTTAAAATTACTGATTCAGGGCTTCCCTGGTGGCGCAGTGGTTGAGAGTCCGCCTGCTGATGCAGGGGACACGGGTTCGTGCCCCGGTCCAGGAATATCCCACATGCTGCGGAGCGGCTAGGTGCATGAGCCATGGCCACTGAGCCTGCGCGTCCGGAGCCTGTGCTCTGCAACGGGAGAGGCCACAACAGTGAGAGGCCCGCGTACCACTAAAAAAAAATTACTGATTCAATTTCAGTACTGGTAATTGATCTGTTCATATTTTCTATTTCTTCCTGGTTCAGTCTTGGGAGATTGTACCTTTCTAAGAATTTGTCCATTTCTTCTAAGTTGTCCATTTAATTGATGTATAGTTGTTCGTAGTAGTCTCTTATGATCCTTTATGTTTCTGTGGTGTTGGTTGTAACTTCTCTTTTTCATTTCTAATTTCATTGATTTTTTTTCTTGATGAGTATGGCTAAAGGTTTATCAATTTTGTTTATATTTTCAAAGTACCAGGTTTTAGTTTCATTGATCTTTTCTGTTTTTTTCTTTAGTCTCCATTTCATCTATTTCTGCTCTGATCTTTATGATTTCTTCTACTAACTTTAGGTTCTGTTTGTTCTTCTTTCTCTAGTTCCTTTAGGTGTAAGGTAGGGTTTTTTTGTTGTTGTTTTTGTGTTGTTTTTTTGCTGTACGTGGGCCTCTCGCTGCTGTGGCCTCTCCTGTCGCGGAGCACAGGCTCCGGACGCGCAGACCCAGCAGCCATGACCCGTGGGCCCAGCCGCTCCGCGGCAGGCGGGATCCTCCCGGACTGGGACATGAACCTGCGTCCCCTGCATCGGCAGGTAGAGTCTCAACCACTGCACCACCAGGGAAGCCCCAGTAGGGTTGTTTATTTGAGATTTTTCTCATTTCCTGAAGTTAGCTTCTATCACTATAAACTTTCCTGTTTAAACTGCTTTTGCCATGTCCCATATATTTTGTATCATCATGTTTTCATTTTCATTTGTCTCTAGGTAGTTCTTTATTTCCACCTTGATTTCTTAAGTGATCCATTGATTGTTTAGTAGCATATTGGTTAGCCTCCACGTGTTTATGATTTTTGCAAATTTTTTCTTGTAGTTGATTTCTAGTCTCATAGCATTGTGGTTGGAAAAGATGCTTGATAAGATTTCAGTTTTCTTAAATTTACCAAGGCTTGTTTTGTGTCCTATCATGTGATCTATCCTTGAGAATATTCCATGTGCACTCAAAAAGAATGTGTATTCTGATGGAATGCTCCCTATATATAAATTAAGTCCATCTTGTCTAATTTACCATGAAACGCCAGTGCTTCCTCATTGATTTTCTGTCTGGATGATCTATCCCCTGATGTTAGTGGGGTGTTAAAGTCCCCTACTATATTGTGTTATTGTCACTTTCTCCTTTGATGTCCATTAATATTTGTCTTATCCTATATCGGGTGCATATATATTTACAGTTGTTATATCTTCTTGGACTGATCCCTTGATCATCTCATGTCCTTCTTTGTCTCTTGTAACATTTTTTATTTAAAGTCTTTTTCCATCCCCTCACTTTCAGTCTGTGTGTGTCTCTAGGTCTGAAGTGAGTCTCTTGTAGGTAGAATACATACAGGTCTTGTTTCTGTATCCATTCAGCCACTTTATGTCTTTTGGTTGAAGCATTTAGTCTGTTCACATTTAAGGTAATTATTGATATGTATATCTTATTGCCTTTTTAAAATTGTTTTATATTTGTTTTTGTCAGTCTTTTAAAGATCTTTTGTTCTCTTGTGATTTGGTGACCAACTTTACTGTTATATTTGGATTCCTTTTTCTTTTTTATGTGTATATCTATTATAGATTTCTGGTTTGTGGTTACCATGAGGTTTTTGTATAACAGTCTCTCTCTCTCTCTCTCTCTCTCTCTCTCTCTCTCTCTCTCTCTCTCTATATATATATATATATATATGTGTGTGTATGTGCATATATATATATGATTGTTTTAAGTTGTTGATGTCTTCATTTCAAGTGAATTTTTAAAGCCCTGCACTTGTACTCTCCTCCTCTCATGATTACTGTTTTTGATGTCATATTTTACATTTAATTGTTTTGTGTATCCCTTAACTGCTTATTGTGGTTATAGATGATTTTACTACTTTTGTCTTTTAACTTCCCTGCTAGCTTTGTGTTTGGGTGATTTCCTACTGTTACGGTATGTTTGCTTTTTCCAGTCAGCTTCTGCATTTCGTAATTTTTTTGTTTCTAGTTGTGGCCTTTTTTTTTTTTTTTTTTTTCTTATTTTTGCCTAGAGAAGTTCCTTTAAGTTTTGTTGTGAAGCTGTTTTGGTGGTGCTGAACTCTTTTATTAACTTTTGCTTATCTGTAAAGCTTTTGATCTCTCCATCAAATCTGAATGAGCGCCTTGCTGGGTAGAGTATTCTTGTTTGTAAGTTTTTCCTTTTCATCACTTTGAATATAAATATCATGCCACTGCCTTTTGGCCTGCAGAGTTTCTGCTGAAAGATCAACTGATAGCCTATGCGAGTTCCCTTGTGTGTTATTTGTTGCTTTTCCCTTGCTGCTTTTAATATTTAGTTGTTTGGCCTGAGGCATCCCAGCAGTGGCACATACAGGCTGTTGGGTGGGGACAGGTTTTGGCGCTAATGAGCTAATTGTGCCTGTCATCACTGGCTTCCATGTGGTAGGATGAGTTCCCAAATGTGGCTGCTGCCAGTGTCTTATTTCCTCAGGGTGAGCCACAGCCACCCCCTGCCTCTCCAGGAGACTCTCCAAGACCAGCAGGTAGGTCTGGCCCAGTTTCCTATCAAATTATTGCTTTTGCCCTGGGTCCCAGAGTGCGTGAGATTTTGTGTATGCCCTCTAAGAGTGAAGTCCCTATTTCCTGCAGTCCTTTGGGACTCCTAAAATTAAGCCCCACTGTCCTTCAAAGCCAAATGCTCTGGGGCTCCTCTTCCTGGTGCAGGACCCCTGGGCTGGGGAACCTGATGTGGGGCTCAGAAGTCTCACTCCTGTAGGAGAACCTCTGTATTATAATTATTCTCCAATTCATGGGTCACCCACCCAGGGGTATGAGATTTAATTATGTCATGAATCTACCCCTCCTACCCATCTCATTGTGGTACCTTCATTATATCTTTAGTGGTAGAAGATATTTTCTGGTATCTTTTGGTCTTTTTCATAGATACTGTTCTGCAGATAGTTGTGGTTTTGGTGTGCTCGAGAGTGGAGGTGAGCTCAGTGTCTTTCTACTTCACCATCTTGGCCCAAACCCTCAAAATACATATTTACTTTATCCATTCATTCTTCGATGGACTTCTGGGTTGCTTCAACCTCTTGGCTATTGTGAATAATGCTACAATGAACATGGGTGTGCAAATACCTCTTCAAGATTATGTTTTCAGTTCTTTTGGATATGTACCCAGAAGCAGAATTGCTGGATCATATGGCACTTCTATTTTTAATTTTTTGAGGGACCTTGCTTTTTGCATCTCTTCCATCTGGCTGTTCCTGAGTCATATTCTTTTATAATAAACCACTAATTAGTAAACTAGTTTCCTGAGTTTTATGAGGCACTCTAGCAAACTGATTGAACCCAAGGAAGGGGTCATTGGAACCTCCAACCTATAGCCAGTCAGTCAGAAGTACAGGTAGAAGCCTAGGCTTGTTCTTGGCACCTGAAGTGAAGGGCAGTTTTGTGGGACTGAATTCTTTACCTGTGGAATCTGATCCTCTCTCCAGGTAGATAGTGCCAGAATTGAGTTTTATTGTAGGATACCCAGCTGGTGCCTGGGGATTGCTTGGTTGTATTGGAAATTACAATTGCACATTGTAATTGATGATTAGAATTATTAAGGAGTTCTTTATATATTCTGGAGATTAACTCTTTATCAGCTTTATGATTCACAATTATTTCCTCCCATTGCATTGGTTGCCTTTTCACTCTGATTATTTCCTTTAATGCATAGATGTTTTTAAGTTCAACATAGTTCCATTTGTCTATTTTTGCTTTTGTTGTGTGTGCTTTTGTAGTCATATCCAAGAAATAATTGCCAAATCCAGGTCATGAAGTTTTTCTCCTGTTTTCTTTTAGAAATTTTATAGTTTTATGTCTTATGTTTAGATACTTAATCCCTTTTGAGTTAATTTTTGTGTAAGGTGTAAGGTAAGAATCCAGGTTCATGCTTTGGCATGTGATATCCTGTTTTCCCAACAGAGAAAAAACTGTTTTTCCCCATTGTGTGATCTTGGCACCCTTGTCTAAAATCTTTCAACCATATACATAAGGATTTGTCACTGGGTTCTTTATTGTGCTCCGTTGGTCTATATATATGTATTTATGCCAGTACTATACTGTTAATTTCTGTAGCTTTGTAATATGCTTTGAAATAAGGAATTATAAGGCCTCCAGTTTTGTTGTTCTTGTTCAAAATTGCTTTGACTATTGGGGGTGCCTTGATGTACCATATGAATTTTTGGATTTTTTTTTTCTACTTCTGCAAAAGGCACTTCTGGGATTTTGCTAGGTATTGCATTAAACCTGTAGATCACTTTAGAAACCATGGATATTTTACTAATATTAAGCCTTCCTATCCATGTACTTGGAATGTGTTTTCATTTATTTGAGTTTTATTTAATTTCTTTCAGCAATGTTTTGTCATTTTCAATGTATATATCTTTTGATTCTTTAAATTTATTCCCGTTTCATTCTTTTTGATGATATTTTAAATGAGATTGTTTTCTTTTCAGATTGTTCATTGTTAGTGTATAGAAACATAATGGATTTTTGTATGTTGATTTTATATCCTGCAACTTATAGAATTTGTTTATTAGCTTTAATATTTTTTTTGGTGGAATATATAGGGTTAATCTATATATAAGATCATGTCCTATGTGAATAGAAATAACTTATGTTTTCTTTCCAATTTAGATGTCTTTTTTTTTTCTTACAATGCTTTGGATTGGACTTCTAGTAATATGTTAAATAGAAGTGTCCAGAGAGGGAATCTGCTATAGACTGAATGTTTGTGTCTCCTTAAAATGCATGTGTTGAAACCTAATCCCCAATGTGAGAGTATTTACATTTTGGCCTTTAGGAGGTGATTAGGTCATGAGTTCTCCTGAATGGGATTAGTGCCCTTATAAATGAGGCCCTAGAGGGATCCTTCACCTCTTTTGTTGTGTGAGGATACAGTGAAAAGACTGCCATCTATGAACTAGAAACTGGGCTCTCATGAGACACCGAATTTGCTGGTGCCTTGATCTTAGACTTTCCAGCCTTCAGAGCTACGAGAAGTAAATTTTTGTTCTTTATAAGCCACCCAATCTATGGTATTCTGTTATAGCAGCCTGAACACACTAAGACAGCATGTTTGCCTTGTTCCTGATCTTATAGGAAAACCTTTCAGTCTTCCACAATAGAATATAGTGTTAGCTGTGGGTTTTTCATATAGGGACTTTATTATGTTTAGGTAATTTTCTTTCATACTTTTTTTTTTAAATCTTGAAATGTTAAGTTTTGTCAGATTCTTTCTCTGCATCTATTCAGATGATCTTGTGGTTTTTATCCTTCATTATGTTAATATGGTATATTACATTGATTGATTGTTGTGTGTTGAACAATCCTTATATCCCAGAAATAAATACTAATTGGTCAAGGTGTATAATCCTTTTAATGTGCTGGTGAATTCTGTTTACTCATACTTTGTTGGGAATTTTTACATCAGTATTCATCAGTGGCATTGGTTTTTAGTTTTTTTTTCATGTAGTATCTTTGTCTGGCTTTAGTATCAGAGTAATGCTGGGCTTATAAAATTAGTTTGGAAGTATTCCCTCATCATCCGTTTTTGGGAAGAGCTTGAAGAGAATTTGTGTTAATTCTCTGTGGTAGAATTCTGCAGAGAAGGCATTTGGACCTGAGGTTTTCTTTGTTGGGAATTTTTGGATTACTGTTTCAATCTCTTTACTGTTTATGGGCTGTTCCAATTTTTTATTTCTTCATGGTTACATCTTATTAGGTTGTATGGTGTCATGAATTTGTCCATTTTTTCTAGTTTATTTAATTTATTGTTATACAGTTCATAGTATTTTCTTTTAATCCTTTTTATTTCTGTGGCATCAGTTATAATGTCTTCTCTTTCATTTTTAATTTTAGTTATTTGAATCTTCTCTCTCTTTTCCATAGTTAATCTACCTAAGGTTTTGTTAATTTAATTGATCTGAAAAGAAATTAGTTTTGTTGATTTTTTTTCTGTTTTTTACCTCATTTATTTCTGTTCTGATCTTTATTATTTCCTTCCTTCTGCTAACCTTGGATTTAGTTTATTCTTTTTCTAGATCCTTGCAATATAAAGTTAGGCTTTTGACTTGAGATCTTTCTTCTTTTTTTAATATAATCATTCACCACTATAAACTTAGCTCTTAGCTGCTTTTGCTGCAGCTCTTAAGTTTTAGTATGTCGTGTTTTCATTTTCATTTGTCTCAAGATAACGCTATAATTTCTCTTGTGATTTCTTCTTTGACTCATTGGTTGTTTAATATTGTGTTGTTTAATTTCCATATTTGTAGATTTTTCTATTTTCTTTCTTGTTATTGATTTCTAGTTTCATTCCATTGTGATTGGAAACCTACTTTATATGATTACAATCTTAAATTTGTTAAAACCTGTTTTGTGGCCTAGTGTATGGTCTGTCCTGTAGAATGTTCCATATGTGCTTGAGAAAATGTGTATTCTGCTACTGTGGGTGGAGTGTTCTGTATATGTCTGTTGAGTCTAATTGGTGTATAATGTTCAAGTTGCCTGTTTCCTAATTAGACTTTTGTTTGATTGTTCTATCCATTATTGAAAGTGGGTTACTGAAGTCTACTACTATTATTGTGTTGATGTCTATTTCTCCCTTTGATTCTGTCAGTTTGCTTCATATATTTAGGAGCTCTGATGTTGGGTGCTTTTATATTTATAATATATCTTCCTGGCGGACTCACCTTTTAATCATTATATAATGTCTTTTATTGTGTCTTGTGGCTATTTTTGAGTTAAAGTCTATTTTATATAAGTATGACCAGTTTTGCTGTCATTTAGTTATCATTTTCTTGGAATTTGTATTTCCATCCTTTCACTTTCAGCCTGTGTGTCCTGAGATCTAAAGTGAGTCTCTTGTAGGTAACATATAGTTGGGTCTTAGTTTTTTAACCATTCAGTCAGTCCATCTATATCTTTTGATCAGGGAGTTGAATCCATTTATATATACACACACACACACACACACACACACACATATTTATTTATTTATTTATGTTCCCCCCCCCCCAGTATGTGGGCCTCTCACTGCTGTGGCCTCTCCCGTTGCAGAGCACAGGCTCTGGACGCACAGGCTCAGTGGCCATGGCTCACGGGCCCAGCCGCAATGCAGCATGTGGAATCCTCCCGGACCGGGGCACAGACCTGCGTCCCCTGCATTGGCAGGCGGACCCTCAACCACTGCACCACCAGGGAAGCCCAAATCCATTTATATTTTAAGTAATTATTCATAGGCAAGGACTTACTGTTGCCACTTTGTTAATCGTTTTCTGTATGTCTTGTAGCTATTTTGTTTCTCTTTTTCTCCCTCACTTCCTTCTTTTGTGTTTTGTTGATTTTTTTGCAGTGACATACTTTCTGTAGGTATTTTCTTGTATAGATACTGTGGAGGTACATATAACATCTTAAAGTTATCACTTTAAGTTTTAAGAGATAACTTAAAGTTATAACAATCTATTCTAAAGTGATAACTTATTTTCAAACACATACAAAACGCTATTCCTTCACATCTCTGCTTCTCTCACTTTATGTTATTGATGTCACAAATTACATCTTTTTTTATTATGAATCCATCAATATAGGTTTATAGTTATTTTTTATGCTTTTGACTTTTAAATTCTATATCAGAATTAAGAGTGATTTATGCACCAACATTAAAACCCTGTAGGAGTCTATATATGTCTAATATTTGTCTTTAGCAGAGAGCTTTATGTTTTCATATGGCTTAATTTTGTTATGTAGCATCCTTCTGTTTCAAATTGAAGAGCTTCCTTCAAGTGCATGTCTAGTGGTGATGATCTCCCTCACCTTTTATCTTGGAAAGTCTTCATTTCTCCTTCATTTTTTAAGAATGGTTTTGCCTGATACAGTATTATTGGTTCACAGGTTTTTTTTTTTCTCCCAGTATTTAAAATATAATATCCCACTCCCTTCTGGCCTGCAAGACTTCTGCTGAGAAATCTGCTTATAATCTTATAGCAACTCCCTTATATTAATGAGTTACTTTTCTCCTGCTGCATTCAACATTCTTATTTTGTCTATGACATTTGAAAGTTTGAAAGACATTTGAAAGTGTCCTGATATACATTTCTTTGGGTTTATCCTAGCTGGAGTATGTTAGCCTGTTGAATTTGTACATTTCTGTCCTCAAATTTAAGAAGTTTGGGGGTCATTATTTCTACAAATAGACTCTTTTCCCTTTTGTCTCTTTCTTCTCATTATGTGACTCCCATGATGTGTATATTGGTCTGCTTGAAGATACCTCATAAGTTTCTTAGGCTCTTTTAACTTTTCTTCTTTCTTCTTTCTTTTGCCTCTCTGGCTCTAATTACAAAGGCCTTCTCTTAATGTTTGCTCATTCCTTCTTCTGCTTGGTTTAGTCTTCTGTTGAAACCTTCTAGAGAATTTTTCAGTGCAATGATGGTATTCCTCAGATCTAGAATTTCTGTTTGGTTCTGTTTAACAGCTTTTATCTCTTTGTTAATATACTTGGTTGTGCACTGTTGTCCCAATTTTGTTTAGTTTTCCATCTGTGTTCTTTTGGCTCATTGAGCATCTTTAAGGTGGTTATTTTTAATTCGTTGTCAGGTAATTCGTTAATCTCTATGTCTTCAGGTTTAGTCTCTGGAGATTCATTTTGATATTCTGGTTGAGCCATATATCCCTGTTTCTTTGTATGCTTTGTGATATTTGTTGAGATTTGGGCATTTGAAAACACAGCCACTTCTCCCAGTCTTTATGGACTGGTTTCATATGGGAGAAGACCTTCCATCAGCCCAGTTAGAGATTATCTTAAATATGTTCAGGTGTATATCCTTTTTGGACTTAAGTGTTTAATTACATCATTTAACAGACTTCCTTTTTTGCTTCCCAAAGAACACCGTGATGGTTAATTTTATGTGTCACCTTGACTAGCCACAGAGTGCATAGTTATGGTATTTCTGAGAGGGTTTTATGGATGAAATTAACATTTAAGTCAGTAGATTGAGTAAAGAAGATTGACTTCTCTGTGTGAGTGGGACGCATGCAATCAGCTGAACCCCTAAATAGAACAAAAAGCCTGATCCTCCCCCTAGTAAGACAGAATTTCTCTGGCCTGACTGCCTTCAAATTTGGACATGGGCTTTTTCCTCCCTTTGGATTCTAACAGAAACATCTGCTTTTCCTGGGTCTCAAGCCTCTCGGCTTTCAGACTGGAATTACACCATCAGCTATCCTGGGTCACCATCAGCTCTCTTGGATCTACCCTGTAGATCTTCAGATTTATCAGCCTCAATGATTGTGCAAGCCAATTTCTTATAATAAATATCTTTATATCTATATATCCAATTACTTCTGTTTCTCGGGAGAACCCCAATATAAACCTGTAATCTCTTGCTCACCTGGATGTCTGTCTGCAGTATTATAGTCTCTCTGGTGCTATCATAAGCTATAATGCTCATCTTTGTTCTCAGCAGTCCCCAACCTGTCATCGAAAGTATATTTCCATTTCCTTCAGCCCTCTAAGTAAGATGATTCAGAAACCAGTCCCTTGGGCATCTCTCCCAAAATCCCGAATGTTTGATTCACTTTTCACTCTCCCCATTTACTCCTGAGGGAGAAGTTGAGAATTGGTAGTTTTTTCATCAATCACACCACATTGTACCAGGGAAGGAAAGAGATATGGTGGACAAATGCAGTAAACTTTCCTGTTCACTTTGATGCAGCTCTTCTTGGCTTTGTGTTCACCTGGGGTACTGAAGTCTCTTCACTGGTTCCAGGCAGTCTCAAAAAAGCAATTTGTCTCACATAGTATTGCTAATTTGGTGTCTCCATAGGAAAACAAAGCCTGGGTCTTTCTCTTCTGCCATCTTGCTGATGTCAGAATTGTTTGCATCTCCATAATTACTTTAAGCAGTGTAGCATCTACAGTGTCTCCCATAGAATAAAAAATTACTACATACACAAAGACTATTAAAATGGGATGCGTACTCAAGAGTAAAAATAGGTAATTGAATCAGAAATGATACACATGTTGAAATTAGCTTCAAGGTCCTTGAAACAACTATTGTAAACATGTTTAAGAGTATTTAAAAAAAGGTAAACAAATGTAGAGTATCAACTGAAAAATGCAAACAATAAAAAAGCAAATTATAGAAATGAAAAATAAAATAACTGAAATGAAAAATTCAGTAGGTGGGTTAACAGCTGAAGAAGAATATCATTGACAAAGACAAGACAATAGAAACTAACCTTTTTTTTTTTTTTTAAGAGGAGAACCATTGTAATATATGGAAAAATACCAAGAAAACTAACATACAGCTAATTGAGTTCCAGAGAGAGAGGAGAGAGGGAAAAAAAACAATCCATAAAAAAATTGATAAATTGGACTTTATCAACATTTTAAACTTCTGAGTTTTGCTATTCCTTGAAAGACTCTTATAGGATAATGAAGTAGCAAGCCATACATTGGGAGGAAATATTTCCATATCATATATCTGAAAATGACTTTATCCAGAATTTTTCTTAATGGGCAAAAGATTTGAACATACATGTCACCTTTGAAGATATAAAGACAGCAAATAAGCACATGAAGGAATATTAACATCATTAGGCATTAAGGAAATGCAAATTAAATCCACAATAAGATACTATTACTTTCACTAGAATGGCTAAAATTGAAAAGACTGACCATAACAAGTGTTGTTGAAGATGTGGAGAAACTCAAACTCTCACACACTGCTGGTCAGGGTGAAAAATGGTAGAAGCACTTTGGAATGCCTTGTGACAGCTCCCTACCTCATAAATTAAAAGTATATCAACTGTAGGATCCAGCCATTCTATTTGTAAACATTTACTCAAGCATAACACTGAAAACATTTTTTAAACTATAGCTTTCGTCTATTCAAGCCTTATATGTCCCCATGCAGAAATGTGACCTCTGCCCTTACTTCTTTCCACTTTGAGAATTCCCTTGAGCAATTTTGTATTATATATTTTATCATTGAAAAGATAAAATAGACAACTGGCACAAATGAACAGACAAAATAGAATTAGAGATAAAAACTGTTACTAGGGAACAAAGGAAGGCATTTTATAATGATAAATGGGTCAATCCATCAAGAAGGTACAACAATTATAAACATACATGTAACTCACAACAAAGCCTCAAAATAGAGGAAGTGAAAACTGACAGAATTGAAGGGAGGAAAAGATGAACAGTAACAGTTGGAGACTTCAGTACCCGACTTTCAATAACAGATAGGACAACTAGGCAGAAGATTGACAAGGAAACAGGAGACTTGAAAATACTGTAAACCTATTAGACTTAACAGATATCTAGAGCCCAACAATAGCAGAATACACATTACTCTTAGGTACACACAAAATATTCCTCAGGATACGTATTGTTACACTATAAAACAAGTGTCGATAAATTTAAAAGGACTAAAATTCATATAAAATATGTTTTCTGATCACCAAAGAATAATATTAGAAATCTATAACAAAAAGAAATTTTGGAAATTCACATATATGTGGAAATTAAATAATACACTCCTAAATAACAAATGGGTCAGAAAAGAAATCACAAGAGAATTTAGAAAATACTTTGAGGTGAATGAAAATAAAAACACAACATGCTAAATTTACAGGATGCAGCTAAAACAGTTATTAGAAAGTTATAGTTTTAGACACCTGTATTTAAAAAGAAGAAAGATCTTAAATCAATAATCTAATGTACCATCTTAAAAAAAAACTAGAAAAAGAAGAAAAAACTCAACCCAAAGCAACATGAAAGAAAAAAATAATAAATATTATAGCTGAAATAAGATAGAGAATAGAAAAACAATAGAAAATAGATGAAATCAAAAGTTAGTTCTTTGAAAAGATCAATAGACTCAACAAGCCTTTATTTAGTTAGATTGACAAAGAAAATAAAAGCTAATGCTCAAATTACTAAAGTCAGGAATGACAGTGGGGACATTAATTCTGACTTTATAGAAATAAATCTAGTGATGAAGCTTCCATAAGTTTACTTCTGCCTTGGGCCAGCCAAGCTTAGGTAAGACTTAATGCTGACCCTTTCACAGAGGTGTAATGACTAAAGTATTACAAATCAGTAGACTTTGTAAGCAGTGATCCACAAGCCAAATTGAACTAGCAGATGATTTGTAGCTGAATCACTCGGTGCTTTTTAAATAAGTTAGTGATATGTAAAAATCAGGAGATTGCACATTTAAAAATTTCTTCTGTAGAGAAATCTGAAGATGTAGCTGCCTACATTTCAACATGACAACTATTAGGCACAGCTGAGAAGGACCCTGACCTTCAGAGGAGGCATGTATTTCTAGTTGTTCATAGCCTTGTTGTCTTATGCCTGATCATTTCTTCCATTTACTCAACCTTCCAGCCTTTCTAAGAATTATATTTTCAATCCCTGTTAATAGACCTAGATCCATGACCCTTCAGTCCAATATTCAGTGTATGACAAAAACTCATTTTCTAAATATTAGTCTCAAATGTTCGTTTTAGAGAATATCAAATCCAGCCCTTTTTATTCCTCTTGCAGAATTATAAGTAAAAAGATGCAAGAATATAAAATGCTTTACCGAAGTTCCCAAAGCCAGCTAATGGCAGAGCTGGAACTAGAACATAGGCATGTCTTCCAATTCTTTTACATTCCACTCTGAAAACTTTACGTCTTCCACATCTTTTTGACAACTAAATATTTAAATATTATCTATATTAATTTTTTGAGCTATGAGTTCCATGTTTGTTAACCTCTGTGTGAAAATGCCTTCTCGTAACTTGTCTTAATTTTGCTTCTTTGCAAGGATGGTATAAAGAGGTTTGGTTTAAAAAAATCTATATTCACCCTTTCTCTATGACCTCTTTTTAAAAATATGCTTTGGTCATTTCTCCTCCGGCCTTTGTTGTCTTTTCTTTTAAGATTTATTTTTATTTATTTATTTAGGTTGCACTGGGTTTTAGTTGCGGCATGTGAACTCTTAGTTGCGTCGTGCATGCGGGATGTAGTTCCCTGACCAGGGGTCAGACCTGGGCCCCCTGCATTGGGGACGTGGAGACTTACCCATGGACCATCAGGGAAGGGCCCAGCCTTTGTCTTTTGAAGAACATTAACCTCTCTTTGGGGCTTAGCTTGGAAGTGTCTAGAGGTCAATCTGCTATAGGTTTCTTTTTTATGCTTTAGGATGACTCACGGAATATGTTTGCAAGATATCTCCAGCCTACTTGCAAAGACCACCCCACTTAAAGGGAAGCTCCTTATGAGGGCAAAAAGGCTCAGCCCAAGAGCTGCTGACAGTTTCCACTTCACCCTCCACTAGGTACACTCTCACGCTCTACCATTTCTTTCCAATGATTTTTCTAAACTTCAACTATTCATTTTCAGATGTTTACACATAATTTCCCTTAATCCCTTTATAGTGATATTTTTCCATATATATATATATTTTTTTTTTTTTTTATTCATTTTATTTAATTTATTTTATTTTTGGCTGCATTGGGTCCTTGTTGCTGTGCACGGGTTTTGCTCTGATTGCAGCGAGCAGGGGCCACTCTTCGTTGTGGTGCACGGGCTTCTCATTGCAGTGGCTTCTCTTGTTGTGGAGCACGGGCTCTGGGCGCGCAGGCTCAGTAGTTGTGGTGCACAGACTTAGTTGCTCTGCGGTATGTGGGATCTTCACAGGCCAGGGCTCGAACCCCTGTCCGCTGCATTGGCAGGCTGATTCTTAACCACTGTGCCACCAGGGAAGCCCTCCGTGTATTTTTTACTTTTACTTTTTTATCTCCTAACTCCTGCCCTTAATCTTTAATCTCCTATATTTATATGGGTTTTGTCTAAAATTTTATTTCATGGATTTTTATCCTTTATCTCTTTTGCTTTTAGGTTTTTAGTCTTTAATCTCATTGACCTCTAGCCTTTTATACTTTATTTTAAACGTCATTTATTTTCTTTTATTATTTTTGACTGTTAATCTTTTGCCCTTGTTAGGCTTTTTAGTCTCCCATTTTAATCTGTATTTTATTCCTTTTTATTTCCCTTCTCAGTGTTATAATGTTACTGTCTTTCTAAACTCCCATTCTTCCTTAATTATTAAAAATTGATCATATATTTTTCCTTAATTAATTTTTAAAATCATGGCTGAAGGAGTGTGATTATAGAGGTAGGAGCCACGGACAAGACCTGTACTAGAAGTGGGGGGAATGGGAAGTTTGCCTTTCTGCCCATGCTGCCTTCACGGGTCTCCTCTTAGTAACATCATTTGCTTCTTTCTCCTGAACGGTTCATTGTTTTTTCTTATGATTACATAAGAGTGTTCAACATTTCCTTATTTCAATTTCCTGCAGCAGAGTTATTTTTCTCTGGGGAACTGAATTTTGAAGTTAGCAATGGTCTTGCAGGGCTCACCTAGAATCAAGGGGAACAAGAAGATTGATTCCCTGTGGAACATAGGGAATATGTTCCATAGGGAATATGGATACTTCATCTTTAATGTGTAATTCATCATTTTTGAAAACTGTGAACAAAAGGTTTTTAAAATTTAATATCTTCTGAATGCAGTATTACAAGAGAAGTAAATAATTCTAGTTTTTTTTCTCTCTTACTTTTGTTTTACCCTTGCTTTCATTCTTTTCTCATCTGTAAAAATGAGTATTATAATTCTAACTCTGTAAGCTTGCAGTGAGAATTAAATGAGAAAAATGTATTGTAATTATGAATAGCATAACGCATAAACTATAGTAGCTTCTCAAGTGGAAATTTCCCTTTCCTTTTCTTCCTAGCCAATTAAAAATCATATTAAATAAAATTGCATATATATTGATCCAGAAGAATTAATTTGAACTTCATAGCTTATAGAAACAACCAAAGCATATGCCTTATTATTAAATACAAATAGTTTGTGGATATAAAAGACCCTAACAAACACACAGCAATCGATTTTGTTAATAGTTATTCCTCACTTGGAAATATATTCCTTTTACTGATGATTGATGTCCTTATTAGGGACTATACCAGACCAGAACAAAATTTTTCTCCCTCCAAGTAACCTTAAGAATCAAAGAACCAGTGTAGGAACATTTTTTAGCATAAGATGCATTACTTTAAATGAAAAATTTCTCAAGGTGGTTCCATGATGCAATGAATAGGGCTTTGGACTTCTAAATGAAAAATCTCTCACAATATATATCTAAGAACCGATGATGGTGGTGTATATGGTAGCTTAGGAAAAAATTCCAGAGAATTTCCATCCCAGGGCCCCCACATTAGAGAACTTCCAGGGTGTGTCATCCACACAGGCTATAACATAAGTGATGCCTCCTGGGCTTATGTGATTCCAGCGACCTGTGTATCTAATTTTGATGTCAGCACCATTTACTGTGCCGGGTTGCCCTCTCTACTTATCATCATCTCAGTATGATTTATTTTTTTCCTGGGAAAAATAAACACAACATTTTAAATATATAGCCTTACTCTCCCAGAGTCTATTACTCACTCTCAGGCCAGGAGCTGAGAGAAGTAAGGTGGACCAAAGCTTTAAAACTCTGTTCTGGGGACTTCCTGGTGCCAGTGGTTAAGACTCCATGCTTCCACGGCAGGGGTCACGGGTTCCATCCGCAGTAGGGGAACTAGGATCCTGTGTGCCTTGCAGCACTGCCAAACCTCCCCCCCAGAACCCCATAAACTCTGTTCTGACCTGTTGCCATTCAAAGCCTGTATAAAACTCTGCCCTGGATGCCTCAATGGAAAGTCTATTCCTTCCCCTTTTATCAGTGATTTATTTGAGCTTAAATAGGTCCATCTTCATTATGTCACAGCAAATGTGGGTCATCCAAGTGCCTGTTTTAAAAAATGGTGGCCACTTTAGAGTGACCTGAAAAGACTTTCACATTCTTTTAAGTCAAATTTAAATGTTATTACAATTTTCTTATCACTTTAAGAAACCCTCAGGTTTAATAAATGGAAATAGGAAGAACTGAATTTGGGTAGCATCGTTGGCCACTAGGAACAGGTACTGGACGTGTGAAGCTAAGGTCTTGACGACTGCCTGGTAGGAGGGGTTCATTTTCTCAGTTTCGCAGATCAAACTCAGAACTCCAAACACTGAGAATCAGAAGCTGCTCACTAATCAGCTGTCATCATTTTATTATCATGAACCAGCAGTGCTCTACTAGGTAACCAAACTGGCTCTGTAATTACTGCTGAGGAAGAAGAAGGAATTCAGATCAAATATTTTAATACCAAAGATTTTATTTTGGGAGGGTGAGATTTACCCTGACATTTAACTGTGTTTTAGTTGACATTTCTATACGGCAAGTTTTAATTCTTCAGTTGTATTATATTTTGCAACTGGTTTATTTTGGAGGAGATATCAGAGTGCACAATTTAAATATTTTCTGGCTTTCCTGACAGTTATGTTTTTAATTTCACAGGTGGGTATCTGTTTCTTTAACTGTTTTCCCGGCTAACAATATTTTGGCTCTAATCTGTGGTGTAGAATTTGGGGTCTCAACCACCTTTTCTTGTGTGTACTAAAGAAGAACTAATACAACTTTTTTCCCATTTTATATTGAAGTATATTTGATTTCCAGTATTATACTAGTTTCAGGTGTACAGCATAGTGATTCAGTATTTTTGCAGATTATACTTCACTATAGGTTATTACAAGATAATGGCTATAATTCCCTGTGCCATGCAGTATATCCTGTTGTATACATAGTAGTTTGTGTCTGTTAATACCATACCCTTAATTTGTCCCTTCCCCTTTCCCTTTCTGCTTTGGTACCACAAGTTTGCTTTCTCTATCTGTGAGTCTGTTTAGAGCCATCATGTGATCCAGCAATTCCAATACAACATTTTGAGGGGCTGCTTGGCCAGTGTAAACATCCTCTCTCAGCTCGGAAGTAGAGCAATACATGCTTGTCAGTCTCCACATTTTTCATTGGAGAAAATTAGCCCCACTCCATCTCAGTTGGTTGGTAAAATATACATTTCCACATTTAATCCACGTCTTGACAGCAGGCACCAGGCCATCTATTGCTTTGTCTGTCAAGCACTGTTCCCCTATTCTGGAAGTAGCAACATTCTTTACTAGAAAATTACTGGCCCACCCTGTTACAGAATGAATGTTTGCATCCCCCCAAATTTATATGTTGAAGCCCTAACCACCCAGTGTGGCTATTTTTGGAGATGGAGGCACTAAGGAAGTAATTAAGGTTAAATGAAGTCATAGGGTGGGACCTTTAAGATGCAGTAGTTCCCAGTGGTCAGGATCTAGGCCAAAGAAATTGATCTGAAAGAATGAAGCTAATATTCCTGGAAAAACAGAGATGAGAGAGGAAGAGGGTATTGATTGTGGTCAAGGCCTTGATTCCAGTTGTTTTGCAGGCCCAACTGCACCTCTTTCCTTCTGGTAATTTCATGGATGAGCCTATTAATTCCGTTTAGCCTCAGCTAGTTTAAGTTGGGTCTGTGTCACTTCCAACTTGTAAGTTCTGCCTAATACAGGGAGCATGACTTCCAAGCTTAATGGAACTCAGGACTCATAAACATTTGGTGAAATAAGCACACTGCCTGATGGATATGCAGCCCATTCATCCCCCCAAAACTTGCATAAAATTGTGATCCAGCATGATATCAGGAGCAACCCCTTAACACTGTTGTAATTATCTTAAGAATCTTAGGGAAATTGTACGTGACATAGTATCTCTTTTCTTAAGATGAACAAGGTAAGTGGGGGCACTAAGACTGTTTTTGAGGAATAACATCATGCTTTAGTGAAAGAGCATAGGATTGAATTTGAAACCCTAGAGTTCAAATGAGGCTCTGGCCCTTAGAAAAGTTGGGAGTTCTTCATGGGTAGGCTTGGAGGGCATTATGCTAAGTGAAATAAGTCAGAGAAAAAAACTGTACAATATCACTTATATGTGGAATCTTAAAAAAATACAAAAAACTAGTGAATATAACAAAAGAAACAGGCTCACAAATATAGAGAACAAACTAACAGTGATCAGTGGGGAAAGGGAAGGGGGAGGGGCAATAGAGGGGGGATTAGGAGGTACAAACTACTGTGTATAACATAAGCTAGAAGGATGTATTATACAATATGAGGAATATAGTCAATATCTTACAATAACTGTAAATGGAGTATAACCTTTAAAAACTGTGAATCACTATATTGTATACCTATAACATAATACTGTACATCAACTATACTTAAAAAAGAAAAAAAGTTGTGAGTTCTTACAAAAAGTAAGTACGTTTGTGAAGTAATGATACATAACGTATGCCTACATATCTCACATTGTGGTTATAAACCAGTGTATGTGCAAAGTGCTTTCTGAATTAGTAACCATAAATCATAAATGTGATTCATTAATTCCAATCTCACTTTTATCACGTGAATTTCAAGGTACCTTGTTCAATTCTTTTTTTCTTGCTGCACTAGAGCTCTGTATTGCTGCTTGTGGAAATCTGCACCTTGACAAGAGGAGTAGGTTGTGGGAAAAAAGTCAAGAATGTTGGCAAGATGGGTCAGCAATTCCGTTGGCTGGGCTGATGGAGATCTTTTATGTGCCATCTAGCTCCAAGCCCAGGGCTCTGGGTGCTTTGTGCAGATAAAAACCAAGGTCAGCTAAGGTTTTGAGTGTTCACAACAGAATCATTTAATTTGGCTCATCCAAGGGTTTATTTGGTTATCAGCACGTCGTCTGCTTCCAGTTTAAATCTATTCTGTTCCAACTTTGGATTTCTCCCTTTAGAGTTGTGTGTGTGTGTGTGTGTGTGTGTGTGTGTGTGTGAGAGAGAGAGAGAGAGGAGAGGGGGAGAGACAGACAGACAGACTGACAGAAGAAAGATTTTAATTTTTTTCCTTCTAATAAGTGTTCATCAAAAATTACGGGATATAGATTCAAAAAAATTATGGGATTTAGAGAAAATATTCATTAAAAAATTTATCCCATAACTCTCCTGTGTAGAAACAATCACTGCTAGTTGTAAATTTCTTTTCTGTGCATAATATATTTGTATAGTTGAGCTTATATGTATATACAATTTTGCATCCTGGCTTTTTAAAATAGCATAATATCTTGATAATTTCCCAGAGTCATTAAAATTCTTAGCAAATATAACTCATGACTGTTTAATAACTCATAATCTAGGCATACCTTTTATCTTTCATCATCCCATTTTTAGATATTTAGGTGAATTCCAAATTTTTGCTCTTATAAATAACATTGTGATTAATTTTTTCATTAAATTCAGTACTAGTACTCTTTATAAAGAATTTTCTAATTATTTGTGGCACTTTTGCCATATTTGGAGACTGTCCTACTTAAAGACAGGTTAGTTCTGAAGATTGTGTGTAAGTCCACTTGTTTTTACGTCCAAAAAGCCCAGCAAAAACTAGTGCTGTTGCCAGTAGGCAAAGACAAGGGACCTTGCTCTGGCTGGTGGTTTTATTTATTTTTGTCTAGGTCTCTAGGCTGAACATTCATGAGCTGGTGAGTTTATGTTCTAATTTCTTAGATATTGAATTTGCTTTTGTGCTATTCACTAGTGCTCCCCAGTTATCCAGTTTTGTACCTTATTTTAATTCACCTAACATGTTCTGATTGTATACACACAGAACACATTTACAGCAAAAACATGAAAAACAGTGGAAATTCTGAAGAAGAAAGTTAAAGTTAAAATGATCAGTGACTGTACTACTGCATTTAAGCTTTTGATATATTTTTATCTCAGTGGGTATTTGTGTGTGTTTGTACTTTGCCCCACATAATCAGACTTGTACTTTATATACATTGTATTCATGGAAGTCATCCTGGAGTGATCAGTCCTGGTGGTATCGGTTTCATATCTGGGTGTGTGAGTAACTCTTGTTTTCTGTGGACCATCTCTTTGCACTGTGACCTATCACTTTGCCAATCATGCAGTCGGGTGACGATAATGAAATTGGTGCATGAAGTATATTTCGTGGTCCATGAAGAAGGTAGAGGTAAATTGAAACTCCATGTTACATCTACTAACTCTGTGACCTTGGACAAAGTTTATCCCCTCAGAGCCTTTGTTTCTAGGCCTATAAAACAGAATAAATAATAATAGCTACTTTACAGGGTTGACATGTGGATCAAATGGAATAATGGATACGAAAATCAAAATGTGACCTGTTCAGCCCTGTAGCCCTGGTGGCTAAGAACTAAAAGATCTTTTAAAGTGGAAAAATGGTGGAGCAGCATGTGAAAACAAATATCAGGACACTCTTAGCTACAAAAGCCTCAAATCCAATACTTTCTTCCATTTAGGGGAAGGTTTGAGTTTTGCAATACAGGCTCATCTTTTAGACCTTGTCCACTTTCAGCACTGGTTTAGAATCTTATGGAAATTTTACCTTTGTAAGCGACAGCAGCAGAGTTACATAGTATACATTAACTCATTTGTTCATTAACTCGTGTATTCATTAAATAAAATATTATGCATATCTTACTGTGTGTCAGTTACTGTGCAAAACTCTAGGGATACAATGTAAGTAAGGCATAGAAATTGATCTTCAGGAGTACACACAGGTGTAGGAAACAGTTATATAAGCACAGTCTTACGTTCATAGTACTGATGCAAACGACTTTCTGGGGAAACGAAGGTAAGGAAGCAGTCAATTCTGAGTGGCAGTGGTGGGGAGGAGGGCTTGCAAGATCCCCAAAACAGCGACACTGGAATAAGTCTTATATATACAAAGAATGAAGAGTTGTCCTTCTTCCCTAGGAGAACAACATATGCAAAGGCCAGAGAAGCCATGCTTGGAGAAGAGGGATAATGGGGAAGCCTAGAACAGAGCAGGAAAAAGAAAATTTTGTAGGAAATGAGGGATTTGGGGTGGATGTCTGGGGTTTGGGGTGGATGTGTTTTTGTCTGCCCAGCAACTCAGTGAGCTCTCCTGTTCTTAGTTCAAGTCATTTCAATAGAGCTGACCCATCTCCTGCCTCCAGTGACAGTAGATGTGACTTTAAGAACAATTGAGAAAATTAGCTATTTAATAAAAATACCTTGTAAGATTCACAACCTTGTGCAATATAAGATTTATGGAGAAAATTAATAAAAGGAACTCCTGGCCTAGACAAAGTTTAGGAGACACTAACCCATATGATAAGAAAGATGGTTCCATTGCTAATATTCAATTCAGTATCATCTGAACCAGGACATAGATGCAGTTCTACCAGCAAACATGAGATATTTTCCTGGTGGAAGAGACAGTATAAAGTCATATTGACTAGATAACTAAAACATTTGCCCTTGTGTGAAAGTCTTTAAAAATAGTAGGCCAACCAATGGGAACTGTGTTCTCAAAGGTTAAACATTTATTTTGTCAACTGTTTAAATGATTTGGGTTAGACTCATTATTTTTCCTGCAGTTTGTGTGTCTTGGAGTCAACGTACATTTCTTTAGGCTTTGCTTAAGTTGCGGTGGTCAACTGGTGAATATGTTATTGGCAGTGTAATAAGGAAGGGAAGAATATATTTTTAGCGAATATTCTTGGGTCGCCTTAGAATGCTGTTGGCTTTCCTACAAACCCTGATTCTACCAACTGTGAAATAGAGACATTGCTAAGCTGTGGGAGACCTTTGGTGTTTTTTTCTGTTTTGTTTTGTTTTTTGCAGTACGCGGGCCTCTCACTGCTGTGGCCTCTCCCGTTGCGGAGCACAAGCTCCGGACGCGCAGGCTTAGCGGCCATGGCTCACGGGCCCGGGGGCTCCGCGGCATGTGGGATCTTCCCAGACCGGGGTACGAGCCCGCGTCCCCCGCATCGGCAGGTGGACTCTCAACCACTGCGCCACCAGGGAAGCCCCAACCTTTAGTGTTTTGATACCATCTTGGAAGCAAATAGGAGTGAGGAATACTTGATTGCTACAGTTTGCCTTGTCTTCTCTTGTACATTCAAATGTGGAGCCCGCCTGCCACCTCACAAGACAGAAAACTGGTGAGAGGAAGCAGCTCCAGTAGTCAGTGGAAGAAAGGAGTTTGAGGTACAGAGTGCCGGCTGGGTGGGAACCCCCGATGGGTTAGAATTAGGAGGAAGAGCATCCAGCCTGGAATGCTTACTTTTCCATTAATAATGAAACTGTTGACGTTATAATTATCTTGACTCTTACCACGGTTATTAATCTTAAGGTTTCTCAGCTGTCTGCTGCTGGAGAAAATAAACCAAGTGGTTCTTTTTGTGTGGGATTGGAGCTAGGTCTTAGTTCAGAGGAACCGTTCCTAATGCCATCAATTTGAAGTCTAGTTGAAAGGTTTTCTAGGCATCTCACCCAGCAGCTACATGGAGATAAAAGTGTTTTATCTGGAACATGTGTGAAGCTAGAAAAAAAATGTGTAGGTACAAAGCATACTTTCTTAGAGTTTCAGGTGGAGGAAAGAGATACTCTGTGTTTCCGAGTCACACTATTTTGCCGATTTCTTTGAAAAAAGGAGAAAATGGGACATTCTAGCTTGACACAACTGAGAGGAAATCAGCTTGATCCAGCTGTCTGCAGCATCAGAACTGATTGCAGCTGGCTCACCTCTAATTATAGAATCTCTGTTATTGGTGATGTAAGTGGCCAAATCTGTGGTTTGACTTCTATGATCCCTGGCTTTTGAAAAGCTGGGATTTTGAGATTATGTTTTTCTCTCTGCATAATCAACTAAACACATTTAAATTAACTCTTGGGGCAAATATAATTAAGGAGCTGCAGATGATATTTTTGTTCCTTTCGCTGACTAGAGTATGCCCTAACTGTGCCTTAAATCCTGTTTCCATGGGATTCAGTCTAGAGCATTCAGCTCTGATGTCCTAAGGTATTTGGAGAGGCCAAGGTCAACATAAGCAATTCTGAGTTTCAGAGAAAGTTTATTTCTCTAACGGTTTGTGTTTAGAGAAGATTTCAACAGAATTATTGCGTCTCAACTTTACTCTGAACCCTTCATTGATCATTTGCCTTTCTTGCTCTCATTTTCTCCATTAATTCTGTTTTTGCAGACTGGTTTAGAGAGAAACAAGTGGTGAGATAAGTTATCAGTGTCAATGTATTCATCTACCCAGGCTGCTATAAAAAGTAGCATAGACTGGGGGACTTAACAGACATTTATTTCCCACAGTTCTGGAGGCTGAGAAGTCCAAGGTCAATGTGCTGGCTGATCCCTGTTCCTACTGAGAGCCCTATTTCTGGCTTGTGGTTCGTTGTCTTCTTGCTGTGTACTTAAATGGTGGGTAGCTCTCTGGTCTCTTCTTTTTTAAAAAATTAATTAATTAATTAATTTTGGCAGTGTTGGGTCTTTGTTGCTGTACACAGGCTTTCTCTAGTTGCAGTGAGCAGGGGCTACTTTTCGTTGCGGTGCATGGGCTTGTCATTGTGGTGGCTTCTCTTGTTGTGGAGTACGGGCTCTAGGTGCATGGGCTTCAGTAGTTGTGACACACAGGCTCAGTACTTGTGGCGCATGGGCTTAGTTGCTCCACAGCATGTGGGATCTTCCCAGAACAGGGATCGAACCCATGTCCCCTGCATTGGCAGGCAGATTCTTAGCCACTGCGCCACCAGGGAAGTCCCTCTGGCCTCTTCTTATAAGGACACGGATCCCATCATGAGGATCCCACCCTCATGACCTCATCCAAACCTAGTTACTTCCAAAGGCCCCATCTCCAAATACTATCACATTGGGTGTTAGAGCTTCAATGTATGAACTTCAGGGGGCACAAATATTCAGCCCATAATAGTCAGGAAAACCTTGGTTAGTTAGAACTTAACAAACTAACTCTCAACTTGTCAGTTTAAGAGGAGACACATCACAGGTTGACTTGGCTAGAAGGTATCTTAAGTAGCCCCAAGGTGGTCATCCACCCAGCATCAGGTATCATCTTTGTGTTTGGTAGCAAGCCATCATGATTAATGGTGAGAACGTTGCTCAAACACTGAAATATCTTAAGATATGTATTAGTCAAAATACAGTATGTTTTCTAAACACATTCATAAACCCAGACTCATAAACCACAAAGGTTTTCAATTTGTTTTGGAGTGAAAAGATTTTAATTACAAGCAAGCAGGGAATTTTATATACACAGTATCCTTCATTCCCTGAATATTTAAGCAAGATATTATCTGGCTATAATAAATAAAAATACCTAACTTCTATTTTGATTTGTCAGATAGATAGTTATTGGACAAATTTAACTGTTCTTTACCTCCACACCAATCTGTTATTAAGCGATCATCAATCCTAACTCAGAAAATGTCTCTTTTCCTTGATCCGTTAGCAAGCAGAGCCTAAGGCGAGAATTGAAGTGCTGAAACTTTTAGAGGTATAGATCTGGGGCAGCAAGGCGGAGGAAGAAGACAAGTGGGCCAAAGAAAGATGTGATGCTGTGTGACGTGATATATTTTCATACTGGCTACCATGTCCCAATGAGTCACAAAGAGAATTGGCAAGTCATTCAGGAAGCTTGCTCACTTAGCATGAAGGACCCTCCCAAAGGGCTATGAGGAGGACATGCACCTCGAGGTGGTCCAGACAAGTGGGAAAGGAAGACAGATTATCCATCTGACACTCTCCTGTTCCCCATTTCCCACTGGTCAAGTTTCACTATGTAGGGACTTAACTCTCCACGTTTCTGGATTGTGCCATCAGTCCCCTGGGAAGCAGAGGAAGCCACTGTATGGCATTCATGTCCTAAGAGGCAGGAGTAATTTGCATGAGGGTCATGGGGCCATGGAGGCCTGAGAATTTAACTCATACCTTCCATTTCGGGGAATTTAGTGGAGCAGTGGTGTGGTCCAGGAGATAGCCGTTGCCTTAGAAAGCAGAGGGCAGTCAGCCCATTGGAGTTGACATACAAGGTTCAACGTGATAGAAAATCCTACTGTCCAGTTTGAAACTTTGTAACATGAGAACTTTAGAAAAAGTAAAAATATAGAAGAAAAAGCATGAAAATGATTACTGTTTAGGAAAATAGACTTATTCATAAACAGGATTCTCCATAGAAACAGAGCCAATAGGAGATATCTATATCTACATCTACATCTATCTATATGTCTGTCTATCAACATACATATAAGTACAGAGATTTATTGTAAAGAATTGGCTTATACAAACACAGAGGCTGGTAAATCCAAAATCTGCAGGTTGTCCAGTGGTGCAGGAGACCTACAGAGAGCTGATGTTTCAGTTCGAGATTGTCAGGCAGAAAGAGCCAATGTCACATGAAGTCTGAAGGCAGTCAGCCAGAAAATTCTCTCTTACCTTGGGGGAGGGTCTTTTTGTTCTATTCAGGCTTTCGACTGATTGGATGAGACCCACCCACATTACTGAGGGCAATCTGCTTACTCTTACTATTAAAATGTTAATCTAATGGAATGTTAAAGTCTAGTAATTTAAATGTTAATCTCATCTAAAAAACACCCTCCAGAAACACTCAGAATAATGTTTGACCAAATATCTGGGCATCCTGTGACCCCATCAAGTTGACCCATAAAATTAGCCATCAAAAGTGGTCATCTGTCTTACTGGAAAGTTCTGTGTGAAACAGTAGGAAGGTATTAAAGCTAAGCAGTTCTGAATTCAAGCCCAGGCTCTGCCAGTTATTAGCTTTTTGACCCTAGGTAAGTCAGTTTATGCCTTTGGGCCTTGGCCTCCTCATCTATAAAATGTGGGGTTAGATGTCTAAGGACTTGATAAGTCCAAAATTTTCTGATTATACAATTCTTGGTACTTACCTACAAAAGCTGTGTTATAAAGAGATTAGAGGCCATAGTCTACCTACAGTTAAAGCCAAACACAAGAAACCTATGTAAACTTGTAAAGCAAGATAAATTTATGTCAACTAGATGGCAGAACCTCCTGATTTACTGAATGGGATGAGAAAGACTGAAAATGGAACTAGATTTGAAAAGGACAACTGTTGGAACATTAAGTGAGATGCAGTTTTCCTCTCCTGTGTTTTGTGACTACACTATAAGACCAATGGCATTTAGTTTGCCAATTCTCTTTCTGGGTTCTTGGTGATAATTTTCTTCGCACCTTTCTCTTCTTGTCCCAGTTGTTTTCTGTCCTGTTGCCTTTGTGTGGAAGTCGATGTGTTAGCGCACAGAATCTAGCCCTAAATGTACTGCCAGCTATAAGACAGAATACATCCTCTTAGATAATGATCATCAGGTCTGAGTATATGTAACAATTATAAGGAGATTGTACCGTAGGTGGTATGCATACATGAATAATAATAAGTATTGTTATTAATATGGCAAGTTGGCTCTGTTATTCCAGTCTGAGAGTATGTGAGATTGATAGGTTTGGTAACTTTTCATATAAAATAGTAAACTTGAGAAATAGCAGATATTTGGTCATTTGGGTGCAAAAATTTATTTTTATTTTTTAAAATGCAAAAATGCCTTCTTAAGGCAGTTTATTCTCCAACCAGTCAATTTGCCATCCTCTGTGCTGGATACTGTTGGTGCCCAAAGCACATTCTCTAGAAACTCCTCTCCCTGTTCATACATCAGTGGTGCTGAGAGACTTTTCTCTCTGTGGCTACAGTTATTTCTAATTGGAACTGAAGTGACAGTGTGTGTGGCAGCCATATTTCACAATGGGGACAGTAAAACAGAGAAAGCCAAACTGGAGGGAGAGGGAAGGGGGAGGAGGAAAGGGAGAGGGGGAGGGGAGGGGAGAGAAGGAGAGAGGAGGAGGGGAGAACAGACTCAGCCCTGAGGAGGACAAACGAGAGATGGCAGAAGAGCACAAGGCAACTGTTAGTTCACGTCCTTGTACCTTGTATCTAGAGTAAAGATGGCGAAGGGAAATTCATTGGTTAGATCCAGCCCGTAGAAACATTTTGTTTGATCTACATAGCTTAAAAAAATAATTTGCAACTGAGAGATTTTATATAAAAGATCCATATTCATAACTTGTTTTTAAAAAAGCGTATGTTCTGGCAACTTTTTTTTTTTTTCCAGTATGCAGGCCTCTCGCTGCTGTGGCCTCTCTGGTTGCGGAGCACAGGCTCCAGACATGCAGGCTCAGCAGCCATGGCTCACGGGCCCAGCCACGCCGCGGCATGTGGGATCTTCCTGGACCGGGGCACGAACCCACATCCCCTGCATCGGCAGGCGGACTCTCAACCACTGCGCCACCAGGGAAGCCCTGTTCTGGCAACTTTTGACCCACATTCCTTCATGGCAACGATGGAGCAACGGGCTGCAGGTGAGCTGTAGGTAGCTCCTTTAGACAGAACAGGAACTCTGTCCTCTTCACCGCAGTCACCACCACCCGCAGTGACTCCTTCCCACCTGCTTAACTGGCTTAGGATGGCTGCCTGGCCTCTCTGAGCTTTTGAGTTAAAGACCTTTGTAGGAGTCTCTTCTGTGGTCTAATCACCTTTAAATACTTTTCTCTCTAATCTACTCAGCACATCATAGGTGCCAATGACTAACTGTGACTGATGCCTAGAGATATTGCTGGAAACAGGCCTGCTCCAAACATCGGAGGGTCCTGGAGCAATACTGGTATTTAAAAGCAGTAAAGCGAGTTAGCAGGCTGTCAAATAAAATCCATTCTACCCTCCACCTGTGGCACATATATCTTTGTAATAATAAATCGAGAATATCCTTTAAGCTTTCATAGAATTAAATCTGGCAATGTGCCAAAGATGGCTGATTTTTTTTTTTTTTAAAGAATTATTTTTGTACATGTCTTGTGGTTCTTTGAATGAGATAGTGGGAGCAGTAAAATAAAGACCTACAGAATTTATTAATTGCTTTATATTTATCCCATAAAATTTATTTTCTGCTTTTATTTCAGCAAAACAAATACGTTGTTAAAACAAGATTTTCAAATAATTGTGGTCTATTCTCGGCCTTGCCATCTTTGTGAGTTATTGTGGTTCTAGATAGTTTTTTATTAACTTTATTTCAGAGAAACTTTGTGTTCTTAAAGTAGTAACAAGTGGAATTGTCCAAAAAATGCTTAAAGCAATATTTCAACTTGGAAATAATCATGAACTTTACATGTACAAGCCATGAATTTACAGATCATGTTTGAACATTGTAATAGAATTGCATGTGGTAAAATATCACAGACAATATTATAAAATACTTTAATTTCATTATATAAATCTATTATACTTATTCCTTAATTTTTACCCTATCTTATAGCAATTTTAGATCCACACAGTAAACTAAGGAGTTGCTATCATGCATGTATGTCTTTAGATAGGGCAGGGTGTGTGTGTGTGTGTGTGTGTGTTAATCTACCAGAAAAGGGAAAATTTTGTATGGTTCAACCTGATACGTCTTTAAGTTATTTGAATTGTTTCATGTTGTAAAATGGTTCTCAGCTGCCAACACCTCACTAATTTGTGTCTCTTGAACTACGAGTAGGAAAGAAAAGAGGCGAAATGGGTGATCCACCTTAAACCAGACCCCACAATCTCCTAAATATCCCAACTTTGCCATCCTCCCTTAAAGAGGGTAGTAAGACTCTGGGACGGTGGTATTCTCCCTTATCAGGTAAGAATAAATTCACCTTGGTCTTATGAAAAGGCCGTTTTGATGATATTTTGGGGGGAGTCAGCATTTGGCAAAAGAAGAATGGCTGAACACTGATAACTGGTGAAGCTGAATATATAACAAACACATATGGTGTTTGTTATACTGGTCTCTCTACTTTTATGTGTGTTGGAAAAGTTAAAAAGAAAAATGCTTGCGTTAAAACCTAGCTGGTCTGCAGGCCAAGAAAAGGAACTGATGAGTGAGTAATGAGAGCTCAAGACAACGTGATACGTAAGGCAGAAAACAGAGCCCTGGTGGCAGCCCCCTGTGGCCCCATCACAGGGTCTCCCTCAATTTGAGGAGTGAGAACATGAAACTCCCAACCCCATTCTTGACAATGTACAGCGCAGCCAAGCATCCCTGCTCACTCCTGAGTGGTACAAGGCAGACCCCCGGCCAGCCTACTGTTCTCATGAGCGTGCTCTCTGTCTGTGGTGGTACTCACTCCAGAGCTTGGAGAGTGTGAGGTAAACCCTCTTCCACGGTGTTATTTCTTTTTATTTTTAAATTTTATTGAAGTATAGTTGATTTACAATGTTGTGTTAACTTCTTGTGTACAGCAAAGTGACTCAGTTATACATATATATATTCTTTTTCATGTTCCTTTCCATTATGGTTTATCCCACGATACTGAATATAGTTCCCTGTGCTGTACAGTAGGACCTTGTTGTCCATGCATCCTATATATAATAGTTTGCCTCTGCTCATCCCAAACTCCCAACCCTTCCCTCCCCCGCCCCCGTCCCCCTTGGCAGCCACAGGTCTGTTCTCTATGTCTGCGAGTCTGTTTCTGTTTTGCAGTTATTTCTTACTATAGTAGGAAGAAGGTAGGTACATCAGTAAGGGGATTGTTAGCATGTGAAACAGCATAGGAGCCAGGCAGTTGGGAGAATCCCAGGGCCTGACTGGAAATCCAGATACCCCCACTGACTCTTAATATCTGCATGTGCTTTGCCACGTCTTTCCTCACTTCCTTTCATAACTCTCATAATCCTCAGTTTTCTCCTGAGCCTTCTTTATGACCTCAGCAGCCTCCAAGCAGTTCCCTTCCTCCACATCTACTCCCAGACCTTTGGTAATTATCATGGGGATGGGGTGCTGGGAGAGGGAGCTGTCCTCTTACTCCCTTCAGCTTCCTCCCGTAGAAACGACTCCAGGAAGCAACCTACATGCCCATCGACAGAAGAATGGATAAAGGAGATGGGGCACATGCGTACAATGGAATATTACTCAGCCATCAAAAAGGATGAAATTGGGCCATTTGCAGCAATATGGATGGACCTAGAGATTGTCATACTGAGTGAAGTAAGTAAGACAGAGAAAGACAAAGATATGATAGTGCTTGTATGTGGAATCTAAAAGAATGGTACAAATGAACTTATTTACAAAACGGAAATAGAGTCACAGATGTAGAAAACAAACTTATGATTACCATGGGGGACATTGGGGGAGGGATAAACTGGGAGACTGGGATTGACATGTACACACTACTGTATATAAAATAGATAACTAATAAGGACCTGCTGTAGAGCACAGGGAACTCTTCTCAATACTCTGTAATGACCTATATGGGAAAAGAATCTAAAAAAGAGTGGATATAGGTATATGTATAACTGATTCACTTTGCTGTACAGCAGAAACTAACACAACATTGTAAATCAACTCTACTCTAATAAAAATTTAAAAAAAAAAGAAGGCAAAAGGCCAAAAAGAAAAGAAAAACAGCTCCAGGAATGGTGGAGTTGTAGGCAGCCAGGCCCACCCACAGAAGCCAGTTTACCCATAATGTAGCAGCAGCTGGAGGAAAACACTATTGAAACAGTCCCATTCTGTTTCCAAAAATAGAGCCCAATTTTCTGAGTGGATCATTGAGGCTTCCTAGAAGTTAAGTAGCACCCACAAGTCAACATACCAAGTAGTAAGCCAAACAATGTTTAGTACTATTGTAGTACCATTAGTTCAGATTCTTATCCCCTGGCCAGTCCCTTACCACTTTCATTAAGTGATTTACTGTGTTGATGTGGTCATTGCCTAGATAGAGTTTTAACTTCAAAGTTTTTTTCCCTTTATCTATGCAGTTTTTTTTCTCTTTCTTTCTTTCTTCTCTATATCCCTTCCCTCTCTTGCTCTCACATTTCCCCTTTCCCCCTCCCTCCCTCCCTCTCCCTCCCTCTTTCCCTCCTTCCTCTCCATCTCTTTTTTTCCCTCCCTTCCAAAAGCAGGCCATGCAACTTTTTCACATTTCCCAAGAATGACAAAATTTTAAAGCTGGCCAAGTCACTAAAGACTGTCAAATCTAGCTGCTTCATAACTGAGGATACTGAGGTCTAGGAAAGTTTAGCCACTCACCACCCATGGCTGAGCGTATTCATGGTAGAACAGAGGCAGCTTTCAAGCCCCATAACTCTCCACCTGTACATTTTTTTGTATTATGCTGCTTTCTAGGCTTTTCAGCTTTCAGCATTTTAGTTATTAAATGAATAGTATCTCTAATGGGTGATAAGCCTTTTTTTTTTTTTTCCTACGGTACGCGGGCCTCTCCCACTGCAGAGCACAGGCTCTGGACGCGCAGGCTCAGCGGCCATGGCTCACGGGCCCAGCCGCTCCGCGGCACATGGGATCTTCCCGGACCCGGGCAGGAACCTGTGTCCCCTGCATCAGCAGGCGGACTCTCAACCACTGTGCCACCAGGGAAGCCCCAGTGATAAGCCTTTTAACATTTATATTTCTTTGTAAGTTGATTCTAGATATTCTATTTTTGCTCACTGGATTGACCATTTCTGGTCAGTTTTGTGGTAGTAATTCATGTCCTCTTGTTCCAGGATTTGATATTTACTGTTGTAGCTGAGAGGCACAGTATCACACATGAATTTTTAATGATTTCTTGAGGAACATTAAGAAGTTAGGTGGTTTCTGTGCAAAGTCCAGTCCAGTGACAACACGCCCAGCAGTGATCTGAGTTGAATCCTGCACTGAGGTATTGATACCAAATATAGATACAGAGCAGCCCTGACTGCTCCAGGGCCCAAGGGAATGCATTCTCTCTGGATGTATGTAAACCACTTGCAAATGACAGGCAGCTTACAAGGTCCATGGAAGGTGGAGCTAAACCCTTGTCTCAAGGAGGTGATAAGGGCAAATTTTATTTTATAACAGTATGTCCTTAGTAATTACAAATAGTTGTAGAGTGAGACATTATGCTTTTGGAACTATAAATATCTGCTCTTTTTAGTATTAGCAAAGAGTTTTCCTGCCTAATCTTAGCAATGTATGACTTCTGAGTTATTTTTTTTCCAGTATGATTGGTGGCTGGTACATTTTATTAAGTTTCACTAGCCTACATTTGTGAGCCCACTGGGGAAAGGGCTGGGAGAAGGAGAGAAAAGGTCTAAGAGACAAGGGAGGATATGACTAGAAGGGTTTCCTTTGTTGCTACCGAGCAAAAGAAAATTCAGAATTGCTTCATGTTTGGATTTGACCCAGCTTTTATCTAGCTAGCTAATACTGCTTCGTTAGCAACATGCTCTAAGCTGGGAGTTCTTAATCTTTTTTTTCCCCTCTAAGCCATGCAGGATGCGTGATGGCTGGGGTATGGAATTTTCCCATCGTGTGCCAGGGTTATGAGCAGTTCCCAGTGGAAGAGCTGCAACAACTCCACCCCTTAATCTCCACCAAAGAATGCAGCTGGGAATGCGTGGGAGACAGAGTGATGCCGTTAGAGAAAAAAGCGTGGATCGGCTCTAATTTATTATTTAGAAATTCAATTATTCACAACTGTCAATATTTGACAAATGACTTGCAAGTTGCAACATGCCAGGGTGTTGAAACAACACTGGTGAGGACTGTTGCTTGAATTAGCTAAATTAAGTAGCCAGACATTTTGTTTCTTGGGAATATCAGAACTCTTGTCTGTCTTCTTAATTAATAATTATATCATACCCCATATCATATATATATGATATATCCCCCAAAATTATAGATTAATGGTCCATTGAAATGAGAAGTATAACTATGTACTGTCATGAGTCTAAGGATGAGGAAACCAACAATCAATGTAAATGTCTGTGGCAGATTAAAAATGGATACAAATTCTCTGATGCTCCTCTCATTAGGAGGTGGGTCTGTTATCCTGCCCTTGAAAGTGAGCTGACTCATATCTGCTTTGAGTGATAGAGTATGGCAGAAGTGATGTTATACCAGTCCAGGGGAAGCCTTTCAGTGGACTGGCACCTTCTACTTTGGTCTCTTGGAGGTCAGCCACCATGTAAAAAGATAGATGACCCTGAGACTACAGTGCTGTGGGAAGTTCAAGCCACATGGAGAGGCCCTTAATGAAGAGATGCCATGTGGAGACAGAGGCCGGGAACATAGATCTGTTGGCTATTGGAGTGAAGGAGCCAGCTTGGAACGTGGTCCTCCCATCCCACCTGCCCCATCTGACACCACATGGATCAGAACTGCCCAGCTGAACTCTTTTGGGATTTCTGACCCTCAAAATCATGAACAAAAATAAATTTTTTTAAAAGCCATTAAAACAATAGATAATCAGAACAACCTAGGTTGAGAATTTTAAAGAGATACAGAATATTGTGTTGTAAGCATTGGCATTTATATAAGGAGATTACCGGTGGAAATGGGAGCAGATTTATATGGACCAAAGCTCAGAGAACATGTGCAAAGAGGATGCTGTTGATACTGAAAAGCAGAGTACTTAAATGGAACCGTGGGAGGAGAAGGAGCAACTTAGAAACTTCTCTTGGAAAGTGTAGGAGGAATTACGGGGAGAAAAATACACTTTCCCCTTCCTAGAACAAAGGAGGTTTCACTGAGTGGGCCCCAGGTAGCTGAGATGTGTTCTGCTTATGGGTACCCATGGAAGTGTGGGGCTGTCGTTCTTCAACGGGATGACTCATTAAATTGCTATCTGTGTCTGACTAGAGCTTCAGCTATACCACTTAAAAATTTTTTTTTCTTTAATTTTATTTACTTTTTAAAAATTTTTAATTTTTTTAAACATCTTTATCGGAGTATAATTGCTTTACAACTAACAGCTATACCACTCTGCTGGGAGGACGAGGGTGCTGAAGAGGGTGGAACTGCCCCTCCTACCTTGAATCAGTTTACGACTTCAGGCTGCTACCTGGTAACCGTGGGGCCCCTACTCTGGTGTCTCTCTCACCCTAGTAGCACCCCAAATATTGGGCCCAAGCCCTTTTTCTCATTGCTTCTCTGGCCACCTACCCTACTCTGCCCATAAAGTAACATAACTTCAAATATTCTAAGTTTTACTATATTAAATAATTACTTAATACATTTCTCCTGATTTATATAAATGAAAAAATTACAAATTGACTAAAAGTATATTTATTGTATGCTCTAGTTTTGGGGAGGGGTGTACCTACAGCATACTGATTCCATGACACTGGAAGAGAGAGCCAACATAACTTTTGCTAAAAATATATATTCTAAAAAGATGTGAAAGGTTGGATTTGATTGTATGCAATGTCAGACGAAACAACATAGAATTTCATAGGAATGTATGCAGAGCTGGGACTTGGGTTCCACACACCAGTTGCTCTCCTTTGGAAGGCGCAGGTGTGGATCTGGAGTAGCAGTTGACTCCAACCATCTGGGTCCATGGGGTGATGTAACCACCAGAACCACGCACGGTTATCTTGGGCCACATGCAAAGAGTATAATGTTAAAAGGAGGAGGTGCAAATCCCATTTCAGTCTTCACTGAACAAACCATGCCTGGAGTAAATAACATGTTCAGGGTAGTAGGTGCACTTTAAGAGGATATTTTCGCAGTTTATCCAGTTCTATACAACCCAGAAAGACGCTGAAGGGATTCTAAATCACACCATGTGAAAATGTACTGAAGGAATGGGGAAGATTTGGCCAGGAGACCAGAAGATGGAGTAGATTCATTTTTTAGGGGTGTTCATTCACGGTTGAAAGTAACAAGAGGCGAGGGAGGGATCAAG
Source organism: Phocoena sinus (assembly GCF_008692025.1). Lineage (NCBI taxonomy): Eukaryota > Metazoa > Chordata > Mammalia > Artiodactyla > Phocoenidae > Phocoena > Phocoena sinus. The sequence continues at coordinate 12,586,001 of NC_045778.1, read as the reverse complement.
TGGAAAGAAAGTTTTTTCAAGAATTAGAGGAATCCAATAAAGGAGTTTGTGGAGTGTAAATTTCTTGTTCCTGAAGGTTTCAAGCAGCAGTTGGGGGATTGCCCTGGTACAAGTTTAGATATTAAAAAAGAATTAGACCAGCTAACTCCTGAGGTTCTTAAGAATCCCATCAATAGGAAGGATGTATTTGATCATCTGAAAATTAATTCAAGCTAAGGTGTTAATAATGAAATGTGTTTCTTCCCAAGAAAATTTTTGTTTTAATAAGGCGTTCTAAATCAATAATTCTACTACCATGCCCCCATCTTGTCCCATAGCAAACACTGGTGATTGATCGATCCCTTGTCTTTCTGGCTGGACTGGGACCACACCTCAGGAACAAGCAATGTTCTGGGCAACTGGTACCATCAGCTGTGTTGGCATAACAGCATGAAATCTGTTTGTTATTCCTGCAAAGCCAAGGAAGAAAGGTCTGAAACAGGAAAGCCTCATTATCTGAAGGTAACTTGTCTTGGAAAAAGCCCACTTAAGGTGAGTCACTTAAAACAGGAGCTAACATTTCAAAGTAAATAGAAAAAATAAGGGGTGAATAGAGCTTTATCTTGGGGAAAAAAATAAACGGCGGAAGTGAATATTCACTCATTTCATTTCACAAGCGTTTACCGGGTAGCTACCATGGTAGACACCATTTTCAGCCCTGGGGGTACAGTAGTGAATAAGACCCACAAATCTTTGTCTTCAAAGAGCTCCCATTCTAGTGGGGGAGGCAATTATAACACAAATAGACGAACAGTTATTACATATCAGGTCCTATGAGGACAATAAGACAGAATAAAGTGATGGGAGCTGCTAATTTAGGGAGTGTGGTCAGGGACATTTTCCTCAAAGAAGCACATTTGAGCAGATCTGGGGGTGGTGTTCCCAGCAAAGGGAATAGCAAGTGCAAAGGGCCTAGGGAAGGATCAAGTTCACCTGTTGTAATAAGAGCAGGGAGGCCAATACGATTGGAGGGAAGTTCAGAGTTGTCTCAGGGCCAGGGTGCATAGGGCCTGGTAGGTCATGGTAAGTAGCAAATATGTTATAAAAATGTTCTTACTTTCCATTATGGATATAATTGTCATAACTAATTCTTAGAAACAATGAAAAATAAATTATGCCCATTGGAGGGGATTTATGTATAATTTTTCTGCAAAAATTTTAATAGCTCAGAATGATCACCTTCACTTGACATTTGACATGTACTACATAATTATTAAAAGGTAACATTTACAAAATTAATTAAGGGCTTCATACATTTTTCCAGGAACCACTCTTAATCCTTTGATATTTAACTCATTCCCTTCGGTATTGACACGTCACCATCCTTGTCAATTTTTTATTCTTGTTATTGCCAAAACCTCGTTTATCACTGGTCTTGAATGTGATTCAAACCAGTCTCCACCATCACTTCCACTGACTTCATGGAATCCTGAATCTTTTACACAAATTAAAACTTTGATTAGCAATCCATTTACATATCTGCATTTTGTTGTCAGATGAATCAGAGAGAGATTGTCACACAGAGGTGGACTTGCTGTACACTAGCATTCATTGGAGGGTGGGGGGATGTTTGAATGGAAACCAATATCATAACCAGTCCTCCACTGGTTTATATTTTTGGTATCTCAGCTTTGCCTCGCTGGACATCTTTGAATCTTCGGGAGCTCTGAGAGGTCGATCCCTCAGATGATGAGGCCTCTTTGGTTGCCACATCAGGTACTGGGGCTGGAGAGGGAAAGGACAAGAGGACAGAGAATTAGGGAGAGTTTCCTTAACGGAACATTACCTTTTCAGGCAAGAGTTCTCTCTTTGCGCAGGGAAGCCTGCTCACTCCCAAGGGTGCGGGCAGGAAGCTCCGAGGCGCTGTGTGCCTACCAGTGGAGCAGGCCTGTGCTGACTTCCTGGCTTTGTTAGGGTGCTGGCTGCTTGCCGCAGGAGCCTGCAGAAGGTGATTTCTCAGAATGGAATGTTCTTCCAGGGATGTGTGGGTATTTTACATCAAAGAAATGTAAAGTGAGCACAGAGCCAGTCTGGATGGAGCTCATTTCATTTTTAAGAGCAGTCCATCTGCATTTAGGAAAGTTTTCATTTTTATTGTTCTTAAAAAAAAAAAAACCAAACCCTATATAAACACTGTGCCATTATGAGAAATAGAAAATATCATCTTTTAAACCTACTACCCAAGCACAGCAGTTTGTTCATCCTGTTCTAAACTTTGTTTATATATTCTTATTTATTGTAATAATAATAAAAATTGATGACAACATTTATGGACTTTTTCCTGTCATTTTCAGTTACGTCATTTAGTCTCCATTAAAATCCGTGAGATAGGTCATTATTACCTCCAATTTTTACAGTTGAGAAAACTGAGGCATGGAGTGGTTGTCCAAGTTCAAACTACTAGTAACTGGTGGGTCTTGAACCCTGGCAACTCTAGACATTTCTTTCTTGACCACTATATTATTGCTTTATATTTTGCGTACAGCCAAGTCCATACATTAGAATTAATTTATCTTCAATTATAATAAAGACTATTAAGTCTGAAATTCAGCTGTTGATTTTAAGAGTACTGATAGAAAAAGTAAAACATTGAAACTTTTAACATTTAAGTGAATTAACCATATTAAATCTAGCATCTTTATTCCCCCCTTATTCTACTTACATTGTATAAAATAGGGTTGTGCATAAAATATATACTATATATTATATGTGTATACATACATTCATAATTACTATAAAAACATCATGATAGGGACAGTGTCTGGCTTGTTCATAGCTGTGGAATAGTGACAACCGTGTGGCATCATTTGTTCAATTAATAATTATACCAGTTAATCTGTTTTGCATTTTTTTTTCCCTGATACACTCTGGAACTTTTTCCTCAAAATTCCCAGTTCAACATGATGTTAATAGATAACATTGAACAAGAAACTGGTCTTCATTGAGTTTGAGAAATGTTGGTTGAAAAACAAAATACTGCCTAATATGCATTGTGAAGTTATAATATACATCCTTTCAAAAACTTATTTCTGATCATGTAACTCTCTTTTTTTCTTTTCTTTTCTTAGACCATCTGGGAGACTAGAATTCCACTGAGGACACTTTGGGAAACACTGATCTACAACTTACTTGTAGAACTCCAGGACTGTGGGTTTTCTGCTTCTCTTTTTAAACTCATCTTGAACTACTATTTAGTCAATTAGTGTCTCCAAAATAACCGGATGTTGTATGATTATTCACCAGTATTTTCCTATTCCAAGTTGAATAATACAAAATATCAGAACAACACAAAGCCCCAGACACTATAAAGATAAACTTTAAACCTGATTTAAAATGAAAACAAATAATGTTAGAAGAATTGGTTAAAAATAAGAATTAAAATGGTTGAGTTTTTTACATGCTGCGAAAAACAAGTATTTTTTTTTCTGGGACATTTTTGTGTCTGTTTTAACCATAATCAACTATATCAAAAAATGGTTTCATTGAATGAGAATACTACCTAAAAGCTAATTTTAGTCCATACTATTCATGGAGCCACTGAAAATCCTTATTTCTTATCCATGGACATTATTGAATACCTGCACTTATTTTATACAGTTGTTATTTCACGTTATTTTTGAAGGGCCCACATTACTTCATACACTTGTCCAAGTCCTGTTTCAAAGTTGAGAGCATTATATTTTTCCATTCCAAATAGATCACTAGGAATACTTAAATGAGAAAAGTATGATCTTTCTCTGCATTAGAACATTTGGAATCAGCACCATAGACAATGAGTAAAAGAGGTTTCTGAAAACTGGCAACCTTTGAATTTTTAGAGCCAAGAATGCTGAATATAAACTTACCTTTTTTGGTCTCAATAAAACAGAAAGAATAAACCTCGTTTTGTGATTTTTTAAATAATGTGTACACATACATGGTGTACATAGAAGAGGCCATGTCTGACACTCCTGAACATAACTCGTATGAGGCAGTAGGTGGCTTAGGAATGTATTCACACTATATATTAAATCATTTAAGGGCTGAATACTTCTAAAGTTATTTCAGTCCATAGAGTTCAAATCTGAGACCATATAGACATACCTCATTTTATTGTACTTCCCTTTATTGCTCTTTGCAGACACTGCATTTTTTTGTTTTGTTTTGTTTTGTATTTTTGCGGTACGCGGGTCTCTTACTGTTGTGGCCTCTCCCGTTGCGGAGCACAGGCTCCGGACGCGCAGGCTCAGGGGCCATGGCTCACGGGCCCAGCCGCTCTGCGATATGTGGGATCTTCCCGGAGCGGGGCACGAACCTGTGTCCCCTGCATCAGCAGGCGGACTCTCAACCACTGCGCCACCAGGGAAGCCCAGACACTGTGTTTTTTTTTTAACAAATTGAAGGTTTGTGGCAACCCTGTGTCAAGTAAGTCTTTTGGCACCATTTTTCCAACAGTATTTGTTCATCTTGTGACTCTGTCACATTTTGATAGTTCTCGCAATATATCAGACTTTTTCATTATTATTATATTTGTTATGGTGATCCGTGATTAGTGCTCTTTGATGTTACTATTGTAATTGTTTTGGGGCACCACGAATTGCACCCATAGGAGATGATGAACTTAATTGATAAATGTTCTGTGTGTTCTGACTGCTCCACCAATTGGCCATTCCCTGTCTCTCTCCCTTTCCTTGGGTCTCCCTATTCCCTGAGACACAACAGCATTGAAATTAGTCCAGCTAATAACTCTACAATTGCCTCCAAGTGTTCAAGTGAAAGGAAGAATTGCACATCTCTCACTAGCATCAAAAGCTAGAAATGATTAAACTTAGTGAGGAGGACATGTGAAAGCTATAGGCCTCTTGTGCCAAACAGCCAAGCTGTGAATTCAAAGGCGATGTTCCTGTAGGAAATTAAAACACAGCATCCATTCTTCAGCCCATGAATCGAGGAGTACTTTAGACTTTCAAGCCTTGTTGGCTAAGAAATAGATCTTGTAAGGCTGTAGCTGCCCTAGGTTGTGATTCCTCTGATGGATCTAGGTGAAGTAAATTGAAAACCTTCTGGAAAGGATTCACCATTCTAGATGTCATTAAGAACATTGGTGATTCATGGGAAGAGGTCAAAATACCAACATTAACAGCAGGTTGGATGAAGTTGATTCCGACCTTCACGGATGACTTTGAGGGGTTCAAGACTTCAGGTGGTGAGTCAGTAACTGAAAATATGGTGGAAATAGCAAGGGAACTAGAATTAGAAGTGAGCCTGAAGATGTGACTGAACTGCTGCAATCTCATGATAAACCTTTAACGAAAGAGTTGCTTCTTATGGTTAATAAAGACAGTGGTTTCTTGAGATGTAATCTATTCCTGGTGAAGATGCTGTGAAGATTATTGAAATGGCAGCAAAAGATTTAGAATACTACACACACTTGGTTGAGAAAACAGTGGCAGGGTTTGAGAGGACTGACTCCAATTTGAAGTTCTGTTGTGGGGAAAATGCTATCAAACAGCATTGCATGCTCCAGAGAAATCATTCGTGAATGGAAGCTTAAATTGACGTGGCAGACTTCCTTGTCTTATTTTAAGAAATGACCACAGCCTCCCACCCTTCAGCAACCACCACCCTGACCAGTCAGCAGCCATCAACATCGGGGCAAGACCCATCCCCCGCCAGCAAAAAGATTACAACCTGCCAAAAGCTCAGGTGATGGTTAGCATTTTTTAGGAATGAAGTATTTTTAAATTAAGTTATGTACATTGTTTTTTCAGACATAATGCTATTGCACACTTAGTAGACTACAGTATAGTTTAAACATAACTTTTTTTTTTGGTGGTATGCGGGTCTGTCACTGTTGTGGCCTCTTCCGTTGCGGAGCGCAGGCTCCGGACGCGCAGGCTCAGTGGCCATGGCTCATGGGCCCAGCCACTCCGCGGCATGTGGGATCTTCCCGGACCGGGGCACGAACCCGTGTCCCCTGCATCGGCAGGCAGACTGTCAACCACTGCGCCACCAGGGAAGCCCCTAAACATAACTTTTATACATACTGGGAAACCGAAAAATTCGTGTGACGAGCTTTATTGCAACATTTGCTTTATTGTGGTGGTCTGGAAGCAAACCTGCGATATTTCCAGGGAATTCCTGTGTTAGGCTTTTATTCAGCTACTTTTAAAAATATTTAGAGAGAGGAAAGGAAAATTGCAAAGGACCTTAAGGAAACCTGTTGGTCTTTGAAAACTCTATTTTGATTTTTCAAAGTATAACTTTGAAAGTTAAAGATATGACTCTGATACAAATATAGGGACATATCAGAGATCTGTTAACTTTAATAAGGGGATCCATAAGAGGGGATCTATGAGATGATGATTAATGAGGGGATCTATAAGATGATGATGCTCTTGGTTCCAAGAGCGTTTTGAGGATCTGAACATTTGCAGGCATTTAGAAAGAATGTTAGTATAAGATTGTTAGGTTAGATGCGAGATTGGTTAAAGCTGCACAACGCAATAAAACCATCAATGCTGAGGTTATCTTTTCCTCTGGACGGATTGGACAAAATGTACCATGTTAACGCGTAACTCCACCGTGTCAGGAATCTAACTTAAGAGTGAATAGCATGTCAAACACATCCTTTTTTTTTTTTAGAGAATTAAGCAGTCCTTGGGTGGACCTGTGAAAAATGTCTCGTGACACTGAAAGGTCTCACTCTTTCCCCTTAGTACCAAGTTTTGAGTAATTTTTCTGATAACCTGAAAATGAAATTTTGAAATTTTTTGCTATCGTTTAACTCACCGTCTGATATAATTTTGACTAAAAACCATCTCAGCTGCTCCTGGGAGTGGACAAATTAAAAGAAGGGAATGGGGGAATCTTCTTAATTCGAAATTCAAAATAAGCATCTTTCCCAGGTGACTGTTCACTCCATATCAAGGTCAACGGGCAGGAGAAATTAACGATGGAAAGAGTGCAGGACAAACATCTCCAGGGTAACGAAGCAAGTAGGGGCTAACAGCCTTCCCCTCCCCCAGCAAGGCTGCCTTTATTTAAAGGCGGTAGCGTGGGTGCATTTGCTCTCTCATCTTTTGTAAAGGTGGTTGGGAGTGGAGCTCGGGCGGGCTGCTCTTGCAGAGGAAACCCCAATCTCGCTCACGGTCCCCCCACCCAGTCACCAGCTAATGCCTGGAACAAATTCTTCACCCGCCCTGCGTGGGCTCATTCACAGCTCTGCAGTCCGGGGCTGGGCGCTTCCTCTTCGGGACTGAAATAACAGAGTGCAGACAGATCTGGTGTGATGCAGCTAGCCCTCTTTCAGAGGCTTTTCTTTTTCCTGGGCAATAAACACACACCCACACATCCACACCCCCAAAACAGCAGCTGTGTTTCCCTCCCCCTTCTCGTTCCCTTCCAGCTTTTTCTGAACGGTTTCTGAATCTCTGCGAGCCTCCATCCCTAGAGGGAGGTAGCTCTGTAAAACTGGTAGGAGACGTCTGGAAGAAAGCAAGTCGCCCGCGGATTTCAGCACCTAGGCAGAAACAGTCAGGCTTTCCCGGGGGTGGCGGGCACCGGGAGGCCCGGATTAAACTCGGCGCCCGGCTGACGAGATTGGGGTCGCGCGGTCACGCTCCAGGTGCTCCTCGAGGGGGTCCCGGGGTCCCGGCCCCGTCGCCGCGCCCCGCCCAGCTCTGTCCCCGCAGCCTCGCGGGCTGCCGGGCTTTGTGGTTCGCCCGTGCGGCCGGGCCCCTGCTGGGGGTGTCGTTACGAGCATGTGCAGACAGCAGCCCAAGGTAGAGCGAGTGTGCCGGGGAGCCCTGAGACTTGCCTTGCAATGCCATGTTTGTGTATGTGCTCTAACTCCCGGAGAGCGATCAGGGAGACGGCTCCCCGGCCGGACTTGGCTGATGTTTTCTTGTTTCTGTTTCAGCCTTCAGGATAATTCCTTCAGCAGCACCGCTGTAACAGAGTAAGTGATTTTTGTCACTAAAATAAGATTTGCATGCCTTTCTCAGGAAGCAACTATCGGGAAGGTATTCTCTACCGTTTCCAGCCGCTCTACCGGGTACTAGACGCATTGTCTCCTGTAATCTGGGGTTGTGAAGCCCGCGAGATGTGGGGACTGATGGGGCCCAGAAATCTTTACAGGTTGAAATCAGTGTTTTAGCAACTACGGGAGAGCGATTAAAACAAACTGATGGCCTGCGGGAGCTCAGTGCTCCAAAATACGTGTTCTTGGAGTTCAGATTTAAAAAAAAAATAAATCTCTTTGACATGTCAATAGGAAAGCTTTGTTGTATTTTGCCAACGCTGGTGTCTGTTTTCATGGAGCATGCTGTGTACATTTACGGCAAATAGGAGATGGATGTGAAATGAGTTGGATTCCAGCATGTGATAAATAGGCTAAACTTAGTCTCACCCTCTGCTGTGTACAGACTTTTAAGACACAGTAGAGTAAACTTTTCTTGCATGCCCTTTGTCAATTTTGTCTTCTGCTCTCAGAGATCTGGCTATAGGAGGAATGCGTTATCTAGTCTCATGGTTAAAGCTTTCGATTGGGACGACTAACACCGTTCAAACATGGAATGAAGGAGTGAATATTTTATTCAAGGCCAGCATGCATGGTATTTTTTTATTAGATATTTATAGTTTGTGGTTTTAATTCTTGTCATTCCTTCCTTAATATGTTTTTCTAATACTATGTTATATGTATATGTTAAAAATTAACAGGTAGTATATTATGCTAATACTATATGTAACTGATATATAATTTATATATATCCATATATGTATGAAATGTCTATACTTTATTTAGGAGTCTTTCTCTAGGCTAACTCATTATGTTTACTTCCGGGACCTTATGATAGAAGTCACTCTAAACATTTTTTTCAGGATAAAGGGGGTATAAGGTTGTATACTCAACTACATTTAAAAACGCTGCATCAAAAAAAGTTTGATACAGAAGTCCCGGTAACTTGGGAGTTATTTGCTAAAGTTCCCTAAAAGGCAAATAAATTATGTGAGTTTCAAGTCACTGTCACAATGACTTGGTGATGGAGGGCTGCAGGGCTTCCCAGGCCCTCTTGTTTTTCACATTCCTTTGTTTCTCTGTTTGGATATGCTGCTCTCTCAGTGTTGAGCTTTGGGCTCACTTAAGTTTAGTTACTTTTTTTAAAAAAAAAGGCCCAGGGTTGATTTTAGAAGATCCAATGTAGAATACTCATTGGGACCTGCTGTGTCCCCTTAATGAGATTGCTTGGTAATGGTGCTACAGCTTTGCTTTTCTAAAAGCCTAAGAGTGGGGAGAGATGCAGGCCAAAGCATGCAGGCCAAAGATGAGGCTGTGACTCCCTGGTTCAGGTGCACAGGTATTGCTTTCCTCCGTGTGCTGTGCTTGCAGCACCAGATGCTTCCTGGGCCTGATTCTCAGGACCCCTGTGTGGCTGAATCCTCAAAGTCAGCCGTAGGCATAGCAGCTTCAAAATGGAGTCACTTAATTCTAGATTTCACATGGACAGTTTTTAAAAAAATGGTTTTATAGTTAAATGCTGGGGAAAGTCTGGTACCTTGTCTTTGGACACTCCTCAAGGAGTTCTGATTGCATGAGGTCCTGTTGTGTTCACAGAAGTGACAGTGATTTATTTTAAAAGGCACTGAGTGACAATGGGAATGCCATCTGGCTAATCTAAAAATCTGAGGAGAACATTTGAAGCATACCAAATCTTCATAGGTGTAACAGTACAGGCGAGGGTCATTTAAAGCTAGTCATCATCTAATATAGTATTTTCTCCTCCCCTCAGTAATATGAACCATTTTCCGTGGTTCTCTGGGCATGACCCTAAAGTCAGCAGGACCAGGATGCACTACACTGAGACAAAGAAGTAGCATGTCATCAGTAAATGTTCACGTCTGGTCTCGGCATGCACAGAGGAGGCACTTGCCTCTCTTATATGTTTTAGATACGAGAAAACGTCCCCTTTCTCCTATCCCCACCTCACTCCTACTTCCTCCTACTTACACGTACTTATCTTTTTTAGTGCCTGAAATTCTATCTAGAGATGATTTTGTTTTTGGATGAAGAACTCTGGTGGTGACCCTTATTAAAATGGAAATTAAAAAGTCTGTGCCCCTGGGAGGTGGATTCAAATTGTCGTTAATACTTTAATATAAATTATGTTAGCAGCTAGTCTAACCTAAGAGGGTTCTGCTTTGCCAGCTCGGGGTCTTATAAGAGTCAAGGCGAAGGGGAATTGGGAGGGACTCAAGGATGTATTTTATGCTTTTCTCAGTTTCTCCCATGCCTGGCCCTGTCTGTGCAGCTCTGGACCAGTTCAATTTCTTTTGCTACCCACATTCTTCTGAGATCAGAATGGCCTTGGCCTTGGCCTTCTCTTCTGTATCTGCAGCGCCCTTTCATCTGTTATTTTTCCATGGTCATTTCCTCTGTTGCCCTGGCTAACCCATTATTTGAAATGAAGCCTGCCCAGCAATGAATTCTGCAACAAATTAGTTATTATGCAAAGCAGTAATTCTCAAAACCAACTGATTATCAATATCAACTGGGGAAGGGAATGGGGGCTTGTGAAAAATCCAGCTTCCCAGGCTTTATTCCCAAGTGGGAACCTAGAAATGGGTGATTATGTTGGAGTCAGCCCACTTGCTGGTCTGGGTTTTTAAACCTTTAGGTCAGTGTTGAACTGTTCAGAAGCATACTAGTTACGTGGGGAGAGGGCAGAAAAACTCGCATTCCTGGGCTCCACCCCCAGAGAGTTGATCTAGTGGGGCTGGGGGTGGAGATGAGGCTGGAACTTGCTATTTTTTTTCCCATTTTTAAAATTAATTTATTTTTAAAAAATGAAGTATAGTTGATTTACAGTGTTGTGTTAATTTCTGCTGTACAGCAAAGCGAGTCAGTTATATATATATATATATATATATATATATATATATATATATACACACACACATACACATTCTTTTTTATATTCTTTTCCATTATGGTTTATCCCAGGATATTGCATATAGTGGAACCTGTATTTTAATCAGACACACTTTGAGAAATCCCACAGGATTGCAGGCTATACCCCTGCAACTTTGCCTTCAAGGGGCATGGTACTGCAGGGAATAGAAGTCCCCTTCCGGGTACAACTACATTTTATCTAATCACCAGACTGAGATCTCTCTTCTTATTTACCTCGAGACAAAAAAGAGAACCTCTCATGGGTACTTCTTACTCCACCATTATCCTCAGAAACAAGTCTTTCTCTCTCTTGTGAACCCCTGGGAACGTAGACTGAAGAGACTGTTCAGTGGGCTTAGTGTGGTGGAGCAGAAGTGACACAGGCATCACTGCTTTACACCTCGGGATCCTGGGAAATTCCTCAGCCCCTGTGTGAAGGTAATTCCTACCTCACACCATTGTCAGGCTTAATTGAGATCATATGAAAGAGAAGGTGAACTATAAAGTACCATCTAACTTTTTCTTGTTTGTGGTTGATAGAGGAAGCAAAAGTCCAAATAGAAGAGTTACGACCCTGAGCATTTCACAAAGAAATGATGGCGAGGACAAATTATCCATGTATTGTCTGGGCAACAACAAGTTAGGAGCTCTGGGAACTTAGAATCTAGTTGATGAGAACCTCAAAGGAAGTCAGTTAATAGAGGTGTCTTCACATTTTTACTGTGAACAACAATAAACACATTTTATGTTGCACTCCAGCACAAATGTATAGATATGGTTTATTTAAACAAGTTTCATGAAATAACACCTAACCCTCACTATACTGACATTTTCTATTCTGTTTCTCTACCAATAGTAACAACAAAATGCTGAGCTACTGTCTAATTTCAGGACCTCCTAATAGGTCACAGTTTATAGTTTGAAAAAGTTTGTACTAGAAGATGCCTGGTTTTGATAATTTACAAAGAACATCATTAAAGCGTTGGTCTTTAAATTCTTTTATTGGAATAACATGTAGGAAGAGAATCTCATGCCCAAGAGCAGTTGGACACTTGATCTGAGTTGATTTTTTTTCCAGGAGTAGGAATATTTGGATATGGGTTCCCAGTGTGGAATCCAGTTTTATAATTGGGCCAGTATTGTGCATTTGTGGGGGCCTCCTGGGCGAGGAATCAGTAGAACAATCAGAAAGATGTTAATTGAGTAGAGCTTGATGGTCTTCATCAAAGCAAATGGAAATTGAACTAAAAGAGCTTGCATATGTGTGCCGCGGAAGCCATAAGGAGATCTATTTCATCGCTATGTCTGCAAGCTAGGAATTGTGTTTTCTTGAGTGATGACTGGAGTTGTTCAGTAGTCCTTAAAATCGGATCAGCTAATTAGGTCTGGCTTCATATTTCAGAAAGCATCTGCAACTTTGTATGTTCTGGTACTGATTTCTTATTTTTAACTAATTGTACTTTGGGAAGAAAAATTAATAAATCAAATGAGGGGGAGAAAAAATAGTTCTTGCCAAATTCCCAAACAATAGGTATTGTTGAGCTCTAAGGTTGAAACTCTGTTTGAACCCTAGTTCTTTGGAAGCAACAATTCTAGATTTCTGTTCTTCATTGGCTTTTCTACTTAGCTAGGTTGTTTTTATTGGGAAACATTTTTATTCATTATACAGCTCCGACGATCTATTATAGTAACTGCCTCTAATGGAGGAGAACAAGACAACGTTTAGGAATTTAATTGTTGTTTTCCATGAGATGGACAAAGTGGGTTATTGAGAGTCAAAAAAAAAAATGGGAAAGCAAGGAAATTGAGTTCATTTTGTTAAGTCGATGCATTTTTTTTTCCCAGCTGCCAGCAGGTAAAGAGGGTTAGAGTCTGTTAGGTTAGAGCCTTTGTTTAATTCATTACAAAACCATAATTTAAAAGGGATAGTAAGGGAAGAGGACTGAAACTTTCATCCATTTGTTTTGTGGGTAAATTATACACCACTGCTGGTAAGGAATATTTTAAATTTTTAAAAGGTTTCATGTAGTATAAATACTGTATTATGGTTATATCTATGTATGTAGATATTTATTTACTTATGTCTACTCATTACATTGGGACTCTGTCAGAGCAGGGTCTCGGTCTTTCTCAACTTTCTGTCCTTTAGCAGTAGTGCTACTCAAAGTGGTGTTCTTGTCTGAGACAAGAACAGTACAGAAATAGGGAGTATGCCTTTAATAACTTTTATAGGAATTTGATATTCCTGTGACCTTTTTACCAAATTATCTCTCCACAGTGGATTGGAAATAGAAAACCAGCTGGTCAATCGGGAATCCCCAAAAGTTTGAGAAGCACAGCTCCAGTGCCTAAGGCAGTACTTGGAAGGCAGTGAGTGCTCAATAAATGCTTGTTCCATTATTCCAGGGAACAGACTTGCTGAGGGGCCTGAGTTAATGATTTGATTCAAGCATTTATTGAGTGTCTACTCTGGGGTGACATTGTAGGCACTGTGGCAGTGTATCTAGAAAAAGAAATGATGGTTATTTCTTTTCATGGAATTAACAACTAATTTAAAAGATCTCAGAGGTACAAAGGAATTACATGACAGTGCTAGGCAAGATCTAGTTGGTTACTAAAACCTCAGAATGAAGAGGAAACCATTCTGTACTAAGGTTAAAATGGGAACATGGCACGTGGGTGAACGTGGCGAGGAAAGTTCACAGAGCTTGTGAGGCTGGAGCAGTGAAGGCTGAGTAGGAGTTGAAGATGGAAAAAAGCATTCCAGGCTGGAGTGGTGTGGGGTGAGGCGGAGTGGGAAGGGCTGAGAATAGGAACGAAGGCTCTCTCATACACCAGAGTGAGAGAATGGTCCTCCTCCAGAGGCACTTAGGCAGCGTGGAACACTGGAGAGTTTTCAATATGGAAGAGCCAAGAATTTTTCACAAGGTTATTTCAGAAATTTTGTGAAAAGGAAGGATGTCAAGAAAGTCTGGAGGCCAATGGAGTGAGCCAAAGGGCAGCTGGTGTGGTTTGGGACTGCCTTGAGGCAGAAGAAGTGCCAAGAGGCATGTAGCGGAGTCTCTTTTGAGCCAACAGCAATCCACCAGTGTTGGTGTCAGATGTTCCCTCAAGTGCTGTGAACACTTAGGTTCTTGCTAAGATCTTGTTTGCTTAGGTGATGCAGAGTAGTGGACGAAAAAGGAGTGTTACCTCTGGTTCTAAGCGTTTAAGCTCACATGATATGACAACATCGGTGTCATTACCTGGTAGACGTTGGGGAATTGACGCTGAGTGAGAGTCAATGAGTGAGAGTGGTAAAGATTGTTCCATTTTTTAGTTTCCTGTGCTAATCGTCAGATAATTTTAGACTGTTGCTGCTTCTGCTGCTGCAGACAGTTGGATCTGATGTGCTTTTACCTCCTCTCTCCAGGTGTGACGAAGACACGGTCTCTGTGCATGAAGATCAGACTGACTGCTCTAGTCTCAGGTAGGACTCACCATTGCTTGGTTCTTAATTATGAAGGACAGAAACCATCTGGGTCTGGTATCTCAAGTCTCTTCTTTGAATTCTAATACTTTGTTCTCATGTTCTGTTTCTTCTAATAGATTATCAGCTGTTGAAGGAAGTTTTGTCTTGTCCACTTTTGTATACCCCCCTTAGCACTCAGGACGGTACCTTTTCTATGGAGAATGCTCAGTAAATGCCTATTGAATTCAGCATTGATTAGCACATCTGTTCCCATCATAGACCTTAAGGAAGAGCTTTTAGATTTATTCACCAAACGTGGCATTGAGTGTCTGGATCTTGGTCATCACCGGGTTCATGATATGATGGCAGAACCTTCACGTTAACCATTTCTTCTACATTTGCTTCACTCAAGCACTTTCACATGCATTTTATTATTTAATCTAAACAACTGAAAGGAAGCTGATGTTTCCCTCCTCATCCTAGATGGAGAAACTGAGGCTCAGAGGGATTATAGCTCATCCAAGATAACACAGCCGCTATGAGGCAGCATCTGGACACTGGTCTGTGTGACACTTGTTGGATAACAGACATTTGTTGAAGGCCTTTGTTTCATACATTTTTGTGTGCCAGAAACCAGTGGAGATACGGGATGGAGAAATTCAAACCAATCCCTGCTCCCAGGAATTCAGTTCACTGGAGGAGACAGGCCAGAATATAGATGATGATGCTACAGTGCATTAAGTGCTGTTTTACTAGCGGGAAACAGAGGATTCACTTAGAATGACCAGATAGCCCAGTGAGGTTTCTGGGATGGATTCCTGAAGAAAACTCCACATGTCACATGACTCTTTTTTTGGTGGAATATAAGGCCGAAAAACCAAGCAGAGGGAGCAACTTAACTGGTAAGCCAACAGAGGGCAGAGAAAATAATTCAACTTGAAGGTATAGCAAGCAGTTCAGGATGGCAGGAACCCTGAGAGCTGAGGATGCCAGGAGTGGTAAGAAATAAAGTTCCAGAGATAAACAAAGACCTGATTACAAAGGGTTTATATACCCTGCTAAGGAGTTTGGAATTTATCCTGGAGGTATTGGGAAGACTAAAAATAACCTTCAGTTTTTTCTTTGCAAATAACCACTCGCCCAAGGCCCCAAGTGAGAGTAGCCCCCATTTATTGGATTGTGGTCTTGAGCCAACTTTCTTTGGTAGGCATTTCACAGAGACCGTACTGCCTCTGTCACGTAGAGATGCCGGCATCTTATGGATGAGGGTCACAGAGGTGAGGTGGTGTGGCTCTGGCTGCATTTCTAACAAGTAGGAGGATATTTTGGACTCTTGTTCTTTTCAGAACACCGTGGTCGTTCTCAGTTATGACTGATTCCAGTAAGCGGTGACATAAATTATGTTACCTATATTCTGTTTTGGGGATTCTGAGGAACCAGTAATAGGTTGGAAATGTATTTCTAAAGATGACATTTCTATTTAGGTTTTATATTTGTGTAATGAGATACAGATGCTTTTTGCCCCGTTTTTCAAGTCAAGGATGACATTTATAGCTTTTGGACACCTTGAAAATATGATATGTAAAACAAAATTCAGGTATTATTTTAGGAAGGAGTCTATCAAAAGCGTCGTTTTAGATTTGAAAAGTCATTTTTATTCTTGAGTGTGCTAGAATCCTCCTCGAATGAGGAACATTTAGGTTATGGTAGAGGTCGCTGTTGCTTCTTCCGTTGCTCACCCAGGAGCATAGGGTGTGTGGATGAGTAGTATTTGTCACTAGTGAGAGACATGCATTTCAAATGAACTAGTGTAGTTCCAACTCATGGTGTGATATTGGTTTCCAAACCCATTAGTGACATACAATTTTTTTTAAATTATAGATCTTAAGGGAAAATATTAACCAGTGTCACTGACATTGTTTTGTTGTTTGTTTGTGTTTTCAGTTACTATCATGAAGAATTATTTCACCCGTTGGGTTTTCCTTTACCAGATACTAAGTTTGTCCTGAGGCTTAAGTTTAACTCTTTCATATCATTTTATTTCCACATCTTGTCCAACGACATGCACCCCGGCCCTGCTCCAGACATCCTGGCCCAATGTTTTCTTTGCTCTTATCCCAGAGACTAACTGGAGCTCATCTTCCTGATATCAGCTTAGTGAGTTTCATCTTCTATTTGTAAAAAGGCATCCTGAGCAGTCGACATAGAAATCTTTCTTTTGCTGTTCTTGTCTCTTGGCTTTATGTATCCTTGAGCCATGAGGAATTGCTTGCTAGCTGACCTTGCCAAAATCTCTTCTATGGGTACTGCTGGTCAGGGCACAGGAGGGAAAAACACCACCTGAGGGAAGTGGCCAGTCCTACAGAATTGCGTGATCTAGTACTGAATGATTGCTAATGGGTTAAGGACAATCATATTGATTGTATAGAGGGAATGCTCCATCTGGCTATGGTAGTTGCTGAATTCTTAGCAAAATAAGAAAATAAAATGCATCTAGATTTAAGAGGGACAAATGACTTCAAATAAGAGTGTTATTATGTCACTATTTTTGAGGCAATTGAAGGGGCAGGGCGATGCTGTGTTGAATTTGATCGATGCGTGAAAATGAACACTGCCCTCCCAGCGCTGAGTGTGTGGAGGTAACGCCAGCCAGGTCAGTCTTCTCCAGCCGTTCACACCCTCAGGACCCAGATACTGGGATCTTTGGCTTTGCGTTGAGAGGGTTGTTCAGATGGATGGCTTGGCTGGGTAAAACTTGGCTCTTGTCTTAATTCTATTGAGGTAGTATGTATTCTATTAAAATAGACCCCAGTTAGACTTTTAAATGCGTCTGCAAGTTGTAAGGAGATGGTTAGAGACTTGCCAGTGAGGAGGAAGCATCATGCCTTGAACCAAGGACACATGCATGAGAGACTGGGGACCCACCTGACCACTCCAGGTCTGGGTGAATTAGCCCTTTATTTAATCTCTAGGGTTTAGAGTGTTAATCTATAATGTAGGAATGACAATAGCTAACTGGAATATCTCACATTATTATTGGTGAGAGAAAAACATGGCATATGTGAAACGATCTTGAAGTGAAAAATGAAAAACAAGTATGATAGTATGTGCAAAGCTACAACTACAGAAAGTATGTATCCACTAGCAAAGATGGGAAGGGAATGTGGTGTGATCTAAAAAGTGACATTCAGTTCTTCTGAAGCAGCCTACACTAAAAAGTTTGCTAGGTACCGTGTAAATGAGCAGCAGTGAGTGTCACCAGCCTCTCTTTCCCAGGGCGGATTATTAGACTCTTTTTGTTTTTGTTTTCAATTTGAAAGCAGTCACTGTTTATTAACTGACCAGATTACAGAAATAATCATGATAGATAGCTTAGTTCATTCTTCTAATAAGCCTGTTGATCTGGTCTTCCCTGTTGCCAGCATGTCCACCTTCTACAAAAAGGGTGCTTTCTAAATTGGGTCTTTCCTGTTCTAGAGATGAAGACGATAAAGAAAATTATCCCGATGCCGGGGCTCCGCTAGAGGAGCCCGTGCCATCCCGCGAGCCGCCGCAGCATGTAGAGCAGCCCGTGAGGCTGGACGTGCTGCGACCCAGCATGGGCAACTTCAAGTCCCGGAAGCCCAAGTCCATCTTCAAGGCCGAGAACGGGAGGAGCCACGGAGAAAGTCAGGTAGCGGGCCCCACCTCCTCAGACCTTGGCCAAGACGGGTGCTCCTCTGGTGAGAGCACCATTCCGGTGACGGTGATGGTCTGAGCACGTTATTTTGCAGGCAGAGATTAGCGTGACTTGTCATCGCGCACCTGTGACCTGGGACGCGTGTGTGCGCTCCTCCCCTGGGTTAATAGAGGAGTGCGCTGGGCAGGCTGCTCATTTAGCGCCCTTTCAAACTGATATTCTTAAATGCCGGACTTTGACATTGATTTAGGGGAGCTGCTGCGTCTAGGGGAGCTGCTGCGTCCTTTGTGGGGGAGGGTGGAGGAGGATTTCCAATGAGCTTCACTTATCTAGGGTGTGTAACTCTGGCCCCAAACTTGGAGCCTCTTCTCAGCAAATCAGAAGTCCCAGGTTTATACAGAGACATTCTTCTTAGGTTTCAGTTTAGTGGCTTTGGAAAAACACTCAAGCGTGTATGTGCATGATTGTACGTGTGTGTAGAATCTGGTTCTTTGAGGTAGATAAGTATTTAAAGGTATGAATGAAGCATCTTTCCAACTTGATTCAAGTAATACATTTTATACACAATCATTCATTTTACTTTTCTAGTCGTAGAGGGATGTATCAAAGAATGTGATTTTTAAAACTCTCAAATACCCCTCAAATAATTTATGGTGCTTTTAAAAGAGATGAAACGAATATAATCCATTTTAATCTTACTAGGAGGTTAATGGTCCCAGCATTAAGGTACTTGTAATGCACCTAACACAGTTTTGGGGACATAGGTGCTTCATTAATGTGACCTTTGCTTTTTTGTTAACACCTAACTGTTAACTTTAAAAATAATGTGGGAGGCTCTCGGTGTAATACGTTAATTATCTAATAACTTGAAGTCCAGTCCAACTTTGCAAATGGGCACCAGGTGATCTTCCTGCTAAAACACCTTTGGCTGGGCAGTTTATTTGACCTTGTAATTTTCTTATTTGTCTTTTATCGCATTTCTTTTTTGGCATTGTGACCTCTTATTTAGTCAGTTAATTTTGCAGTGAGATGAAATGCCGTGAGCATTTATGAAGTTCTGTTGTAATTTTCTGAAACTGAGTTGAATTGTAGAGAGAGGTTAAGTGTGAAATATCATTTGAGTTATGATTAACTTGAGACCCTGCCTATTACCGAGTGTACCCAACACTTGTTTGATTAGAGAGTCTGGTGCTGGGGAGGACACAGGTACCCAAAGGGCTGCCTGCAGAGTCTGACTGGGTCTGGGGAGACTCTGACCTTGAATCTCCTACTAAAGGCCACCTGTGACATTGTGGGCTTTGGGTGACCAGCCGTCTCTCCTAGAATGCCCTCTTTCTTGTCATCCTTTAGTCTGGCCTCAGAGAAGTTACGCAGTCGTCACTTGCAATAATGTGCTAATGGGGCATGTAATTCCCAACATGTTGCTCATGCACAGGAAGATTCCAGGAGAGTGAGATGCTTGTACAGTCTTCGCAGATAATACAGCATTGGAATCCGAGACTGCATGTAAAATTTCCAGTTCATTCCAAACGTCCCAGTGTACACAATGAGATTATTTTCCCCGTAATGACTAAGAGAACTTCGATAATATCATTTTAGGTCTTCCATATTTTGGAGCAATTTGAAACAGATTTCATTCTTCCCATTTTCTTTGGAGAGATATAATTGACAGTGGTTGAGTACTGATCAAGAACTGAGCATCTAGGGCTTCCCTGGTGGCACAGTGGTTGGGAGTCCGCCTGCCGGTGCGGGGGACACGGGGTCGTGTCCCGGTCCGGGAGGGTCCCACATGCCGCAGAGCAGCTGGGCCCGTGAGCCATGGCCGCTGGGCCTGTGCATCCGGAGCCTGTGCTCTGCAGCGGGAGAGGCCACAGCGGTGAGAGGCCCGCGTACTGCAAAAAACAAAACAAAACAAAAAAAGAACTGAGCATCTATAAATAATATTATTAATAAAATCAGCTGACACTTATTTAAGCATTTACTGTGCTCCAGGTATGTACCATGTTTATGACAATCCCATGGAATGGTTATTATTATCTTTTTGTACAAATGGGAAAACGAAGGCTCAGAGGGATTACATAACCTCTTTAGTCAGATTTGGAAGAACTTGAGTGGAATGTCTTTTACATAAAAGCACAATATTTCTAACTAGAGGTACCCAGAACTTCCAAGTATGATTCTGGTGATTTACTTACCCCTTTTTATACAAAACCTTTTATTTCACTCTGGAATTTTTTTCCTTTGGTCATATATTGTGTTGCTAAGCAGTAATTAGTTATTGAGAAAGGATTACTTTGGAGAGAATTTTATAAGTATGTTTTTCTTCTCTGCCTTAAAGCTTTGTGATGCTGGTCACATAAGCTAGACAAACATTGTTTGAGTGAATGTTAGCTCCACTAGGACTTAGGTTCCTTGAGGTCAGTGAGTCAGTCTTTCTTGTCCACCTTTGGATCTCTGGCACTCAGTCACTCGGTATTACTCAATGAATGACTCAAAACTGTTTATATATATATATATATATATATATATATATACACACACACACACACACACATTATATATACAATTACATATAGCAATTTTTTGTAAAATGGTACATATATATATTTCCATAAAATGGAAGCATTATATCTTTATTCAGTTATAAAAAGTCACATTTCAAAAGAGCATATAGAGAGATTGGTTCAAGATGGCAGAGTAGAAGGACGTGCTCTCACTCCCTCTTTCGAGAACACTGGAATCACAGCTGTTGAACAGTCATCGACAGGAAGACACTGGAACTCACCAAAAAGATACCCTACATCCAAAGACAAAGGAGAAGCTACAGTGACATGGTAGGAGGGACACAATCACAATAAAATCAAATCCCATAACTGCTGGATGGGTGACTCACAAACTGGAGAACACTTATACCACAGAAGTCCACCCACTGGAGTGAAGGTTCTGAGCCCCACGTCAGGCTTGGAAACCTGGGGGTCCAGCAACGGGAGGAGGAATTCCTAGAGAATCAGACTTTGAAAGCTAGCGTGATTTGATTGCAGGACATTGACAGGACTGGGGGAAACAGACTCCACTCTTGGAGGGCACACACAAAGTAGTGTGCGCATTGGGACTCAGGGGAAGGAGCAGTGACCCCATAGGAGACAGAACCAGACCTACCTGCTAGTTTTGGAGGGTCTCCTGCCAGGGGGGAGGGGGGCGTGGCTGTGCCTCACTGTGAGGACAGGGACATTGCCGGCAGAAGTTCTGGGAAGTACTCCTTGGCATGAGCCCTCCCATAGTCCGTCATTAGCCCCACCAAAGAGCCAGGGTATGCTCCAGTGTTGGGTCGCCTCAGACCAAATATCCAACAGGGAGGGAACCCAGCCCCACCCATCAGCAGACAAGCATATTGAAGCTTTACTGAGCTCTGCCCACCAGAGCAACAGCCGGCTCTTCCCACCACCAGTCCCTCCCATCAGGAAACTTGCACAAGCCTCTTAGATAGCCTCATCTACCAGAGGGTAGACAGCAGAAGCAAGAAGAACTATAATCCTGCAGCCTGTGGAACAAAATCCACATTCACAGATAGATAGACAAGATGAAAAGACAGAGAGCTATGAACCAGATGAAGGAACAAGATAAAACCCCAGAAAAACAACTAAATGAAATGGAGATGGGCAATCTTCCAGAAGAAGAATTCAGAATAATGATAGTGAAGATGATCCAGGACCTTGGAAACATAATGGAGGCAAAGATCGAGAAGATACAAGAATAAAACAAAGATCTAGAAGAATTAAAGAACAAACAGAGATGAACAACACAATAACTGAAGTGAAAACTACACTAGAAGGAATCAGTAGCAGAATAACTGAGGCAGAAGAACGGATAAGTGACCTGGAAGACACAGTGGTGGAATTCACTGCTGTGGAACAGAATAAAGAAAAAAGAATGAAAAGAAATGAAGACAGCCTAAGAGACCTCTGGGACAACATTAAACGCAACAACATTTGCGTTATAGGGGTCCCAGAAGAAGACAGAGAGAAAGGACCCAAGAAAATATTTGAAGACATTATAGTTGAAAACTTCCATAACATGGGAAAGGAAATAGCCACCCAAGTCCAGGAAGCGCAGAGAGTCCCATACAGGATAAACCCAAGGAGAAACACGCCGAGACACATAGTAATCAAATTTGCAAAAATTAAAGACAAAGAAAAATTACTGAAAGCAGCAAGGGAAAAATGGCAAATAACATACAAGGGAACTCCTATAAGGTTAACAGCTGATTTCTCAGCGGAAACTCTACAAGTCAGAAGGGTTTGGCAATGATATACTTAAAGTGATGAAACGGAAGAACCTACAACCAAGATTACTCTACCTGGCAAGTATCTCATTCAGATTCGATGGAGAAATCAAAAGCTTTACAGACAAACAACAGGTAAGAGCATTCAGCACCAGCAAACCAGCTCTACAACAAATGCTAAAGGAACTTCTCTAAGTGGGAAACACAGGAGAAGAGAAGGACCTACAAAAACAAACCCAAAACAATTAAGAAAATGGTCATAGAAACATACATATCGATAATTAGCTTGAATGTGAATGGATTAAATGCTCCAACCAAAAGACAAAGGCTTACTGAATGGATACAAAACAAGACCCATATATATGCTGTCTACAAGAGACCCACTTCAGACCTAGGGACACATACAGACTGAAAGTGCGGAGATGGGAAAAGATATTCCATGCAAATGGAAATCAAAACAAAGCTGGTGTCGCAATACTCAGATAAAATAAACTTTAAAATAAAGAATGTTGGGCTTCCCTGGTGGCGCAGTGGTTGACAGTCCGCCTGCTGATGCAGGGGACACAGGTTCATGCCCCAGTCCGGGAAGATTCCACATGCCGCAGAGCAGCTGGGCCCGTGAGCCATGGCCGCTCAGCCTGCGCGTCCAGAGCCTGTGCTTCGCAATGGGAGAGGCCACAACAGTGAGAGCCCCGTGTACCGCAAAAAAAAAAAAAAAATGTTACAAGAGAAAAGGAAGGACACTACATAATGATCAAGGGATCAATCCAAGAAGAAGATATAACAACTATAAATATATATGCACCCAACATAGGAGCACCTCAATACGTAAGGCAACTGCTAACAGCTCTAAAAGAGGAAATCGACAGTAACACAATAATAGTGGGAAATTTAACACCTCACTTACACCAATGGACAGTTCATCCAAATAGAAAATTAATAAGGAAACACAAGCTTTAAATGACACAAGACCAGATAGATTTAATTGATATTTATAGGAAATTCCATCCAAAAACATCAGATAACACTTTCTTCTCAAGTGTGCATGGAACATTCTCCAGGATAAATCACATCTTGGGTCACAAATCAAGCCTCAGTAACTTTAAGAAAATTGAAATCATATCAAGCGTCTTTTCTGACCACAATGCTATGAGATTAGAAATCAATTACAGGGAAAAATGTAAAAAACACAAACACATGGAGGCTAAACAATACGTTACTAAATAACCATATTACCAAATTGAAGAGTAAAAACCATATGATCATCTCAGTAGATGCAGAAAAAGCTTTTGACAAAATTCCACACCCATTTATGATAAAAACTCTCCAGAAAGTGCATAGAGGGTTCCCTACCTCAACATCATAAAGGCCATATACAACAAACCCACAGCAAATACCATTCTCCATGGTGAAAAACTGAAAGCATTTCCTCTAAGATCAGGAACAAGACAAGGATGTCCATTCTCACCACTATTATTCAACATAATTTTGGAAGTCCTAGCCATGGCAATCAGAGAAGAAAAAGAAATAAAAGGAATCCAAATTGAAAAGAAGAAGTAAAACTGTCACTGTTTGCAGATGACATGATACTATACATAGAGAATCCTAAAGATGCCACCAGAAAACTGCTAGAGCTAATAAATTAATTTGGTAAAGTTGCAGGATACAAAATTAATGCACAGAAATCTCTTGCATTCCTATACACTAATGATGGAAAATCTGAAAGAGAAATTAAGGAAACACTCTCATTTACCATTGCAGCAAAAAGAATAAAATACCTAGGAATAAACCTACCTAGGGAGACAAAAGACCTGTATGCAGAAAACCATAAGACACTGATGAAAGAAATTAAAGTTGATACCAGCAGGTGGAGAGATATACCATGTTCTTGGATTGGAAAAATCAATATTGTGAAAATGACTATACTACCCAAAGCAATCTACAGATTAATTCCTATCCCTATCAAGTTACCAATGGCATTTTTTACAGGACTAGGACAAAAAATCTTAAAATTTGTATGGAGACAAAAAAGACCACAAATAGCCAATGCAGTCTTGAGGGAAAAAAACGGAGCCTAGGAATCAGACTCCCTGACTTCAGAGTATACTACAAAGCTACAGTAATCAAGACAATATGGTATTGGCACAAAACCAGAAATATAGATCAATGGATCAAGGTAGAAAGCCCAGAGATAAACCCATGCTCTGACGGTCAACTAATCTATGACAAAGGAGGCAAGGATATACAGTGGAGAAAAGACAGTTTCGTCAATAAGTGGTGCTGGCAAAACTGGACAGCTACATGGAAAAGAAAGAAATTAGAACACTCTTTAACACCATACACAAAAATAAACTCAAAATGGATTCGAAACCTAAATGTAAGACCATATAAAATTCTTAGAGGAAAACATAGGAAGAACACTCGTTGGCGTAAATCACAGCAAGATCTTTTTTGATCCACCTCCTAGAGTAATGGAAGTAAAACAAAAAATAAACAAATAGGACCTAATGAAACTTCAAGGCTTTTGCACAGCAAAGGAAACCATAAACAAGACGAAAAGACAACCCTCAGAATGGAGAAAATATTTGCAAACAAATCGTCGGTCAAAGGATTAATCTCCAAAATACATAAACAGCTCATGCAACTCAATATTAGAAAAACAAACAACCCAATCAAGAAATGGCCAGAAGACCTAAATAGACATTTCTCCAAAGAAGACATACAGTAGGCCAAGAAGCACATGAAAAGCTGCTCAGCATCACTAATTATTAGAGAAATGCAAATCAAAATATTGTAATTTTGTGAGGTATCACCTCACACCAGTTAGAATTGGCATCATCAGAAAATCTAGAAACAACAAATGCTGGAGAGGATGTGGAGTAAAGGGAACCCTCTTGCACTGTTGGTGGGAATGTAAGTTGATACAGCCACTATGGAGAACAGTACGGAGGTTCCTTAAAAAACTAAAAATAGAATTAGCATATGACCCAGCAATCCCACTACTGGGCATATACCCAGAGAAAACCATAGTTCAAAAAGACACATGCACCCTAATGTTCATTGCAGCACTATTTACAATAGCTGGGTCATGGAAGCAACCTAAATGCCTATCGACAGACAAATGGATAAAGAAGATGTGGTACGTATATACAATAGAATATTACTCAGCCATAAAAAGGAACAGAATTGGGTGATTTGTAGAGACGTGGATGCATCTAGAGACAGTCATACAGATTGAAGTAAGTCAGAAAGGGAGAAACAAATATCGTATATTAACGCATATATCTGGATCCTAGAAAATGGTACAGATGAACCGGTTTTCAGGGCAGAAATTGAGACACAGATGTAGAGAACAAACGTATGGACCCCAAGGGGGGAAAGCGGCGGGGGGTGGGGGTGGGGGTATGATGAATTGGGCTATTGGCATTGACATGTGTACACTGATGTGTATAAAATTGATGACTAATAAGGACCTGTTGTATAAAGAAGTAAATAAAATATATAAAAAAGAAAAAAGAGCATATAATCATGACTCTTACACAGATATGAAGTAGAGACATATGAAGAATTTAATTTAAATCATGAGTTAATGAGGGAACAAGTAAGATATTACAACCGGTTCAAAAAAGAATGCAAAGTATCGCACATTTATAGTCTGACAAGGAATGGTGAGATAAATTTTTAGATGCACACAAAATTGGCAAAACTTGGTATATCTGTAGGGTTATAACTACTTTCCTGGGGACACAGTTTGCATTTCTGTGGAGGGAAATTATTTGCACTGTCATTGGTTTCTACAAGCTAACTGCTATCTGCATAACCTTGTAAATTAGCCTAATCAAAGACAAACAAAAGCTGAGATTATCAAGATGGATGAGCTAGCCAGAACATCCACTAAATTTCAAAGTCTTTTATAATTTTTTCTTATATTCTCTTCCTCCCTCCTTCTTCCTTGTTGTCATAATATCTCAAAGGGATATTAACCTTGATCACAAAGTAAGACTAGTCTCATTAGGTTTGGCCTTATTATTTACCTAAGTGTAGCAAGAGTGTTCATTTATCATATAGGTATTCTTACATATGCTTTGCAAAATCTAGAGCCATATGGTTTTGAATAATTACAAAGTTAACATCTCTCTGGAGGTTTTCATAAGGAATCTCAGCTTGGACCTTAAATGCCTCTATTATTTGCACTCCTAAGGCAAATCAAGTTCAAGAAATTCTCTCCACCTTATTTCACCTGCAGTACTTATGCATTTGGGTAAATTCCTCTTTTCTTGAAGTCCCCAAAATAACTTCATGTTCCTGGACTGCCAGGGAGTGATGGTCCTTACCGCCTGTAAGGTTGGATCCTGTGAACTAGATAGTAGGGCGGTTAGCCTGAGAGTCCTTCGTAGGCATTGGTGCCATAATAAAGCGACATTAGTTCCTCACAGTCGGCCTGTTCTACCTGATCCAAGGAGCATCATTCTCAATATGACATTCTAGGCAAGATGTTAGTTACATAACAGATTTCTCCAATTATATCCTGGTAAAAAGGAAGACATTATTATTGAATATTTTAAATAACGCGATCACCATTGAAAGTAAGGACATTTGGTATGAGTTTCTGAACTCTGGGGGTCAGTGAGACTCAGATATCATTTTAAAATATTTCATTTCAGTTTATATAAACAATGGTTTTTAAATGTAGGTTCTGTTGTCATTCAGGTATGATGAGACCAACAGAACAGAAGATGACTACCATTTGGAAAGGTTTCTACTTGCAGTTCTTAAGAGGGATGGGGCATGCCATGTCATGCAGGGCCACATGGGGAAGCACCAGGGTTGATCCAGGAGGAAGATGGGGCAAGGAGATAGCACGGGTGGAGACTTTATTGTGTTTTTTATTGGAAAGGTGAGGCAAGGCAGAGTAAGCAGGTTTAAAATTGGCTGGTCTGAATGATTTCAGTGGACTCTGAGGTATGGGGTTCTCACTCGTGGTCTGGTACCTGGCCCTGGGTCATAAGGTAGAGGAGAATTACCTCTTGGAGCATATGAACCAGGTAGAGGAGGTGGTTGAGAGTATGGATTCTGGACTGGTTAGTTTGCACATGAAAGGCACACTCTGGGGCAAGTCATTTGTCGTGTTTGCTATCCCTAAGAATTGGTTAGTCCTGGGAGAGACAGTCTCTCCGCAGTCACTGAGGCTTGAAATGCCAGAGCATCAAGAATAAGGAAGATCATCAAAAACCGTTAATACAAGAATCTACTAAATTGTATGGGTAGCAAATCATTGAAGTAGAGAGAAAGGACTTTCTTATAGATCCATAAGAGAGAACATTAAAACAACTATATTCCAGTCAGATAACCACTGTAAAATTTCCCTTATCAGTCCATTCACTATGGACTGTGTAATTAATTCTTGTTCCACTTGATCTTGGGTTAGCAGTAGCATGAAGTTGTCTGCTTCTTGACTGAAATTCTGCACGTCCTGACTCAGCCCATTGGTGTCATCAGATGCCTATACCCAAGAGTCTGTTCCTTGACCTGTCAATTATTTAAAATATCTGGGCCTTTACCATGGGACTCCTGAGAGTATTCTTTGTTGAAGATACAAACTCTGGCATGAAGCTGATAGTAGAACCTTCAGGCAAGTATCTGAGGAAAACAAACATCTGTAGATGCAGAAACTGAAAGTGATTTTGGTTAATTTACTACTAGTAATTTTCAAATGTGAAAAGTCTAATGACATTTCATAATAAAAATGATACATTAATGTGACATGCAAAACACGATAATAAAACCATTCCCTCCAAGTTAGAATGTTTCAAAGGATAATAAATAAGCCTGTTTTTAAAGAACTCAGGGAATTTAGTTCTGGTTTTACAAAAATGGAGGAATATAATTCTTACAGATGAGAAAAACCTTGAAATATAGAATAATAATCCTAAAAGAAGATGCCAAGAATATCAAGTAAAAAATTCATTAAGTCTGGTGTGGGTCTTAGACATCTGCATTGTTATTAAACTGCACAGACAAGTCTGCAGTGCATCCCTAATTGAAAACCACTGGCTGGATGGTGCTAGATTTAAATGAAAGAAGTAAGGCCGTGGACAAGTCAATGTTTTAAATAATAACCACAGTTATCACTGATAATACTAGAGTGTTGCTGTCTAATATCATCACACAAAGCTCCACAGGACCAGAACAGATATACAAGAGTTTGATAGAACTATGTATTTCATAAGAGTTTTGATCAAAGGGTAAGTGACCCATTAACTACATTTACCATCCACTGTGGTAGAGAGTAGTTCTATTCATAAAGCTGGATTTATTTGGGGAACTTGAGCTTATGCTACAAATCCTGCCTGAGACTTCTTGCCATCATCAAAACACAGTTCTAACTGGTCTGTTATGAGAGCATTATTCCCCAAAAGTACCTGTGAAGAACCGATGGTCACAACTTTTATAACTTAGAAGCAACGCTCTTTGAAGCTGAAGGTTTAGCTAGTGCCATTTCTGGGTTCTGTTGTCACAAAGTTTGTGTTCAGGACCCCAGAGTGGATCTTCAGTGAGATCCTAACCATTTTGGGAATGACAGTATGGGCAAGGGAGAAGCGGCCAGATAGGAACCATTGAAAGTTTTGATCAGTCTTACCTTCCTGATCAACCCCAAAGTCAGAATCAGAAATTCTACTTACAGAGGGTCAGATTAAATCTAATTTAGAACAACTTTCCTTTAATCCATAGAGTAGCAGAATCTGAGGTTTTGTGTGTATGTCTGAATGTGATTCCAGTTTTGTACCTACTGTGAATGATGTAAAAGAGGGGGGGCTTTAGGTGTATTTGCTGATCCAATTAAAGTTCAGGAACCAGGAAGGCAAGGCAAGAGTCTCCTCAAAGAAGTTAAGATATTTAATATCTCAACATAATAAAAGCCGTTTATGGCAAACCAACACCAACATAGTACTAAACGGTGAATATCTGAAAGCCTTCCCACTGAATTCTGGAATAAGACAAGGATGCCCACTCTAACCACTTCTATTCAACCTAGTTTTAGAAGTTCTAGCCACAGCAATCAGACAAGAAAAATAAAATTATCCAGATTGGAAAGGAAGAGGTAAAATTATCTTTATATACAGTTGACATGGTACTCTGTATAGAAAACCCTAAAAATGCCACACAAAAACTATTAGCACTGGTAAATGAACTCAGCAAGGCAGCAGGATACAAGATTAATATACACAAATCTGTTGCATTTCTTTACACTAGCAGTGAAATATCAGAAAGAGAAAGTAAAAACAAAATCCCATTTAAAATCACATTAAAAAATTATCTAGGAATAAACCTAACCAAGGAGGTAAAAGACTTATATGCTGAGAACTATAAAACATTCATAAAGAAAATCAAAGGTGATTCAAGGAAGTGGGAAGATGGAACAATATCCCATGCTCTTGGATTAGAAGAATTAATATTGTTAAAATGGTCATGTTACCCATAGCAATCTACAAGTTTAATGTGATCCCTATCAAATCACCTATGACATTTTTCACAGAATGAGAACAAATAATCCTAAAATTTATATGGAACCATTAAAGACCCAGAATTGCCAAATCAATCCTGAGGAAAAAGAACAAAGCTGGAGGCATAACCCTCCCAGACTTCAGACAGTACCACAAAGGTACAGCAATCAAAATGGGGCAGTATTGGCACAAAAACAGACATATGGATCAATGGAACAGAATAGAGAGCCCATAAATAAACACACACACCTGTGGTCAATTAATCTTCAACAAGGGAGGCAAGAATATACGATGGAGGAAAGGCAGTCTTTTCAGCAAATGGTGTTGGGAAAGCTGGACAGCCCCATGTAAATTAATGAAATTAGAATACTCCCTCACACTATAGATTAATACAAAAATAAACTCAAACTGGATTAAAGACTTAAATATAAGGCATGACACCATAAAACTCCTAGAAGACCATGTAGGCAAAACATTCTCTGACATAAATCTTAGCAATATTTTCTTAGATCAGTCTCCCAAGACAGTAGAAATAAAAGCGAAAATAAACAAATGGGACCTATTCAAACTTAAAAGCTTTTGCACAACAAAGGAAACCATAAACAAAATGAAAAGACAACCTGTGGACTGGGAGAATATATTTGCAAATGATGCGACCGATGAGGGATTAATTTCCAAAATATATAAACAGCTCATGAAACTCAATATCAAAAAAACAAACAACCCAATCAAAAAATGGGCAGAAGACCTAAATTGACATTTCTGCTAAGAGGCCATACAGTTGACCAACAGGCACACGAAAATATGCTCAACGTCGCTAATTATTAGAGAAATGCAAATCAAAACTACTATGAGGGCGCTTCCCTGGTGGCACAGTGGTTGAGAGTCTGCCTGCCGATGCAGGGGACGCGGGTTCGTGCCCCAGTCCAGGAAGATCCCACATGCCGTGGAGCGGCTGGGCCCGTGAGCCATGGCCGCTCAGCCTGCGCGTCCGGAACCTGTGCTCCGCAACGGGAGAGGCCACAACAGTGAGAGGCCTGCATACGGCAAAAAAAAACAAAAAAAAGTACTATGAGGTATCACCTCACACCGGTCAGAATGGCCATCCTCAAAAAGTCTACAAATAAATAAATGCTGGAGGGTGTTTGGAGAAAAGGGAATCCTCCTACACTGTTGGTGGGAATGTATATTGGTGCAGCCACTATGGAAAACAGTATGGAGGTTCCTTAAAAAACTGAAAATACAGTTACCATATGATCCAGCTATCCTATTCCTGGGCATATATGCAAAAAAGAGAAAAACTCTAATTAAAAAAGATACATGCACCCCAATGTTCATAGCAGCACTATTCACAATAGCCAAGACATGGAAGCAACCTAAGTGTCCATCAACACATGAATGGATAAAGAAGATGTAGTGTGTGTATGTGTGTGTGTGTGTGTGTGTGTATACATGCATATATATATATACACACACATATATGTAATGAAATATTACTCAGCCATAAAAAAGAATGAAATAATGCCATTTGCAGCAACATGGATGGACCTAGAGATTATCATACTAAGTGAAGTAAATCACAGAGACGAATATATGATGCGTGGAATCTAAAATGTAATACAAATGAACTTATTTCCAAAGAGACTCACAGACAGAAAACAGACTTATGGGACTTCACTGATAGTGCAGTGGCTAAGAATCCGCCTGCCAATGCAGGGGACACGGGTTGGAGCCCTGGTCTGGGGAGATCCCACATGCCGTGGAGCAACTAAGCCCCTGCGCCACAGCTACTGAGCCTGCACTCTAGAGACTGCAAGCCACAACTACTGAGCCCTCACACCACAACTACTGAAGCCCACACACCTAGAGCCCATGCTCTGCAACAAGAGAAGCCACCTCAATGAGAAGCCCACGCACCACGATGAAGAGTCGCCCCTGCTCACCACAGCTAGAGAAAGCCCGTGCGCAGCAGTGAAGACCCAATGCAGCCAGAATTAAATAAATAAATAAATTTATTTTAAAAAACCCAAAAAACTTATGGTTACCAAAGGGGAAGGGGGGAAGGATAAATTAGGAATATGGGATTAACAGATACATACTACCATATATAAAATGGGTAAACAATAAGGATTTACTGTATAGCACAGGGAAGTATATTCAAGATCTTGTAATAACTGATAATGGACAAGAATTGAAAAAAAGAATATATTGACGTATATATATATTTGAATCACTGTGCTGTACATCTGAAACTGACACAGTATTGTGAATCAAGTATACTTCAAGAAAAGGAATAGTTGAGATGTTTAGAATAAGGAGAATGTTCATTTGACCAGGATCAGCTGCAGGTTTCCTTTCTGCTTTTGCATTCCTGTCTTCCTGAGAGGGCTTTGTGAAAGAATGGCTTGGATAAGGACCATTTAATGACCTGTCTCCTGAAAGATCAAGTTTTATTGATGCTGATATTAGAGTTTACTGATACGATGAACTTGAAGTTAAAACAAGACTTGTGAATTTGTGCTGACCAGGAACGGTTCATCAAAGTAGAATCCTGTGAACAGTTTGCTATCCTGTGGAATGTCATATTAAATAGCAAACACTTTTTCTAGGAAGGAGAACTAATTGAAGGCAGTAGAGTATGTATGTTGTAATATTTTGTGAAAAATTACACAAAATGTGGCGAGTGGGTGAAATGGGTGAAGGTGGTCAAAAGATATAAACTTCCAGATATAAGATAAATAAGTCCTGGGAATGTAATGTACAGCATGGTGACTGTAGTGAATAATACTGTGTTGTATATTTGCAAGTTGCTAAGAGATTAGCTCTTAAAAGTTCTCATCACAAGAGAAAAAATATTTGTGACTGTGTGGTGATGAATGTTAACTTGACTTATTTTGATCATTTCACACTATATACATATATCAATTCATTATGTTATAATGTTATGTCAATTATATCTCTATAAAAAATATGTGTGCCCTATCTCATGATGAACAATGAGCTCTGGAGGTTTCATCTCTCCCCTTTAGAATATTTAGGT